>NC_088680.1:56566349-57191349 GCF_950023065.1 Planococcus citri | reverse complement strand
TAACACCTCAAAATTAATTTTCAAGCGAAAAACATATCTATACAGGTTCATGATTTATAACTGAATTTTTGGTACATTTTTCTACATCATTTCAGAATTGGATTTCCAAAATGGAAATATTGAATCAAATTTTCCAGTATTATTAGATTTGTCTTTTTTTCAAAAATCTGGTTTTTGGACGTTTTTTGAATCTCTTTTTTAAACATTTTTTAGATCCCCACTACAACCTTTCAAAACATTAGAAGTCTTCTCTCTTCAAGTAAAATCCAAAATCCATTTTCAAAAGCTACTATCCTAGCAGATTCTTGTGGATTGTACATAAATCTGCTAAAATCCATATTCTCAAAAATCTGCCAGAATCCGTGTAAAAAAAAACAAATCTATTGAAAAATAGGAGATGGAGATGAAAAATAGTTTAAAATTCGTTTCAAAATCTGCTGTGACGAATTTAAAATTTCGAGACTGGTTTTTAAATTTTCAGTGATAGAAAAGAAACTATGAAACAAATCATTACAAAAAAATTTTGGTTTTAAAAAATGATTTTTAAAGTTTTTGGAATGAAATAAAAATAGGTGATTGGGAAATTAATTTCTTTTTCAGCTATTTTAAAATCTTAAAGCTAAAAAAAACCATTAGTTTTGAATAATTTTCACTTATTTTGATGCATTTTCAACAGTTTTTCATTTCTACATTATTTTAACAATTTTTCGTGCACTTTGGACAACTTAAATTAGAATTTAAGTAGCTTTTATTCATTTTCAGTAATTTTGAATTGGGGAGGGTATTTTTACACTATTCTAACAGGTCTTTGATACTTTTTCATGCATTTCTGGCAAATTTTACCAAAGTTTCTAGAGTTTGTGGCGGTTTTCAGACATTTTAATTCTCTCGTTGAGTGTTGGGTATTACATCATTTCAAGTACATATTATCTACATATTTTTTTGTCAATTTTCAGTGATTTTTTTTTACTTTTTTGGGTGTTTTTACTACATTTTAAAAGGTTTTTGACATTTTTTTTTGCTTATTTGCCAAATACTGACATTTTATCACTTTTTGGTATTTTTCAGCGAATTTAATGCTTTCTTTGAATGTTTTTATATTATTTTAAAGAGTCATTTCATGTTTTTTGAGCGTCTTTAGATGATTTTAACGCGTTGAAATTTATGTTTTTGGTAAATTTAAGTGATTTTAATGCATTTTTGGCAGTTTTTACATCATTTTGACGCGTTTTTAACATGCAACAAAAGCTTTATAAAAAACTTAATTTGAAAATTTATTGGCACTATTTTTTTATGGGAAAAGTGCATTACAATTCAGGACGTAGCTAAGGTACCATACTTGAAAGGAAAGGGTTCCAGATCTACAGAAAAGTTTCATGGGTAGAAAAATGCTTCTCGAGGATCTGCGCTCCCTTTCATGAGTCTCAACAGACCAGACCTTCTGTCTAGAAAAATATCAGAACATTCAATTTTCAAATACTTTACTTCATTTTACCAGGTTTTTGAAAAGAAAAATTGCAAAAAATATGCAGATTATGTGAGACCGTCCTAAAACACCATTTTGTGCTCATTTTCAGAGAGCTGCTTCAACCTTACTGAATAGATGACAAAATCAAGTACACTTGATCATTAGAAGGACCCATTTTTCATGGGGACCTCCTCAGCTACTGTCTTTTTCCCGTATCATGTTAAACGTGTCTCTGGTGAAAACTCATAGTTGGATTTTTTAACCAAAATTAAATTGATTTCAGTGAAAAATAATTTTTTGTGTAGGAAGGAGGCAGAGAGTCTGCCAAACTAATAAATTGGCAAGAAAAAAAAACAAGAAATTCATTTTACGAATGTGGTAAAAATTCTGAAAAAGATTCTAGTGTAAATAGGTACTGAGATAATTAATATGTATTGCGATTTAAAAATTTGTGGAGCAAAAAGAGAAAATTTAAGCACATTTTTCTCACTTGGGTTAAACGTATCACAAACTTGAGTACCTATTGTTTAGCTTTGTCGGGTTTTTAAATGAGAAATTTCGATTAAAAATAGTCTTAGACCGATTTCATTTTCTAATCCTGCTATAGCATTTGCAGCAGAGTAATCATATTTTAATGGTAAAATGTTACAAACAACAAGGAAATCATGGAATTTTCATAATTTATTGATAAATTATTCAATTTTAATTATTATTTCTTTTTAAAAAATGCACAAACTTCTGTGTTTCTCAAAGGAGTGAAATATTTAGTAAATTAAGTTACTGTGACTGTGATGGTTCGAGTAACTAACTAATTGCCTACCATATTCCATGTACCTAAATGGTCCTAATAGACAAGATTGATGCGATGTGAACGCATTCAGGAAATATTTCTCAAAAAAGAGAAAAGTTCAACTTCGTATACCTAACTATTCGTGCCTCGTGGTACTGATACGAGTAGATACATGAATATATTTGACGACATTTTTTAATCAACTAGCGTTATCAGAATTTATTCGCTCTCGTATAGTCACTCATTTCCATTGTAAATCACCACACAAATACCTTATTGAATATGTCCATTAAAAATTTTCATTACGTAATATTTCTGCAATATTAAATTACAGTTGGGCAGTGCACCATCATAGATGATATAATGAGCACGCACTTGAGTAAATACCGCAAAGTAAACGCCCATGCAACTAATATAGCAGCTAAAAGTATACGTACATCTCGACGTATAAGCTTTTATAATTGACTTTTTTAGCATAAAATGTACTCGTATCAATATATACGTACGTACGTAGAGATAGGTAATGGTAGGTATGGTATGGCTATTAGGTCAATGCGTATTTAACAATTACCTATACTATAATATTGAAGAGCGAACGTCAGCGTCATTAAGGTTGCATTTAATATCCACACGATGAAATACCTATATACCAAGACTTTAGATATATGGGTCATTCCATGACAAATTGGCCAAAATTTAGCTAAAGGGTCGAGCACTTTTTTAAATTGTATTTTATACGGGTGAATGGGTGAAGAAATCGTTGAATGTTGGAGAGTTTTTTTTACTAGAGTAATAATGCTTTGAATTTCTCAAGACGTGAAGCCTTTGAAAAAAAGCTTTCAAGTCATGAGTGGGTTTTTGGAGTTTGGAAAATTGGCCTGAAAATGCATCCTTCAGCAAATACTATACTCTCTTCAAAGTGACTTTCTGGGCCCAACTTTTACTTGACTGGAGGAAGAAAAGTCAAAAATGTTGAAGATGGTCAAATTAGCTAATGGATTTTTTCAACAGATGAGAATTTTTTTTTTCATCAGGTATCAATTTTCCAAGACTAAATTTCAACTTTTCTGGCTGATCTAAAACCCTCCACAAAAATCTCTATTTTTTTCTCAAGATATCAAAATTGATCGAGAGACCTATAATTTGTGACAGTTCCAACAATATTCCAAAGTCGAGAAAAAAATAAGTAAAAATTACCATTTTTCAAAATGGCCTCAATTCTAGCACAGGTATACACGCAACATTCATCGAGAGATGAGCTGAAAAAGTACATTACGAGTATTATTGAAATTCGATCATCGCTTCGTCTGGCATTGAAATACTTGATTTTGTTTCAAAGAAGAAGATCTACAACTCGTATTTTACCATAAAAAACCTATCGCTATATTATGTACTTTCTTACAGTAACTGATATTTTTTCAAATTATTAGTTTTAAAAAATGTCAAAATCGAGCCAATTATAGAAGCTACCTAGAGATATATATAGTTAAACGTAGTATATTGGAAACTAGGTATACTCGTATATAATACAATACACCTATAATAGAAAACTTGACCATGTTTCATAATTAAATACTATATACGAATAAGATGCTTCCACGCTGACCTTTTTCTTTCCCACAGAAACGATTCGTAAACGATGAAAGTTTCCTTCAGATTCGCAAACAATCGTTAATAGCTATTATTTACAATAAGTATATTATACCGTTGAACAAATTGATTTCATAAAATTACCACTATCAGTATCGCGCTGCAGCCAACAGCAGATATCTTACCCACGAAAAATATATAATTATATTGTCTCATATTGTGAAATCGCGCCGTGAAAACGGTTCTGCAAAATGATCGTATCGATTAATAAGTTGGCAAAAATAACGACCAGCCACCTCCACTATCATTGACATCTTGTAGGTAATTGAAACAAGCGGCCCAGTCTTTGATTTCTAGTTTATGGTTTCGTAAATTAAAATAATACACTATCGTACGTATTTCTATATAATATTTAATTTTTTAAAACTCGCATCTCATTGTAATACATAGGTACTAAAATTGTCTAGAATATAATGTGGCACCTCCTACCCTCTTTTCGCCGACTTCGCCATTCATACGTAACTTTCAAAATGCTTGTTATTCCTTTTTTATATGTAAGTAATGCTAAACTTTCTCCTCATCCTTAATTAGATGCATGTGTCTTGACAACACACGTCGGTACGCAATTGTCATATCATATCCTATAGTGTCATTTTGTTTACTAATTACTCATCATCCTATAATCGAGCAACACTACATATTATTATTTCACCGATGCGTTTGTATTTTTGATTATTTTCTCGCTTGATTAATTCTTCATACCACATGCACGAGCTTACACTTATGTACAGGGCTCAGCTCCGTAGGTACCGTATTACTAATGCGTAATAGCGCACCTAACGCTGCCCTGGTCACTTACATAAACATCGCGAAACGTGTCTTTATAATCATCTACCATGAAAACGATTATTATTAGCTCGACAAAAGCTATAATTTTATATCATCCAGTCAATTACATTTAATCCGCCGCACGGTCAGTACGGTACGTCTGGATTTTATGCAATTCACGAATACATACCTACCTACTCGGCACTGCTAGGCACATCTACAGTGTGCTTCGCCAATTGCTAAAATACAGATGGACGCCTCGTGTACTCGGTGTGTTTGATAAATCACGAAATAATCGACTCTTCTACTCCGCACTCAGTCCTTGAGGTACTCAGACACTCGCACACAGGTAGGTAGCTAAAGATGTAGAACTATAGATTTGAACTAGTTTACCTCTTTCAGTTGTGAAAAAGAAATTTACTTTTTAGAAAATGGCAAATTCGTGAATCTACCGCGATTTTACTTTTTATTTGAGCTAAGATATTGTTACGAAATACACGGTCTCGTTAATAAATCTGACCAGCGAAATCCTTGCGATTTTACGATACGAATGCCATAAGGTACTCGTAATTAGTAATTGATGGTTCGTTATTGTAAAAAGATTAGAATTCGGAATCAATTTATAATTATGGGTTTTACTCGTAGGTTGATAAAGAAAATGAGAATCGCCGTAAAATTCTGATTAACCTATATTATGCACAAGGAGAGTTACCAAAAAAAAAAAAATGTGGAGGGATAACTGTTGACTAAATTTCAAGACTTTCATTTTTCAGCTGGAAAAAATTTCATCCCTGGCAGTATTCGTTGAAAAAAGATGTACCTAGGACCTAGGTCCTCCAATAGGGTGACCAAATCATCATTTTTTTTTCATGGTTTATGATTTTAAATTGAAAAAATTGAATCACACCATTTTGAGAACCCCTGACCATCCTTTAATCTTGACCAATTGTGCTAAAATTCAAAAAGTTCAATACTTTGAAAACAGTGCTTTTTTAAAAAGTTTACGATTTTCTAACAAATTTACTGCATATTTCAAAGGGATTTTGCAGCCTTTAATTTTTTTTTGCATTTTTAAAAATTCTTCGGTTTCTTAGAGATTTTGCATTTTTCTAAAAAGCATTAAAATAACTCATAACTACCAAAAAATGGTAAAATTAAAAAAAAATTGATCAAGCGTTATGAAAAATCTATTTAAAATTTTAAAAGAATAGTTAAACCATCAAGAATTATCAACTGATAAAATTTCAATTGCCAAAATTTAGCGACATTTGCATTTTTTTTTTATGATTTAGAGTTTTTATGTCCTCTTTGAACACGTTTTTATGATGATTTATTCAAATTTTACCAAAAGTTCATAAGTTTTTGGCACTTTTTGATGATTTTAGAGCTTTTGAAAAAATGTTTTTACATCATTTTTAATATGTCTTCGCAATATTTGAATTGAATTGAATTAATCTTTATTTAAGGACGCCTTAGAATCTAGGCCTTTTAGCGTTCACAGTTTGTTTACAAATTTTTTTTACATATAATAATAATATAGTGACTCAAAAGAGCAAAATGTATAAACCACAGATAGACAATCAGATACCAATTAAATAAGTAGGCGAATAAACAAATAATAAATGAAAAAGATAACAAAAGTAAAAAGAAGAACAATTCACAAATCAATAACATTGAAAATAATAAATAGGTAAATAAATGAATAGGTAAATAAAGTTTAATTAAATAAGGTGATAAATTCCGATATGTCTTGAGGTGAAAATTTTTTGACAAATATCTTCATCATCTCTATGAATATCTTCATAAGTAAGCCCCCTTAAAATCTGCTCTCTGTCTTCCTCATATTTGGAACAGTAATTTATCAAGTGCATGATGGTGATTGGCACTCCACAAGGGTCACATTGTTCTAGTTTCTTATCTTTGAAAAGTGGAGAATGGGTGTAGGCAGAATGTCCAATTCGTAATCTAGTTAGTACTACTTCTTCTCTCCTACTTTTTCTGTATGTAGTAGTTTTTATGTTAGAACATAGCTTCATTTACTGCACTTGATATTTTATGGCATTTGTGTCATCATGATCTATGTATAAACTAGCAAGAAGATCTCTGCAATGACAGCCAATGGGGCGATAAGTAGTGTACTTTTCTTCCAGTGGAGAGTGAAACATTTTGTAAAAATTTGGGGTTTAGGAGAATTTTTGACTTTCAGGTACCACTTTAACATAAGCTGATCTCTCCTTTGTGATAATGGAAGTATTCCAGTCTCTTCAAATACCTAGTTTAGTTATTGGACTGGTACAAAAAGCTCCAGAGCAGAGTCCAAGTGCTTGATTTTGCACTGAGTTCAGTTTATTCAAAACAGTCTTTGAAGCAGTGCTGTATATTATTGCTCCGTAATTGAAGATGGATTACACATGACTTGAATAGATACGTAGCATGGATTTTCAATCAGCTCCCCACTTTGTGCCACTGATTTTTCAAAGTAAATTCAATGAGATTGTGCTTTTTTTCTTTGTATGCTGAAGGTGGATTTTCCAGGTCAACTGTTGATCAAAGTGTAGCCCAAGAAACTTATGAGTTGTTACATTTTGAATTTGTTGACCATATAATGTGATGTTGATGGGAGGAGGAGAATTCTGCTTTCGATGGAAATTTATCAGCTTTGTTTTATCTGAAGAAAATCGCAAACCTTTACTACTGGCCCACTTTTTAAGTTCATTTATGGTTTTTTGAAGAATTTTTTCGATGTAGGCTAGAGATGAGCTCCGAATATACATGGCTAGGTCATCAGCAAAGAGGGAGTAGCATACTGGTTTTTTGATTTGAGCTTGTATATCAAATAATGTTACCAGGAACAGAGGAGGGCTTATGACAGCACCTTGTGGAGTACCTATTTCTTGAACATGGCTGGTAGACAGATAACCATTCAACCTGACTTTGAAAGTTCTATTCTATAGAAGGTCCTCTGCAAATAATGGTAAATTTCCATTCAAATTCAAAGCCTGTAAAGCTTTTCATTATTGGTTTTTTTGATATAGGTACAATCGAATGCCTTCTCAAAATCAAAGAAAACACAGACTATGTACTGCTTTTGAGTGAATCCATCAAGTATTTCTTGCTGAAGTTTGATGAGCTGATCAGTGGTTGAATGATTTTTACGAAAACCACTTTGGTTGGGGTCTACCAATTGTTATTGGCTTCTAAATAATTCATTAAACGTTAGGTGACCATTTTTTCCATTGTTTTACACAGCACACTGGTAAGAGCTATTGGACGATAGTTGTTTGGCTTTTGAGGAGTTTTTCCAGGCTTTAGTCGGAATATTTCTTACATACAAATTTTGATAAATTTTTCCATAATTTCATAAATTTTTGGTAATTTTAAGTACTTTAAAATCTTTTGTAGCATTTTTATGCCATTTTTAACAAGTTTCAATGACGTTTCAAGTACATATTTAATTTTTTCTGAATTTTGCCAATTTTTTTTTTTTTTTGAAATTTGATCTGTTTTTGATGATTTATGATGATATTGATGTTTTTTTAAAATGTTTCACTCCATTTTAACGCGTTGTGATGACGATCCAAGTAGTTTTTTGAATTTTGATTAAATTTCGTCTGCTTCTGGTAGTTTTATAATTAAGTAGGTATGATTTTAATGCTTTTATATTTAAAATGTTTCCATACTATTTGAACATGTTTTGACGATTACCCAAGTAATTTTACGCAAATTTTCCATGAAATTTCATTAGTTTGTACTTGTAGTGATTTTCACTCGTTTAAATAATTTTTCGTAAGTTATTTTTTATATCATTTTTAAATAAGTTTTTTACCATGTTTTGTGAAATTTTTGCCATACGCTCGGTCAACTCTTCGGTCAATGATTGAGGTTAAATTCGGCTCACTGTAATAGCATTTGTACCTCCCCTCCCCTCCCCTCCCCTGCAAGCAAATTTTAAAACACCGAATACTTTTTTTCGACTTTTTGTCAGTTTTTAAAAGTGCCGAAAATAATCTATTGGAAGGTATTAATTTTCTACAAAAAAAATTAATAAAAATGTCAAAATGAGAACTGGAAAAATTGTTTTTACATTCAGGTGGTCCTCAGTATGTAAGAGTTGACTTTTTCCAGAGCGAAAGCTTTGTAATAAACGTCAGCGGCTGAAAATTAAATCCTATCAGAAAAATACACTCTGTAAATGTATGGTGAGGCAGTTTCAAGCTGATTTGGAGCCTTATGATAAAAAATTACAGTTTATCAAAAAACAGCGTTTTCATAGACGCTAGTAAAACGAAGTCAGCAACAGTATAAAGTTTTCAAAATGAAGGTCTCGGAGTTTTTTTTTTACGAATAGTTGATAAAATCTAGCAGCATAAAAAAAACATCATGAATATCCCAAAATTTGAAAACATAAATTTTCCCCATAATTTTACTCGATTACTTAGCTTACCGACATTTTATTCAAAATTTTCCCTACTGTACGACGAGTACGTAGACCAAAACCCAGCCCATTATCTACACTTTAAAAATTCACTTCATTATTGCAGCCACTGATGAAAATCCAAACTTACTTTTATTGGCTCATTCAACCGACTAGTACCCTCATTAATTAATTATACATTCCGAATTCGTCGTCATCAAAAATTGTACACGCAGAGGTCTTAAAACTCGTATGACGCGACGGCCTGTTATTAGAAAAATAAATAACAATTTCGTATTATGCAATTTGGCACATCTTCTAAAATTTCATTTCAGTTTACTTCTTATTAAATACCAATACTCGTCCGATACGTGTGAAAGAAAAAAGAAACCAAACGATTTCGGAAAATTTTCTGCAATAAATTTGGCGATATTTTTTTTTTATAAATGAAATTTTTAATCGACGATTTTTTTTTCTAGTAATAGGTAGATTAATAATTCACATTACATAAACCTTTTTTTTTTCGTCACAAAGTCGAGATTTTTTGGCTGCATTGTAGACATCCTTGAACGAGTCCAGCACATGTTGCAGAGCTAGCATACTTTGTACGAGTATGAAGTCCATGTCCATTAATAATACGTATAATGAAATGGTTGATACCTAATATGAATACTTTTACATCGAGAGTCGAAAAAATACTCATATTTCAAAGTAAAAATAATTTGCCGCAGATGGACCTTCGAATTAAACAGCCATTAATTCGTAATTCGCTATATTCGGCCGATATAATTGAAGCATGTGTTTCCAAAACGCACTAAGTCCAAAAAAATATTGATAAGAAATTCATGGTACTTAGTACAATTTGGAAACGTAGAAGTGGACCAAATTGGCTGATTTTTTGATATGTTCTAGCCAAGACCCTTAGACACAACATATCAAAAAATCAGCCATTTTGGGCCGCAACTTTATGCTAGATGGCCTTGCAACCTCCGAATCTTTGAAAATGGACTTAGTGCGTTTTGGAAACACATGCTTCAATTTAAATAAACGTAAGTGTCTAACTATTACTTTCTATACGCGTGAGATACCATCGAATAAAATTTTTTTCCATCGGCGATGTTTCCGTCATTTGGTTATTTTTCCATTAGCGTTAGTTAACCCTCTTTTCTTAAAAAAGAAAAAAAAACACATCGCATTAAAACTTACGAAATATCGCGTTAATATGAGGTAGGTACGGCATTATGTCAAAGCACCCAACACAAATGGCTCTTACGTGTAACTGGTTCCGGGTTCAAGTTTGACGTACGAACACACATGCGACTTCCGAAACACAGCTTCATATGGGTTATGGGTTTTCAGATTATAACAACGCGGTTCACCAGATTTTCGCGTAATTTGTTCGTTACGTAATGATGAGCAGACAAGAGATAGGGTGGGCAGAGAGAGGCTAACAATCATAAAGCATCTTTAAAATCATCTCATCCGCGCTACAGCTCCAGCTACAGGTACCTCCTCGCAGAGAAGTACATACATCGAATAACCTTGAACAGTCATTCTCGTTAAAATTCCGATTTTTTTCACTCAGGTGGCGTTTTTGTTGGGAAATTTTTAACCGCAGTAGTTTAACCTTAGAATACTCGTAGAATCCTGTTCCGTGTCTGACAAGAATGATTGGAATATCGATATGGTATTAGGATAGAAAATTTCACCGTGACAAATGCCAAATTTAAACAGGTTTCTTTTCGGTAGGTAGGTAGACCAAATTTCTCGATGGAGCGTTGCCAAAATACACGATGGTAGACTTTCATGGAAAAGCTACCGGTGGCGTTACAACATCGTAAAATATTTATTTATTTTTAGAATTTGCGTACCTAGGGTATTATTTTATAGGGCTAAAGGTGTTTGGTTTTATTTTTAATTTTACGTTTGATTAGTATAGTGTTCTTTGATGGATTATTATTATAAGTTATCTTTTTCGTATTCTCAAGTACCTATAACTGGGTATGTGGATAGAGTCAATGACTAATTATTATAGATCACCGTTGCTAATTACGGGTCAAAACTTGGAACAAATCGTAGATATTCCTAATATTAAAAATATTAAGCACTCGCAATAAATCCAACCGACAACCGTAATAATTCATTCAACATTGCTGCAAATTTTTTTGGTTTCATGATGGGTGATGAGTAAAAATAGGTAGATAAATGAATCAAGTTTTTGAAATTTTTTTAAAATGCTCGCTGCAGTTTTCAGAGGAAAAATTTAGCATTAAGAATGTTACGTTGAATACTGCAGCTGTTCTTAAAGACACAATATTTTCATTACCTACTTCTTTTTGAATCCTGAAAGAATGCGTTTTCCAGAAATTTGTAATCGACCTACTAACTAGTAAGTATAATGAGAGCATAATATTCATAAAAAGAAAAACTGCGAAACTCTTGCCCAAATTACAAATTGTTTTTTTTTGGGGGGGGGGGGAGTTGTTGGAATGTTTTTAATTACTACATAGATTATGACACAGTCCAAAAAACTATAAAATTTTCAAAAAACTACAAAATTAATCAAAAAAAGTTCAAAATTTTAAAAAATTGACAACTTTTTCAAATAAAATTTTAATTGGTAAAAAAAAGCGGTAACTTTTTCACAAATTACCAACACGCTAAAATTTTTAAAAATAGAAAAATTTTTCCAAAATTGCAAAAAGTTTTCAAAAGTTGTGAAAATATACCTATCAATAGTTTCAAAATTTTTAAAAAGGTTTGAAAATTGCAAAATTGTTCAAATATATGTAATTCAAAACACTCAAAATAGGATCAACTTTTTTAAAACTTATCAACTGCAAAAAAGTTTTTAAAAAAATACAACTTTTTCGAAAATTGCAATATTTTTTTAAAAAATTTGATTCGTTCGCGAATGACTTATTAACAATTGATTAATTTGTTCGTCAATTCGTTCGCGAATGATTCACGAAAAATTCATACAATGGATGATTCATTGACAATTGATTAATAGGTTGGTCAATTCGTTCGTGAACAATTCACCAAAAGTAAATTGAATGAATCGAGTCGTTCGCGAATGATTCACGAAAAATAATTCAATGAATCGAGAGTCATTCGCGAATAATTCATCAACAATATTTGTTCGCGAATGATTTACCAGCAATTAATCATATGAATCGATTCGTTCGCGAATAATTCACAAAAAATAATTCAATTCGTTCGTGAATGATTCACCAAAAATTGAGTGAATGAATCGATTCGTTCGCGAATGATTCATCAAAAATTGAGTGAATGATTCGATTCGTTCGCGAGCGAGTCACTCATGCGAATCAATTCGTTCGCGAATGATTCATCAAAAATTGAGTAAATGAATCGATTCGTTTTCGAACGAGGCACACGCGAATGATTCAGTAACTATTGATCAACTCGTTCGCGAATGATTTACCTAGAAATTAATCAATTCGTTCAATCGCCAATCGTTCGTAAGATTCTATTCGATTGTAAACAGATCAATTGCTGTACAAGTGTTTCAAAAAAAGCGAATCATGCAATTCGTTTGTAAAATATTTTTCAAGTTTTCAAGTGACAACATCAAACAGATGGAAAACATTCTTAAATACATCAAAGAAATCAATCTTTCAAACCAAATCTAGACTAACCCCTCGAAACTGGGCGTAAAAATCCTGGCAATTATACACGCCCAGTATAAAAAAAATGTCAAAAAAAAAAAGAATCGCAAAACTTTTTCTTAAAATTATAAATTAAAAAAAATAAATCACAGGTATTTTTCAACAATAGGTACACATTGCAATCTTTTTTTTTAAATTGCAAAATCTCCAAGATAATATTGAAAATATTTTGCAAGTGGTTTTGAATCAATGATGAACTTTTTTTTAGAAATTGAATGAAACGTTTTTCAAGAAGTGGAAAACTTTTTGCAAAAATTGTGATAATTATTTACCATCATCATAAGCCTTACAAGCTAACTTCGCTCATTCAAATTTTTATTCGTCCAACATTTATTATTGTAAGTAGGCTACGAACAAATATCTGCGAGCTGTAAAGATATCATCAAAATTGTATTTACTCAAATTTAAATCGAGATTTAAAAAGATCTACCGACATCAATTAAATACGAGATACATAATTTAGAAAAAATGCACGGTTTTTTACGACTCTATCCCTTCGTTAAAATAATCGTAAATAATTCTTTCAAAAAAACTAGATCGACTCAACTTGAGATAAAGAGCGAAAAAACACGATTAAAACCAGGAAACACTACGAAATTGCGAAAAAAAATCCGCAAAATACCCAAAGAATGTCTGCCGTTGGAATATAATTTATTCAGATATGTACAAATCCCAAATGTGCATTTAAAAAAGGCAACATTCTCATTTTGAAGATACATGTATACATAGGTAGTATTCGTAGAAGAATAGGTGGAGCTGGTATTAGACATTGGTATGATATGTTGGATGATTCACGGAAGTACCCACAAATAATTATTCTGCCCAGCAGAAGATCAATCTTCAACTGATACGAATAATCAAAAAACAAATCGCGTAAAATCGAATAATTCCTTCTGTAGGTATACGAGTAATTTATCAAATAACCGTACAACCTTCAATTTACAGCGGTAAAAAATTGCTCTTGTTTCGTTTAAAATTTCCATCAAGTTGTCCTCCCTCGTCGCTAGATAGGTCGCCATAATGTAGTGGCACGTTCTCGCTTGTATTCGTATCTTTGGAATACGCACGATAGGTACCCGAGGCGATGCACCGAGTTCGAGTACCATAAGCGTGCAATTCATAACACGAGTACAGTATTGTGGACACCTTCGGGCAACTGGACATAAAAGATACCTTTTCCGACAATAAGTCCTATTGATTAAATGTATCTCGCTTAATCGTGTTCTTTATCCGAGAACTCACACATTTAACCTCATTAACGCCAGTCGCTCTAATTAGATTGACGGTGTGGTCACTTCATTTTGAAAAAGACTCGATGTCGTCGTCGCCGATTTCTTATATTATATTTTTTCCATGTTAGAACCTTATCAATTTTTATTACGTATCTCATTACGATCACTATTATAGTAGATCCTCGAGCGTTCAATGATACGTATACGTACCTCTACCTACAAAAAGCATGTCTTTATGACCATAATCGCCTTTGGCTTACTGAGTAGTGAGTACGCGATGTTTCGTGCGATTCGCATTTATTCGTCGTAGGGGTCTTGATACTCGTAGTAATGCGAATGCTGACGCTGATATCTAAAAATATTAACTTACGTTTGGGCAAAAGTTACGAAATTTACGTAACTGTAATAATTTTTTTTCAAGGATTTGCGAGAAAAAAAATGTGAAAAATTTTCTTTCCAAATTATTGAATAGGAAATGAGTAAAATGTGGCACAAGGAAAACCTGTAGTACCTTGCTAAAAAAATAAAAGAGACGCGTATGCGGTAATATTTCTTCTGTTTGTCTCTCTCTTATTTTTTTTTTTACATAAGATGATTTTAGCATCACAAAAAAATCTTACTTAATAAACACACCGTTGAGTTAATTTACATTTTTATTATCTGTCTTTCTTCGTCTTTCTTTTTACTCGGTGTCGACATCGACACGAATGTCTTCTGTTATTATTTTAACACGATGTATATGTATTTAGCATGGATATAAGAGGTGGTATATGTTACCTATTCGCAAATATACACTCGTATATACCCATACCGGTTAAATAATATGCAGATAATTAAACGTCATTTCGATTATATTGAAATTCGACCACATCATCGTGCTAATGCTCCGTTTCTTCGTTTCCTTTTCTGTTCTGTTTCTCGTACAGTAATAATTTACATATGTACCATCAATCGGGTCATGGGCTAATCCAACGAGATTCCTGCTACCTTTTATTCGTAATTTGATGCCGAAGTTTGAACTGTGTGGCGAATTTTTATGTAGAAATATGTCGTTCGATATGTTAGAAGGTCAAGGATCGATGTACCACCTACAACCCTACCATAATAGGTAATTTGTAGCATTTTTGTGATTTTTTTCAAATTCCAGATCCAAATCAGGTCTTATGTTGCCCCAAAAAGAGAAACCCTCGAGTTACGTAAGGGGAATAGAGAAAATTAATCTAAATTTTAATAATCGATACTGCAGTGTATGAAGAAGTATTATTTAATCGCTTCATTGATTTAAAACAATGGAAACATGTATTAAATTTTTCGCTTAATAAGTGGCAACTGGCGATTTGTTTTTTAAATAAATCAAATCGTATATGTATGTTGTACTTGTACTTGCACCTATATTATAGTATACAGTACTGAGATATGCGGTATAATATCTCCTATAGATACATTGTACAATGTACATGGTAGGCTACTCATATATGTACGAATACCAAGCTTTATTTTTATTAAAAATGCAGGCGCGCGAATCGATTCTAATAGTGTTATGTAATCAATGCCTTTCTATACATATTATAGTACGAATATATAAATGGTACGAGTATAGTATAGTGATATTTTACTATACACATTCATAAGCGGATCCGCACACAGATACTCATTTAAATACACACAAAATCATGGGTGGGTGTTAAAAGGTACATGTAGATAGAAATATACGATCGGCAATCGAAACCATCTCTATGTATTATGTTAATATTGATTTATAGATTTTACCAATTTAGATATTTAAATGAATTTTTATCGTGGGTTGTACTTACGTACTGTAGCAATGTAATATACTCGGACTAATGTAAAAGTTTTACGAACGAAGGTACCGGTACAATATATTTTTCGAAGATTACATTAGGTACCTGAGTATATTGTTTTTATATTTTTAATACCTACCTTATTATCTCGTCCATCGTTTAATTTTTTTTTCTTTTTTAGTATGGCGGAAGTTGAGGTAAAAATTTATGCAATGGACTGATTTCTTTCGCTGTGACAATCACTTTGCTCGAGTTGTTTATCTTGGCTATTAATCATCGATCGAGAATGTCTCTCGAGAGTGACATTTTGACGAGACAAAGGTATCGATATTTCTCTCCTGTAGGTATTTCGGACTATAAAATGAAATGAAAATGTTGATGCAATTTTGACGTAATGCTGTGCTAATAATTTGAGAGCGATTTCAAATAGTGAAATGGGGATTTTGAATGAATCTTGATAGGGAGTGGTCAGCGAATTTGCTCAATTTTTTTTTACGAAAGTATGAAGATCTGTAGGCATAGGATTTTTACAGAATTTTAGCTCAAAAGTAGGTACATTTTTTTTCACTTTGATATTGAAAGTGATCTTTAAAACGCGTTGGTTGTAGTTTGCATCTGGCACAGGAAGAAGAATTCTTCAGAGTTGTATGCTGGCTAATCACACATTATTTCGAAACTTAAGAGTATACACACTTTTTTGATTGAATGTGGACTCATAAGTACACTTTATTTACTGCCATCAAAACGCTCAAAATGGTTTAAAATTTTGACAAAAAATAAAAAATTTCGTCTAAAATAGTTTTTTGAGGATTTTAAAAAATTTCAAGCACCAAATTGGGTCATGATTTTGAAGGGTTTTTTTTGGAAAAAATGTCATTAGACCTCTCAAAATAGTTCAAAATGTTGACAAAAAATCAAAAATTTGGTCTAAAATGTTTTTTGAGAATTTTGAAGAATTTTGAGTCCAAAATTGGGTCACGATTTTCGGAGTTTTTTTGGTAAAAATATCATCAGACCCCTCAAAATAGTTGAAAATTTTGACAAAAAATCAAAAATTTGGTCTAAAATGTTTTTTGAGAATTTTGAAGAATTTTGAGTCCAAAATTGGGTCACGATTTTCGGAGTTTTTTTGGTAAAAATATCACCAGGCCCCTCAAAATAGTTGAAAATTTTGACAGAAAATCAAAAATTTGGTCTAAAATGTTTTTTGAGAATTTTGAAGAATTTTGAGTCCAAAATTGGGTCACGATTTTTGGAGTTTTTTTGATAAAAATACCATCAAGCCCCTCCAAACAGGTCAAAATTTTGACAAAAAATCAAAAATTTCGTGTAAAATGTTTTTTGAGAATTTTGAAGAATTTTGAGCCCGAAATTGGGTCACGATTTTCGGAGTTTTTTTTGGTAAAAGTATCATCACGCCCCTCAAAACAGTTCAAAATTTTGACAAAAAATCAAAAATTTCGTCCAAAATGTTTTTTGAGAATTTCGAAGAATTTTGAGCTCAAAATTGCATTACGATTTTTGGAATTTTCGAGAAAGGTGTCAAGAGAACTCTAAAAATAGGTTAAAATTTCAGCATAAAATCAGAAATTCATGTCCTGACTTTTTTGAGCAGCCACTCTTGAAGAATTTTGAGTCCAAGATCGAGTCAATTTTCCGGCCAGGTTTGAAAAATTAACCAAATTTTCTACGCTGCAATTTTTCAAAAAATGTTCAAAAAAATGTAGGTATAGTTAGGTACCTACATTTTTGCAAAATTTTAACTCATTTAAATAGATTGTACGACACCTTTTTCAAAAATCAAAAAAAAATAATGGTCCAATTTCGAGCTCAAAATTCATCACAAGCGCTCGAAAAAAGCCATTGCAGAAAGTTTTGATTTTCTAGCAAAATTTTCACCTTTTTCGTTTGGTCGCGTGGCAGTATTTTTTCAAATATTTCGAAAATCTTGACCAAATTTTTCGCTGGTAATTTCTCAAGAATTCTCAAAAAACACATATTTTATTGAAATATTTAATTTTTTTTTGCAAAATTTCAATGCATTTTGATTTGACAATTTTTTTGTCTTGAGAAATTATTATTATTTTTCACTATTGATGAGTTTGAATTTCATAATGAGGTGAATCGTGAATCGTCGATTCATATTTTTTTTCGATAATTATTAATTATTGTCAAATTTTGTTGAATCAAGAATACGAAAAAAAAAATCATGAGTGTGGCCATTTAATACCTGTAGTAAGTAACAATAGTTTTGAAATAAATTTCAAGTCAATTTCGACCTCCCTAAAAACAAATTTCCAAATATTCTCGAAGAAATGCAGAAAATTGATTTGAGCAGTTTAAAAATTGGTTTCAATTTGTGAGATGACTATTCTTGGCTGGTATTCGCTGGAATGGTGGATTTCCAGGTTAGACACATCGAACATACTTATACATAGTTTGAAACTAAATTTGCAAGTGATTTCGAAAATTAATAATTATGGTACCTATCTCAGTGGAGTGTTTCGATCCTCTAAGAGCAATATTGCTTCTAAACTGATCTTCAATAACCAGTAGGAAAAAATCTTTTTCAATTTCCGTTGAAAAATAGAACGTGTTCAAAAATACTTTTCATTTGTTGTCAGAAAAATATTGATATTTTAAATTTGAAAAATATCGGTTTTCAAATTTTCAAGAAATTAATCCATGTGTAAAAGGTGTACCTTTCCTTTCTTCTCCTCCTCCATTCCAATTTAAAAAATTTTCCTTGATGCAAATTTACAAGATGAATCTTTGCGATGATCAGTTGACTAATCTAAAAATCTAAATAATCTGCCTCGTTATAATAACATAATCCTTGCAGTGATAATGAAAATCTGTTGCAACCTTCAAACGAGCGATGGAAAAATTAATTTACGCAAAATTTATAGCGAATTTTTCATTTCCTCGGATGACAAGCAATTAAAAATACTCGTAAATTGACATTTTGCTCGGGGTGAATTCAAGCACACTTCAACACTGCTGGAATTTTTTCCTACTTAGACACAGATAGGTACATAATTTAAAGGGTGTGATTACAATCACAACCGATAGTTAAATTCTCTCATTTAATTTCGAATAAATAAGTCAAGCCCAATGTGGGTGTGAGAGCTTAGGGGTACTCGGAAGTTTCCAGCCATCTACATAGCACTCGCAGACTCGCGAATTTATCTACGTAACAGCCTGATTAAGATTCTGAAAATCTAAAACCCTCGGGAGTATATCCAGCATCGATAGGTACAGGCGCATAGTCGTACATCTTAATCATAAAATATCGACTAGTATAGTCGCTTCGTGGGCAGCTGTATGATCTCACGTTTCTTCTCCATTTATTTATATGTCTTACCTACCCATGACCTACCAGACGATTAAAATCTGATTATCATAATTCGCGTGCTTTTTGCTCCACATCTGCGCCGTATCGGTCAAAGACCTCGACATTGACTAATGTTTGAGAATAAAAATGGCGAAAAAACAGCTTCCAAAAAATACCGTTTACACGCGAGATGGTGTGGTACTTATTGAATTTATTGAAATTTAAATAACAATAGAAATTCATTAGAAAGTTTTTTTTTAAAACTCAGATAAAAAAAATTACAAACACATGTACCAATACCGCGATACACATTGGCAGAAACGAGTAGTAGGTATATAAATTATATCGATACATTTATAAATACCTACGTGTATAGATTTCCTAAGTCGAGGAACTACTATACCTATAGTACACTGCACAACACAACGAATGCGTATTTCTGCATCGCGGTTCGCGGTAAGTAATTGTATTATCCCGCTGATAACGATCAGTCTCTTTACCTTTAACAAATTCATGATTCGATCCTCCCAGTGTTATTTTATTTGTAATTGCGAACAACGAGTTCGTAATAAATTTCAAAATAACACGTACACGCAATTCTTATCAACGTATTTAACCTTTGCCACACTGTGGGGCATAATTTCGTGGGTACCTGCCTACCTATAGAGCTCTTCCAGCGTATACATTAGATACATATGTCTATAATAATAATAAAGTAATATAGCCGGTTGAATTAAATATTTTAATAGCTCGACGAAAATTCTCTCTAACAGGTTGTATATCGTAATGTTGCGGATTGCCGAGTTATTAACACTTTGTTTTGAATCATTAACATTTATAAATATCGATATTAGCTGCGTGATACGCGATCGTATGTGAGTTGTACAGTATGATCCATAAATCCTGAAGCCCTAGATACACGTGATTTTTAACGATTGAGAAGTGCGCTGAAGTTGATAGAGAATTGTAATTTTTGGATCGCTGGTAGAGTCCTAAAAATGGTATCATAATTTTGAAGGCTTTGGAGGAGAGAGGTTTAGAAACTCAAAATACACTAAGTGATGGGAGGGAGGACTGAGGTACCATTATGAATAATAGGGTCGTTTGCGAAAAAAACATTGTCGGAGGATTTTGGCAAAATTCATTGGACAGTTTTGAATTGAAAGTCTCTCAGAAATTTTTTTAGCTCTGGAGATGTCCCTGGAGCGAAGATAGGGGACATTTTCGAAAAATTGTGTTTTTTTTGCTCTAGCTTTTATTCAACCTGTTTTGGGGAATGTGGCCCAGTCCTAATGATGGTATTTTAGATCCTGAGTACAACTATGCCACTGCTATCAAAATCCAAGACCACTTTTAGGGCTCTACCAACCAGTTGAAAATTTGCAAATCGCTTATTTTTGAGTAGGTAACTTTGTATTTTCAACATTTATTTTTCTCCAATATTTCATATTAAGCCAAAATATCAAAAAATATCATTTCTGGAACTGGTTAAATATTTTTGAATGCAGTGGAGGCAACTTGTTTGGTCATTACTGCCAAATTCAAAAAACCGAAAAAAATTGATAAGTTTTTGTATACTTGTAAAATGGACCAAAAATTGGCACCACTGTGTTCCAAAATATTTCCCCAATTTCAGAAATGATCATTTGATGTTTGGGCATAATTACATATTGCAAATAATATTCCTGCGTAATCAATCAAGTAGGTCACTGAAGTGAATTTGGACAGTTTTAATGTCACTTTTTGAAAATCTGGAATGTCCTAAATATGGCTGAAGGCATCAGAATAGTTTTAAACTATCTTCAATCGACTTAACACATTGAAATCAGGATACAAAGTGAATTTCAATTTTCCAAATTTGTTGAGCACTTGAGATCAAAAAGATAACAGTACTAAGACAAAGACTAGGGTGCGGTCTGGATAAATTTAGAGTGACCAACAGTGAATCAGTCCATCATTGAATGCTTCAAAGACCATTCAGTCACTGTCACAGTATGCACCCTGAAGGAGGAACCGCTTCAATCCTGATCTAGACATCAACCCAACATCGACCTGAAGAAGCCCTGTAAATAACCCGTCAATGCATCACCTTAAGTTGTAAATAACTATTGTACATACATGCTAAATAGACCAATTTAACTAATTGTACCTACTTTCCTAAATTTTTCAGCTTGAATTATAATTAGTCGTAATTAGTTTATACTCTTCAGTCCAATGTGAGCAGCTGGTGAGAAGCCCTTAGCAAGTGCACTAGCCACCTCACAAAAGTCCCCCTATGTCAGAAACTCTTGTAATACAAAGGGGAGACCAACATTTGTTGACCTCCCACCCTAGGCACCAAATTCTCCTCCCTACCCACGTAGCACTAATGAGATCATCAGTGGCCTCGACAAAAGTATTGACATGATTTTACATGTTTGTTGATTGAAAAAAGTCAGAACATTGCCCACAAAGGGGTTAATCTAACTACATTTACGATAATTGATTAAAAATTGACACTATTTTCAAAAACTATGATGGAAATGCTGATGGTCGTCATTGCTGTCTACATTTGTATCTACAGTCATGAGCAAGATTTTGATATATATTTTAGATACCTTTGTAGACCTCTAATCGATATCAAAATTCAGGTCTTCTAGTCGATCCTAAGTTGATGTCGACTATAAGATCGACAAAAGCATCTACAAAATTTTGATCTTGTATAGTTACTTTTGTCGATCTAATAATTGTCATCAACTTTGGCATCAGTAAGATGACCTGAATTTTGATATCAATTAGAGGTTCTACAAAAGTATCTACAAAATGTCGTCATTGAGTAGATACTTCTGTAGATCTTGTAATCGACATCAACCATCTGGTTAATTTTGACAAGGGAGTTGATGTCAATTACAAAATCTATAAAATTTTTTTTAGAAATTTCGAAGTGTTGCCAACTCATTTGTCGATGTCTGAGATGACAGCACAATCAGAAAAATTTTCCAAGTCCAAAATAAGATGAACTGAATATTGTTCTAAGGCGTCTTCACTCAACAGCAGCAATGGTCTAGTGGTTAAGGAATGTGACAGACGCAAGTAGGACAGCAGCGACCTGGGTTCAATCCCTACCCAGGGCAAGTTTTTTTCTTTCAAAAAAATTTTTTTAGGGTGAAATATTTTTGAAAATAACTTTACTTGAATCAAAAAATGGGTTTTGGGCACAATTTGCACATTTTCAATCAAAATTTGCCTCTTTTACACTTGAAAAAATGACACCAATGTCGAGACTTTGTTGAGACAAAAAATGAAGGGAGACAACAGTCGATTTTGATATCAACTTCTCACTCGTCATGTATTGACATTGGTGTCGACAAGTGACAGATTAGAGATCTCGTCTTTTCCATCGACTTTGGCATCGCTCGTGCTACGCGGGTAAAATCCCTTTTCCTAAGACGGGTTGAGTGACTCACAATCAGTCTACCAGACAGCACGGGTGAACGAAGCCTGCTCAGGAGATTGAGCCCTTGGCAACCGCCTAGGGGGTATGGGTTGTAGTGGTCAACCTGTCTCCCCCCCCCCACATCCTGAATCTAGGATTAGGGATAAATTAAGATATTACACTTTGTTTAGATTTAATCTTAGATTTGAGATGTACCTAAATAAATATGTTTATTAGAGAAAACCCCCAGCACCTTGTGTATCTCGGCGACCAA
The DNA here is from genome assembly GCF_950023065.1 of Planococcus citri. Lineage (NCBI taxonomy): Eukaryota > Metazoa > Arthropoda > Insecta > Hemiptera > Pseudococcidae > Planococcus > Planococcus citri. The sequence continues at coordinate 57,168,513 of NC_088680.1, read as the reverse complement.
AAAAAAAACTTTGTGGGTAAAAATTTGTGAAAATTCCAATTTTCAAAAATCTGCAGTAGGCTCCGGTAATGTCCAAAACAGTTCAAAACTGTTTTTAATCAATTTGGCAGGTCTAGAATAGGGTAGGTACATACCAAATTTAAGCTTTCTAAGTCAGTTTTCTAAGATTTTAATTTTTTCCCATTTTTTGCCCAGAATTTTATTTTGAAAAATGCCCTCGAGCATCTGAAATTTTGCCTGATGATGTATTTTTGCATGCTCTTTCAATTGAGCTTTATCCAGCTCAAAAATTACTCCACCAGTTGGGATACCTTCCTTGTTAAATCATGATTAATTTTGCCATCACAGTGTTACCAAAACGCTGCAGAACTTTCGGGTCATGCTGTATTTATAAATACGCGTAGAACTATACAGATAACAGCTGATTTCACCAATTAAATCTCAAACATCCTCGAAATGGTAATAATTTTTACGTTCGTTCTTCCTAGAGATTGAAACACGTGAGGTTATTCAGAATCCCCTCCCTCTCTCACTTTACCGCCTCTATTTATTTTTCTCAGTATAACTATATATAGCGAGATTCATGCGGGATCTTCCAGATCGATGATACAGAGTTTAATTATTTATACGTATAATCTCGTTTCAAGTATCAAAAGATTGAGTTATAACCCTCTATAAATAAGCTATTATTGTTAAAATCTCGATTTAAAAAATAATTCATTTTGACATTTAGACTGCAGTAACCAGTGACCATTAATTGATTAAGATTAAAGTTTCGATTGACTGCCACCGCCATCATCACCATTATCGAATATCCTCTCGATATAAAAATATGTATCTCGAAGCGTGGAAAATACAAACAAAGGTGCTGGCATATCGAGCCCAGCGATAAGATCTCTTCTCTACGATTTTAGAGTCTCGAATAAGTAAACACAGCCAAGCATCAGCCAGGTACGTGCTAATTTGCATTGAAAAAAAAAATGCTTATCCTCGGATACCTACCGTACGTTATGCAATTTCGGAAATTATGGTTTTTTTTTCAACGTTACGGTCGAATTGTCAAGGTATAAAATAGGATGTGTTAGTTCTCGATCAAATCTTCGAGAGTGGGAAGGTGTATTTTTGATTTAGTGAGATGGAATTATTAAGATGAATTGTTTACCTGTACATAAGTCCACCGGTACATGATTCTAGTAAAGCGCCGCCAAATACGCAAACGTAATATTGTGTACAGTCTGTAGGATGAGGGTAATATCCGAATTCTTCTGGACAGCTGAATTCGTCTGGCTTGTTGTTTCGCTGCTGAGCCCAACCAAATGGCACTGTAAAACAAACGAGAAATATTTATTTTATTTTTTAAATCGAAAATACGCGCAAAAAAACAATAGATATGTAGACAACACTACAGACGCTGGTTGTCGAAGGCGTACGACATTTTTTTTTCGTATAAGAACTGCATTTTTCCGCGTAGGTAAATCAGACTTTAATGTGCGATTTTTTGCATTGGTCGTTGGCGGAAACAAGCAGCCCTTCTACGAATAAGTTATAAAAACCACGATAAGATAGGTACTTTTTAATATTCTATTTATGAGGTTATTGCATTGCCATCGAGAACAGGCGTGGCGTGGTTTTGAATGTCTTATTATTTTATTTATTTTTTTTAATCGTGCTGTTTTTATAAAACCTGGAAAGAGGCTGGAGAATTAAATTGTACGGATGTTTGTGTCTTATTATTCGTAAGATCGGTTAATGAAAATGTTTTAATGAATCGTGCTGAAAAAGTGGCTGACGTAAACGAGAGTTTCAATGTCAGTGGCAATGACGTGTTTAGAATAACGTTATCGATGTTTTTCAGTGGCGATTAATGATCGAAAATACCTACCCCAGTTTTGTAATGCATTATTTACGGCGAACCGAGTATGCAATTTTATTAACGTGTGTTTTTCTAGGGGACTTCTTGCGAAAATGACCAACTTGCGAAGGCTTGAATTTCGAGACTGGTTGAACTTGGAGTAAATTTTTGTGCAAAGATTTTTAAAAAAATTGATTGGAGATTGAAAATTAATTATTTTAATTTTAAAATCTCAAAATGAAACTTTCACACTTTTAATGTGAAAGCTCATTAAGCTCAACTTTTCACGATTGTGTAAATTGAAAAGCTGCGTTTCAAAATTTGAAAAAATTATTCAACTATTCTTTTTCCATCTTTACTGCAATAAATGAATTTTTCAAAATTTGATCTCAACACCCCTCAAGTGTATATGGGGCTCCCTCCCCACCTTGATCTAAATTTTTATGAAAATCAAAAGCCAAGCGTCATACTCAATACTCATGTTGATTGTTACTAAGTTGAACTTTGAAAACGTTGGGTTCGAATATTCTCTTGTTTTTTCAACAAAACCCATCTACCCCCCCCCCTCACCACATTAAATGGCCATGCCCTCTCACAATTTTGACAAACAAATTAAAAAATCATGAAAATGTAGACTGAAGAGTCTATTTTAACAAATTCTGGGTCACTGAATTTGATAATCCACTTATTTTTAAATGCAACACTTCAGTATCCTTCTACCCCCCTCCCCATTTGAGAGAATTCATGAAAATGCGGTGTAACTAATCAATTTCTACTAATTCGAGGTTGCTGAGTTTGATTATGCACTTATTTTTTTGAATGCAACTCTTTAGTGCTTCCTCACCCCCCCCCCCATTTCGGAAAAAATGTGAAAAATCACGAAAATGCGATGTGACGTGTCGATTTCTATTATTTCGAGGTCTTCGAGTACGATTATTCACTCATTTTGTTGAATGCAACTCTTTAGTGCTTCCTCACCCCTTCCCGTTTCAGAAAAAATTTGAAAAATCATGAAAATGCGATGTGACGTGTCGATTTCTATTAATTCGAGGTCTTTGAGTACGATTATTCACTTATTTTTTGAATGCGACTTTTCAATGCCCTTCTAGACCCTTTCCGATTGTGAAAGAAATCGAAAAATCGTGAAAATACGATGTGATTGATCGATTTTCTTCAATTTGAGGTCGCTGATTTTTATTATCTGTTTATTTTTTGAATTTATAACCTTCCAGTGCCTCTTTACCTTCCCAAAAAATATAAAAATCATGAAAATAGGATGTGACGTATCAGTTCATCCCACTTATTTGAGGTCGAATGACTTTGAATGTTTACGATTTATTTTTCGGATTCGAGCTCACCTTCTCCTCTCTCCATAATTTTGAAAAACTGGGCGACTGTAGATTTTTTCAAACAAAAAAAAAACATCAATTTGAGTCTCAGTGACCTTATGATCAAACGTTTATATATTTTATATTATATTTTATCACACGACATCAAAATTCGATAGTCGATTTTGCAGATCGATATCTCTAGAATCTGATCTACTTCATTGAATTATTTCATGAACTTCATTAAATTTCTATTTAAATTCCAGACATCAATATTTTGAAAAAGCAAATAAATAAAATTGGGAAATTGATGTCAAAAAACTTATATTTTCTGTATTAGAGTAATGTTTGAAGCGATCGTACCATGATTTGGATCAAAAATATCATGATTGATTGTTATTTTTCTGCTCCTTCAATTTCACTAAAATTTCATTAGTTTTTGGAAATAATTTCAAATTATTTTTGAGAAACTTTTTTTTTGGAAATTTTCATTGATTTCAACAACTAATTTTGTCAAATTTTACTAAAATTCCATCAATTTCGGGCAATTTACAGTGATTTAATATAATTTTTTCCAAATTTTGTTGATATTAACTTAAATTTCTCCATTTTTTGCTGATTTGGAATGATTTTAATACTTGTTTTCAAGTCGTTTAAATGGTGTTTTGTACAATTTTTACTATTATTCTGTCAAAGTCCAATAAAATGTTATCAAGTGCTGGTAATTTTAAATGATTCTTTAGAGCTCTTTCACTTTTGATCGTTTTAGTTTTTTTTTTTTTTTTTGGTTTACATTTTTTGAACTTGAATAAACTGTTCATTATTTTAAAAAAGAGGACAAATGAAATCACTATCAATAGAAAATACCAATACCTAGGCCTGCCTACTGCTCGAATCATGGACACAACAAAACCCATTATAATATTCATAATCGAAATGACCATATAGTAGATGGAAATTAATGCATATTTCGTAATTTATTTTGGTTGAATTAAGAAAATACATAAACATTGCGTACGTACATTTTACCAATACCTGCCTACTACATACATTATAACAACGAATTTGGTATCAAACCGCAGAATTTAATTTAATCGTATATTCATACGTATAATACCATCGTCCAAAATGATTAACATTATAGAAAAATTTTCGCCATTAAATCAAAATACGTAGTAGGTAAGGTATATATGAAAATTATTCGTGTATAATGTAGGTCAATAACTTCTTTGGTGCAGCTACGAGTAAAAATGAAAACACAGTTGCGATATAACAAATAATAGGAAAAAAGTATCTATTATTGCACCTTGACTTCGTTACACTAGTGTTCGCACATTAATGTCTAGATATATTACCGAATCTTAATACGTATAGCAGCGGTTTAAAGTGGTTCACCTTCTTTTATACAGTAATCTCGCCCGTAATCAAGCACGTTGGGGCTTTTTATAATTCTTTTCCTACATTAATTAATTCTTAAAAATAGCAACTAGGTACAAATATTTAACACGCATTGATTTCTGTGTATAATACGTATGCTGTCGTGTGTGTGTGTGCTTTCGCATCGTACACACATGCTGTATAGGTAAAGGTATACGCTGACATGTACGCCAATGATTTTTTTCTATTCGTAATGCTGCTGTAATCATAGCCTATACACTATAGTACGCGTATATACGGTTAAAAGAAGCGATAAAATCTTCAAAGAAGTGCTGATTGACTTTGTAACAAGCTTCAACCGATGAACTAGCTGCCGGTATTTTCACGGTATTACATTCACTCGCCGACGAACGCGTTTCTTTCACCTTGTTAGTATTTTTTTTTCTTCTTCTTCAAAGGTGACAATACCAAGTTCTTTTTTTTAACGAAGGGAATTCCTCGAGTTACGTAATCGTTTGCATATTTATCTACTCGTAAATTTAAAGATGCTAAAAATCTCGACTCAACGTGTATCTAGTAGACGAGACGATGAGACGATGATGAGACGAACGAAACATGCATGATATTGAAAAATGAGAATGAAAAAATTTAATATTCCGAACCACCCGCCATGAAATTAATCTCGCTGCATGAAATGGTTCTTTTTGTTTCGCTACAATAAACTGCCATTTCTTACAATCTAATTGACATTTATTTTTTTACGATTGTATCGATCTGAATTTAATTCATCGTCGATGCACGATCATATAGTTGTGATTTTTTAATACATACGTGTGAGGTCTGCGTATCTGAAAAACGTATCTAGCGGACAATAGGTCAAAAATGTAATTTTCTAGATGGCAATAATTACTTTTTGTCGTGTTCCCACACTGCAAAGATGATGTTGCTGTACCTACTCGTGTTGTTGTTGTTGTGGCGTGGCGCCTTCGGGGGCTGTGTGCAATTTTCGTCTGTTTTGAGGAAATCACCTGGCAGTCGGGCACGTTTTGGTAATTTACCGTAATAAAGTGACGAAAGTGTTGGAATTTTTATTTTCGTATCGAGACTGTATAATGTATGTAGTATAATGTGGTCAATTTCTCGAAATATTCGAGTTTTTGCTCGGCTCGAATTACGACGAGTAGCGCAACTTTGAGAGCAGGTAGGTATTTGTCACTCTGTAATGTAGAGGTCTTCGTCGGTCCAATGAACTGTGTATTAATATAGTCGCGTTTGATACATTATGGGACGGTTACCTCATCTTATTTCTTCCACATAATTTGATATTCCATTTAAATTACGAGAGGTACATTAGGTACCTATATTGTTTTGTGTTTTTCTTCTAATGGATTTTTGACCACAATATTAATGATTTGTTGCAGGTACCTACCTATGATTTTGTTCAAGTCATCGAACAATAATAAATGATGAAAAGTGATGCAAAATTATATTCGTATTCGAATATTCGTCATCAATGTTTCGAGAAACAAAGAGAAAAAATATTACGATTTTTGGAAGAAATTGAGAAGAAAAGTTTCAAAGGATGAGCACGGTTTTTCGAGTGGTGTGAGTACAACTTATTATACATATCTAACAGTTTTCTTTTGGAAAGATAGATGATTAAAGTTGCATTTATTTCGACGAATCAGAATTCTTCCTTAGGTATTTTGAAATTGATAACTTATGGCGTGAAAATGGTTGAAAATTAAAACTGAGGGAAATTAATAAAATACCAAAATTTATCTGAAATTTTTTGGAAATGACAGAAATTGGTTAAAATATTTTTTTAAAAATCATGATGGCATCACACAGGCGAAAAATCGATCGCGAAAGAATGAATCACCAATAAATCAAACCAAGATCAAAAATTATACCATAAAACTTGACATCCACAAATCTTTCAACAAAAATTCCAATTGATTCGATTTCGAACGATTCGCTCAGAAACGATGAATCATTCGATAAGGATGGAATCGCTTTTTAAAAAAATCAAATAATACACGACAAAGCAAAAAAACACCATTATTTCAATCATTCAAGAAAAATTTCGAATGATTCGTTCGTGAACGATTTGCTCAGATTAGAAAAATCGTTCGCGAACGAAGGAATCACTGAAAAATCAAATTAAGATGTCATGACGAAACTTCACAGTTTAAATTTATAATCCTATTTTTATAAACTGGACCCAATTCGTTCGCGAACGATTTGATCGTTCGAAAACGACTGAAACTACTGAATCAAATCCGTGGAAAGATGACCCGATACTATGTATCAAAACAAAACATTATTTCAATCTTTCAATAAAAATTTCGAATGATTCGTTCGCGAACGATTTGCTCAGATTGGAAAAATCGTTCGCGAACGAATGAATCACTGAAAAATCAAATTAAGATGTCATTACGAAACTTCACAGTTTAAATTTATAATCCTATTTTTAAAAACTGGACCCAATTCGTTCGCGAACGATTTGATCGTTCGAAAACGACTGAAACTAACTAAATCAAATCCATGGAAAGATGACCCGATACTATGTATCAAAACAAAATATTATTTCAATCTTCCAATAAAAATTTCGAATGATTCGTTCGCGAACGATTTGCTCAGATTGGGAAAATCGTTCGCGAACGAATGAATCACTAAAAAATAAAAATTAAGTCTAGATGACATTTGACGAAACTTTATAGTTTAAATTTATAATCCTATTTTTAAAAACTGGGCCCAATTCGTTCGCGAATGATTTGATCGTTCGAAAACTACTGAAACTACTGAATCAAATCCATGGAAAGGTGACCCGATACTATGTATCAAAACAAAACATTATTTCAATCTTTCAATAAAAATGTCGAAGGATTCGTTCGCGAACGATTTGCTCAGATTAGAAAAATCGTTCGCGAACGAATGAATCACTGAAAAATTAAATTAAGTTTATATGACTTGACAAAACTTCACAGTTTAAATTTATAATCCAATTTTTGAAAACTGGACCCAATTCGTTCGCGAACGATTTGATCGTTCGAAAACGACTAAAACTACTGAATCAAATCCGTGGAAAGTTGACGCGATAATACAAATATGTATTTTATTTTTTACCAATAAGATTTAAGATTCTCGGAGGAAAATGACTGCATCTGATCAGGCCTGAACAGATGTAATTCGGTCAAAATTCGGATCTGTATGATCTGTTCGAATCTTTTTAGTGGATAAGAAGAATGTCAGGATCTGATGAGATGTCATCTGGCCTGATCAATCAGTTTTGATCAGATCTATTCAGATTCGGTCTGATCCAATCATAGTCAGGTCTCCCCTATTGTATGTATCTGATCCGGTCTAACAAGAGAACTTTGTCAACTCGTCATCTCTGATTTGGCTGAAATTTGCCTCACTGAAAGTTCATGTCATTCACACCTCAGAACCAAATTTTCAGCTCTCGAAATTGATTTTTCGAATTTTGGTGAATTTTAAGAAATTGCTAAAATAGCCCATATACTGAAAAGCATTTTTATAAAAATGGTAAACCACGAAATAGAAATCTTAAATTTGGTTTGAATACTAAAATCAACCTATCGAATCGATTACGATCATTTTCGAGACGATCTGAGCTTCCAGCAGTTATTAGTTTTTCTCCAGCAATCGCTCCAGAAGGCCTTGTAACAATTAACTTCAGCAGCTGAAATTTTAATCCTACCATAAGTTTGATGTTCTGAATCTATTGTGGAGTTTAAATTGCAAATCCAAGGTGACGAGTTCACGCAGTATTTTTTTACAAGTTGGATATTCCATATTTTAAAAAATTCCAGTGGAGCATATTTCTAGAGAGAACTGTTCAAAACTTCGCCTATATTCTAGAATTGACCTCACTCCCCCCTCCCGATGTGATTGCAACCATTTTCGAGATGACCTGGAGCCTCCAGCAGACATTAACTTTTCTCCAGTAAACTAGAATCGCTCTAGAAAGCGCTGTAATTAATTTTGGGATCTGAAAATTTAATTTTGAGACGTTGGTGACATGAACTTTCAGTGAATCAAATTTCAGCCAAATCGGAGGTGACAAGTTGATGAGATTTGCTTGTAAGTCTGAACAGATCTGATTCGATTAAAACTTTCATCTGACCGAACTTGGTCTGATCTGGTCAGGTCAAATTGGATCCATTAAATGTCTAGATGTGATCAAATCTGATTTAATCAGATCCAACCAGGTCTTTCCTATTGCATCTGATCAGGTCTGAACTCTGAACAGATCTAATGTGATCAGAACTCTCATCTGACTGGATCTAATTAAATCTGGTATGATCTGGTCAGCTCAAATGGATCCATCGAATGTCTGTAGATAGATATCTGATTAGATGTGATTTAGCCTTATTAATCAGAATTGATGTGATATCTATTCTGATCTGGTCAGGTTCGATCAAGTCTTCCTTACTGGATCTAATCAGCTCTGATCAGATCTAATCGGATCAAAGTTTTGATCTGATCAGATCAGATTAGATTTTTCCAGATGAAAGTGCATCCATGGAATGTCTGTAGACCTGATCAAATCCAGTCAAGCCATTTGCCGCAGTGTTCTTCCAATTTTCCAAGGCCTTTTTTGAAAAGTTGGAAAAATATTTCAATTTTTTTGCTTTAGAAACATTCGTTTTTTTTTGCTCTTTAGCATGATATCATTTTGTGAGATTGAGTTTCTCACACTTTTTTTGTACAAAAATTTCGCTCAAACATATTATTTCTTCTTAGAAAAATTTGCTGAAAATTGAAAATTGATTTTTTTTCAATGTTATGAATTTTATTTTGAATTTAGGAAAGTTAATTAATTTAACTCATCAAAAGAGTTTCCCCTTGCATTTGTCTTTTCAAAGGGAAATCGAGTAGGAAGCAACTAATCTTCATATTAGAAAACAGAAACTCAATCAATTAAACTAATTGAATTCATTAGCAACGAAAGTGGGATACATTGTAGTGGGTTATGTTAGGTTAGGTTAGGTCCAAACGAGCTCGGTGTGAGGTTAGGTAAATCGTGAAAAAAATGACACAGTTCGATTTGTACAGATAATATAACGCGATGTCATAAACCTATGCCATAGGAAATAATCGTGTGTATCCCACTACAAATGCGCGAACAATAAAGAAACGAATTTTCGTAGGTGTTTATTTATGATTCTCATAGCGGCGTTTTTGGTAGATAATGTAAGTTTCCCTCCTCGTCAGCAGGATACTGGTTAAATTAGCTTTTAATTCCGTATATACCGCGTTGTTTTAACACATTTAGAGCGGCTAATTTGCGAAACCATTTCGAAGGTTAGCCCACAATAAATACTCCTACAATACGCGTGAATTACCATAAAAAGGGCTCTATAAACAAAATACTGTGCCATTTTTATGGTCATTCTATACCTAAGTCTTTCTCTTATAGCGCATAGGTAAATAGTATGCCTAATAGTGGTGTGCTGTTACATATAGCTTTACCTACTAATATCTATAGGGTATATGTAACATTATTTTTTTTATTTTATGAGACCATTTGGCATACATATACGATTAGGTATTGTAGTACCTGGAATATTTTTCGGCGTATTTTGATTAATGAAAATGATTACGGAATGAGTACAGTACACACATAATATAATACGACAAAACCCATTGCCAGATCTGGAGCTGGACGAAGCCAAAGTCGAAGGTTCAAGAAAGTGTGGGTGTTTTCATTGACAACAGATGTGTAGGTTTTGAAATAGCGAAATTACCGTTATATTACTTTCTTGACCGCAAACGAAAGATGCCATTAAGATCTTAGTATATGGTACAGATTTATAGAGCGATTTTTGTATACGTGTATGTTTTTCTTTTTATCATTTATACCTATCATCATCATCGCCATAATCACCGAAGGTATATATTCTGCTGCAGCATTACGCATATTTGTAAATATTTTGCAATATCGCTACTCGAAACCGCTATCGTACACATGTAAAGATTTCACTATTGATTCCCTGGACGACTGCAGTCCAGTTTCCACTTAATCCAATGATGAGAAAGTTCATACCAAAACATCCGTTTAACCGTGACATATCGTCGCGTCTCCGTTATTAGAACGATTTAGCCGACGCTTGTTTTGTAGCTTTTTTTAATTTTTATTGTCGAACCGTTGTTGGTTCGTCATCATCATAAGGCTACAGGTGCGAACTAGTTTTCAAAGCCTAGGTACCGTTTTAATGGGCTTTTTAATGAAGAGACGTTTAATAGCAGAATTCTCCAACGTCGAGAAATCACGATAGTTGGTCATACGTACCTACGTATACTATTTTCTACATCCCAGAATGCATCATGATTGTAACAGGTAGACGAATAAGTAATTTTTATTTCAAGGATCGCCAATAATTTGAAATTTTTTCCTCGATCGATGCTTCGTATATAGCTTATACATTGTTGAAAGTTATGCACTACTATGTTCGTGATCACCTCAGGCTTCCCAGTACTATATTTGTGATGATTTGAAAAGTATATTAAATTAGAAAAATAACCCAACTCGAATTAGCAAGTAGATTTCAATTCAACCGTGGTCAGCTTTAATTGCCTCTTTGAAATATGCAAATTGAAGAGTCCAAAGTCGAGTTGATTCCATGATTGGAAAAGTTTTAAGATTTCAGGAATAATTATTACGGAATAACGTAACCTTTGTACAGGTTTGGGTTTACCTTTATTTCTTCAGCGAGAGCCCGGTTTCTGACTACGATCATTTTTCATTTCAAAATGGATTAGAAAATTGTCACGACGATGAAGAACTCTGCTACACCGAAAATATTATAATCCTCTTGAAAAATGACCAATTGTAGACGAAAAGAAGAACGACGAATTACCACGCTTCGTTATCCGGTAGCTGGTAGCTTTCCTTCGTCACATTGGTACGAGTACTCGTAGTCGTATAGTAGATAGAGATATACAAATGCATAATATTCTTCAATCATCGCATCCGGGAATCGTACTAATCATATTAATTCGACACCTCACGTCGGTATTCGATTAATTGTCGAATATTTTGAAACATTGCCATGCGCTTTCACCTTGTTAAAAACGAATCGTCCTGCACGAATTACATCATCGATGGACATTAACCGATTTAAAATGATGAACCACGAAGGGGAAAAAAATACATTGATCTCTAATATACTAAGGTACGAATCGCCAAGGCTTTTCCACATTAAAATGATGAATGAGGCGGTAATTATATTAAGATTATAGACACGCCGAGTGCGGCTCGGCTGCTGCGGACCACCTGCTAAATATACGAGTATCACCGGCCGCTATTTTGTTACAATATGATTTGAAATAATTGCACTAAGAGAGTAGGTATAATATAAGACGGTTATTATGGAAAAATTTATGTAATACTATGCCAAATGAGTGTACGGATGGGGGTATATGTAACAATGTGTGCACTCCGGTAGCGGTGGGTGAACATATTCATGTAAGTGTATAATTCGATCATCTATATTATTGTAACCTACCTTTTGTAAATGACCAACGAAAAAATACTCGTAAAATGCAATCGCGGAAGATTCTATTGTGCTATTTAAACGTGACGTTCGGTCGAATCCAATGATTAATATAATTAAACTTTTGGGTAATGGCGAAAACAAGTGTAATAGGTATAAATCAAACTATTATTTACTGGGTGTCCTAGTTTGACTTAACAAGCTATCGCCAAAAGATAGAATAAATGAAATAGAATTCCTTGGGAAACATGTGTAATGCCTATTTTGGATTTGAAGGGGTAGTATTTTCGAAAAAATTCAAACCTCAAAGGGAACTATCCCACCGATAAAAATTGTTCCTAATGTGGCAAAGTAGAGCTGGAAGAAAATTCGAAAAATGCGTCGCAAGAACAATAAATCGAGGTAGTGAATTTCATTTTTCAATTTTTTTGAATTTAAATTTGGATTATTTTTCATGAAAATTAGGATTTATTCAAGTTGAAGTTGCAGAAAGCTAAAACTTTGTGTACACGCTATACTTTTGCACCTCTGGAGGATTTATGGATTTCTCAGTTTTGTAAAACTTTTCATTGAAAAAGTCCACAACCCTGAAGAGTAATCTACCATCCCTGCGAGTTTAAAGAAAATCGTTTCAAAAATGCAACAAACTTTTCAAAAATTGCAACTTCTTATAAATATTGCAATCTCTTTTAAAAATTGCAACATTTCTCATAAATAATTGCAACATTTGTTGGTAACATTTTTTAAAAATTGCAACATTTCTTGAAAACTGCAACATTTAAAAAAATTGTAGATAACATTTGTCAAAAATTGCAACATTGCAATATTTTTCATTAAAAATGGCAACATCGAAACATTTTTCATTAAAAATGGCAACATTGCAACATTTTTCAAAAATCGCAACATTGCAACATTTTTTAAAAATCGCAACATTGCAACATTTTTCAAAAATTGCAACATTTTTCAAAAATTGCAACATTGTAACATTTTTTAAGAATTAGAACATCGCAACAACTTTTATTAAAAATGGCAACCGCAACATTTTCCAAAAAGGCAACATTGCAACATTCTTCACGGATTTCAAGTTTCAACAATGCAACATTTTGTATTAAAAATGGCTACATCCTACATCGCAACATTTTTTATTAAAAATGGCAACTTCGCAACATTGTTTTATTAAAAATGGCAACATCGCAACTATTTTTATTAAAAATTGCAACATCGCAACATTGTTTTATTAAAAATGGCAACATTGCAACATGTTTTCAAAAATTGCAACATTGCAACATTTTTTTCCAAAATGGCAATATTGCAACCATTTTTTTAAAAATTCAACATTACAAAATTTTCAAAAAACTACACCACTGCAACATTTTTAAAAAACTGTAATAATGCAACATTTTTCAAAAATGGCAACATTGCAACATTTTTTACGAGTTTAGCATTTTTTACGAGTTTCAACGTTAACATCGTAATATTTTTTATTAAAAACGTCAACATGGCAACATTTTTTATTAAAAATGGCAACATTGCAACATTTTCTTCCAAAATGACAACATTGCAACCATTTTTTCAAAAAATTTCTAAAAATACAACACTGCAACATTTTTTAAAAATACAACACTGCAACGTTTTTTAAAATCCGCAACATTGCAACAGTTTTCAAAAATGGCAACATTGCAACATTTTTTTATCAAAAATGACAACATTGCAACATTTTTTAATTAAAAACCGCAACATTGCAACATTTTTTATTAAAAATGGCAACATTGCAACATTTTTTCAAAAATTGCAACGTTGCAACATTTTCGAAGAATTTTAACATTACAACATTTTTTTCCACAATGGCAACATTGCAACCATTTTTTCAAAAATTCAACATTACAAGATTTTCCAAAAACTACAACATTGCAACATTTTTCAAAAATTGCAACGTTGCAACATTTTTGAAGAATTTTAACATTACAACATTTTTTTCCACAATGGCAACATTGCAACCATTTTTTCAAAAATTCAACATTACAAGATTTTCCAAAAACTACAACACTGCAACATTTTCCAAAAACTGCAACATTGCAACATTTTTCAAAAATTGCAACATTGCAACATGTTTCAAAAATTGCAATATCACAGCATTTTTCAAAAATTGAAACATTGCAACATTATTCAAAAATGCAACATTTTTAAAATATAAAAACCGCAAAATTGTTTGAAAATTGCAACTTGAAATTTTTTTAACAATTTTGGAATACTTATTGACTTCTTGAGTAGAGGAAAATTCTATTTATTTGAATTCAAATTCCAATATATTGCCTGTTTCAACATTAATTTCAGCTTTAGCCCAGCATGTGAAAGGGCGATCTGAGATGCTCAAAATGGTGATCATTTGATCAATATTATTTCATAAAACATGTGGAAAATGACGAATTGGGTCAAATTTAGGTCATCGTATATTTTTGGGTATCCTTGGAAAAATTTCCCCGACCTAAACTGATCGCTATGGGTGTGAAAAATTGTGAAAACTGTTTTTTTGCATTTTTGAAGGTGTTCTACTTCTACTCTCATGAAAAATTCAAAAGAATTAATACATACCTAGGTATGTTGTGCGTTCTGATAAGATACATAATATATGAATCATGTATTTTCCCATGAAACCCCCATATTCTGATACCCCAGTCTCCGGGGGGGGGGGGCTGAAAGGTGGTAGAATTGTGAAGATATAATGAGCTCTAAAATTAAATTTTTTACTACTGCATTTTTGTAACATTTGTTAGAAATGTTTGCGACCTTTGTTATGTAGGTAAGTATGTAGTTATTTTTCTCTAGAGCATTGACTGTGCAAAGAATGAGAAAAGAAAACGAATTATTAAAATGGATCGTGATTTTTGAAAATTGCCAATTTAAATACACTTTTCTTGGAATAAAAATTTAGCAGAACTGATGCAAAAAGCATTCCCACCTTATCACAGTTACTCAAGACTTGCAAAAATATAAAATTAGCGCCGTGTAAATTGCATCCAGCTTCCAAAAAATACTTTATTCGTTGGCCTTCTGAAGGCCACCTCGGATACTTTTCGTTTAGTCATCATTTTACCGCTCACATGTAACCCAGCTACTCGTATAACTGTTAAATAAACGCATTAACCACATCGTTGGATTGGATTCTCTTTCAACTCGCATCTTCACCCAGACACTATACGAACAAAAATGCACGACAGAGGCGTGTTAAAACCATCAAATTTCTCATAAAAAGTTATATCAATTAGCATATTGTCGCCAAAATGGTGGAAAAGCAGTGGCAAAAAATGACGAAAATAATGCATGCATTTCGAATATTCCGTTAGGTGTTATCGCATCTTCTGTAGGTATTGGGACGTAATTTCGCGAAATGTGGAAATTGTGTAAAAACCGGTCGTGTAAATTAGTTAGGTATATACCTACGAAATGAAGTTATGATTATCTGGAGGCTATTGGAAGCGCCTCAACCTTCAGAGATACACATCGATGAAAAGATAAGTTAGGCAGAAACTAGGTGGTTGCTATTGAAATACCATATCTTATAGCGCCGAAATTCGCACATCTCGGGTTACTGAACTTCGAGTCTCAGGTTTATATAAATTTACTAGATCGTGTGGTTTGGTTTTTTCCTATTTTTTTTTTTTTTTTTTAATCGTATAAAAACAACACACGGAGGCGTTGTTGTTTTTTCTGCCAACCTAAAAGGTAATGATGGTAAAAAAAAGAACAGTATCGCGGTAGTTTTAAATTTTCTTGTAGTCTGTTCCTTATAGGTATATTTATTACGAGCTCATTTTCTTGTCATGTGTTAGGTACCTACTTATTTGCGTAGGTTTGAAATGAAGCCGACCGACGTGCCGTTGGAACAGAGGGTTTATGAAATTTTTTTTCGTGTGTGTGCCTGTCAATTCGCCAGCAAGATGATATATTGTAGCAAAGTATAGAGAGATGTGTATGGGACTAGAGAAGAATTCAAATACTTAGAACGTCATCTTCAATTGTTGCTACATATGTTAGTACCTTGTTCGAAAGTTTATCATTGAGAAGATCTCGAACGAGGAGAAAATCTCGCTGCTTTTACTTTTATCGCGCGTTGAATTGACATTCACATATGTATTATGCGTACGTCGTGTTTCATCGAGCTTCGACATCTTACTGATAATTTGAAAAATTAATATTAAATATTTCAACTCGCGAGAAGAGACGTATCGGGTATTATGTGCGAGCAACTATAAGTACCTCTCTAGAGTCTTTAGTATACCTGCCATAGAGAGGATAAGAATCTCATAGGCGAGAGACAAATGACGAAAAAAGTAAAACCAGTTGCGATGAAGTGATAATTATTGCAATACGGACAGCAGCAACTGAGCTGAGAGTACCAGTCGCGTAATTCTTGGACAAATTTTTTAACATTCTTGCCAGAACGTGTTGAAGTACATAACGGAATTTCACGCGATAATTACACTTTGAATCAAGCCGAATAAAAGTATCACCCTGGTTGAATCTGCACCGTCGTCGTCCGCAGAGCGAACTTGATACTTACTTATCTACGATTTAAAATCGTTTTAAATCTGGTCGCATGCTACACTTATGATTAAACTGCTATAAATGGTGGTAAATTACCAACGATCAACGCGTAAATATTGTCCAGACTTTTTACTCTCTATGCCATGGCAATGCCTATAGTAGTATTTGCTGAAGGGAGTGCCCAGTTGTTGGTATATTGTGCAATAAGTTATAGTAGAGCACAGAGAAAGGTTTCATAATAAATAATCGGTCCTAATCACGAACTTGGTATTTTACTGTGGTATCGTAGGTACCTATAGGTAGTTAACGAGAGAGGACCTTACAAATCCCACAACGCCCAAAGCCATCATGTTTTGTTATTTACCATAATCCGGGTGAATTGTATCACGCAGATTATTAAGAAAAAAAAACGAGAAGGAAAGATTTAATTGTTATTGGAAATCCGCCCTGGTACAAATTAACTACGGTATGGGTGGAAAAAAAAGGTCGTATAGGAGCGCGATTGATCTGCAGTCATTATATAAAATCTATAAAAAACGTGAGAATTAATTATTTAACCTAGTTCTTGGGTGAATTTAATTGTTCTATACGGTCATTAAAATGTTCGATTTTGTTTCAAGTTGTTGCGAATTCCATTCCGTCGTATTGGGATATTGTTGACTTGTAAAGTTACTGGATACTCGTGTTTTTTAAGGATGGAAATAGATTTTGTACTTGCATAAATTTTTAAAGGAAAAAAATTGGTGAAAAAATGAGCTCAGAAGGGGAGAAAAAATAGCTACGGATTCATGAGTTTTGGAGATGATTTGTTGGAATGTTGGAAAAATCCATGATACTTGAAAAATGACCAATCATGTGGTATAACTTTGAAACCGGTTCTGTTGTTCTAAATTGGTATCTAAGAACTACCTACATACTTTGAAAATTATTTTTAAAAAAAATTTTATACCAATTTTCTGAACAGTTGAAAAATTAATTTTGGCGCAGATCAACTGTTGGAAACCAGTTCAGTGGTTCCCAATTCAGCAATCAGTAATTTTTTAGGATAATGAAAAAATATTTTCTGGAAATATCGCCGAAATTTGAAAAATGGCTAATAATGAGATACAATTATTGAAACCGGTTCAGTGGTTCCCAACAAGTAGGTAACTCTACCTACTCCTGAAAAAGTGAAAGACAGGGAATCAAGATTTATACCAATTTTCTGAAACGTTAAAAATCAATTTTTATGCGGATTAACCATTTGAAACCAGTTTAGTGGTTCCCAATCCCAACTCAGCAACCAGTAACTTTTTGAGCATAAATGCATAATGACAAATTTGTGAATATCCTCCACATTTAAGAAATAGCTAAGTAATAATGCGGTTCAGCTTTTGAAACCGGTTCAGTGGCTTCCAATCAGTAACCAGAAACTGGTTCAGTGGTTCCCAACAAGCGACTAATTGCAACTTGAAAAAATAAAAACAGAGAATAAAGTTTTTTGCCAATGTTCTGAATCCTTAAAAATCAATTTTTATGCAGAATAATCATTTGAAACCAGTTTAGTGGTTCCCAACCAATGAGTTAGTGATAATAACTCCTTGAAAAATAGAAAAATGAATGAAACGAAGTTTTGCATCAATATTCTGAACCACTGAAAAATCATGCTTCATGAGGAACAATTTTTGAAACTGGTTCAGTGGTTCTCAATCCCAACTCAGCAACCAGTAACTTTTTGAGCATAATGACAAATTTGTGAATATCCTCCACATTTAATAAATATCCAATAATATGGTTGAGCTTTTGAAACCGGTTCGGTGGTTCCCAAAAAGCAACTAATTGTAACTTGTAAAAAATAAAAACAGAAAATAAAGTTTTATGTCAATGTTCTGAATCATTAAAAATCAATTTTTATGCAGAATAACCATTTAAAACCAGTTTAGTGGTTCCTAACCATTAAGTTACTGATGATAACTCCTTGAAAAATAAAAAAATGAATGAAACGAAGTTTTACATTAATATTTTGAAGCACTGAAAAATCACGCTTCATGAGGAACATTAGGAACAATTTTTGAAACCGGTTCAGTGGTTCCTAACCTGACAGCCAATTTACCTGTTTAAGAAATCAAAATACGTACTAACGTACTTATCAAAATTTTTTATCAATATTCTAGACCATTAAAAACACGACCGAAAATTTTCTATAGGTACCTTCACAAGTATCTTTAACCATTAAAAAATTGAATCAATTTTTGAAACCGGTTCAATAATTTTCAAACAATAAAAAATTATGCTCAAATATCATAGAACAAAACAAATGTTTTGATCAATATTCTAAACCATTAAAAAGTTATCTTACTCATCTTTTGAAACCAGTTTTGTGATAGGTACCTACCAAATTACCAACCAGAACAACCATCTCTAGGGCAAAAAAAAAAACTTTTTTCGAAACATGTTTTCTGATCATTTGGGGTGGCTTCCTCAATTCAAAAAGTGCTAAAAATTGGTATGTTTGGAGGAGGGGAGGGGGGTAGTGATTTTCAAAATTTCAAAATTGATCTTAAAGGTCATAACTTCAAAAGAAAAATATGTTGGCATTTAACAATTCATACTAGGAATAGAAAACATTTATTTTCGTGCTAAATTTTTTGTAGCCTATCATTTGATTTTAAAATGTTAAGATTAATTGAAAGTGAAAAAATTGTATTTTGTGAGATCATCGTTTCCTGAACAGCGCTGATAGGATTGTGATGACGATGGACTTTAAAACCATCTTATATCACTAATCGACTTGAAGGGAACCTTTTAAAGCTGTCTTCTTCGGTTTAGTTGAAATTTGGCTCGCTGAGAGAACATGTAACGATTGTCACCCACACCTTAGAACCAAATTTTGAGATGTTGAAATTGATTTTTCGATTCTTGGCAAATTTTGTAAATGACAGAAGTAGTTGTAACAAATGGTAAAATTTTCTTCTCAAATTGATGGTATACCTACTTAATTCTTTTTGAATTTGACTTGATCCAAAGCCTTCAGCAACGCCTAGATCTTTCTCAAATCCATTTGGGTAGGTGAATTTTAAAGAAATGCAAATCTGAAATGAGTGGTTGAAAAATTCATTTTTTTTTTTTTTTTTACAAGTAAAAAATCTTGAATTAATTAAGAAATTCCAAAAATTCCAAAATCCTGTAGAAAGTTACGCAAACTTTCCTTTACCTTTTGAAGTTGATCATCTAAATCGATCACAACTATTTTCAAACCGTTCTGGAGCCTTAAAGAAAAGTTCACTTTTCATCAGTCATTTTAATTCGCTCAAGACTTCCAACTCTTCTCGACAGTTTCATAAAATTGGGTATCACATTTTTATAGAATGGATATTTTTGAACTCCTTTACCTATTTTGCCGTCAATTTATTTTGTGTTTTATTTTTATTTATTATTATTTTTTTTGCATCTGTGATGTTCCAGAACATCACTGAAGTGCACAGTACTTTTTTTTGTTACGTAATTTCACATACAAAAAAAATAACCATAAGAAAATCAATCCTATCTTTTTTACATCACAATATCCAACATACCCCCTCAGAAACTAATTTCACACACATATGCATGATGACGAAATTGACCCGTAACGTGGTTATTCCAAACAAACAAATATTCTTTCAAAAAAAAAAAAAAAACTCATTCAATTTTCTACGCAACAGTGACAAGATGAACTCATTGAAACGGAACATTGCTTTTGCAGATTTATCTCGTATATACCTCTACTCTCGTGCTAGAAGCCTGCGTATAATTAAACTCAAAATTAAACAATTACAGCGACGCTCGAACGACTATAGAAAACACACAGATGCTAATCTAATACACTCTTGAGACTTATTAATCGCACGTTTTTACATCACAATGCAACGGCGGTATGGCAAATCCCCAGATTTAACGCAACATTTTCAGATACACCCCCTCGTCAACGATGGTTGAAGTGATTTCATACTGAAGAAATCCCATAATCATCTTAAAACTGACTCGAATCGCGATATTCTAAAAACGATAACCCATAAGATATGACCTCTGGCGAAAATCTAAAGAGAAAAAACGAGTTACACCTTTCAACGCTTATACATCATTGACATCTGTTGATACTTTATAAAAGATTAACGAAAATATCGTTTCGGGCGATTTAGTTGTTATAGTTGTGTATACCTTAGCTGTGGAAGCATATAACAAGCTCCGAGCTCGGGTTGCACAAACGTTGTTTTTTTTTTTGAAAATGTAAATAGGTCTAATTAAATTTTCGCCCTGTGGTGTTTAAGCTTGTAATTATGCCACCATTAAAAGGCGCGTACTTATCGATAATAATAGGACATTTTACGAGAAATGTTTAATTAAATCAAGTGTTAAAAAGATCTTTTCATGGTTGCGTAATATCGAGAGACTTATGTACAGGTAGTTTATTATTTGGCGCGTTAGAATTGGGTATTCAAAAGTCTTAATAGAATATTAAAATTTTACCCGTCTCGTAATTAATATCTATTGTTACATGATCTGCTTGAATCAGCGCAGTACTGGTACCTCTACCTACTTGGCGCACGACCATCGTTTCATTATCACCCACGTACCATTAATTTTCTCCTTTCTATCATCACGTTCGATTGATTTTTTTTCCATCCGTGTGTTAAATCACTGTTTCTTTAATGTCAATATTCGTATAAAAAAATTTCAATTTTTTACCACATATCTACAAGGTGTCCCTGTTTTACGAGGAAAAGTGCGGAAAGCCGGAGAGGAGGAAAAAACTTACGCATACCTATTGAAAAAAAAGGAATAAAAACAGATTGAACTTTGATCTTGTATTAATGAAAAAATGAACCAAAATCTAAAAAAAACACCCATATCAATTTTTTAAAAGAATTGATTTTTCAATGTTCTGTCTAAAAATTCACTTTAAATTGAATTCTTCTAAAATCAAAGATATCTGATGAAGGATTTTCTTGAATGATATGAAAATTTTGGATCGGACAGAGAAAAATTCAAAAAGTATCAAAAAATACACCTCTAAGACAAATTTTAGATGCTACTCGTGCATTTTTCCAAAATTCAAACCTCAACTCCCTTCCTATCTATTTCTTACAAAAAAATATGCATTTAACAAAATCAAAATCAAAAAGCTGAAATTTGGTTTGTAGCTTATTTTTGAATTAAGCAACACTACTTTAAAAACTTACATTGACATAATTATACAAGATTAATTAAAAATTGATGAAAAAGTGCAATATTTGGGAAAAAATCTCACAAAATATTTTAATAAAATGTAACAAAAAATTCTGGAATAAAAATTGATGAAAAATTGCAAAATTCAAGAAAAAACTTACAAAAAAATCCTCGATAAATAGCAAAAAAACTTTTAAAAATTACAAAAATTGGTCAAATACTATCAATAATTCAATATTGAATAAAATTTTGCAAAACTTCCATAAAATGTAATAAAAATTGTAAAATTGACTTTAAAATCTCTGAAAATTGCCAAAATTGATAAAATTACAGTAGGTACAATGTGGAACAAATGTTTGCAAAAACTGGAAGAAACATTGTTAAAACCTATCAAAAAGCCATAAACATGATTGAAAACACTTTAAAATGAATACAAAATCCATTAATTGTGGAAAAAATGACAAATATCACCTTATAAGCAATGATTTTCCATTTAGCTAACAATGTTTTACAAAAACTACTCTATTAACACATAGATTTGAAAAATCACCTTATGAGTTATAATTTTCCATCTAATTAACGTTGTTTTTCAGAAATGGTTCCAAGTTAACACATACATTTCAAGAACCACTTTGGAGATAATGATTTTTCACCTAGCTAACGTTGTTTTCATTTTAAAAAATACTCCGATATAAACTTGTACAAACAATCAACTTATGAGTTGTTATAATTCTTCATCAAAAACCACCTTATAAGCAATGATTTTCCATTTCACTAACATCGCTTTACAAAAACTACTCAAATTAACACATGGATTTGAAAAATCACCTTATGAGTTATAATTTTCCATCCAACTAACGTTGTTTTTCAAAAATGGTTCCAAGTAAACGCATACATTTCAAGAACCACTTTAGAGATACTGACTTTTCACCTAGGTAACGTTGTTTTTTCATTTTCAAAAATACCCCGATATAAACTTGCATGAACAATCAGCTTATGAATTATGATTCTTCATCAAAAACCACCTTATAAGCAATGATTATCCATTTAGCTAACATCGTTTTACAAAAACTACTCAAATTGCACATTGATGTGAAAAATCACCTTATGAGTTATAATTTTCCATCCAACTAACGTTTTTCAAAAATGGTTTCAGGTAAATGCGTACATTTCAAGAACCACTTTAAAAATTATGATTTTTCACCTAGCTAACGTTTTTTTTATTTATTTATTTTAAAAAATACCCCGATATAAACTTGCACTTACAATCAACTTAATGAGTTGTTATAATTCTTCATCAAAAACCACCTTATAAGCAATGATTTTCCATTTAGCTAACATCGTTTTACAAAAACTACTCAAATTAACACATGGATGTGAAAAACCACCTTATGAGTTATAATTTTCCATCTAATTAACGTTGTTTTTCAAAAATGGTTTCAGGTAAATGCATACATTTCAAGAACCACATGATTTTTCACCTAGCTAACGTTGTTTTCAAGTATGTATTTTTAAAAATACCCTTATATAAACATGCACAAACAATCAGCTTATGAATTATGATTCTTCATCAAAAACCACCTTATAAGCAATGATTTTCCATTTAGCCAATATCGTTTTACAAAAACTACTCAAATTAACACATGGATGTGAAAAATCACCTTATGAGTTATAATTTTCCATCTAATTAACGTTGTTTTTCAAAAATGGTTCCAAGTTAACGCATACATTTCAAGAACCACTTTAAAGATAATGATTTTTCACCTAGCTAACGTTGTTTTTATTTTCAAAAATACCACGAATAAGCATGCACGAACAATCAACTTATGAGTTATGATTCTTCATCAAGCTAACGTTGTTTTTTTATGTATTTTGCAAGATTCAAAAGTTGGTGTTGATAGTAATTGAATCGGTCAGTGCGGAAAGGTAACAAGTCACATTTTTGAAAAAAAAATTTTTTGCGGAAATGGGGGTTTCAAAGTATGGCGGATCGACTGGTGATGTCAGATTTCCGCAAAACTGCCGGGAAAGTGGTATTTGGGCGCAGAAAAAGGGCGGATCCGCATTTATGACTTTTTTGTAAAATTTTTTAAATTCCTTGAAAAATAACTAACATTTTTGAGAAGACCATTTTTTGAAATTTAAGTTAATCTCTGAACTGAAAAATGATGAAAAAATTAACAACTTCGACAAAAAGTCTTAGAACTCAAGGGGTTTTTGGTCAATTTAAACGGGATAGCAGTCTAAATGATGTACTTAGATGTAGAATCAAGCCCCATTCGAGCCCGAGAAATTTCGAAAGAAATTTTGTCAATTCAGTGCAGAAAGGGTCTAAGTCCCATTTGTTTAGGCAGCAACAGCACTGGCGCACGACGTGAATATTTTTTTTTGGAAACTGCGCTAAAAGTTGTGTCTTGGGGTCCTCTTTCAATGACCTTAAGCATGTTTACTGAAATTTTTTGATTTTTGAATGAATCAGTTTTTTGTTATTCCTGAAAAACGCAAAAATGGACTTATGCCCTTTCCGCACTGACCGATTCAATTGATGAATTTATCATATTTTTCATTAGGTAATTTTTTTGTAATTTGAGAAATTTTTCCGAGTTTTTCTAGATTTTTGCTTTGCAACAAATTTTATCGCAATTTTCACCAAATTTTGCTCAATTTCACCTTTTTTTCATTAAAAAAAAAAAAAAAAAAAAAATGAATTTCAGTGATTTTAATGCCAATTTTATTTTATTTTAGGTATTTCAGCAATATTTTTCCTGAAATCTTACAATGTTTCAGTGTTCAATATGTTCATGACGTTTCAACGAATTTTCGAGCAATTTTTGTAAAATTTTGCCTCTTTTTGTTATTTTAAAGTAAAAGTTTAGTTATTAACCAAACTTGACAGTTCTTTTAAGTTTTTTGAATTTTCAAAAATCCATTTAAATCCAAAAATAGGTAAACTTTGCCACTTGAAGTTTGGTTGATCTAGTTTAGTTTCAATGAAGCCAAAGTGACGGTAAGTTTTCAAAAAATTCTGAAAAAATTATCGCTGGTAAAAAACAACGTGAAAGTGTAATTTTCTGGCGTTTTTTCAAAATTTGGATCCCCTTCATTTCAAAATTGATTTCAAGATTGTTGTTGAGGTCGAAAAAAATTTAACAAATAAAGAGGCATTGCTTACCAAATTTTGATTTTTTTTTTCGTGGAAAATGGGCCTTTGAATTTCTGAAAATATTCGTTAAAAATCGAAAAATTCTGGTAAAGTATTTTGGGTGCTCTTTCAATTTTTCTATGTCGAGTTCAACATTCATCTGCCAACGGGGATGCCTCCCTTATGAGAATACAACATTTCAAAAATTGATTCAGTGATCAAAAGTGTTATTCATAGAGGGGAAATTTCTCTTTCTTCTTTCTTTCTTTCTTTCGTTCTTTCATTTTTCTCTCTTTTTAAAACTGTTGAAAATCATACACAAAGAGATCCTACGATACAATATACCTACTTAATACAGACTACCTCGGTGGAAGTTTCCTATTCTCTCATACATAGTCTCATCTTTTCACGTATATAATTTCTCATTAGTTATGGCGATTTGCGATATTAGATTTTGAAAATACGTCAATCGCCCGCCAGGGGGAAATATAAATCACGACGATTACGTGAATGGCGTTTCAACAAGTGCCCGTGATACAATTACGATCACGATAAGACCCATTTAAATAGAGGGAAAAGGCTCGCTAAATACGTTCCATCTTCCCGACTGTCGAAGAAATTACGAAATGTTTGTCGTGACCTCGGCTCTATGGATCTAAATTTACCGGAAATGAACCAGCATTTAGCGCAATGCACTGGCGGATTGTCATAAACATAAACTCGTCCGACTCCGACGGTCTTTGATACACATAGCACACAGCACAATTGCGCTCGACGATTAACGAATAAGTAACGAGACGTAGATGCGATGCGATGGCGCTCGGGAGGCTGTCGCTGTTATCTAATAAATTGAAAATGGATCGCAGATATGAATTTTTCATCTGCAGCTATCTGCTTGATAAATTAATTCAAAGCTGTCATTCATTCAGCTGCGGGATATTTTAATAATATTGACTCGTTATCCGCGGATAATTACTCGTTTAAGAGTACGAAACATGCAACCGCGGCGGCAGCGACGACCACGTAGGTAGGTATCTACTTAGCTGGTATTTTTTGCTCGTAAAATTGACGAATACCGTGAAATTAAAATGTCATAAATAAGTTATTCAAATATATGAAATATCAATACCGCCAACACGACCTCGTCAATATTCACTCGTGTAATCGATAAGTAGATATAACCTATATAATGTCAACTGGAGAATTTATTCATATTTAAAGGTTAATTAGCTATATGGTTAAACAAATCTAACCAGTGATTTAATGTAATATAAGTGCTACGTGTGCTGAGTATTATGTATTCCATCTTATGTATATATACTCGTATTTCGCATGAAAACGCCACAAGCGATTGACTGATTGATCCTCAACCTTATTTTCAAAAAAATTCTTCAATCATTCGTAGATGTAGAAAAATTTCTGGTGGTCTGGATCAACGTATGTACGCGACCTTAGTCATGCTAAGATGCTCATTCTGGGTAAATATTTAGAGTCACGAGGACAATTTTATTCAAGAGTGTCTGGCGGTTCTTTCGCTGTGCTGTGTTGATAACCTCTTTGTCACATATGGCTAGTCATACGTATATTATTGTGTTAGCAGACTCGTCGTAAATACATTCCAGTAGTTTGATTTTACGAAAGAATTACCTAAATCTTTCTCAAGTACATGTTACAGTATGACCCAGAAGTCGTAATCAGTCGAAATGACTTTGGGTTGGAAAAATATTGCGAGGTGATTCAACTACAAAGTACCTGGTGTTTCATTTTTCATATGCAGAGTGTTGTGAGAAATTTCAGACTGCCATACAGAGGATCCAAAAATAACAAAATAATATGTTTTTTTGACCATGGTTTCTGGTCCAATTTTTTGAACAAATAAAAAAGATTCTCTTGCAAAATGGCCTATCTCTGAAATTGAAAGTGTTACAGGCAGATAAATTTTGCAAGGCATCAAATTTTTGATCTATCGTCTCCTCTCCTTACCCTATCGCTCACCTTTCAACTTGAAACATTTCAAAAAACTTCCTGCTTAGAGTTCTGTTTTTCCACCAAAATTGTCAAAAAAGTTCTGCTTTTTGACAAAATTGCAAAAAATCCTATTTTTTAATTTTTTAAATCAAATATTAGGTGCGTTCTTTTTACCTCAACTTATTCAACTGTTGAGAAAAGTTGAGAAAAGTTGATTTTTGATCGTTCTTTTTACTCAGTTGAAAAAGTTGTTGACAACGATGACGTCACGGATTTCAACAGATTTCTGTTGAGTGCGTTCTTTTTACGTAAAATTTAAACAGTTTAACTCAACTTTCTAAACTGCTCCAGAGCAGTTTACAAAGTTGAGTTGAATCAGTTGAGGAGTTTGTTTATAGGTGCGTTCTTTTTACCTCAACTTATTCAACTGTTGAGAAAAGTTGAGAAAAGTTGAGTTTTGGTCGTTCTTTTTACTCAGTTGAAAAAGTTGTTGACAACGATGACGTCACGGATTTCAACAGATTTCTGTTGAGTGCGTTCTTTTTACGTAAAATTTAAACAGTTTAACTCAACTTTGTAAACTGCTCCAGAGCAGTTTACAAAGTTGAGTTGAATCAGTTGAGGAGTTTGTTTATGTTTATCTGATGTATTACCTCGTGAATTTTGTTCAGCACTCTAGTGAAAGTCAACAGTTTAGTGTTTTTTGTTCTTTTTGGAAAGAAGTTTTGTTGGAAACCAAGTCAAATTTATTAATTGTGACGTCGTCGCTGTTTCAACTCAATTTTTTAAACATAAACTAGTTGAAAAATTATCCAACAGTTGACGGTAAAAAGAACGCACCTTATGTTTATCTGATGTATTACCTCGTGAATTTTGTTCAGCACTCTAGTGAAAGTCAACAGTTTAGTGTTTTTTGTTCTTTTTGGAAAGGAGTTTTGTTGAAAACCAAGTCAAATTTATTAATTGTGACGTCGTCGCTGTTTCAACTAAATTTTTTAAACATAAACTAGTTGAAAAATTATCCAACAGTTGACGGTAAAAAGAACGCACCTATTTATTTTCCGCAACTTTCAGAATGTTCATTTTTTTCTAGTTTTCCTGGAGTAATTTTGGTGTAGAAAATTGTTGACTCGACTCCCTCGTATGTCGTTAAATTCTCTCAAAAACTTTGAAATTGCAAAAATTCTGCTCAAAGTCACGTTTTTTAGTCAAAATTTGCAGGAAGACCTTTTTTTGCCAAAATTACATAAAATCGTTTTTTTTTCACTTTTCAAGAAGCTTTGAAATTTTCCATTCATTTCCTATAACTCCTAGAATTTTGATTTTTTTTCATTCCTTATTCTAGGTACTTTTATTGGAAAAATTTCCAATTTTGGTTTCAAAATTTTTTGCCTGGAATCAAAAATTTGCCAAAACTGAAACATTAATTTTGACACTTGGAATTATAATAATTTTGAGAGTATTATTCAGTTCGATTTTTTCAAAGGTGAGTACGAATAGGTGGAATGAGAGGTTCGCAGGATTTGAAAATTGGCTCCTTCGAATCCAAAATTCGTCAAAACTGACCCCATTTTTCTTTAGTGCTCGAAGAAACGATATTATGATACTTTTTGTACTAAAAAATCACTTATTTTGCCATATTCATCTGCCCCTCTCCCTTACGAGCCATTTAGAAAATTTGAACATTATGTAAATTTCGGGTCAAGGTCATTTCCATTACAATTAACCAAAACACGAAATTTGAGCTTTTGTTGATAAATTCAAAATTTCACCATTTTTTTCATTTCAGAAATTTTAAAGAAAATGTTGGATTGAGACTCGAACAACATTTTTTCGATGCTTTATTCTCGCCATTTTTTTTTTCAATTATCACTTATCACCTTTATTTTTCAAAAATGACTAGTGGAAGTGTTTTGAATGCACTCTTGCGAACTCCTGCATTAATTATGCCAAAGTTTTCAATAAAAACATGCGATAATGACTTACTTACTTATTCTCATAATGTGGCCAAGCTGGACACTGGCTACTTATTCTAATATTTTCACAGCAAAAAGTGTTGTACTCACCTAAAACAAACAAAAAATACAATATTCATTAGTTTATTTCGATTACGTATACCTAGGTATAGTTTTTTCATAATAATTTCAAGTATTTGTCTTTTTTTAGGAATTATTCCGAAATAATGAATCAAGTTACTTAATTCAGTCTATAAATCTTAAAAAGTAAAATTCGATGATACATATATCATGGGACTTCTCTCAATGATCTTTATTTCATAAGATAAAAATTGGCCCTTAAAACCCTTTTCTGTTTCTCATATTCAGAGAGGGCATCGATGCCAAAACTTTGCAAAAATCAGAATCCCTACGAATGAAAAAGTTGATTCGTAAAATTGTAATCCAGTTGAATTTTTTGTAATTTCTTATGATTTTAAAAAAGAAGTGGTCAAAATAACCTATGTTTATGCTCCTTTGAGCAATTTTCCCAACTGATAAGTAGCAATTTTTGAACAATTTTTCATGATTTAAAATTTTTAAGGGTGTTTTACACAATTTTCATATTATTTTTCACATTTTTTTTTGCCAGTCTCCACAATTTAAAGAGCTTTTCAGACTGTTTTCATTTTCATTTGACAAATTTCAGATTTTTTCAACAATTTTTATCACTCTACAAATATTTTTATTTAATTTTAATAATATTTTATACAATTTTTAAATTGTTTTGGTCGATTTTTTAACCTCTCTGCAGTTCTGCAGTCTGCACTCTGCACTATATGAATACCTAGGTAATTTCATTCCCATCTAAAAATCTTTAAATCGTTTAAAGAATTTTCATAGATGAGGAAAGAATGTTTTTTCAACTCTACCTATGGGCAATTGTGTTGGTATTCTTACAACTTACTGAAACATTCATCAATGAATTTTCATACTGTTTTAATAATTATCCCATTTTGACCCTTTTATACCAACTTTTTTGCAGTGGGGACCAAAATTTATTGCTATCAAGCGTTGAAAAATTATCCACAACGATTCTCATTCCTCCTTCGATAAAAAAATCAAATCAAATACCACAACTCGAGCCACATCCTAATGAAAAGACCCCTTTACTATGTACATGCACCAAGGGTGAAATCGAGACAAATTAGCCTGGAGGCAAAATATAAAACCCAAACGCAAACACACATTGTGTGCCAACCTGACACTATTATACTTCTCGGTAAGTATTAGGAAGTTTATGCCCGAGGAGCACCAACTGACGCCCTACCTGTCAAGTTCGGTTCGGTCCCGGGTCCATTCCAACCAAGGACACGTGAACGTTACATATTCGGTACCACTAGGCGATTGACGAATACCTCGGCGTAGTAATCCTTACATCATACAATCCGATCAGCGCGGAATTAGGTACTTCACAGATTGGAAATCTCAATCATAAATATACTATTACAATAAGAGACTTTATGATAAGAGACGTCTGATGGAAGAGAAAAAAAACACACCGGCATCGGCACGACCATTTTTAAACCGTTCATTAACGATGAGGAATATATGAAGAAAAAATAACACAAACCCGAGTGTTAATCCACTTCTAATATCGTAACGATATTGCTCGATCAAACGGAGAAAGTGAAAAAGCAGTAGCAAAACGTCTACCATGAGTTTACGAGTTCGGTATTTGGTACGTGTTATCACGTACCTTACTTACCTATACCTCTACCAAGACAATTTCGTTTTTTTTCCTTCTTTTTTCAACTTCAAACGAGCCATGTTTTGTTGGTTTTACTCCATTAGATTATTTATTTGAACCCGAATCAAATGCGCTAATTGCGAAATACATCATCGTTAAGGGATTATAGAAAGCTGGATCGTGCGTATTGGATCATCGACCATCGTCCTAGTTGGTTCAATTTGGAAATACTATCAATTGATTACTATTTGGGATTAAATAATAACAAAGTGTAGTGACCGGATGGCGAATGGAATGGCGGTTGTTATTCACCTACCACTGTAGTACTATTGAACATTATTACAATAAATGCTGTAACGAGGTTGCTGAGATTTAGTTTTGAGATTTCTACATCCACATTTTGTAGTACCTACTTACTTAATACTCCTTCTGGTAAAAATGCGTCTCGTTTATTATTATCTCGAATAAAAGCGTGAACGGAAATTCGAAATAATATATTTTTTTGTCGTTACTACACTCGTACATATAGAGAGAACATTGCTGATATTTATCGATTTTAAGAAGAAAGTTCGGTTCGCTGCCTTATGCCTTTTACTTTTTTTAAAAATAAAAAATAAATATCGCAATTTAAAATCACCATCGAATTACCAAAGCAATAGTGGAGGTAATGGAAATCGCAATTGGCTACTTCGAGGTACCTACCTATAAGTATACTAAGAATGGAAGAAATATTTATGTATAAAATGTGTACCTAGGTAACTATACTATAACCGAAGGGTATGAATGATAAAAATGAAATTGGGTTTGTAAACTATCTCAATACCATATTAAGAAATAAACACAATTCAGGTTATTCGATGTAAACTTGTCGTATGCTCTGTGGAACACGTTCATTCGTGTTATGCACCACCTTTAAATAGTATGTACGTATTAAAGGAGATAATTAATTAACCAATGTGCGACAATGATTTATAGATCTAATTTTACCAGCTTGTATGTTTTAAATATCTGTTCGGACTTCAAGGTGGTGGACTTTGTTAAGTGAAAAATACATAATCATGCGCTGGATACGTTTATGTACATGTAATTTGCAGTAGGTGGCTATTTTTGCCTTAGAAATAGGTCTATTTTTTATAAAAATCTGAAAAATGCAACTCCATGGCAATAATCTTGTCCAAAAAAGGCAAATGAACTTACTTTGGGGATCCCTGGCTCAGATTACCTGCGTATACCTATATTTGGGGGGGGGGGGGAGTCTCCCTCTCAAAGTAAATTTTCTCATCTATTTTTGTCAAAATCCTAGATACGTGCTGATCAAACTTTTGAAATCATGCCTCATAATAATCCATCACATAAGGTATCATTTTCAGTACAGGAGGATCAAAAAATGATTAATCGAGATTCTGCACCACAGTTCATTATCCTTAACGTTGCATTTGTACTTTAAAAAAATAAATAAATAAAAAAAAGAAGTCACGGAAGGCTCACGGAAGTTTTCTAATTCACTATTTATAACACGTATGTAAGTATTCCATCTACATTGTCCTCCTACTTCCTTATTAAAAAAAAACCAAGTCCAGATCTAGTGACATGAAAATTTATATCATTAGATCTTCGCAGATTTTTTGTACGAACATGCAAAATATCCACATGTCTCGTTGGCCTGGAACGTGATGCAAATATTCCCAATACACAATTACCTCATTGCTGTTCAGGTACACGAATCAGATCACCTAAACGAACGAGTATATGTGGTACTCGTATGCAGGAGAGCAGATCCTCGAACAATCGCTCGGCGGTAAATCAGTTTAGTGGTCGGTTTTGTAAGAAGGATAACGGGGCGACGAAGGGAACCGTAGGCATAGGAAGAATACCGATAATAACTTCGGTTTTGATCGATTGCCAAACACATTCTCTAGATAAAGAGATACTTATTGGTGCAGCGGTGGCGGTCTGTCTGATTTACATATTATTATACCTACCTATATCTTTAACCAATGACTCGTTGGTTCGGTTAATAGACTTAAAGGTTGGTTTGGGTTAAAGTACATGCACCTCATCGGACTGAAAAGCTACACCTAACTAAGCTGACTCTTAACCGCAAGTTAATTTCATTTCAGACAGATTCAACGAGTAGCCTTAAGGTTGGAGGAATGTCGCAAACACGCGTCACATATACCTACCATATGTTTAATATACGAGTACGTACGAGTATTTTTCGGACACGAAAATATTTTAAAGTATCGGCTATGGCGCGAGACAGGTGAATTTTACGAATATCATACGCAGCAGTAAGAACGAACATGGGCATGCACGTGAAAGGTGAAACCATACAGGTAATACTTAATAAAGAATGGCGTAACGATATCGATATCGTAGAGTTCGCACTAGGTGCGAATGTGGTACTTACGAAGTTACGAATCTATCTAGATGCGATTTTTTTGTATTACCTGTTTCTAGGTCCACTTCGATATGAGGAGATTTCCCATCGAAGTGCACGTTCGATCGTTTTTGCAACAAGAAAGCACTGATCGGTGTGTTTTTTTTTTTATCGTAGGTATGATCAGCAGAGATAAGGAAAAGGTTCGAATGAATTCGAATGTATCTACTTTTTTGCAATATTCATTACAGAAAATTCTAATAAGTCTGCAAAGTGTTCAATAAATCACAAAAGTCCCCCAAACGAAGAAGTGAAATAGGATGATGGAGGATATTCCAAGTTGTTGGTTTAGAAATAAAAATTACCTAATTCGTACACCCAGGTGTCGATCATTTACCTTAATTGTATCAATATTCCTAAAAAAATTACAATTTTTCATTTAATTTTTTTTTCAATTTGCAATGATTTTGGGAACAGGTAGTTTGCCCAAAATATCTACTTGATCATTGAAATACTGGCGCGAAAAAGTAAGCTTCAATTTCACGATTTTATGTTTTAAATTTTTTTTCAGATTTTTTCAGATTTTTTTTTACCAAATTGAAAATATATTTGTTAGTAAAATTTTCAAGTTGAGAATCCCTGAACTGGTTTTAAAAATTGTTCCACTCGAAAAATTATGTGGTTGGTTATTTTTAATAGAAAACTTTTTTGAGTACAATTATTTTTTAAAGATTATTTGACCCACTTTTGGAATCATTGAACCGGTTTCAAAAATTTCCCCAGGTATTTTTTAATGGTCCAAAATTTGTAGAAAATTTTTCGTAATTTTATTGAAGATCTAAGCATGCTTAAAATTGCGACTTTCCATAGAGTAGGTATCTTTTACTATTTGCGAATTATTGAACCGGTTGCAAAAATTGCTTCAATTATTTTTTAACAGTCCAAGGCTTATGGAGAATTTCCAACCAGTTTTTGAAGATCTGGAATTCTGATAAAAAACTTTGTTCTAAATTTGTGTGTTCTCATAGATTATTTTTTACTGTTTGAGAATTATTGAACCGGTTGCAAAATTGCTTCAATTATTTTTCAACAGTCCAAGACTTAGGTATGGAGAATTTCCACTCAGTTTTAGAAGATCTGTAATTCTGATAAAAAACTTTACTCTGGTATTGTGTGTTTTCATAGATTATTTTTTACTGTGTGGGAATTATTGAACCGGTTGCAAAAACTGCTTCAATTATTTTTTTACAGTTCAAGACTTATGAAGAATTTCCAACCAGTTTTTGAAAATCTGGAATTCTGATAAAAAACTTTGTTCTGAATTGTGTGTTTTCATAGATTATTTTTTACTGTTTAAGAATTATTGAACCGGTTGCAAAAATTGCTTCAATTATTTTTTAACAGTCCAAGACTTATGGAGAATTTTCAATCATTTTTTTGAAGATCTGGAGTTCTGATAAAAAAAACTTTGTTCTGAATTGGGTGTTTTCATAGATTATTTTTTATCTACTGTTTGGGAATCATTGAACCGGTTTTAAAAATTGCTTCAATTATTTTTTAACAGTCCAAGACTTATGGAGAATTTCCAATCACTTTTATGAAGATCTGGAATTCTGATAAAAAACTTTGTTCTGAATTGGGTGTTTTCATAGATTATTTTTTATCTACTGTTTGGGAATCATTGAACCGGTTTTAAAAATTGCTTCAATTATTTTTCAACAGTCCAAGGCGTATGGAGAATTTCCTTTCAGTTTTTGAAGATTTGGATTCTGATAAAAAACTTTATCCTGAATAATTGTGAGTTTTCATAAATTATTTCAGACTGTTTGGGAATCATTGAGCTGGATTTTAAAAATTGCTTCAGTTGTTTTTTTAATGGCCAAAGACGTCTAAATGAAGCATTGCCTGTTACTATGCAGAATTCAGGGGATAAATTTTACTTTTCAAATTTTAGAAAATGTTTGCAAATTCATGACTTATTATGATCTGGTTGAGATGAAAAAAAAAGTACTTGAAAACCAATCCGGCACAATTTTTTGAGATTTATTTCAACTTGCTAAAATAAACTCATGTTTTTCTTTTATGAAAGTGGATGGGGGGGGGGAGAAATTAATTTGGATTTGAAGCCTCTTATATAGGCTCTTAGAAAACAAAAGTCTGATTTTGATAACACTTCCAGTCGATTTGGGATGTCGAAGGTGTAACCTAATTTCAACTTTCTACTACAATTATCAAGAATTTAGGTAAAATATTTCTGTGTATTTTTTACCAGCCAAGTACAAATTTTCAAAAATTTGCTCAAGTTGATTTTTTTTTTTTTTGAATCAGATTGAAGTCAATTTTTTATGCCCAATCAGTTATTATTTGAAGTATTCATCTTCCTTTTACAAAATTGTTAAACTGGCAACTGGCTCCAAGGTTTACGATATTATGATATTTTTTCAGTATTTTTATTTTCAAACCGTCAATTGGTAACTCCTTGGGAACCACTCAACCAATTTCAAAATACCTACGTTCAGCTCATAAAAACCACTGCAATTCGTACTATTTTTGCAAACCAACTTCAATGATGCTGCCTTTTAAAAACTTGGAAAAAATTCCTACGAATTCTTAACATAATGTCAGACTTTGAGAATTTTTTCAAAAAATGACAAATGTTCTGAAATTTTGATACCTGCATTAGACTTTTATAAGCTTTGAAAAAAATTTGATCAATTTTCCAAGATTTAATAATAATCGAACTAACTTTCAAAAACTTTGAAAAAATTCCAATAAAATCTCAACATTGAGTGAGACTTGAGAAATTTCCGAAAAAAATTGATCAATTTTCGTTATGTATAGGGTGTATTTTAACTTTACAACAATTTCGTTTGGATTTAAATAATTTTGAAAAAATTCAAATGGATTCTTAAAATTATGTTAGTCTTTAAAAACTTGGAAAAAACCTACCTATTGAATTATAAAAATTACGTCAAACTAAAAAATAAGTCTCTGCAGTCTGTCAGACTTCTGTTTTTATTTGGAGTTCTGAATATTGAGTTGACTTGAGCCAAAAAAATATCCATGATTCAAAATTTTTCTTGGTGAGGAGACTTTAACACCCATTTTCAATTTCGAATTTCTTGAAAAAACTATCCATTTCGAACCGTTGTGATTTTTTGGAAACCCTGTATTCAAAATTCACGAATTTTCGTCCCCAAAAACCGGTTCACTAATTCATTGTACTCAACCAATGATCAAAATTTTCTTGCCCAGTTGAATAAGAAACGTGACTAAAACGATGAACAAGGGGGCTGTACAGCACACTCCTCAAATACTCTTTACCCCAGCCCAAATCCATATCCATGTCTGTACCATTCCATAACTCATGAGCGCAAAAATCAACATCAACTATCTACAAAGTACCAACGATTAGAAGGTATTGCTTCGCGCGGGTACAGCGGGTGCAAGCCTTTTGTTTTAATTTCTAGGCCAACCAGCTGTCAAGTCTCTCGGTAAATAGATCAGTTATGTAGAAATGCACGCGTCATAATGAGAAAATTATACCTCGTCGTCGTCGTATTGACCACGAGTACCAAAATGTTTGGTAATTAAGAGTCAACTTGGAATGGTAAACAATGGCCGACAAATCACGAATTCTTTTTATATGCTGATTATAGTACAATTTCGAATAAAAAAAAAAATTCCGAAGCCCGAAAGGGCATTTGCTAATAATTTCACCGCGTTCGCCTTTAGCGAATGGATCAGTCATCGGTGGATCACTTTTCTCGTTGTATGAATAATTTCGTTTAGTAATAAGTTATGTAGGTATACTTATTATTTTTTTTTTAAAAAACGTGTTACGTAAAACTTGACACGTTCTGGAGAGACATCATTAACGCCGAAATTCAAATTAACCTGCGATGTATCATACCTTACCTACCTACCTGTACCTATGCATACAGTGTGTGTATTCGAATCTCGAAGAACTCAGGAAATATCAACAAAGGTTCACATTTCTATCGTCATCATCGTCGCCGAGTATAGAAAAGAATTAATTTTATTAATAAATCGCTCGTTGACAATATTATTATCGGTAATTTGATAGCATTAAACTCGTTTAGATTAATTAATCGTGTATCCAGGAAGTATTATAATACTCGGTGATTTTTCAAATGTTCACCAAATGTGCGCCGATGTAGGTTGCCAATGTTCGGAAATATCAACGTGACGTATACAACATTGAAAAGATTTTTTAAATTAATTATATAATTAAATTCACTGCAGCGAATGCGAATGGACTACTACCACGAAAAGAAAAAAAGTTGCAACATTTCCTACACGTTAACGTAGGTAGGGAGGTACCTGCCTCTACCTTTATCAAATACTATAAGGTGCTCTGCCTGAACATTTTTATCGGCGGTGTTTCGAAAAAAATCTTCGTCAATGTTACAATTCATAAATCATATTTGTTATTTCAAACGAACCGTGGCAAATGTGCCCAGATACGTATACCTCGCTGACCAATTTAAAATCCGCGAAATACTCGTACCATTCACAATACTACATACATTACTAGCCGATGTGTAGGTGCTTATGCAACCTAAACCCATATGCCATTTAACTAGCCATAAATTAGCGATGAAATTCGTTTTGAATTTTAATAAATTTATTATAAAATCGCCGAGCTGATCGGTGTGCTGCGGCTTCGTATACTAAAGAGCACGATTAACCTAAATATAAACGATCGAACGTTTAATTCGTCTTGGACATAGGATCGTCCTTCATCGCGTCGCGATATCTTCGTGATAAAGATGAGCTCCTCCAATCATCTATTAAACGTATTAGCTACTTACTCGCATATATACGAGATATAGATACGAGTACTTATAAATTCCATAATGTCAAGTCTTTCGTTTTAATTCTCGAATCATTCGCACGTATCAAAGGTTCAATAAAAATATTAGTACGTGTGTGTTCGAGTTACTTACTTACTCTTATAAATGTGTATATTTGTACATTCGTTACATGCTCGCAATAATTACAACACAAACATGCTAGAAAAACAGAAGCTATACCGCAAATATTGCCGCTTTGTAATTACCTTTTATTAGAGTTTCAAACAATACTACTTTTTTTTTTTCAAGAGTAAGAGTGGTTCAAATACATACATACTATAAGTGCGTGTATTTTTGTTTGCGGTATGATGTACATGAGCATATACGAGTAGGTACGAGTACATGTATAGCTCAAACAATCCTAAACGTTGAAATTTTTACGAGTATTTGTATTTATGTAAGAGTCATTACGCCGAGACCGTTAATGTTTAACTTGAATGCACCAAGTTTTTGTTTACATTATTTAGCCACGTGATTGGCGTGTCGTACTCTGTGGCACTGGCATGATGATGGCGGTAAATAGCATCGTTTGTCTGGTACTGGTCATTAATGGCGAATTTTCTTCGCTTGTTTGAGTACAAATTGATGCAACGGTGTTTTATGGCGAGTATTTATATTGGCACGTGATGTGCATTTTATGAATCAATTGGTATTGCAATGCACAGTATCGCTCATATTGAGTGATAGATAGGTACCGAAAATTGTGCACCTTTAAAAAATATGAGCTATTCTTTAAAAAACGTGAACACTTTTTGAAGAGCGAAAATGTGCATGAAAATTTGAAATTGGCATAATTAGGGGGGGAGGGGAGCAACACCTTCAAATGAATGAAAATTTTGATGTAGGTAGAGTAACACAAAAATGAGAGTTTTCTTGCCTTTTGAAAGTTATCTCAAAAATCTCGTTTTTCTATCTTTTTGGGATAAAAAACTGAGAAAACTTGTTCACGATGTGATGTCCCAGCGGAAAATGATTGGATCTGATCTGATCCGGACATTCCATGGACTCAATTTGATCTAATCACATTACAATTTTGATCGGATTAGATCTGTTCAAACCTTATCAGATCCAACAGACAAGCCCTAATGCCTAATGGGCATGGCCAAATCTGAATAGATCTGATCAAACCACATCAGACCTCATCACTCATCAGATCCGGAGATCTTCTGACCTGATCACATCCAATAGAGTTTAAGCCTGATTGGATCTCGTCAGATCAGACTTCATCAGGGACATTCTCCAAATTCAATTGGACTTGACCAGATTCAATCATTTCCAGTTCGGTGGTGTAAAGTGTCAGTCTCTTCAAGCTACATCTTATCATTTTTAGCTGTTCGTAAGATTCATTTATTTTCCTCTTTTATTTTCGATTCATTCGGCAGTAAAGACTTTGGAAACTGATTTAGGCAGCTAATAATTTAATTTTTACCTGATTCGGGGTGTCTAATCTAAAAATCCAACATTTTAGCTGATGCGAGTCGGAAATTCCAAGAATGTTTTTTTTTTTACTGAGATTTAAATCTTTAAAAAAGCTGAAGTATTAGAGGTGAAAAAATTGGGTTTTTGAGCAACATTCGCTTTCAAATTTAGCATTTTCTCAATATTCTGGATTTTTAAAAATTTGATATCTTGCTAAAAATCACTTTCAAAGAAAATACTGACTAAAATTTTTGAGAAAGGTGAATTTTTGGATGGAACAATCTGAATTTTGAAATCAATTTGAAGCACAATAAATTATAATATTTCAGCAAATTTTGACGAAATTCACTTAAAATATGTGAAAAATGAACTAAAAACACTTTTGGAAAAACATTGAAATCATTGTGAAAGTACAAAAAATCAATGATACTCGTATTTCAATATATGTAAGTGTATAAAAATCTTGGTTAAAAAAATCACATGAAACATGATTTAAAACCTATTAAAGTTATATTAAAAAAATACAAAAGCATTAAAATCACTAAAAAACACCAAAATCTGATCAAACTTCATCAAAATTTACGTAAAATTATGTGGAACGTTGTTATCCGTTGAAATTTCAGAAAAATTTGCCAAACGTGGCCAAAATTACATAGAACATTATTAAAATTCGTTGAAAATTACATTTAAAAAAATTGAAATCATGAAGATGATATAAAATTGACAAAAACTGACGAAATAAGCAAATCTTGTCAAGATTGAGCAAACTTATGCATGAAACACGTTGAAAATAACTCGAAAACACTAAAAAAAAAAATTCAAAGTAAGCATTAAAAATCCTCAAAAATGGACGAAATTTAGTATTTTGCAGAAATTTGCAAAATTGCACGAAATACGATGAAAATCCGCATTAAAATCATTGAAAATGATCAAAAACCGATGAAAATTTAATCGAAATTCGCATGAAATAACATATGTAGAGCTGCGTCGAAACATGTTTAAACGACATAAAAACATTTTTCAAAGCATTAATATTATTAAAAACTACCCAAAATTCTTGTAATTTCATTAAAATTTCTCAAAACAGAAAAAAAAGTGCATAAAACGCCGTTAAAACATAGTAAAATACAGAAAAAAAATTTGAAAAAAAATAAAACTATTGAAAGTGGCCAAAAATTAATGAAATTTTAGCAAAACTTGTCAAAATTGAACAGTTAAAAATGACTTGAAAAAAATAAAAAATAAAATCATAGAAATTGTTAAAAATTACCTACCACCATCTAATTGATACAATTCCAGAAAAATTTGGCAAAAATTGCATTAAACATAGTTAAAAACACATTAATACATATAAAAAACACAAAAAAACGAATTATTGCTTGAAATTACTAAGTTTCCAAAAAATGAACAAATTTCATTGCACCTAAATATTCAAAATTGCCAAACTCAAAAAATTATAAATATGTTAAAATAGCATGAAAATTACTTTAAAATCTTCAAAAATTACCAAAAAACGGACTAATTTTGAAAAATGTTGGTGAAAATAGCACAAAACGTCATTAAAATGTGGTAAAAATTGTGTGAATAAATACTACTTGAAAATCATCAAAATCATTGAAAAGTACCTACGAAAAACTGATAAAATTTCAGCTAAACCTGATAAAAAATGATGAAAAATTCGCATAGAATCATTATAAAATAATACGTTAAACTGCCATTATTTTAAAAATGACTAAAAGGCATTAAAGTCATTAAAAATTATCAAAAGCTGCGGATGAAATTTGACCAATTTTTCTGAAAAATTGCACGAAACATTGTTAAGTAAAATAGGTAACATAATAACTCATTTTAGCAAAATTTTATGCGAATTTTTGGCTAAATTTGGCCAATCTTCATCATTTTTTTCTGAAATGATTTTAATATTTTTTTTCTAGTGTTTTTATGTCATCTTCAGGCTGTTTTGACCACCTTTTAAATAAATCTGACTGAATTTTACTAAAATTTCAATCGTTCTTGCAGATTTCAAAAGATTTGAATGCCTTTGTCAGAATGTTATTTTCAACATATTGCATGTAGAACGTTTTGTGCAGTTTTCACTAAAAACATCTTGAAACAAACTTGGAAAAAATTCAACGAAAATCTAGAAGAAAAATCATCAAAATTTTATATTTCGCACGTAGGTAACTTATTAGTTATTTCTAGTGACGCTTGCAGCATTTTTTTTGTACAAATAAGTATTCAAAAATTAGTTAGTTATTAGGTACCTATAACTTCTGTAAGCTCAAAATTTCCGACAGAAGCTGTGAAGTTACAAATCAAGGAAGTGTATCACGAATCACGATTCATGGTGTATTTAATTTTCCAGTCACAAATGCCACATTTTGACATTTTTATCGCTCCGTTGCTGCGAAGGAAATACTATAAAACGAAATATGCGGCAGTGTAAATGACCTTCGTGATATCCCGATGCAAGAAAACATTTCAAAAAAATAGTTTCGAGATAACAAGCACCAAATTCTTCGCTTCGTTTCGGAAAGATGATAGTTTTGCATGGAAAACTGAATTATTATGTATGTAGCTGGGCTAGCTGCACAACGCCGTGTCGTTGCATGGTTATCAGGAACACCCGAGGAGACAAAAAACACGCTTCATAAAATACCCGACATAGTACACATACTATACGAGGCTATTTTAAGATTAAATTTCGATATTTATGAGATTCGTTCGAAAGTGAAGACGAACGCTCGGAGAGAAAGAGAGAAAAAAACACAAAAATCTTTCGCCGAATCGGAACATGCTACATTATATAGACCATGGTTATAAAGCAACAAATATATACAAGATTTCAACGTTACACATAAACAAGTTCCTCGAAAGAAGGCTTTTTAATTGTTAATCTATAAGTGAGTAGAAAAACGAAACTGACCATTTATCACTGGGAATCTTTTCCAGTATCTTAAACCTTAGGTACCTTAGATACCTACTATACTGATGCCTGTGTGCCATCGTACTTAGTACCTACTATACATGAAGACTATAGGTAGGCTATTTTCTCTTCTGTATGCGAAACGAAATTACCTAATGGTTTATCGCACAGCATCTATAGTTAAGATCGTACCAATATAGAAGAGTGCTAGAGAGAGAAAGAGAGAAAAAGACGTTCTGTAAATTCAAGATCATTGGAATTAATTTGTAACATTAAACGCTAATTAACGAAAGACCGAATGAATCAGATACACCGAATACCGGTTTTGTTTTTTTTTTCAACAGGTGGATTTTTTTCAAGTCGAGAACTAATATAGCACAGCACACAGAGGTCTATGTTAGAGTGTATACTAGTACATACTATAAAAGTGCACTGATCGTATACAGAAACACACGGTACATAAACGTGATGCGGTTTCGACAACCTCTGAGGTCGTCTGACCACGCTACGCTTTCTTCATTCTCGCACTTATGTAAGTAATTCGCCAGCCTTCGTCCTCATAATAAGAGTAATACGATCTGATTTGAATAAAAATGTTAATCTTGTTCGCTCTTTTTTTCCACATTTACAATTGGCATACATATGAAACAACATATGCACAGGTAATAGTTATGCCTGCTGCCCACTGCCCAATGCCCATGTATCATCTTGGGCGTAATACGCAGTGTGTAATAGAAACCGACAAAAAATTACCTAAAACATAGTTAGGTACCTAGCAATGGGCGCGTTTATCGATATACATTTCCTTGAAGATTTATATTTCAGGAAGTTATTTAGGCTTATTTTACTCATACGTACGTGCGATCCGGGTGTCAGATTTGCAGCCCGAAGCTGAATAATAATTGTTTGAAAATTTTTTAAGGTCAATGTCAATAGCATTTACCTATACGTAGATGTGTATTCTCATCGTCTCCTCCCTGCATTATTACTTATTCAGCTTATCTCAACCCTTCTCGCGTTAATTATCGCGAAATAATGCCAACGAATCTATTAAATTTCAAGTACAAGGTGATCTTATTATTTATGTTGTAGTGATCGAAATCAAACACCATCTTCATCATTAAAACCAGTATCAACCTAATCTAAAAGCGAACACGAACATGTTTTTTTTTTCAACTTGGTTAGTGAAAAAAATCGAAGGAAATGGGAAAAAAACAAAGGCTCGCGAATATGTACAAAGAAACTACCTATATGCCTTGGCTGCGTATGTAGAATATAATGTTGTGGTTGTGGAGAGGTTTTTAAACGCATAACGCGTATAAATGACCATGATGCATGGAAAAAAATACGACAGAAACGCCGTCAGCTCATTGACGTGTTTTTA
Source organism: Planococcus citri (assembly GCF_950023065.1). Classification (NCBI taxonomy): domain Eukaryota; kingdom Metazoa; phylum Arthropoda; class Insecta; order Hemiptera; family Pseudococcidae; genus Planococcus; species Planococcus citri. The sequence goes on along the minus strand of NC_088680.1, from coordinate 57,124,924 downwards.
GCGTGCGCGGTGTCAAGACAAAATGCTACAATAATTAGAAACATGGATATGCCTCCATCGTTACAGTCAATTAGATTAAGATAACGTAAACACTATTTTGACAAGGTATTTTTACGCTTATATTGGCTCGTATGGGGGATCGGTATAAGGTCTCAATCAACGACCATTGTGTGTGAGCTGTGCATACGGGGGGGGGGGGCTACAAAAATTCGTGAACGATTTACCCACGTTTGTGTTCGTGAGTTGATGCGATAGGTGAAGTGAAGAGAAAATGGGTAATGGAAAGATTTTCTTGAATAGAACGTGTTTGGTGAAATATTGTGGTTTTTTGAGATGCAGACAAAAGTATCAGAAAATGACTCGATTTTTTGACAATTTGGCCATAAATTCTTGAGCCAGGTGCTCTTTTTTTGCTTAATCATATTTATTTTTGATGAGTGGCTTAGAATGATTGTTTTGAAATTTCAGAGAAAATCATCCTGAAGTCAGAATGTTTTTTTGACTCGAGTATTTTATTATTAATTATTTTCTCGTATTCTCGTAATTAGATTTGTACAATTTTTTGTGCTCAATGGGTCAATTTTTTAATCTTTCATCAGAAGATTTTTAAATCAGGTACCTAGTTTTTTATGTACATTTTGCTTGATATGCTTTTTGTTCGGTGGCTCCATTTTTTGGCATAAAATTGTATTTTATTATCATCAGGTCAGGTCCTATTTACTTTTAATTAATGGCCCAAATTTTGGCATTCCATCACCCGACCAGGTGAAAATATCTCTCCATTATTTTCTCAAAAAATTCTTTGCATTTTTCGTCAAATTTTTGCGAGAAAAGTTTTCTCACAAAAAGTTCACGAGAAACGTGCAGAATTGAAAAGAATCATTTTTCATGTATTAGATCCACTTTTATGATGAGGTGATCCAAATATGTACTTGGTGGGGATCATGGAAGAATTCAAGAAATCCATCCTCTATCCCCAAAATTTTCAAATGTGCTGGGTTCTCTGTTTTTTTTTTTGCTTCATACTATTTTTCACCATTTGGTGGATCGACTTTCATGAGGAGGTGATCCAAATACTTAGTGGGGAACTTGGGAAGAATTTGAAAAGATTTATCCCCAACTTTTTCAAATGTGCTGGGTTCTCTGCTCTTTTTCCCACTATTTTTCACCATTTGATGAGTTCGATTTCATGATGAGGTGAAAATATCACCACATTTTTTTACAAAATCTTCTCTCTCAAAAACTCAAAAGTCAAAAAGTTGATCAAGAACGCGCAGAGTTGAAAAGAATCATTTTTCACTATTTTTCACCATTTGATGAGTTCAATTTCATGATGAGTTGAAAATATCACTGCATTTTTTGACAAAATCTTCTCTCTCAAAAACTCAAAAAGTTGACCAAGAACGTGCAGAATTGAAAAGAATCATTTTTCACTATTTGTCACCATTTGGTGAATCGACTTTCATGATGAGGTGATCGAAAATTCAAAATACTTGGTGGTGATACATAGAAGAATTCAAGAGATCCATCGTCAAATTTTTCAAAAATGTACTGCGTTCTCTGTTCCGTTTTTTTCTGCTATTTTTCACTATTTGATGAGTCCAAATTTCATGATGAGGTGAAAATAACACTTCATTTTTTGACAAAATCTTCTCTCTCAAAAACTCAAAAAGTTTACCAAGAACGTGCAGAATTGAAAAGAATCATTTTTTGTTATTTTTCACCCTTTGGTGGGGTCTAATTTCATGATGAGGAGAAATATCAATTTATTTTTCGATAAAAGTATGGGAAATGAAATGTGAAGAAATTGTTTATAAGTACAGAAGCACCTTCAGCACATTCAAATGTGATGATTTTTCTGAACGGAAATCCAGTGTGATAAAAGTGAAAAATAGATTGAATTTTTTTCACAAAATTTTCGATGAGATCAAAGCAGAAAGAGGCTAAGAAATACATGCCTTAATTTCTTTCAAAATGTTCGAATTCCTGTAAATGGATTTGCTTTTCGGAACTTTAATCAGTAATTTTCAAACGTTTTGTTGATTAAATACTGTTTAATGCAGGTTTCTTTTTACCTTCATTTAATTTTTCAAGGTAGCAAAACATGAATTCTTTATTGTTTTTTTTTTTTTTTTTGAAATTGAAAAACAATATCAAGTGTATTAAAATTTTGAGAGGAATTGGAGAAAAATTCAATATACAAACCAAAATTTAAATATATTTTAACGGTGTGTAAGTAATTCAACTTAATCTGCGTTTACCTGAAAAAGCTGTTAAATTGTTTTCGATTTTATTTAACGAGCATTCGTTTTTAGAAGTGGAGGGGAGATAGAATATAAACAATTGCGAATATGAACAATTTTAGGTGAAGTACTGATTTATTTCTACAATAATTGATGTAAAATCTAGAAATTGAAATAAAACTGCAATTTTAATTTGAAAGGATGATTTTTGTTTCAATTTCTTTACTCGATTTTTCAAGCTTTGAGTTGACAATCTTGGCTTAAGAAAATAAATTCTCTCGTTTTAATTCAAAATGTGTATGGTACTCAATTTTTTTTTCAATTTCAAAGCAAATTTTTCTACACCGTGCTTCTTCTTCTCATTAATTCCAAAATTTTGCCTCTACAGTTTCTTTTTTCTCACTGGTTCCCTCTTCTTCTTCTTCAACAACACGACTAAACTAAATTTATATGAAAACACCGAACACGTACCTACCTAGGTAAGAAGTAAGTAAGCGTTATTTACGATATAGCGTAAATTTTTCAGATAGCATTCAATGCTAATATTTTGACACAAGATATGAATTTACGACAAATAAAATATCATAATCTTCGTTGATCCGGATCATAATAATTTCTATAACCAAGATATCGAAATCGACATACAAGATCGTCGCAACCCTACAGAGAAAGGTATGCTCCAAGGGTTTTATCCTACTCTTCGTCATCATGAAGAAAATACCATAAATAAATCTATCACCTAATTAAACTCGTGCTCAATTAAACTATAAGAGTAATTAAGATTACACAATGTTTGAGATGAAAAAAAAACCGACGTGGTAACAAAAAACCGACATTAAATAAACAAAACGTGTATAAAGTATCAGCACCATCGCCATTAGGTACCTAACCATGCGTTATATTGCCGTGATACAATTATACCAGAGTTTTAATTGTCAGACAAATTATACAATAAGATCGCTGATTCGGTTCAAATCTCGCAGATATTCTCTCAAGTTAGGTATACTAAAAGGGTGGATAGTTAAACCGTTGACCTAGTTATAATCTTCGCAAGTGGATAGATCACCGAGTTTAATCGATCGATTACGTAGCTGCAGCAGTGCAGAGTGCAGACGATACATCTGGGATTTGGTATAGAATCGCTCGAAGAAAATCACGAAAAGTGTGCTCGAGTTTGTTACACGGTGTGAATTACGTATTTGTCGAGAGGGGAACACTAAAGTACAGTACACGATTCTGACGAGGAGAAATTGCAACGAGACGACGACGACGGTTAAACGGTGCCCGGTGGATCATTTTTTACGAGGAAATCTTTCGCGAAGGAATTTTAATATTTTTTTAAACGGTTTGCTAAATTAATTTTATTACTTGGGTGGGCATAAATCACGCGAATAAAGTACGTGTTGTTGGATTATACGCGAAAAATCTTATTGTTTGCGGATGTTACTGACTGACGTTTATTTATTATTGGAATAGGTAGTGAAATTCGTTTTACATACCTACTTAAGTATATATTTTTGAAAGTATAGTGTCTTATTGTTCAATTGGATGGAATATTTTTCTCAATCTGATGGTGTTAGAAAAATTGCCGAATTTATTCGAATTTTTTATTCAATTTTTCACATTTATATGTATGTAGGTACTTATTATGTAGTAACAGATTCACTATGATTTTTTTATACTCGAGAAAAGGAAGGAGGGAGGGAGATCAAGGGATCCTGCAGCGAAAATTGTGAAATAGCTGTGACATGGTTTACAAAATTACATAAGGAAATTGGTATTCCAAAATAAATTCCATACCGAGAAAAAAATGAAATCGACACAACAAAAACATAACGAAATCCAACATTTGAGAAATAAGCTGAATTTTTCAAAATATACGTTGTAAAAAAATTATAAATCTCGTTCTTCAATATGTTTTTGAGTTGGTCATTTTGCAAATGATAAAGAGTAAAAAAAACACGAAATTGTGGATAAGAATTGAAACAATGAATAAGTACATATATTGATTATTCATACTTATTTCAAATTTTGGAGAATTAAAATCTATTTCAATATTGAAGAACCTGCAAAAAGTTTGATCAAAAAATCAATCAATTTTTCAAAACAAAATTTCATTTTAAAAATGAAAAGTAGGTTGCCAAATAAATATAATGTTTTTTCGTTTTTTTTTTGTTGAAATATTGAGATGATTTATATATTTAAAATTCCAAACACAAAAGTTGAACAAAAAAAAACTTGAAAGAAGGCCAAGTGAACAGTTGAAAAAAATCAAAGAAACCAGAATAGAAAATTTTTAATTAGAAATATACCAAAATGCTTCATTTGGAAAAGTGTTTTAAATTTTCAAATAATATTAGATAGTTTTTAAAAAGTTGAGGACCAAAAGCAACTTCGATTCAAGTTTTCAATTATGCAATTTTGCTAATTGGTAGGAAAATTGAAAATCAACAAAATTATGATATTTTACTGAAATATTGGACAATTTAATTGAAGAACTTTCAATTTTTCCATCGATTGATTTTTTTATGCTGAAAGTACATATGCATTTGTGTTCAGCAACCAACGTACTTCAAGGTCATCAAAAAAATACCTACATGTTCGAATCTTACACGAGTCTCAATCTATTACAGAAATTATTCAATAGCACCCCTCCACATCGTTAAAAAAAAAAACGTAAATGACATTCTCGTGGGCCTACGAGGAAGTCCCATCAAGGATTCCGGATCGCCAAATCGCCAAAGGCAACTTGACCAAGCCTTCGAAAAAACGACAGTAAAATAAATCCGGTAATCTTATTCAATATCTATTATAGGTAAATAAGATAGGTACATAATATTCTGTTAAAATTGAATTAAATATATTTTGCAAAACTTTACACCTCATTCGAATGTTTTTTTTTTTTTTCAATTTAAATACTCGAAAATCATTTCCAACAAATGACCTAGAATAGGTACTCGAAGTTTAGTTTGAAAAAAAAAAAAAAAACAAGGGGGTCTTTTAAATACCAAATAATAAGCGATAAAAATCAGCTAACTTTTCAACTGTGAAATGTGAAAGTTAATGAACGCCGGACGCATGACTGTAATTAGTAATTCTTTGTTGAAATATTTTTGTTACAGATAACGGCATAGAGAAGGTCAAACGTATGTTTTCAACTTCGACTGGAGATGTTCCACTAATCAGATATCATTGTCTTGGGCTCTATGATTGATGTGATTTTTTGCACGTGTATTTTGAATAGATATAGGTAAGAGTGTACCTGTGATATAAATTTACTAAAGTATTCTATAGTTATCTACTTTATAATTTCAATTTCACTTGAGTTATGATTGTGAATCTGTGAACGTCTTAAAATCCCAGATGGATTATTTTATTCAATTTATTTTGATTTTGAGGGGGTTTTCTTCATGAGGAAGGCATTCGAATGTCGAATTGTAGATCAAAGTCATTCAGAAATGTTGTGATAATGTTAAGATAACAAATGAAAAATCATTTTTCAACTTTATTCCTTCATTTATTTGAATGGTTTATTTTTTTTCTCAGCAAAATAAATTTTTAAGCAAGGGGTTCTTAAATTGTGTTTGACAAGGTTCATAATTTTTGGATCAATAATCAATTTGTAAATTTCTTGATCTTGAAATTGATTTCCTTGAAAAAATAAACGAGAATATTGTAGATATTTTTTGAGCTGAAGTAAGGTCTATTTATATAATGAGGTGAGCAGGAGGGAAAGGGGGGGAGTTATTGAGAAAAATTGAAAGGAAGTGTCCATTTTCTTTCAAGTTTTCAAAAATGATCGCAAATTTCGAAATTGGATTCCAGTCAGATGTTGGAAAAGTTCCAGAAGTGATGACTTGAGAAAAAAAACTTGGAAAGATCCCCCTCCCCACCAATGATCTTTCGATTGTTTGCAATTATGATGACGTTTCGTTAAAATGGGAACGAAATTATTGGAAGAATGGTTAAGTTTGTTTCAACGATTTTTGCTCAAATGTCAAAATTGGAGTCACAAAGAGGCTGATTCAGTTTAAGACTGAAAAAATACCTCTTCCCACTCCTCTCTGTGCAAAATTGATTGTATAATTGGAATAATTGAATTCAAAAAGTTTTTGAATCTTTAAAAAAGATGATATTTTCAATCGAAAATTGGGAAAAACTACGTGTTTAGTTGGAAAATCGAAGGACACATTGGTTAATTTTTAGTTTGCATCCCTCACAATAATTTTTTCTTCTATTATTATCTCAGATTATATTGTTACTTTTTGTTGAAATCAAGAGTTTTGAGCGAGTAAATCAAGAGACAGAATGATCAAATTTTTGAATCAAAATGGTACAAAAATGAGATGAGAGCTTTCTCACCTTACTAAAAATTTTCTTTATAGGTGAAGTGATCTTTTAATTGATTTTCGTGCTACAGTATTTTTAACTGTTTGCAATTTTTCATGAGCTTTGATAGGATCTGAGATAAATTATGAATTATCAATAATTGTACATGCTGAAGTTTGTGATTTTATAACTTTTCCAAGAGTCAATTTCTCGGAGTGAAGGGAGGGGGGGGTCAAAATTACGTCAACTCTGAACCGTTTTTTGCTCTGAAAGTCTCTCTCCGTAACTTTTCACCAAATGCAAGAAATATTGACCAAAATATTTTGTAAACTTCATAAAAATTATCAGACAAAAACTTCTTTAAAAAATCGAAAAAATTCCAAACTTCGGTATGCTTAAAAAATCTATATCTAATGAATGAAAATTCTTTCGATACTCACCAATTAATGAAAACAGACCGCAGGTCAAAAGTAGAAAACCATTATGTAGATTGAACATCGCTTCCGGTGACATTTTACAAAATTATAATTGGGAAAACAAACGAAATGATCAACAATGGAATTTAAATATTGAAATAAAAAATATCATTTTAACACGTTAAAATTTGTCGCAGCATATCGGCCAAAGAAACGAAAACTAAAAAACGAAAAATGCATTAACCTTGAGACACGACTAGGCAAGGGGTGAAAAAAAAATCGGGGAAAAAACACTGAAATTGGTCAGTCACATTTATGCGAAAAATTGGCGAAAAAAATTACTCGAGAAAACCGCGTTATTTCAGAAAAAAATAGAGAAATTTATCGATCGCGCATTAAAATATAATATCGCACACGCGCGAACCACGTAAATTTAATAACACGTTATAAACACATTTCGATAAATAACCATCGATCTTTTCTGATTTATCGTCCGCTTTCTTTGGCGGCACTAGACAGACTCGTCGCTAACCACCGGTACCGCATTGAGAAAAATATCAACAACAAAACTGTCCCGTGTGCTATAGGCTACCATCTAAACCGCCGCAGCATTACACAAGAGAACCGTGGAAAGAGCGGTTCCATAGCAGGTTCCCTTTCACTCTTTAATAGTTCTGGTTGCTTGCTGTATGTTAGTACAGCAGAAACAACAGTACCCGTACCGCTAAATACGCAACGTAGCCCGCACACTGCATCAAAATATGCATCTAGACGAATTTTTTATTTAAATTTTTTTTCGATGAAATTTTTTATTTCACGTAAAGCAGGGTGGATTTTGCTGCCTTGGCCCGATCTTTAGCATCGTTGAATTAGTCAATATCTTTGATGCAATTTTTTCAACGCTAAAATTCGTCGCGGCGCCCACACTGTGGAGATGAGTAGGCCTCTATAGATCAAATAAGTACATAAATACATTGTATATACGGTATAGAGTTGTAAAGTAGCATCTGGTAATTTTTTGGACGGGGTCAGGTGCATGTACATTTGCCCTTCCGATGGAACATGTCACGTTTTATTTATCAAGTAGCTGACTCGGTACGTACGAAATCAATGGATAGCCGAGTTCAAAAGTGTTACATAAAGATTACCTATGTCTTGTCGTCCTAAAATCAAGGTCGTAACTTCTGATGACCTGCTAACACTATACGATTCTCTATCGAGTACTCGAAATATTAAAGTGGCACATAACTATACGAATTTATATTAATGGTTTTTTTGCGTAATGGTTGTTTTTTTTCTTCTTCAATATTTCAGAATGATTTATACAAATTAGAAAAATTTTAAATGCGTGATTTTTGCAAAATATTCTTTTATTTTTTGTTATTTAACCTTTTGCAATATTATGGGTTGAATTCCATACGAGATGTTTTCTAGAAGGGTGAAAGGGAGGAGATGTTTATAATGCCAAAAAATTTATTCAAATAGAATCCTTGGCAAGTGGAGACAAATAAAAGCGTGACAATGTCGATATCTTTTTCAAGGAAGAAGAGTGGGTGGTAATGATAATTCAGTGGCATGTATCTGCGGATTGAACGTTTCAAAATAATCTGAAATTTGGATAAAGTGATGTGTATGTAAATTATAATAATGAAATAAAAGTTGTACAAATATTGTAGATATGATGGTTTAAAATGGCACAAAATTGGATTTTGTAAATTGTTTAGGATACATTTTATTCAAAATGCACGTACTTTCAGAATAAATTCGAAAATATATATCTACGAAATATTCATTAAAAATTCTTAAAATCGTTCTAAGTTGAATAAAAAAAATTAAGCCTATTAAACCAGATCAAAATCCAAATTGAATATGTTATTCCGATATTTTTTGGATTAGTTGAATACTCGTAATACATACATTCATTAAATAAGAAATTTAAAAAAAAAGTGGTGAATTCTAGTGACTTCCTGGTGACTGACTCACTAGAAGTCAACAAGTGAGTTTTTTGTCTTTTTATTAGGTGAATTTACAATGAAAAATTCACCAGAAGGGTCTCATGGTATATGAAAATTTTTAGTGTCTGGTGACCACTCGGTGAATTCAGGTGACTACTTGATGACGGATTCACCAGAAGTCAACAAGTGGGTTTTTTGTCTTTTCTAAGGTGGAAAAATCGCCGGAATGTTCTCACGAACCTGGAAATTGCTTTTGATATTTTATCCTCTGGTGACTTTTGGTGGCAGATTCACCAACCTGTGAACACATTTAGGCGATTTTATACACCTGGTGACTTCTGGTGAATCTAGGTGAATGATTCACCAGAAGTCACCAGAATTCACCGGAACATAGAAAAGTCACATTTCATCCTCTGGTGACTTTTTGGTGGCAGACACGCCAACCTGTGTCCATATTTGAGCGATTTTGAACACCTGGTGACTTCTGGTGAATCTTGGTGACTGATTCACCAGAAGTCACTAGAATTCACCAGAACATAGAAAAGTCTTATTTTATTGGCGGGTGACTTTTTGGAGGACGATTAACCAAGCAGTGACCATATTTGAGCGATTTTGTACACCTGGTGACTTCTGGTGAATCTTGGTGACTGATTCACCAGAAGTCACCACAACATTGAAAAGTCTTATTTTAGAGGCTGGTGACTTTTTGGATGCAGAATAACCGAGCAGTGGCCATATTCGAGCGATTTTGTACACCTGGTGACTTCTTGTGAATCTTGGTGACTGATTCACTAGAAGTCACCAGGATTCACCAGAACATAGAAAAGTCAAATTTTATACCGTGGTGACTTTTTGGTGGCAAATTCAACTAGCACTGGCCATATTTCAGCAATTTTGTACACCTGGTGACTTCTGGTGAATCTTGGTGACTGATTCACCAGAAGTCATTAGAATTCACCAGAACATGGAAAAGTTTTATTTTATTGGCTGCTGACTTTTTGGAGAACGATTAACCAAGCAGTGACCATATTTGAGCAATTTTGTACACCTGGTGACTTCTGGTGAATCTTGGTGACTGATTCACCAGAAGTCACCAGAACATAGAAAAGTCTTATTTTATTGGCTGGTGACCTTTTGGAGGCAGATTAACCAAGCAGTGACCATATTTGAGTGATTTTGTACACCTGGTGACTTCTGGTGAATCAGTCACCAAGATTCACCAGAAGTCACCAGGATTCACCAGAACACAGAAATGTCATATTTTATCCTCTGGTGACTTTTTGGTGACAAATTCAACATGGAGTGGTCGTATTTAAGCAATTTTATACATCTGGTGACTTCTGGTGAATCTTGGTGACTGATTCACCAGAAGTCACTAGAATTCACCAGAACACAGAAAAGTCAGATTTTATCTTCTGGTGACTTTTTGGTGGCAAATTCATCAAGCACTGGCCATATTTAAGCAATTTTATACATCTGGTGACTTCTGGTGAATCTTGGTGACTGATTCACCAGAAGTCACTAGAATTCACCAGAACACAGAAAAGTCAGATTGTATCTTCTGGTGACTTTTTGGTGGCAAATTCATCAAGCACTGGCCATATTTAAGCAATTTTATACATCTGGTGACTTCTGGTGAATCTTGGTGACTGATTCACCATAAGTCACTAGAATTCACCAGAACATAGAATAGTCATATTTTATCCTCTGGTGACTTCTTGGTGACCGATTCACCAGTAGTCACCAAGTGGGTTTTTTGTCTTTTTTTATGGTGAATTATTGGTGGAAAAATCACCGGAATGTCCTCGCGACTCTGGAAATTTTTTCGAACGTCGGGTGAGTCCTTGGTGAGTTCTGGTGTCTTCTTGGTGACAGATTCGTTGGTTTTTTGTCCTTTTTTTATGGCGAATTAACGGTGGAAAAATCACCAGCATGTCCTCACGACACTGGACTGAATTACCTCCCGCTTCCAGCTCTTCAAAAATTTTGAAACTAAGGTACTTAGGTATCTATTATAGAACATCGATTCTCACTATAGTTCAATGTTGTTGAGTTCGATCATTCATAGGTATTTTTGGATTAGATTTCTTGGTGTCTTTCCTCCTTCCCATAGATTGTTTGGATTGTTGACATATACTAGAAAATATTGGTACCTACTTATTCCTTATTGAATTATTCGCACCTATCTTAATATGTATTTTACTATATCCTACATATTTATTCAAAAACAAATTCAAAATGTTAAAATTCAAAATAAGTAGGTAATTTTTATACCATAACAAGATGTTTGACGTAGGTACCTATAAATATTACATAACTGGCATCAGCTATGAAACAAAACCCTCCAATTAAAGTTTACAACCGTCCGAGATACTTAATATTTCAAAGGAAATGTAAAAAAAAAAAAAATACTCGAAATCTCAAATTTCACCGTTTAAACGTCCGAACGCGGGCAAAAAAATTGTCAATAATGGCTAAAGGAAAGTTCATCGTCGACGATCACATAACGTTCGCTCTCGTTTTCTCAGCACTAAAATATTTGGCAATGTTCGCACAATTATTTAAAACTAAACCAAACAATGAACCATAGTGAGCAAAATTTTTCTTTATAACGATTAACGCTGCGCTGAGCGCAGCTCAAGCCATTCAATTCAACCCAAAAATACGTACATATAAACTCGAATTGGTTATAAAATTCTCCATACTGTTTCATCTTTAACCGGAAGGAAATGAAATTATGTCACGAGTGTTCGAAAAAAATAAAAGTATTAATATTCAACGTCTGATATGAGAGCATTATTACTCAATACTTTACTCTTATTAACGCTTGACAAAACCGGTTATCGGAGTGGCCTAATTAATGAAGTCAATAAATTACATAAATCAGATATCGCCGAATAATGTCTAAATGTTACATTGTATTTCGATCACTCAGTCTGCTCAAGAGTCTGCGATGGCAAAAGAAAGTGCAAGTGCGTCTACCTACGCGTACGCTCTGTACAATAAAATTGAACGAATACCTACGTGGAAATTAACTCCTCTATCCATGTGGGAAATTCGGAACACGTAGCTATATTTTTTTACGATCGTAATTATAACCTTCCGATTTTTTTATTAAATAAATTCATTATAAAGCGATGATAGAACGATATATAGGTAGCTAAGATCACGCATATTCATTAGAGATGATTTAATTGCGCAAATTACTTACCTTAACTCGGGTTAAATGGTGTGCTGATGTGTTAATGAACAATGCCACATAACATAACGTTATTCAAATTATCTATTTGCGAACATACTCGTTCAGAGGCGCGGGAATTTTTGTAAATTAATCAAAGTTGAATGAGCGATTCTCACTCGCTCGGTCTAGACGATATTGTTAATATATTAATGAGCTACGGCGAAGTTTATTAGTTCGTGAGCATTGTACTCGCATTATTCAGAATAAACGTGCGTTGATCATTAATTGAAAAGAAATTTTCATACCATCAGTTCATCCTCTTACATATAGGTAGTTATGAAATATCGTTTGTAATGTTCCTAAAATATTACACATCGTGAGGTAAAGTAAAATTCATCTAGATGAGCTCAGCTCTTGTGTATGAAAAAATGGGTGGACTTGGATACCTAATATGCGTGTGTCTTGGTGAAGAATTGGTTTTGGTTTTTTTTTTCTAAATAAGATAAGTGCAGAACAGCAAGGTCACCAGTGATGGTATTTTAAAACAGACCGAATCTATAACATACGGAAGTGATTCGTGGTAATTATAGTAGTAGGTATGTTTGGAATGGATAAATTGCAGTAATGGAGGTTTTTGATCATGCTGATGAGTTGCAATTTGTGCTACGTGAACGTAGATTTAGAATGTATATAGGTATCTTTATTTTTCAAGCATACGCCCTATTCAGCACCGATCTCAAACATCCGTATCAAATAGATATCAATAGTATAGGTAAACAATTTTCCAAGTTGAGCTGAACTGAGCTAATTGTAAGATAAATTTTTGAATATTTCATTTTTTACAAGAATAATTTCTGGGAAAAACGTTGAATTTGAATTATATGTATTTGAACAAGCAGAGAATAATTTTTCAAAGTGCCAACATTTGATACAAAAAAGTGACATAATTTTATCAAACTGTATCAATTTTGATGAGAGATAATTTTGTAAAATTCGGGTCAAGTTCATCATAGTTTGATAGAATTGTGTCAAACTATATCAGTTTTGAGGAAAGTAATTTTACAAAATTGGATCAATTTTATCATAATTTGATAAGATTGTACATATCAAACTTTATCAACTTTTAATGAAAAGTATGTCATAAAATTGGATCAATTTGATTACAATTTGATAAGATTGTATCAGGTTGTATAGAATTTTATGGAGTGTTTTTTTAAAGAGTTTGATCAACTTTTCTACATGGTATCAAATTGTTTGATGAAATTCTATACAATCAGATCAATTTGATACAAACTCTTCCTGTGCTTTTCAAGGCAATATTCACCTCCCTCTCTCCCCTCCCCACCTCCCACTGTTCTCCACACAAGACCAAATGATATGGAAAATGTTGAACAAAAAATGTTTTCAGATCAAATTTGATACAATCTCTTCCTGAAAAAACTCCAAGTCCAGAACGTTGAGAAGGGCATATGTGTGCTTTTAATACCATTTCATTCAACAAGGAGGTTGGCTCAGTACTTCAGTAGGTTATATGCAGATGGGCAATTAAATATGAGGTAGAGATACGCGAGTTCAAACCCTTCCTGGGGCAAAAATTGCAAATTTTTTCACTTTTTTTCACTTTTTTTGGAAAAAACTGTTTCTTGCAACGCCAATTGTTCAACAAAATTATGCAAGTCAACTGTTTCAGCATTTTTATGAGTTTATGAGAGTTCATTGGTAACAAATTTTGGATAAATTGTATATAAAGTTGATAAAATTGATCGAACATAATTTCATCAATTATATATAATTTCTATCAATCTTGATCGGGTCAAAATTTGGATCTAATTTGATAGAAATAAATTAGATTTTTTTTTCAAAATCAAAATTTCTAAAAATCTGTTATTAAAACTCAAAAAAAGGTTTGAAACCAAAAGAATCTCCTAAAAAAAAAACATGTATTTTTACTTCTCAAATTACAAAATTTTGAGAGCATTTGCCCTCACTTCGTTCGGGTCTTTTTACTTTTCTTTCATTTTTTGGAACTAAAATCTCTAAAAAAAATCATTGAAATTCTGCAGATACAAGTATTTTTAAGCCTAAAAATCAACACTGTTCTTTCACGTTTTTTTTTATTTACTTACAAAATGATAAAATTTATTTTATTTTTATTTTATTTTACAATTTAGGTCTCTCCAACAGCTAAAGCCAATTACAGGAGAGACCATTTATAATTAAAGATATAAGACTATGATTTGCTCCAGAGAAACAAGTTTGAGAAATACAAAAATAAAAGCGAGCAAAAAGGAGAAAAAAAAACAAAAGAAATATTTACAAATGTAGTTCTTCCTATATAAAAGAGAAGGTAAGAAATAAGCAAAAAGGTATAACACCAAACAGAAGAGATACTTATAAAAAAAAAAAAAACATAAAACCAAAGGAAAAGATACAGATTATGAAATGGTTCACAAACAGCTCCCATTGCACCCCCACTCCTACTCCCATGCCATCCTCACCGCACGCCTGAAAGCAGATCTACCCATACTAAAAATATCAGCATCTGCACACCTACAGAGGAAAGCGTCAGAGATACCCATGACATTGTTCATAGGAGATACCTTCATCCTAAATGTGTTGTAACTGTTCAAGGAGAATATTTTTTTCTGCCTAGAGTGGATTTTTGGGGCCCAGAAATTGATTTTTCCCAAAAGGTTACTGTCATTCATGTTGCAGTGGATGAGATCATGTAGAAACATTAATGCAATTGTTTCTCTTCTTTTTTCCAACAGATCCACTTCAAACCCTTCCAAAAGCTTTTTTTGTGATAGGTCATAAGGATAATATACTCAAAAGTCTTTAGATATAGGTATTTCAAAAATCTAGTTTGAATTTTTTCAAGCTCTTTTATAAATTTTTTAGTATGAGGGAACCAAACTAGTACACCAATTCTATGTTTGAGGCTTCAAAAAATTGGAAAATGAGTACCCACATATTGTATTAAGTATATCAATTGGAAAAATTGTCTTCACATCTTTTATTTCACATTAAAAAACTCTCTTTTTATTTGGAATTTTTTTCTCATATCAGTCGGCAAATTTTTGGTCGATCACCTCCCCTTGCCCTCTCCAAAGAGGATGCTGTTTCGTCCCTGATTTGGCCATTTTGCGAAATTCGAAATTATTATCTTTCAATTTTGCAGTTTAGACATCCTGCGAAATTCAAAATTATCTTTCAATTTTGCAGTTCGGAGCTCCTGCAAACTGCAAAGATCATTTGAAAATTCTGCAATTTGGAACTCCTGCAAACCCCAAAGTTCATTTTAAAATTTTACAGTTCGGAGCTTTTGCAAACTGTGAAATTCATTCGACTGTTTTGTAGTTTTGAGCTCCGAACTGCAAAATAATTTCGGCGTTTACAGGAGCTTCATATTGCAAAATTTTAAAATGAGTTTTGTGGCTGTTAACTTGTTAGGAGCTCAAATGTCCATGTGGTAGAAACTGAGTTATTCGTATTTTCATAGGGTAATTAACTAATTATTATATGTACTGTGGGAAGTCGAATAAAAATGACCTGTGATCGGTAAATGCAAAAATTTCTGAAAAAATTCATTTTCAATTTCAAAAATTCAAGAAGTTTATTTTCAAGATCTGTGAAAATAGGTAGGTACTCCAGGAAAAAAATGTCATCATAATGCATGCTACTAAAATATAGCATTTTACCCCTGTTTACCCATCGCGAAAATACACTTTTTCCTACTTTGATTGAAAACATTCTTTTTTCCATCACTATAGGGATCTTTGATTTTATGAAAATATGAATCTCTAAATCACAAAAAGTGGCCCCTTATTCCGAATTTCCAATTCTTTAGGTTAATACCTATTAGTAAAGCTCATAGTAGATGCAATCTACTGGTTTTTGATTTGATTGATGAAAAGTCAAGTTGCATTTACATATTGAGATATGCTACATAGTACATACTTATTCAATTTATCTAGCTTGACTCGTGATAATATCTCAATTTTTTATATTGTTACATTTAAAACATACGCCCATATCCTTTCTACTGCATTGCGTATGACCTCCCAGCCAACCCTTGACTGGCACATACGCGATTCTTTGTTCAACATTCACCTATTGCGGGTATGTTCAGCAAGAAGTGGTAAAAGTACCCACATCTGTATAAGTATGTACTTCTGTATCATAACGATGAAGGTAAATCGCTATGCCAATTTTTCTATGAAAAAGTTCGCCAAATGGAAAGTAGATTACCGCATTAATTCTGTTCGACTTTGTCTCCGATTGCTATGCAGACGTCAGTTGTACATGTAATGTACATACTGTACGTAGGTATATACCTGCGAATACTTACATATAGGAGAGGTCTAACGTTGTATAAATGCGAATAATTAAAAGCTTTCCATGATACATATATAACAAATAGGTGTTTTTAATTAAAAGAATTCAGTTTCGTTGATTACGATAAGTGTGCGCATTCTAGTTATAGAATGGTAGTCGAGTCACGCCGCCGTTTGTCGCATTTAATTTTCATAACAGCTCACGAAGAACCGGTTCAAATGCGACGACGACGACGACGACGCACACGAGTTCTAAACATATTTGTATTTCGAAGTAAAAAATTGTTATCAGCGGTTAAAATTTAATTTTCATCAACGTAAGGCTCTACATGCTGCAGCGTTTATTCGCGTACCTACCGAGATTCTGATTTACTTCGTTGAATACCATCTCACGTTGCGGTTGATCATGAAATTTAACTGTAAACTGCGGTCGTCGTTATAGTTATACTTACTATCTAGCTACACCGAAAGGAAAACTATCAACTGTTATTGCATCTGTGAGCCGAGTTACATTTCAGCGCAATAATTTTTATGCAATACAATGTAACAGTGTGTAGACTAGCTCGCCGGATGTATAACTGCTAATTAGCATAAACCGTTGGTATAGTTTCTTCATTTTAATTGTCGCTCGTTCGAATTCAATAAAGCGAATCTGGTCTAATTTTATTTTAAGATTAGGTACTTAGAGATACCTAGGTAGTACATAGATATAGGAGATAAATATGTTTCCAAGCAACAAGTTTCATAAAAATATAATTATGATATCGATTTTGTAATTGGTGACTTTGGGTGAATCTTGGCGAAACTGTTACCAAGCAGTCACCAAAGCTTGACTAATGGTGACTTCTTGGTGAAGGATTCTCCAAGCAGTGACCATTTTCGATCAATTTTGTATTTGGTGACTATCGGTGAATCTTGGTGACTTTTGGTGAATCAGTCACCAAGACACAGAACATTCATATTTGACTGTCTGGTGACTTCTTGGACTCTTGGTGACAAATTCACCAAGCAGTGACCATGTAAAATCAATTTTGTGCTTGGTGACTTTTGTTGAATCTTGGTGACTTTTAGTGAATTTGTCACCAAGTCATCAAAACATAGAAAATTCATATTTGACTATCTGGTGGCTTTTTGGGAACCTTGGTGACTGACTTTCGGTGAATCTTGGTGACTTTTGGTGAATCTGTCATCAAGAAGTCATCAAAAATTGGAAAATTTATATTTGACTGTCTGGCAACTTCTTGGACTTTTGGTGACAGATTCACCAAGCAGTGACCATGTGAACTGGATTTTGTACAATGTGACTTTTGTTGAATCTTGGTGACTTTTTGTGAATCTGTCACCAAGAAGTCACCAAAACATGGAAAATCCACTTTTGACCATTTGGTGACTTCTTGGTGACTTTTATGGATCTGTCACCAAGAAGACATCAAAAATGGGAAAATTTTTATTTGACTGTCTGGTGATTTTTTGGTGAAGAATTCCCCAAACAGTAGCGATTTGTGATCGATTTTGAAGTTGGCGAGTTTCAGTTAATCTTGGTGACTCTTGGTGAAATGTGGTGAATTTGTCACCAAGAAGTCACCAACACTTGGAAAATTCATATTTGACTATCTGATGACTTTTTGAGAATCTTGGTGACTTTTGGTGAATCTGTCACCAAGAAGTCAGCAAAACATAGAAAATCCACTTTTGACTATTTGGTGACTTCTTGGTGACTTTTTGTGGATCTGTCACCAAGAAGTCATCAAAAATGGGAAAATTCATATTAGACTGTCGGGTGATTTTTTGGTGAAGAATTTACCAAGCAGTGGAGATTTGTGATCAATTTTGAAGTTGGCGAGTTTCAGTTAATCTTGGTGACTCTTGGAGAATCTTGGTGAACCTGTCACCAAGAAGTCACCAAAACTTGGAAAATTCAAATTTCACTATCTGGTGACTTCTTGGACTCTTGGATTCTTGGTTACAGGTTCACCAAGGAGTGATCATGTAAAATCGATTTTGTACTTGGTGACTTTTGTTGAATCTGGTGACTTTTAGTGAATTTGTCACCGAGTCATCAAAACATAGAAAATCCTTTTTTGACTATTTGGTGAGTTCAGGGTGACTTTTGGAAATCTTGGTGACTTTTGGTGAATCTGTCACAAAGAAGTCACCAAGATATAGAAAATTCATATTTGACCATCTGGGTGACTTCTTGGTGACTTTTTAAGAATCTGGGTGACTGACTTTCGGTGAATCTTGGTGACTTTTGACGAATCTGTCACCAAGAAGTCACTGAGACATAGAACATTCATATTTGACTGTCTGGTGACTTCTTAGACTCTTGGTGACAGATTCACCAAGCAGTGACCATGTAAACTCGATTTTGTACATGGTGACTTTTTGTGAATCTGTCACCAAGAAGTCATCAAAAATTGGAAAATTCATATTCAACTGTCTGGTGATTTTTTGGTGAAGAATTTACTAAACAATGGTCATTTGTGATCGATTTTGAAGTTGGCGAGTTTCAGTTGAACTTGGTGACTCTTGGTGACTCTTGGAGAATCTTGGTGAATCTGTAACTAAGAAGTCACCAAAACTTGGGAAATTCAAATTTGACTATCTGGTGACTTCCTGGTAGCTTTTGGTGAATCTGTCACCAAAAATCCATCAAAGCATGGGAAATTCATATTTGACTGTCTGGTGACTTTCTTGGTGACGGATTCACCGAGCAGTGACCATATGTAATCGATTTTGTACAGCTTGGTGACTTTTTTGGTGAATCTGTATAAAACATTACGAGTAATTTACCCAATGTTATCTACCTACTGCCAATTTACCAAAAATTACCAGCATTTTACCAAAAATATTTAATATCTTAAGGCTCATTTATAATGGTAATTAAAAAACATAAAATAAAATAATTGAAAAGTTCATCTGTCGTTTTTCAATGAAACCATTTATAATCAGTAATTGAAATTTCTGTGATTTTTCATTGAAAAGTTGGAATTTTCAACTTTTCAATTACTTTTGCTAGTTTTTCAATTACCATTATAAAAGAGCCTTCAGTTTCAAGTAATGTCAGGTAATACACCGTATAGAAATATCAGAGATGACAATAACCAAAAATCTGAACCGAAGTATGATATGAAAAATTGTTTAAAGGTAATAACTCTCGAGTAAGCAAGAAAAATGCTGAAAAAAAGTAATCAAATTGTAGAGAAAATGGCCAAAAATGCATGTAAAAGTGTAAAAAATGTATTATTACAAAAATCGCTAAAAATTTATTGAAAATGGTTGTTCTGGTTCATATTTTAGCAGCCTGAATCGAAATGGAAAAAAACAAAAGGTGTAGGATAATTTAAGACAGAAACTCAAGTTTTAAAAAAAATTTGTATTTCGCAGTAGCTTCAAGCTGCAAAATTTTTCAAATTAATTTTGAAGTTTGCTGGAGCTTTGGACCACGAAATTTTGAAGTGTGTTTTGAAGTTTGCAGGTTCTTTAAAATTTCAAAATTGTAAGATAATTTTGGAGTTTGCAGGAACTCCAAATTACAGAATTGAAAGACAATTTCAGAGTTCGCAGGCGTTTCAAAGTACAAAATTTTCTAATGAATTGTAGATTTTGCAGGAGCTGTTAGGTAGGTAGCTGTTAAATGTTCAAATTGATTTTTAAATTTGCATGGAGCTCCAAACTGCAAAATTCAAAAATAATTTCAGAGTTTGTAGGAGCTACGAAGTCTTCAAGTGATATGACGATAGAAACTAGAAGGAAAACTATTGGTAGAAATATATAAATTGAAAAGTATCAAACAGTTTACCAATAATGTATATTTATCGATAAATATCTTCACATATACACAAACCACTATACGAATATCGATGTTTAAATTCCAATTACAGTGCAAATAGCGTGTACGAAGAAGAAATTTCGAACTTGTAACTACATTATTCCGCTTTGTTGTCGCGTTTTGTACCTACATTCGAATACACCTAGTAAGTAATTGAAACAACAGTGCAAGTATTTGAATGCTCGCATCTTCACATAGATTTCTTATTCTTATGGTTAGGTGTACGATAAACAAAAGCGAAACTGCGTAAAAAGATTGCACAAAAATCATCGTCGTGGTTGTTATAAGTGTTATAAAAATTGCATAAAAAACCAGAGCTGTCTAATTAGGCCTATTTATCTTTGGTTATTCTCACGAAATAATCTGTTATTCGTGTTGATACCATGCGAAATTTTTAGTTTACTTGTAATACTGTGCGCGTCTGCCTGCGTCTGGCGTGATTCTGAAACTAGTTTAAGTTTTAATTTCTTAAGTAATAAGCAATATATCAAATTAAATTGTACCGGTACTGTACCGTATGTATTCCTTTTGTTAGTGAGTCTGTACTAATTTTTTTTTTTTTAGGTATCTACGTCTCGGGCTTGATTCGTGAGAGAAAAGGTGCGATGAATTATCGATTTAGGTATCTATGAAGCTATAGGCACCTTATGGTTTTTTTATATTAAATTTGAACTGGGTATTATGGATTTGTAAACTCTATTTTCATTACTCGTACTTGGCCAAATTATTCGTAAAGAAGGTATTCCTTTAAATTCTCAAATTAATACCCATACCTGTCTATCGTCATCATTATCGTACATTGCCAGACAAATACGTATACCTAATCGAAGAATTTGCCACTAATACATGTAAGCTGATACCTGTACTAGTAGGTATGAGAAGATGCATTATGAAATTTATAGATTTTTTTTTACTTAAAATTGAATATTTATTTTATTGTGTAATCGACGTTGTAGGTATGTACATAATATTTACAAATCACCTTTACACGTATTAAATAAGTCGTCTATTTTACGAGCTATAAACATCTCGAATACGTGCATTTTTTTCATACAATTTATGGCCAACTGTGGAGTTAATCTTCGATTGCACTATTTCTCGTTGATAAAACGAGAAGTATTTATGACGATAAATGTCCTACTCAATGGCACATACAAATCGAGCGACGCGTTTCTTAAACCCTTATAAATATTTGCTTGAAATTAATAGTATGATAGTCCAAGAGTCCAAGTACCTTATACATACTCGTATCTACATATCCACATACAAATGCTGAACCTTAAGCACCTACGCAATTTGATATGCGGTGTATTATGCGCCATTTAATATGATTACAATGTCCATTCCATTCCATGTACTGTACTGTACCATACCATACGTGTACCTAACCTACCTTACGCCTTGAACTTAAGAAATTTGAAGGAAAACGTGACTCAAAAATACAACCGACGTCGAGGTTTTCGAACTTCAAAACATACGGATTTTTTGAAGTAGATACCTACCTACTTACTTACTCCTGTCCAATGAAAATATGTGACCTAGTTTCTGTCTCTGTCTTTGCGATCTGATAAAGCTGCAGGAATTCCGCCATTAGGTAAAAATACAAGTATCGTGGATACCGTTCTTTCTTATATTCATGTGTGATCAACTTTTATTTTTAATGCAGACCTTAATATAGATCGATAATTGGGAGGATTTGTGCGTATATACGTGTACTATGTAAAATGATGGAAATTTCATTTGACCTTCCCTTTCTTCCAGCACGTATTCTTGAAAGCTTCAAAGTGCAATTTGCTTTTTTTTCAATGAGCTTAGGTACCTATGTAGGTATGTGTATGTGTAATTTATGAGTAATTATGATTTTTTGAGAACTGAAAAATTCCAAAAAAAATCTGCTGGAGTCTCCTAAATAGCTCGACGCCATCACCAATCGATCTCGTAGGTAAAAAATATGATATGAGCTAAATTTTAGCTTCTTACGTTGACACGTTCGCGAACGAAGGATTTTTCATTTTTATTTTTATTTTTATTTTTTTTTTGAACAAAATTGCAAGAGACTCCAGAACAGCTCGAACTCACATTAATCGATTAACGAGGTTTAAAATGAGGTACCCATGAAAAAAATACGAATTTCAACTTTTTGTTACAACTTGATCAAATTTTGAGTTTTTTTGTCCTTCTAAAAATGAGGCAGATTTGAATTTTAAGAATTTCGCTAAAAATCTGAAAATGAAATTCTACTCTGGAAATTGAGCTTGATACAATGTTCGTGGATGCTCTTTCAATTTTTCTCAGTGCCTATGCCATCCAAAAATTCTTCTGACACGACGATTGGAGTAATTCCCTTATTTTCAAAACTTGGAGAATTCTACGAGTAAAAGCGGAAGATTCCCAGAACTGCTCAAAGCCATCACCAATCGATTCAAGAGGTCGAAAATAAGACATATTGTATCTACCTAAAAAAGGAACCGCTTGATAAATAGGACTGTTATTTCTGCAAAGAGCATATCGTCTGAAACCCCACAGCCAAAATTTTACCAGCTCAAATTAATTTTTGGATTTTTGTCGAATCCATTGAAAATCCAAAAACTAATTTCAGCAGGTAAAAAATGTCCCAATACTTTCTGTAAAAATTAACAAAAAACCATTGTTATCGTCAAAGTGGTAATAACTAGGATTGGATGATTCAGATAATCGTGATTACTTAAAAGGGGGGTTACATGAGAAACTACCTAAGGGGGTTGAATTTGACCTATGTCTCCTAATGTCACTAGACATGGGTATCCGATCCAATATTAACGAGAACAACTAAAGGTTAGAATAATAATGAAATGAACACCTAACATCATTATTCCGATGATACTCTTTATTGTACTAAAAGACATCAATACTACTATAATTAATATGGTTAATTATAATATTCTCGACCTTCCTGACAATACTATATCAATCTAAGATCAGTGCCTTAAGATTGCTGCCGATCATGTAGTTCGTAGGAACATCTATACCATCCAAAGAAAGCATAGTTATGCGAAATAGGTATCAATCAACATACCTACCTACGAGGCTGGATCCATGTCCTAGGCTGGTGAAAGTATGATATTATTAATTAATAGTGCTAACTTAAGATTAAATAGTGGAGACACCACCATGTAAGTAAAACTTACCGAACACTGCTCACTGTCACGCCACCTCTTTCCCTTAGCCTACCCCAATAATAGTGGCTGTCGGTGGCTGCTTTACGAAGAGACACACGTAACACACGCTCTACCTGATGATGTCCGGAATCATCTCAGATAGCCGCAAGAAGAGATACGTATTAAGGTATTCGCGCTTGGTACTAATTACACTTACGTTAATTACTTGACTGGCGAATGAGTAAATCATCATAGAATTACCATGCTAGAAGTGGAATAAACACGAGTTAAATGCCTCATCGGGAGACTTATACATTTAATTCGACATTATGTAGACACAATGCCACTTGATACCTTACGCTGCAGACGATAGAAAACAAGTGAGGCTCGTGGACAAATTCTCATTCAGAGAAGCCACGATCCAGAAGATCTGAGCTCATCCCTTTTATACATGATTGACAGATTTATGTATAAAACGGGTGTATTGTGTAAAGATACACGTACCAAGTGATTTATGTGCATATTAATTTATGCACCGATAGTTCCCACATTACGACGATTCCCCTAACCAGGTAATCTTTCCGAGAATGTCCACCTAGAGGGTGAAGGCATATTACACTATATCACCATGTTTTTTGCCAAAATATTCTAAAAATCTTATCGTCAGAATAATTTTCAAAAAAGTAGTTTCTTTTTTGAAAAAATTATTAAAAAATCCCAACTTTTTTTTAAAAGTTCCAAAAAAGTCTTGTTTTTTTTGAATTGCCGAAAAATACCTTTTTTTGACGCTATCAAAAAAGCCCCAACATTTTTTGCAGAAATGACCAAAAAGCTTTGTTAGTAGCCAAAATTTCGAAAAATCCTGCTTTTGCCAAAATTATCCCAAGAAGACATTGTTATGTTTTTTGCCAGAATTGTCTGCAAAGTTTTCTACCTGAATTGTCAAAAAAAATTCGTTTGTATCAAAATTGTAAAGAACTTCCTTTTTGTCAAAATTATAAAAACTCCCAACTTTTACGTATATGTAATAATTGCCAAAAAAAACTCCTGCTTTTTGCCAAAATGTTCAAAAAATCATGTTGTCAAAATTGGCAAAAGTTCATGCTTGTGCCAAAATTATCCTAAAAATCCTGTTTTTTGCCAAATCATTGTCAAAATTCATTTTTTTTTGTAACTAAATAAATTATTGTAAAAAAAACTTCTGTTTTTAGTCAAATTTTTCAAAATTCCTGCTTATTGTCAAAATTGTCAGCAGCTCTACTTTTTTGACAAAATATTGTAGGCAAAGACCTTTTTTTGACCAGCTACCCAAAAAATACTCTTTTATGCCGAAATGGTCAATAAAATCTAGTTGTTAGCCAAAATAGTCTGAAAGTACAGCTTTTGCAAACATTGTTAAAAAGTCCTAAAGTTTGTCAGAATTTGTCTAAAAAGACGTGCTGCTTTTTCCATTTTTAAAATCAATTGTCCAGCCAAATTTGTATTAAGTTGTCAATTTTTTTTATAATTTATCATTCGGCCATTTTTAAAATAATTTTTTTTCATTCACTTTCATGATACGTTTACCTGATTTTTCTATAACCGGTTAAATTACCTCTTGATTTTGGGACAATAATCTGATTTTGAACCAATCAATGATCTAGAACGAATTTTTGATGACTTTTTAGTACAATTTTGGGATTTTTTTGAAAGTTTTTGAATTTTGGTAAGATTTGTTGAACACGTGTGTCCTTAGTACTTTCTGGATTTGAAAAAGATTGTGTTAAAATTTTCGAAAGTTGAAATTGAAATTGAGTATTTTCTGCAATAATTACTGATTTTGAGTTAGTCTTCTGAACAATTTTTGGGTAATTTGACGATTCTTGGTAACTTTTTGTAGGTTTGACTTGGGATATTTTCATTTTGAAGGATGATTTTTTTCACCAAGTACCTATTGTGGAAACGTGTTTAAATTAAAAAGAACGTGAGAATTGTAACTGAATTGCTCTGACATCAATTTGAATTTTTTTGGTATTTTTTTATTCACAGCGCTCATGATTACAATCCTTACTAACTTCAGTGGATGAGCAATGAGCGTTTTGACAACCTTTTGAACACGTTTTCTAGGGTGAAATTTGACTCTCAACATTTTGTGTTCTATACATTTTCCCCGTATTTCGCATTTTTGCCCCCACCACTATGATAAAAAATTTTGAAAAAAATCGTGTTGAAAGGCCCATGCTTCCCCTACACATTCCGCGTGATTGCAGAATTTTCTCCCCACTACTCATGGATATGGGGTCCAAGAGGGTAGGTTGAGGGGCGGAAATTCCGCTCGACATTTTTTTTGGAGGTGCCTAACAATTTCGCCTATTATTTTACTTGGGAATACCCTTTGTGTACTTTTCGTGAAATTTCGCCAATTTTTGATCAACTTTTCAGACTGAGAAAGTGGAAAAGAATAAATAAATCAAACAACGATGAACGCTGCAAGAATTGTTGAGGATGAATAAGGTGCAAATAGCTCTAATGAAGTTATATAAAAATCCAATCTCATGTGTGCTTTTTTGCAGTCATAATTAAACTTAATGATAATATTTAAAATAGTAAAATTACGCCCATGTACTATAAATTTAATTTGTTCGTATATTCGATTCGATTCGATGCGCTGCTCGCGAAACAGCATGATGAATGGCAAATACATCATCGTATACTGTTGCGTTTGTGCGCGTGTATTCGAAGGTACAAGGATGATTTCATCCGGCTCGACTTATCCTATACACATAAGATTATTCGCCAGGAAATTAAAGATACATACGATTCGTTATATATCACGATATACTTATTTAAACAACAACGTACCTACGCAGAGACGAAAGAGAGTGAGAGTAATTTCAGAACGATGATACTGCAGTTTTAAAAATTGACCAAATTATAGCGAAGTTAATTTTGTAAAAAAAAAAATTACCTTCGTCGGTATAGGATAGGTAGTACCTAGGTACGTCGTCGAGCATTACAGAAGGTAAAAAAAAAGTGCTGGAGAACTGATTCGAAACGAAATCGTATTAAAAATCAACAACAACGTATAGTAAAGATAAATTAAAGCGATAATGATCATTATTATAATAATCGTGTAAAAAAAAATACCATTATGGTCAGTTCGAGTAAAAAACCTAGAAATGGGGAAGTCAAATGAACAAGGAGAAATATAGTACAGTTGGTACTGACTACCTAATACCTAATACCCATTTGAAATATACGCGGAATGCGTATATGTGGTAACACTGCCCGAGGTGTGGGTGTGGGTGAGTGTACTACTATAGTACGGCGGCGGCTGCTGTCGATAAATGGAAATAAAAGACGGAGCTGGGGCATGAATGACAAGGTGAACAATAAAAAATATCAGCTCAGATACCTTCTAATGTGTAATGTCCGATCTACTTTTCTTTGTAAGTTTTTTTTTTTTTTTTTAAAGGTATTTAAAAAGTTTATTTTGTTATAAATGAATATCACGGACGTAATTGTGTTGCACGATTAAACGATTTGAACCTTAAAGCCTTGATCTTATATAGCGGATTATGAAATATCTCGGTATTTACATATTTGTTTGCCGCATTGGAAAGTTTTTTTTTTCTTTGGCGCAAGTAATGAAATTTGAACGGAATAAATTCGATATTGAATGCGCCGCGCCGCGCGCTGCTTATTTAAGTAAATATCCGATCTCTGACGAGATTCTCTCATTGAAGGCGCCATAATTAATGTAAGATTTTTATCTATAGGTATATAGAGTCAGCTGCCGAGAGTGTGCGTATTTTTTCAGCTTTGATTTATAATACGCGAGTTGTACGTAAGTACGTGTGTGTGTGAGGATATCTTCGCGCTAGAGAGACTCTTTTGTTCGATGTTTATTTAATCTAAAAAAACGACCACGTTGAAATTCTTATAGGTCTATAAGAAGTATATAGGCTGGCTGATCTACCACACGGCGGGAAAGTGTAATTCATGCAAAAGCCATTAGTCGTTCGAACGCGTATATTTATATATTGTTCGCGTCTCTTTCTGTACCTATGTATTTATACCTAGTATGTCTCGTACCTGTGTGTTCTGCTCTCAGTTCTGTGCAGGGATGTTGCGTAATTTGAAAGATACGTACGATTTTTTACTACTATTTATGAAGGCAGATCTGGAAACAAGGCGAAGAATTTCTTTCGCGACCGACCGTTCGTTCGTTCGTTCGTTTCATTAAAATACCAACTGAAACGTTATCTTGGCAGTTGTTTCAAATACCAAATGCATGTTTCGTGTTGGTAAATTCGTATACGTATGTCGTCGTTTTAATCAAAACTTTGCCTTATTTTTAGATTAATTCAATTTATCATCTGATGTAAGAACGTATACGTACTACCTGCATAAAATGTTATAAATACAACGTGTAATATTAAAGTCGTTTTATTTTCTTATCAGAATCAACGTTATAATAATGTTGTCTTTTTGGTCTTATATATCCTAAATTTTAAGTAGGTAGGTACTCATCTGGTTGGATAACTTCGTGTTCGTGTTTTTTTTTTGAGATTTTATTTTAATTTACATACTCCTACACTCTTGCTTCCTAGCAAAATTGTTGAAAAATGTCACCTTTATTCTAACAAAAAATTCCATGAAGTTTCAGTTTTTCCAAAAAATTGTTAAAACTCTCGCTTATTTGTCTAAAATTGCCAAAAAGCTTTTCCTTTTACTAAGTGTTGTGGGAAAAGGCTACAAAAGATCACCAAGGAATCGTATTCAAAAAATAAATGGGCCTTCTAACTCAATGCTTCGAAAATTTAATAAACGATAATCTGCATGTGGTATTTTTGACCATGTCTGAAAGCACTGGTGGTAGAAGGGGGACTCTAAAAGGGCCGGACGTGAAAATTGAGTCAATATTTGAAATCAGCGTTCTCGAATTAGTAGAAATCGATATGTCACATTATATTTTCTGAATTTTCCAAATTTTTATGGGGAGGGGGGAGAGGGGGGTGAATCTGTTGGATATTAAATTCAGTAAGTACGAATTAGTAGAAATCGACTTGTCACATCACATTTTCAGATTTTTCATTTTTTTTCAAAATTAGAGAGGGAGACGGAAAAGGAGCTGGAGGGCTACTGAGGGGTCGTATTAAAAACAAACAAACGAACTAACAAAAACAAGTGGTATCCGAGCTCAGCATCTTCGAAACCCCCCCCCCCCAAAACGATGCCTCGTACGTTGATTTGCATGAGCTATTTTTCACATTTTTCCCCCATGAAAATACCCCCCCCCCCAGAAAAAGTTGCATAACTTGAAACGCCAGAACATTTCCATTCCATCGATCCATCGATGGAAACTGTCTATTTTTCGTTTAATTGTCGCGTCTCTCAAATCCAGTAAATAGGCAGGGTGTCTTGCTAACAAAATCTGAAAACTAAAAACAATATCCTTTTGGAAGCTAACTACTGGTACCCCCCCCCCTCTTCAATTCCTCTTCTCAAAATTTCCCCAAAAAAAAGCTTTAAAAATTTTGGAATTTTACAAAAAAAAAAATAATTAAGAAAATACATCAAACAATGGAAGTAATTAATCGGTTTTCATTAACAAAATAATTTAATTTTTTGCTAATAATAAGTATTGTATTTAATTAGGTATTTTAACGTTTAAAAAATGAAAAATTCTGAAAAATTGAGTTTTCATTTTTCAGTCGATTTTGATTAAATCACTGCAGGATTATTTTAAAATTCGGGAAAAAAAAGGATCTTCGGACAAAAAGAAGGACTTTTTCCTGACATTTTTTGAAACGAAGGACCCCCATAGGCAAAAAGACAAGCTTTTCCTGACTTTCTGGATCGGAAGGACCTAATAATGGTATAATAATTGTCTATTTACTTGTCGAACAGGGTTGCCATTTTTTACAAGATCAAAAATTAGGTATTTCAGTTTTTTCATTTTTATAATTTTTTGAGCAAATTTTATATTTTTTCATTTTTTTTTTCATTTTATGGGCTTTTTAAAAAATTTTCAATTGTGTTTCTAGCAAAATTCATGACTTTTTCGTGACTTTTCATAACTTTTACGACTGTTAGACACCCTGGCTTTGATCTTGTTTAACTTTTAAGACGCTGGTTGGGTTGGGTTGGGAGGGGAGGGGAGAGAAGGTTCAAAAAGTCGCTCTGAAAAAGTAAGCTAATCTTTGAATATTGAACTCACTCCTTCGAATGACCAACAATCAATTTAATATGCAACTTGACTTTCAATTTTTTTTCTTTAATTTTGGCCGCCAAAATTACGAGTCATTGTGTCTTTTGCGAGGGGTCATTAGATCCTTTTTTGAAAATTAGTCAAGTATTGGAAATAGCTTGAAACGTGCTCGGGCCTCGGGGTGTTCGATTCATATGGAAACGACACCAACATTATGAAAATATCTCGACTTTCAATATAGTGAAAATTGAGTTGGGGGCAGAGGCACTGGAGGGGTGTGAATGAGGGTAGCATAAAATTGGACTTCATATTCGTGTTCGGGGTGTTCGAGTCATATGAAAATGACACCAACATTATGAAAATAGCTCAACTTTTTTATATATAGTAAAAATTGAGGTGGGGCGAACGCACTGGAGGGATGTGGATGAGGGTAATATTAAATTGGACGTCATATTCGTGTTCGGGGGGTTCGATTCATATGGAAACGACACCTCGTTTACCAAAAACAATAATTAACACCAGAATCCATTTTTACCCCCTCAATTTTTGACCCACCTCAAATTTTTTTGAAAAAAATATATGTCTTTTAGGGATTAAAAATAAAAACACACTTAAAAATGCTACTCTCATTTTTGTGCCGAATCATGGTCATCGCTAAAACAGGTAAACAAAGCTTTAAAAAAATATATTTTGAGGGGAAAATATGGGGGAGGGGGTGAAAATTTTTGTGGGGATACCTCTTATGGATCTTTATAACATACTAAAAATTGAAAAAATCGGTTCGCATGGGACTGAGAAATTTTTTTATTGTAATTTCAGAAAAGGGTGGGTTTCTAAAAACGGGGGGTGTCTGGCGGTCTGGGGGTCTGAAACTTTTCTGACGGAAGGTGCTCAACCCTGAAGCTCTCGGGGGCAAATTCACCATATTTATCTACCTAGAGCCTTTCGACTCGTTATTTTTCAATTTTTGTACTCGTTATAAAAAGTTGAACTTTCACTGTAAAAGTTTAAATTTCGAACTTTTCAAATTTTAAATTTTAATTACCGATTTTGGAATCTTCTATTCATTTTCTATAAGCTTCGCAGACAGATTCGCTCCAAGTTGAACCAATCTCGAGAAATTGGTCTTCAAAGTTAAACAGTATCACAAAAAATCTCAAACGCAGAAAAATTACACACTCATCTCATCTCCTCGTCTCCTCCCGGAAAGTTTGCACGAAAATAGACCATCGAAATTATCACGATGAAAGTTGCATTAGAATGTACATTTCTACTTGTTCGTTTCCAGCGTTCAAGTCTCCGAGCGTTGCGATATTTACGGCGAACAGGTTATGCAATTTTATCGACATCGTTTAGTATTCGTGAATTTCAGCCAAATACGTATCCAATGCCAATCCCCTCCCTTCGTTTCGTTCCGTGTTCCGGCAATAATACGCGATATTTTTCGGCTATAAACAACGATTGACGAAACGTTGTAGATTCAAGTTTGTTGTACGATGAAGTTAATTTATGGTATATAAATCAATGTTTAGCAAATGAACTAGGTCGAGATGAAATATTAAGTTTAATTTTTCGAAAAATCTATCGATTGTTGTAAGTGTATAAACAAATATTATACTCGTAAGTGTACGACTGAGTTGACGGTGTGCCGGTCTTAATTAGTTTTTCCTTATTTAGTGTACTTTCGATAATAAATCAATGACGAGAAATGCTGGTGTGAATAAATCAAAATACGAGTAAATGTATCCTTTAGCGTGAAAAATTATTACGTTTTGATTGGCATATCACCATGATGAAACATAATCCTTCTAGTATCATATTCGTATTATAGAAAGAGTAAAAGTGATAAAATTATGACGTGAGTTGTTTGATTTGGAAAAATTGAGAATTAATTTTGAGTTATATGACGCATTGTGTAACCTTCGGAGCGGAATTTTCTAATCAAAAGTCGAATACATTTGTAATAATATTGTTGGAAAAAAATATATGTTGTGCTCGAAGGAAAATGAAAATATAACTCGATCATTTTTACGTTTTGTGGAGTTACGAGTACATCCATCGTTTCCCTCACCTCCTCCTGTTATCATCATTCTAATCCTTTCGAAAATTTGAATCTTTACTAATTTAAATCTTATCAAAAATTATTCTTATGTTTCGTTTACAGAAATTTTACTGCGAAGATTTCTATCTTACAAACAAAACAACGTTGTTATTATTTAACGGTTCTTATGCTGGAGAGATTTAAACACAAATGTCAAAAATTTACAATAAATATCGCAGTATAATATCGAAGCTAAATGTATGTATTTAATTTACGGAATTAATTCAACGTTGAATTGAAATTGGAATCCAAGAGTATCATATACTTGCATACCTGAGTGAATTTTTCCATATTACGGTATTCTTGACCATATAAACATAAACACAAGACAGAGTACACAGATATACTCGTAGTCGTAGTCTACTTCTCGTGTTGTTTTAATCATTCTCAGTTCAACTTCAACGTGTGGATTACTCAAGAATAAAAAATACTTAATTCGTTGAAAAAAAACGTGTGTCGCGTCGTGCGCTCGTTACAATTTAAACGTTTTATTTTTCTTCTTATAGTACGCCATACTTACAACGTAGACTAATTATGCGACATGTTTTTTTCTTTTATCCAATTCCAGTCATCCTTTTTTGTCTTCGTTAAGAGGAATTAGTACCATAAAACGAGGTGTAACTTATTCGCAATTACAAATGAGTTATTATTCCTGCAGCTATGAGTTCGGTTAGATTCAACTTTACATCTTGAAAACTGCACGAAAGTAGGTGGGTAATCTTATTAACAGTTTTGGAAGTGAGAAAATAAAGAATCTTATTTTAGGGCATTCAACTGATTCTTTACTAGGTAATAGATTAAAAATAATAATATAACAAGGATGGATCATTTTTGAATTTCATTTTCTCAGAAATTTTTAGAAGAACAAGCAGCTGACTTGGAAACTGTATCTATAACGTAAATTTCAAACAAAAACCTACGTTAAATCTAACATTGACCCTTTCTCCTGGTTTCTTGCTTCTATCCAAAGTTATTAAATTCAGGTTTCATGCAGTTTTGCGAACTAAACTGCTTCGTCAGGCTGTTAAATGCATTCGTAGATATTATCATTGAATGCACGACCTATTTTGACATGATAATGAAAGAATAAACAAATTGAAACAAACATCGCAGGCGATCATAATTCATAATACAAACAGCTCGTTTATAAAATGCATTATATGTATCTATGTTCCAGGTACCTCTACCTCTACCTATATAGCTACTCGAACATTCACTATCACTACATTGCAACAGAGATACCAATCTATCAGTGTAATTTTCTACGACAACGACAAAGATGAACTTGAATATACATGACGAATGTACCTACGACGAGTACCTACTCCTGTTATGTTTTTTTGTTTTCAAGTACTCGTATCACCTTATCGCGCTTCGAACACCTAAATACAACAATCGAAATTATTAATAAATCACGATTGAAAAAAAAGCGGATATGAAAAATTGAAATCACAAATTCAATCGACCTTCAATTTATGCCACAAACATTGCCGATACATAGGTACGATATGGCCTGTATAATAATGCATGCGATAATTGCCATACATATCGCCCTCTAATAACAAAGTATGGGCTCAAGCGATCATCATATGTACGTAAGACTGAAAGTGAAGTGAACTCCCATTTATAAAGTAAAGAGAACGGTTTTCCATTGACCTTCGTCATCTGTGGTTCGAATAGTTCGAGTCAGTTCCTGTATGCATCATAGAACATACGAGTATGTGAATCGAAATTGCAAATTATGCTGACGGTGCGGTGTTCAAACTG
Source organism: Planococcus citri (assembly GCF_950023065.1). Taxonomy (NCBI): domain Eukaryota; kingdom Metazoa; phylum Arthropoda; class Insecta; order Hemiptera; family Pseudococcidae; genus Planococcus; species Planococcus citri. Next base: position 57,091,433 of record NC_088680.1, on the reverse strand, counting down.
GCAATCAACGTTCCTTTTTACCAACTAATAGGTAATCAAAGTTGAAAATTTTTCGTGATATTCTATAGCGGAATTATGCAGTTGCCTTGCGAAAAATTAATCGACAAAATAGGTGAATGGTTGTGGTAAATATGCTAATACATGAATTTATTTTTTCATAAAAAAGAACAATTTCGAAGGTTGCGGTTTGCTGTTTAAAATTCCTTCTAAAAACAATCAAAAAATAACTGTGACCGAAAATTTTGAAAATTGGCAATTTTTCGGCTCATTTTTTCAAAAATATTTGGCGATTTTTTTTAAGGAACTTATTTTTACTTGAGAATTGAAAACTTGAGTAAATTATTAAACAAAAATTGAATTAATTAGTACCTAAAATTGAAAAAAAAATGAAAATAAGGAATAAGAATGGAAATAGATAAAATAATTTAAAGATTGAAATTATTTAATTATTAAAAATTGAAAGGATAAACAAAGTAAATTAAATTTTTTAAAGTGCTTACCAAACCACGATGTATGTATTGTGAAAATGCTAATTAATAGTTTTAATAGGTATTCACTTATTCAATAAACTGATTTGCATTGATATAACATTTTTAAAAATAATTAGATTAAAATAACATAATTAATAAATATATGTAGTAGGTAAGTAAATTATGTAATCAAAAATTTTCTAAATTATTTTAAATTGAAATATAAATGACAGAAATAAAGTCGAAATAAATCAAAAATGAATTATAATCAATAAAACCTAGGTACCTATTTGACAAAAAATAAAATAATTGGAAATAAATTAGAATACTACCTACATATATTATTTAAAAATTGAATGAATATAAATTTAAAATGCTACTCAGGCGAATAAAGATTATAATTAGAATTTAGAAGTAAGTTGAATAAATAAAAAAATTGATTACACGTCTATTTTGAATGAAATTGAAATCGTTTGAAATAAATCAAATCATGCAGGTGAATTGAAATGTTTTATACTGAATTTTACACTGAACTGAATAAAATTCAATTAGGTACATTGAAATAACTCTAAATAAATCAAAAAATGAGGTCTACGAAAACGAAAACGAAAACTGAAAATTGAAACAAGAAACGAATTATAAGAAGCGTGAAAAACGAGAAAAAATGGTTTTTCCAACTCCGATCAATGAAGTCAATTTAGAATAACAAATAACGATAACGAATTATAAATTTTTCAAAATGCAATAAATTGAATCAATTCACAATAAAATAAATTTAATTTGGATTAGCATTAATGAAAAATATCCCCATGAAAATGAATTAATCTGAAATTAAATTAAGTATTTGTTTAAAATAATTAAAAACGAATTAAATCAAAATTAAAATGATAGGTAGGGTGATGAACTTCAAATGATTAGAAATTTAAAATTAAATTTGTATGAAATAATTTTAATTGAATTAAAAGAAAATGATGAATCAATTTATGACCGCAAATACTTAATTGAAATAAAAATGATTAATTAAAAGAATAAATTGGATAAACAAAAATAATTTTTTTCGATATACTGAAAATTATGAAAATAAAATAATTAATCTACATACTAAGGGGTCATTCCATGTCAACTCAACCAACTTTTTTGAGTCATGTCTTTCGATTTCGCTCAAATTTTTTTTATAATATGTAACCACCCAGTAAGTAAGAACCCCGCAATTAGTTTGATCCCAGCCCCCTTGAGGGGCGGGTGGGGGGGGGGCTTCCATTATTTTCACATTGTCTCGAGGTACTCAACTTCAGCAGCCCATTCCTCCAAAACTATGATATGTACTTTAATCAAAACTGATTTCGCAGTTTGAAAGGGCATTGCATTCAGAACTTTTTAAGCATTTTGAAAATATCAAAAGTTAAATGTTTTGAAAGATCAAATTTCAAAATTTAAAATTTTGAAAAAATTTCCACAGATGTACCTTTCTACCTTTTGCTGCTTTTTCGAAATATTCAAGTTTCGAGATGGGATCTCTTAATGGAGGGGAGCACCCCCACCCCCAATTTTGGGTGAAACTTTCGAAAGAAAATCTGGGGCATGTGACATATCGAATTGTATGTTTTTGGTGACGCTGAACACGAATATGCCGTCAGATTTCTGATTGGACCCCATCCACGGCCTCCAACAATTTTTTTAGACTTTTACCTATTGGGGGAGGTTCTGGGGGCCATGGGTGAGATCGATTTAAAAAACTATGGCTATATTCGCGTTCAGCGATATCGAAAACATACTATTTCATGTGTCACACGAATGTAACCATTTTTTTGGGGGTTACTCCCTTTGGGGAGGTGCTGGGGGCCGTGGATGGGTCCAATTAAAAATCTGACGTCATATTCGTGTTCAGCGTCACCAAAAACATACTATTCCATGTGACGCACGAACAAAACACTTTTTTGAACTTTTACCCCCTTTGGGGAGGTGCTGGGGGCCGTGAATGGGGTCCTATCAAAAATCTGATGTTATATTCGTGTTCAGCGTCACCAAAAACATACAATTCGATATGTCACATGCCCCAGATTTTCTTCCGAAAGTTTTACCCAAAATTGGGGGTGGGGGTGCTCCCTCTCCATTGAGAGATCCCATCTCGAAACTTGAATATTTCGAAAACGCATTAAAAGGTACATCTACGGAAATTTTTTCAAAATTTTAATGGTAGCTCCCACTTATGACGCTATTTTGAAATTTGAACTTTCAATTTGAAAGTTCAACTTTCAACTTTTGAAAATTTCAAAATGCTAAAAAGTTTTGAATGCAATGCTCTTTCGAACTGTGAAATCAGTTTTGATCAAAGTATCATAGTTTTGTAGGAATGGGCTGCTGAAGTTGAGTACCTCGAGACAATGTGAAAATAATGGAAGCCCCCCCCCCCCATCCGCCCCCTGAGGGGGCTGGGACCAAACTAATTGCAATGTTCTTACTTACTGGGTGAGTGTATATTGTAAAAAAAAGTTGAGCGAAATCGAAAGACATGGCTTTCAAAATCGCTATTTTTTTGTTGAGTTGACATGGAATGACCCTAAGTAAATTAAGTTGTGTTGAATACAATTTAAGTACATCAATTTAATTCAAATTGAAAATATTTTAAAGTAAGTAAATCATATTAAAATAAATATTATTGAACTTATTCTAAATAAATTAACAGTTATTATATCACTCTCTAGTAGATAGTAGATACCTACTTCATTTTTTTGTCTTTTTTTTTACAAATATTATTACCTATATACTTAGGTATAGGTATGTAATTAGATTAAAAGCTCAAATATCTAGAGGTATTTAATTACTAGATATTCATACTTTTTTTGTTTCGCATTTTAATCATTCACTGCTACGAGTACCTACCTAATTACAGCGAATTCAAAATCTAATTTTTGCCTAATGCATCGCATCACGTCATTAGTGTCAGTATAGATAGAGAGAAAGCTAGGGTAGGTGTATTTTTGGTTGAAGAAATCATCTGAAATCTATCTAATCAACTTTTTAAAAATGTTTGCAAACCGTCAAAGAAAAAGAGCCAAACTTTGGATGTGATATGAGCCATAAGGCTGGAGAAATGGCAATGACATCTTACTTTAGATAGGTCATGTAGGGCCCACAGGCCGCAACTTATAAACTGAAAGACACCCTATCAAACAACTTTCGAAGAAATGTGAAAAATGAACTCTATTCCTTCGTTCATTTCTATACTGAACTATATGCACAAGTACATCTGTAAATTTTAATTAAATTTTACGCAACTTGAAACACGACTGGATGCATAGAAAACAGGAATTTTTTAGTAAAGATATTAAACTTGGTACGTGTAGGTTGAAATACTTTGGATCCATATACGTGGTGGAGCACGACGATGAAGCTCAGCTTAGCATCGGTTGGTCGATTGTACAAAATCTACACAGTTATATGTCTTATATGTACTACCAAGTACCAATACCTATGCATGTAGATCTGCCTAGGTAAAGTACAGGTTGTACACAACATATAAGTGTATAAAATTCTATACACGCGATGATGTCCTATATTTTATTGTGTATTGATACAGTAAAACCGTTTAACATCTCACGCTGTTCCATATCTGTTTTATGCATCTTAATATAATTATTCCGAGTCCAGTTTTCTTTTAATTGCAATTTTAATGCGCTTTTTATTATTCTTGCGCAAACATGGAAGGCGAAACGAAAATGCTCGCCGCTTTGTGCGGTTCAGTTCGGTTCGTGTGTGTTGTGTTGTGTACCTACATAATAAAGGAAGTGTAAATTTGGTATTGCATATACGCCTTCATGTAAACATAATATGTTCCTCATAATAAGTTATCGGTACGGAATTTAAATACAAATAAGTAGATCAGACAAGTTAACATGTATAAGTCGCACCGCGCACACAGGGTATAATATTTCAATATAATATTAATCGGTACTTTCTATACGAGTAAGATTTACGTTCGGCTTAATTTACAATGCTTTCAATGGCTTATATTATGTCATCACGAAGCATAACTAAAATTTTTGGACGAGTTCAATTCATTTGGCTCTGATTGCTCTGATTATTTAAATATCAATTACGTATAAGCTACGAATACCTACGACTGATGATTGCATTCGTGAGAACAATACCTATCATCGTCGCACCGTTCGTGTTAAAATCGTACCTATATAATGCTGAAAAATCATCGATGCCGAACTATTGATGCGCGTATTCAACCTTCATTGCTGAGAGGATTACGCTGAAAAAAGAAGAAAAAAACTTTCTACTATTTAATGTGTCATTTAATCGTCTCACAATTCATTATCTATACAGTTGGATTACTCTCGGATGAGCTGACGAACAAAAAATGCACTTATTTGTGATGTTTAACCTAATTATCGTGCTGTCGTTACAATTAAGGTTCGAGTATTTTTTAACGATTATAGATTCTTCAATAAAAAAATTCCGTCTCGTATCAATTACGAAATCATCAATTAAATCACTAAACGAGAGATTACGTAACGCAGATCCATCTTTTAGTCCGATTTCCGACAAACGAACGATAGATTTAGACTGCATCCGAACGGCGAACTCCGAAGCCATATTTTTTAAATCGTGTTTCGTTTCGATCGAAATTTTCAACCGTCGCAAATAGTGGTATCAACGATCCTAATTGAATTAAGTTTGATTTATAACCGTTCGAATATTCAGACACCTATCGAATTCGTATATATTATTATAATTATATAATAATTGTCGAACTAGATCTCTAAAACTAAACGAAGTCACAACACCTGTTGCTAAACGTCTCCAAGTGTTTTATTTATTATACAGTAAGAAAAAAAAATACTCGTAGATCATTTTAGGAAAATTTTTCCAGCTCATTTTTTTTTGCGTATGATCCTAAGGGGAAGGCGGATAAAAATATAACAATTACCCTTTTCGCAGCGTACGCCTTGGAGCGATTCTAGCAGCATTATCGTTTACTATTGCGTAACAACCTGTCCTTAGTAAATAATTAATTCTGTAAACCAGATTTTTTAAAATACCGACATCGATTCCTTTAGTTTGTTTCATTGTTTTAACACTCCACACACACCAAGTACCCGCAGTTCCTTTCATTATTTTAGCATATAATATATTGTAAGAATGAGACCAATATGTTACACTGAAGAGTAAATAAAACAATTATACACCGAAAATTCTATAATGCTAGATCATAAGATAATGTAATGAGAGGCATTTTTGATGGTAGATGTGAAGTCATTCAGGTGTATATCTCCAGACGTACGTAATAAATATCGTCAAGATGACGAATAACCTTCTATTGAGGTTGCATATCTGAATTTTTAGTGAAAGAATTTTAAAATTTATATCCGCTTATGCACTTTTGTCAAGGTTTAAGGCGGGTCTCATTGTAGTGCAAGATTAGGAACATCAGATCGATACATTGAATACGTCTTGATTTCTCAATAAGTGACTCAGGGATTAAAAAAAATGAAAAAGTTATAAAATGAAAAGGAATAATTTATGACGCAATAGTATAAAGAAACGATAATATTACTTCAAGTATTTCACAATAAAAACTTTCTAATAAATAATCACATGGATATGATCCAAAAATCAAAAACATCATTAAAATCATCAAGTTTTAGATGGTTTTTTGAAAAAATTCATTATCGAAGCTTGCTTGGTTTTTTGACTCTGAGTTTTCGCAACTTCTTCGTTACTCGTCTTCGTTTTAACTTCGGCGGGTTTTTCTTCGGTTTTCAAACGTTTGTTAGTATCGATATTTTCATTATTAGTACCTCCTTCGTCATTCTCATCGCTGCTGCAGCTTTCGTATACGACTTCTTTAGTGGTACCTGTGAAATTTCACTTCGTTAGTCGAGTAGTTCGTCATAAAAACGATCAAAAATTGAGCGAAATTTTGCAAAAATGCATAAAACATTGTAATATTTGTTATAACATTTTGAAATGACTTACGCATATATCCTTCTTCATCTAGCACCGTTTTATCGATGACTTTACGTTTACGTTTTTTACCATGAGAAACAATCACAGCTGGGGGCTCTTTTACAGGTGATAGTATCACCGGTTCTGGTTCTTCTTCTGGTTCTGGTTCTGACATATGTGCATCTTCAAGAATAATAATAAAAATTATAAATAAATCATTTCAAACCATATTTTTAGTAAGATGCAAACGTACCGTTATCACTGCCTTCGCCATCACTCGACGAATCACTCTGCAGAATAATTCGTTTCATTTTTTTCTGCTTCGGACCTTTTTTAGAATTTGACTTCTTCGGCTTCGATTTATTCTGCAAAATTAATTTCACGTAAAATTCTACTCAAAGTTTAGAACGGGGAGCAAAATTCTTTTCAAAGAAAAATACCTGAGTTTTCTTCGACGAATTAGCTTTCTGTTCAATTTTCTTAGCTAAGCTTTCCGTTTCCATAGTTTTCGAAACTCCATTTGTTTTAGGACTTTTGTCTTTAGACGTTTTAGAAACGGGCTCATCTTTTTTATTTTTCGTTTCGGGGGCTTGTTTCTCAGTCTTTTCTTGATCACTGGAATCGTTATTTTTACTACTCGAATCATTGAGAACTGGTGATTCTTGCTTTGTAGATGAATCGCTTTTAGGAGTAGAATTTGTCTTGTTAGCGGCTTGTTTTTGGAAAAAGGATGAAATACTTCCTTTACTGTTGGCGACTGGTTTCACGATAGACTGCAATGAGTAAATTATGTTGAAAAATCAGCGATACGAACGAGATTGGAAAACGTATAAAGTGACGAAGAATAATTTACTTTTTTCGTTTCTGGTTTACTCTTCACTTCTTTGTTTGGTTTACTCGGAGGGCTTTCTTTTTTGGGACTCTGTTGTTTAGGACTTTCTTTCTTCACTTCTAATTTTTCTTTCACCGCCGGAGTGCTCTTCGCTGTACTGATTGACGAAGTCTATAAACATATTGGTTATATTGAACAGTTCACGATTCAGTGGTCGTAAAATATATTCTAAACGAAATTACCTCTGGTTTAGCTACAGGAGTCGACTGAACCGTTGTACTTTTACGAATTATTTCTTTATTATACTTAATCGATGACAAGCTCCTGAAATAGAATTATACCAATCAAGAATCGAATAAGGGAAATAACAGATTCTGAAAAGATAACTTACAGCTGCTTCAATTCATAAGTAGCTTTATCAATATTATAAATCATTTCAGGATCGAATGTCGATTCAGCAGGCTGTATGCTGTATACATGTTTGTCAATAATACTGATGGTGTTTTGAAAAGCAGGGAATTCATTCTCTTTGATCAACGATAATAAAAGATCTCCTTGTTCTTTCTTCCCGTATACTACCAGCGTAACAATATACTTGCTCTTGTCTTCGGACTCGTCGAGATATTCTTGTAGTAATCTGAAATTTACAAACTAAGTCAGAATTGGGTACTTCGTTGAAATAGAATTGAATTCATAGTGTTCAACTTACTCTTTCGCCACTGAATTGTGAATCTCCAATTTTCGACTGAGCCATTTGAAAGTGACCTGGTTCAAACAAAAAAACAGATGAATATTTTAAACTGAATTCAACAACAGAGGGTCAGCTGATATCTGTGCACTGGAAATTTGAAAGTTATTGAGAGTATGTGATATTAAATGCAAGATACTTACGACATTGTTATCCTTAATCTGTTCTTCAATAACTTTAAAACATTCTGATTTCGAAGCTGAACCCATTTTTAATAATTACAAACGTAAAATCGCGATGCACTCAAGACTTTTGTGAAAAAAGGAACAAGACTGAAAAAATCCCGCGTTTATTTATCACTCATTATCAGCGCTCTGCACGTTGCATGGATCTCGATCGAGCAATAAAATGATGAATAAATCAGAACTTTTTAGATCAAACATTCACGAATTGATCAATTTGAAGTACAACTTCTGCAAAGTTTGCAAATTTTCAGCAAATTTTCTGAAAAAATTTTGTTTTGAATGTTATGAATATAGACAGTGTAGAGGAAGACGAAAATCTAGCACTTTCAGAAACGTCAGTAACGACGTCGCCGCCTTATAGAGAGCGCTCGCGGCGAAATGAGGGCTACTCTCTCGCAACATTATAGGGAGTTTTATATGAAACACACATTGTACACGATCAATTTTTTCATTTTTTTATGCTAAAAAATTTTTTAGGACAATTTTTTTTTGAAATAAATGATTTTTAATGTTTTTTAAATTCCTTTTACATAAATATGAGCCATGAAATCGGAAAATTGAAACATCAGAGGTAATTATTTTTACAATATAGCAATATAGAAATATATGCTCGTAAGAATAAATAATAATAAGTGTAAAATGATTGATCAAATTATTATTTTATATTTTTTTGATTTTTTTCATCGTAATAGAGAAATAAATAAATTCAGTTTCTCATTTCTTACCTTTTTTTCCTAGTGATATTTCAGTACGAGTACATGATTAAATATGTACCTACCTACCTATACCTAATACTTGAAATAAAAATAACAATTTCTCATAGTTTTTGCATTTTTTAATTTTTATTTTCATTTAAATTTTTAATTCATTTACTTTACAACAGAAATGAAAATTTGAAAAATAATAATTTGATCAAACAAATTACCTATATTTTTATTTTATTTATTGTTATATTTCTATAATATTGTAAAAAAAACATCGGAGCTAGCATTCGGACGTAAGTTTTTTTATATAATGAAAATACTTACCTCCGAATGCTAGCTCCGATGTTTCAATTTTCCGATTTCAATTTCATCATTCATGGCATCATGGCTCATAATATTTAGGTATGTAAAATAAATAAAATTTCAAGAAAAAATTCTCCTAAAAAACTTTTAAAATAAAAAAATCAAAAAGTTCATCAACTCAATAAAAAAATGTTGAAAAAAAAATCTTGAATTGAAATTGTCCTAGAATCATCAATCATTTTTTCCAACGGAAAAAATTACAATTCGATAGTAAATGACAAGATGTAAATTTTTTTGGAGCTTTGCTGACTTTTCTTTTTTTTTGTGAGTAAAAAAAATTTTTCGTAGGTGTAGGTATGAATATGAAATATGAATACAGCCATAGAATTGTATGATAAATGCACTTTCCCATTTTTCCCTCATTTGTTTGGACATGAACTAAAAAAAATTAAATTTCCTATTGATTGCCTGATTGGTAATATTGATTATTGACATACATATTTTTTCTCAATAGTCAATTTTGTACAAAAATTGTGATTTTTAATTTTAACATTATATTATTTTTTATGAACAAATTATACAAATATACAATTGTCAACTCTGAATTAGAATTAGAATTACCTATGCGAAATTTTCACTTTAATTTTCATTTTTCAGAAAACACATAGGTATTTTAATAAGCCAAACTCAAAACGTGCAGAATTTTATCCTCTTCAAAATTTGTTTATTATCCAAAGCGCTATAAAAAAAATAGCAGTTTAATTGAAGTTGAATTTTTACCGCGCGCAACAATTTTTTACGACTTTGAGCTTCAATAAGTTTCGAACTGTTAGTGCTAGCGTTTTGAATGAAAACTCATTTTGAAGAGGATAAAATTCTGCAAATTTTGGTTTATTAAAATACGATGTAGTTGATGAAAATTTCGCGTAATTTTAATTCAAAATTGACATGCATAAAAATTTGTTCATAAAAATGAATATTAAAAATCACCATTTTCGTGTGAAATTGAAAAAAATTTATACCAATCGATAGGAAATTTCATCTTCTTTAGTTCAAGTCCAAAAAAAATTTTTCCAAACCACTTCATTTTCATGAAAAGTGGGAGAAAACGCATTTATCCTATGCGTCTACGGCTGTTTTACTCGCATGTTTACGTTTTCTTAGCACCCATTTCGATCTGACGCGCTCTGTCGGATTAGTTCAAGCGAGCTACACATTGGAGGACGGTATTTGAATTTTCTCCCGTTGAAGATTTTCGTCTTCCCCTAGACTGTCTATAGTTATGAAAAAATTGTTATCTCAAACTTCCGATGACTCGAAGGTTTTGCTCTTAGCCAGGTAATTTTTTTCTGGGTTATTTTATTTGCGCTCCTGGTGAAATCTTTTTGAACTACATAATCTGAAATTTCATGTTGGAAACTTGGTCAAAATATTTATCAAGGTTTGCTCACTTGAAATTTTGATTTTCCAAGCACGAAAATTTTCTCTTCATCGTCGAAAAATTTGGGTCAAAAATTCAATTTCGATGCCAATATTTCATAAATTTGAATTTTTTTGAAATCTTAAGATAGAGATGGAATTTATTTCTATTTTATATAACCTTTGAATTTTCAAAACTTCAAAAAATCAATCAAATTTTACACGCAGTTTTTCCCAAGTGTTCAGCGAAAACATCAACACTGAATTTTCTAGAACAGCTGATAATTCGCAATTTCGATTTCGAATAAAAATATCAATATTTATTCTACCTTACACCTTGAATTTATTGCTTTCGAAAAACTACTTACTTTGTGTTCTCACGCCTTCAAAAATTTCTTATCGCGTCTTTACATAATGTGTAATTTTATCTGGTGTTTGTGGAGTATTTGATAGTCGCTTTCAGAGTGTAACTAATCCCAGTTACAATATTGACTCGAACATGGATTCTATGGAAGCTGTTCAAGCAACTAACGACGATGCCAGTGAATGTAAAAGATGTGCGGTGGATTTAAATTACTGGACTGACAAGTATATCCATTTTTTCGTCCGGCATTATGAGAGGAAAGCGCCGGAAATCAATAGAGGTTATTTTGCTCGTTACTCTGGCATGAATTCCGTAATCAAATCGTTTCTGCAGGTAACTGGAATCGTATATTTTATCGATCTATCTTTCTTCAAATTTGCAATTTTCGTTTAATTGTGTTGGTATTTTTTCAGAGAGTGGGTACGAAATCGCAGATTGTTAATTTGGGATGTGGATTTGATACTATGTATTGGAGATTTAAGGACAACAACATCAGCCTTGCTAGCATAATCGATGTCGATTTTCCAGCTGTTACAGCCAAGAAATGTTTCAGCATCAAACGTAATAAAGTATTATTAGATTCGTTACATTCCAAAGGTAGGTAATGAGTGTTGCAAATAATAGTTGATTTTTTCATTTTTTATACATATTTAATTGTCGTTTAATTTCCAGATGGTGAAATCAGCTTCAGCGGAACCGATTTACATTCGTATAATTACCATATCATCGGTGTTGATTTGAGAAATATCAACGACCTCGAGTATAAGTTACTTCAAAGTGGTATCGATTATAATCTACCGACGTTATTTATCTCAGAATGTGTGCTCGTTTATAACGAATCGATGCATAGTCAACGTTTGCTTTTATGGATCTCGAGTAAATTTTCGGAAGCACTATTCTCCAATTATGAACAAGTGAGCAACTAAATCCTCACTTCATATGATCTAATCGTGATTATTTTTTTCATTTCGTATCTTTTTTCAATTTCAGATTAACATGAGCGATAGATTTGGAGAAGTTATGGCTAAAAATTTACGAGAACGAGGGTGTACATTGGCTGGTTTAGAAGCTTGTAAAAATCTCGACACTCAGAAGCAAAGGTACTTAACCCCTCCCCCTCCCTCCTTCGTACCATCTATCTACCTCGAAATTACTCAAATTTCGGGTATCTTTTTTACAGATACTTGAATACTGGTTGGTCTGGAGCTCGTGTATGGGACATGATGCAGATCTACATGTCTATTCCGATATCTGAAAGGCAACGTATCGAATCGATTGAATTTTTAGACGAACAAGAGTTGCTGGTTCAATTACTTCAGCATTATGCTATCGCAGTTGCCTGGAAAGGCGATGTATTTAAGGATATAGACATCACATAGCAGTCAATGGATATACTGCGAAACGTGTTTCACTCTATGTCGATTTTATAACACGTCGCTTTTATTCTTTCATTCTCAAGTTTGATAACTTTTTGCTTCTGTTTATTTGTATCATGTTGTGTAAGCAAGCTTATTATTTTGTACATTGTGCATTTTATTATTTACTTCCATCTTTATTACTACTTCTTTTCTTTTCTTTTTTGTTTTCGTGCCGTAACCTTTCTTCGTACGAGTTCACTATAAGTTTATTATTGTTATTAAATTACTTATGTCAATTGTCCAGTTATATTCACAACTTATTAACATTATTTTTTGTGAAATGTAACAAAATCGCGATTTGTTGTTGTGTGTGATGTTTTTCAAATAAACATTTTCCTTGCAAAGTCAACACGTTTGTGAATAATTACGTCAGAGAGAGAAAGTTGAACTAACTCGAAAAATGTATTATATTATAGTATTTCGAAAAATAAAAAGGTATAAAAATGATTACATTACAGAATGTACAAAAGCACCAACAATGTATGTACCAGGTAATTAACGATGAAACAAAACATTAGATAATAATGATTACAAATGCTGGAAAATTTGACAAAGTTTGAATATTACAATTAGTGATTATCATCGTTACGAAAAATATTTTTTTTAAAAATTATATTCGATCACAAGTGAAGTAAAATATACAGAAAAGACGATATTTTTGCAGTTAGACAACGCAAAAGGTAATCGATCAAAGAGTATAAAAAAAGAACACAACGTAGTAAAGAGAATACTGATGGTAAAATGGAATGTTCTGTACAAAATAGTATAAAATAAATGAGATCATAGCATTTTCATAGAAAAAAAGAAATCCCATGCCATAATAAACACTACGATTACTATACTACAACATAATACACACACACAAATGAATTAAAAGAATAAAAAAGTGCAAGAGTATATGAAATTTGATCTGAAACATTAAATGCATCTGTAGTAGTAACACACACAGTATGTGCACAATTGACAGAACGTATATAACTAAACAATACGTACGTATAACAATCACATGGAAATTTAAATTAAATTTAACGATAACTTATACAACACAGCGCCAATAAGCTCTCTTAATCGTATACATCATTGAAAGACTTGGAAATTCAAATAACTGTTTCCGAATTAACGACGCCTTGGATCTCGTAAGCTGGTGGACCATCGTTGAAAAACGTCGAATAAGCTGATCTGGTACCTCTACGGCAAGAATTAGAAGGAACTTGCGGAGTAGCTTGTTTATTAAAAGCTAACGTTCGAACTCCGTGATAATTCGAGTAACTAGATCGAGCCGAAGGGGGCCTATCCAGAGACGTATTACTGGCAAAATTAGGATTCACATGACCCATTTCGGCAGCTGTATTTTGTAACTCAGCGGCCGACAAGAGTTGCGACTGCGATGATGTGAACGGAGGCACTCTACACGAATCGTTCGACGTCGACGAATCGTTCAACACTGAAAAATACACATATAGATTTATCTAATAATTCGATTTTGGGCGATTAGGGTATGTTTAAGATGAAGACGTACTTTGATGATGGAATGATAATTGTTGCTGTTGTTCGAGGAACCTGGATACCGGATTATGAGTAGATGCTCGATGTCGTCGGGCAGACGATCTCGCAGATGATCTTGTACTACCGTACGTCGGTCTGCGAATATAAGGGGGTGGCTGTTGTTCTTGACGTTGCTGGTATTGAGGTGGTAGGGTGCCTCGAGAGTTCACACTGCGTCTTTTTACTCTTCTAGGAGTCATTGGACGACTCCCACTGGTGGCAGTGCCACGATTATCCGAATCTAATGAAAATGCTTATTAATTGCTGAACAAAATTACGTAATGGTAAAACTAGGTATTCGTACCGTCGTGACTATGATTACTGTCGTCATCGTCGAACATTTCTTCCGGTCGACGTAGACTGTACTCGATCGAGTATAATGGTAAAACTCCATTTTGTTTTTTATTATTGGATTTAGCTATTGGAAAACGAAAACCGTGAAATGATCATTGTTCAAAAGTAATTCAATCGATAAAAAGGAATTCAATATACTTACAACTAGTTTGCGTAACAAAATCATGGCTAACTTTCGCACCGATTCCGCAACCCCAAAGCTATTGAAACACAAAATCGTATCGAGTTAAATACCTTACTCTTATTTTAGGTAGGTATAAATTTAGAATGGTTTCCAAAAATACCACACATACCGCTAAAATAACATGAATGATAGCTTGTATGGCTTCCACGTAGTGAAAATCGACGATGCAGTCTTTTATCTGATCTGGTTTAGCAGGACGATACTCGTCTACTTCACGGTTCGAATTAAATACTGGTTTACATCCGGGACCATTGGTTTCCCACCAACTGTTGCTATCGGTTCCAAAACTCAAGATGGTTCTCATCTAAACAGTAATATATTTTGTAAAAAAGGAATCCGAGGCGAACGTTGTTATATGAGATGGTCATACAAACCTTTTGCATATTGAGTATTTCGAAATAAACACACATAATGAACAAGTTCCAAAATATCCAAAATGTGCTGCTAACGGTGTACTGTAACAGAAATCGATTCAATTAGCAAATAAACTCAGAACTTGATAGGACTCTACATTCAGTCACAATACTCACCGTAATCGTATACTTCGTTTTGGATTGAACTACTCCGAAAGTTCCAAATATAATGACTAGCGTGTACAAAAAATTCATCAGAACGGATGCCCACATATACCCCAAGAAATCGAACGTCTGTCTCACACTGACCATAATCTAAATTGAAAATTAAAAACATCCCGATTAATACAGCAGCACATGAATGAGATGAGAGCTTATCAGTACAAGGAATAAAATCACATCGTAACACTTACCAATTGGAGAATGAAAACAGACAGTAACAAGTGTCTGGAGGTACACAGTTCCATGTCATTTGGAACTTTTCCTATTTCCGGTGTTCGAAATGCTCACGATTACATGTTAAAGCTGATTTAATATCAATGCACCAGCAACGGAGACGGAGAGATTTCAAAATAAAACACATCACAAAAAGCAGCAATTTCAAAATTCTTTCAATGGTTTCCGTGACAACGCCATAAACAGTAGAAAAATATTAATACGACTTTTTCATTGTTTGTTTTTCTCCAACCACCAATTCAATTACGCACATTACACTAACGCGAAAGGAGGAAAAGAAAAAACGGATTTGTTTTTATTTTTTTAGATTGAGAGGGTTAGGTATTCTTTCACTACGTTTTAATTAACAGGTACTTCTTGTTTACCTGCGTACCTGTACAAAAAAAAAGGTATTCATCAACGCAGTGTTGCCAATTTTAGTAACGTTTTTTTTTTTACTGAAAGTTTGGGAAAACAGGTGGAAAGCTCGAGGAAATGAAAGCATGAATATTTCATGGTTTGGGCGGTTTTAAAAATTGAATTATAAAGTTCTCCGACTATTTTTATCTCGTAGTTTTTCGTTACCTACGAGGAAAGAGCCGAGAGGGGAATTACAATACCTACCTGTGGTATAATGAACGTCATCACACCTGTTATAATCGTATACCTGTATGCATAATAAAACAAACCCATTTTTAAACCTGGAACTGGAACCTGAATGAGTGTACCAGCGATGGTAGCAGTTAGTTATTTGGCAGTCCCTCTTCAATCTACATTCGTGATTTTTTATTCAAAACACATACCGAGAAGGGAACGTTGAAGAATGAAATAATTTAAATGATAGGAGGGTGAACTGAATATATCAGGTGAATATCTGCATAAGAATGAGGCATGAAGAGTGTAAGACAATCATTGAAAGCGAATGTAATGGTATAAGGTACGAGTATATGTAGAAGGTGAAGGTACCTACAAGTGTTAAAATAAATGAAGATTATTAATGCGTCCGAGATTCGCGTTATAACTTTTTGTTTTAATGATGAACGACATTGATCGATATCGATACTTTTACCAATGCTTCATTTTCCTCATTCCAAAGAAGAATTCCTATACCTAACGAATGCAGAATTTTTTCAGAAATACACGTTTCTCATTTAGATGTAATGATTCTGCATCATTCTCCGATTTTCAAGATTTCTGTCTGCTCATTAAACAAACTAAAATCTCATCGCAAATATTTATGAATAAGGATATAGGTACGTACAATTTCTAAATGGAACATGGGGCAATGGGTGCCAAAGTTGAATAAACTAACACCTCAGCTTTTTTATCATCCAACTGCAGCTTTATTTCCAAATCAATGGAGCAAATACGACTTTCGAATCATTTAATGTAGATTATTTTCAAACTTTTTCTAATTCGGTAACTTCGTGGAATTTTATTTTCTGCTTTAACAACACAGACCTACCTATACGAGTAACCATTTATGTCATCGAAATAGATTCCACATCTGTGTCTATTCGAGTGGAAGGGATCGCGGATGGAAATACTTTTCACGTTTCGACTTTCGTTCAAAAAATTTAATAAAATATCCGGGTGGGTGTTTCAAAAATAAATTTAATCACCTGAATTCCGGAGTAAAAAATTCGCAATTTAAAAGAATAAAGGGCAACTACAGTAGATGAAAGGAAAAATTTGTAAGTATAAAAGGTTGAAGTTGAATTTAATTTTTATTCTACGTAGGTAAATTTTTAGAACTTCGAACAGTCAAAAATAAATAAAGAAAGAAATGAGGGAAATCAACATTTTTCAATTTGTCAACCATCACAATTCACATGTACGAGTAGGTACTTACTATTTTAGTATTTTTTCGCTTTTCCAAACGAATTTTCGGTAAATAAATCATTTCCTCTTGGCCCTTCCCTTTGTGAAATTTAAAGCATTTATTGCAAGAAATTTTTAGACAAATATTAAGTATAAATTCATTTTACGAAAAATTTTTATTTTGTTTTTTATTAAAATTTCATCAATTTTGGAGTTTTATTGATGTTTTTGAGTAATTTCAACCATGTTTTATACAATTTGAGTTTTAGGTTACCTACGTTTTGTTAAATTTCACTAAAATTTCAGTCTTTTTTGGTGATTTTCAGTAATTTTGTAGCTTTTTTAAGCGCCTGTTTTGCATCATTGTAACGCGTGTTTTTTACAGTTTCTTTATGTATTTTTGGCAAATTTTATTGTTGCTTTTTTCATTTTTTTTTTTTTTTTTTTTTTTGGTGATTTGCTTACAGCGTTTTTAAAGCGTTTACTTGTGCTTTGAATAATTTCCAACGATATTTCATGCCTTAGTTACTCAATTTAATTAAATTTTATCATTTTTTTTATTCTAAGACTTTTTCTTCCGTTTTTGTGAATTTTAAATACCTACCCAATTCTTTTGATTATAATGCTTTTTGGGTGTATTTTAACATGTTTTAATGCGTTTCTATCAAAACTGAAATTTTATCACTTTTTGGTAATTTGCAATGATTTTAAGATTTTTTTTTAGTCTATTTTAGTCCAGTCATTTTAGTAAAATTTTTAATCGAACCTCGAAAAAATTCGGCTACCCCCGCAAGAGGTCATTAACCTTTGCCAATACAGATTTTTCGGCTGTATCGCCGAAATGAAGGGTCCGAGAGGAAAAATGTTCGAACGAAAATTGTTTTACGCTAAATTTCCTATCAGCAATCAGCATGACCAGTCCAGCTTTTCCCAAAATGGCAATTCCACACTTACTGAGGAGGGGGTAAAGTTGTCAATTTTATGAAAATTGTTTTAAAAAATGAAAATCGACAATTTAAAACGTGAACTTGATTCACCGTAGACTCGAAAATCTTTTGACCAAAAGTTACACACCGCAACTTGTCTGCTACCCCTGCAAGAGGTCATTAACCTTTGTCAATCTACGTTTTTCGGCTATAATATCGTCGAAATGAAGAGTTGGAAGGAAAAAAGTGGTTGAACTGGAATTATTCTACGTCAAATTTCCTGTAAGCATGACCAGTTCAGTTAAAATATATTTTTCGATTTTGGGCGAATTTTTGAAAATCAAATTTGGGCCAAAAATGAAAAAAAAATCAAAATTTTACCAAATTGAGCTATAAAGCTGAAATGTGGGATATACCCTATTTTTGATCTGCCAAATCGATTGGGAAGGATTTAAAACCGTTTTAAGCAGTTCTGGAGCCTCCAGCACATTTTTGAAACTTGAAATTCCCATAAAATTTCATCAAATGAAGTTGGAAATCGGAAATTCACGCTGCAATCCAATTTAAACACGTCATTAAGTCGACTGCTGATGGGTTTGAGTCATTTCGTGGCCACCATAAACTTTTTGAAAATTCTTGGAGCCTCCAGTAGATTTTTGAACCTTTGAATTTCCAAAAATTTCATCAAAAGCTGTTGGAAGACCAAAATTTACTCTGTAAACTAATTTTAATACGCTAGGGAGTCGACTGAAAGTAGATTTCAAGTCGTTTTGAAGCCTCCCGCGACTTTTTGGAAATTACTGGAGCCTCCAGCAGATATTTCAATGCTCGAAATTTTCATAAAAATTTACCAAACAGAGTTGGAAATCCAAAATTTACTCTGTACTCCGATTTCAATACGCTATCAAGTCGACTACAGGTTAGTTCAAGAAATTTTGAAGCCCCGCAGCGACTTTTCGAAAATTCCTAGAGCCTCCAACAGATTTTAGAAAGTTGAAATTTCATGAAAAAGCAGTTGGAAAGCTGAAATTCATTCTGTAAACTAATCTCAATACGCTATGAAGTCGACTACCGGTAGATTTCAAGTCGTTTTGAAGCCTCCAGCAACTTTTCGGAAATTACGGGAGCCTCCAGCAGATTTTTCAATGCTCAAAATTTCCATAAAATGTTACCAAACAAAGACACCCCATTTTTGACATTACTCTGAGGTGGATCGCAGGCAGTTTCAATCCGTTTTTTGGAGCCTCCAGCAAATGTTTAGAAACTTCTGATTTTAAAAAACGCTACAAAATCTATCCGAATCAACTTTCGGCTTTCCAACTTCATTTGATGAAATTTTATGGGAATTTCAAGTTTCAAAAATGTGCTGGAGGCTCCAGAACTGCTCGAAACGGTTTTAAATCCTTCCCAATCGATTTGGCAGATCAAAAATAGGGTATATCCTTAATTTCAGCTTTACAGCTCAATTTGGTAAAATTTTGATTTTTTTTTCATTTTTGGCCCTTTGATTTTCAAAAATTCGTCCAAAATCGAAAAATATATTTTAACTGAACTGGTCATGCTTACAGAAAATTTGACGTAAGTAGAATAATTTTAGTTCAGTCACTTTTTTCCCTCCAACCCTTCATTTCGACGATATAGCCGAAAAACGTAGATTGACAAAGGTTAATGACCTCTTGCAGGGGTAGCAGACAAGTTCCGGTGTGTAACTTTTGGTCAAAAGAATTTCGAGTCTACGGTGAATCGAGTTCAAGATTTAAATTGTCAATTTTCATTTTTTAAAACAATTTTCATAAAATTGACAACTTTACCCCCTCCCTCCTCCTCCTCCTCCTCCTCCTCAGTAAGTGTGGAATTGCCATTTTGGGAAAAGCTGAACTGGTCATGCTGATAGGAAATTCAGCGTAGAACAATTTTCGTTCGAACATTTTTCCTCTCGGACCCTTCATTTCGGCGATACAGCCGAAAAACCTGTATTGGCAAAGGTTAATGACCTCTTGTGGGTGTTGCTGTAGCCGCAAGTTGCGGGGTGCAACTTTTGATGGGTTGTTTTAGAGACCAATCTGAATAAATAATGTGAAATTCAGCTTTCCTCGAATTTTTTCGAGGTTCGACTAAAAATTTTGCCAAAATGACTGGACTATTCACAGGTATTAGTATTCTTGCGAAAGCGGAAGTGTGGAAAACATGTGGATTAGATGATGTAATATAATTTGCATACCTGTATTTCTATTAAGGGGCAAAAATACGCGAAACAGAATTATTTGATTTTCAATAAGTACCTAATTAGTAATTACCTACCTGACCGCATTAATATTGTGCAAAAAAATAATTAAGTAAAATTGATCTTTTTTTTAAATTTTTTATTTTCTATTTTTTTAAAAGGAATTTTTACTAAACATGCCTACCCATGTTAAATACGTTATTTTTCCCCATTTTATTTTCATTTTTTTTTTTTTTAATTTGAAAAAAAGTGTTCGTGATTTTTTAAAATGTTGGTTGGAATTGTTCGCATGAAAACACTTCGATACATAAATAAATATAAAACCAAGAGAAAAACTTCCAAAACACTTTCAAAAGCTCGAATAATTTCCATAAAATTAACGCAACAAAGAAATCGTCAAGTATCTTACTGTATAAAATTCAAACACGATGAAAAAAAAATCAATATTTTAAAGAATAAATAAAAAATACCAAACCACCGGACTTAATATAGGCAAGTATTAGGTAGTAGGTCCAGCTACCTTATTTCCGCAATACCCATAAGCCCACAGGTGGAAAAGCACCGTATGGCCAACTTCTTTCGCTCATATTTTACCATATAATCTGCGGGATTTTTACAACATTATTAGCAAAACTTTAGCAACTTTAAAAGCACGTTGCTCGTTAAAATACACCTACCTACTCTCGTTTAGTATTTAAAAATTCTCCACGCTTATTAAGTATACATTATACAGAAGCTCTCTTATATAGAGAAGCTAATCCTAATGAAAATGAAATTCACTATACCATTTGCCCCACTATAACCATAATAATGCAAAATGCACAACGTGAATATACGAGTACACATTTTATTATTCCAGACATGTACGAATTTATTGAAAAAAATTTCTTTGTGTGGTGTTCAGTCGTCGTCAAAAACAATGTTAACTCGGGCTTACTTTTTCATTTTAATTTCTCCTTAACCTATATATTTTCGCAATGGGTCTCATCGTCACAATTGAATTCCGTGCTTTTAGGTAGGTATTATTTTCATACGTTTATTCGTAGGTGTTGATGTTGATCGAAAGGAGAATGGTGGAGGGTGAGACGACGAAAGGAAAAATTAATATTCTACGAGATGTTTGAATTTCCGCATTCGTTTTTTGAAAAGAAAAGCTTCATATAGAGTATGCGATAGGTACTTGAAAATGTACTCGGTGGTATTAAAAAAGAAGAAAAAAAATACTCTCGTTTCAAGGTAAAAGTTTTCTATGTAAGTATCTACTTCAGAAAATGTAAATCCATTGCCATTTTAAGTTTAAAAAAGACTCAAACGATAAAAATTACTTTTTTTTATAGCGTCAATATCAACTCGAGTAAGAGATTATTGATTAATAACGATATTTCCGATATGGGTTTTTCATTATACATGATCGGTAAAATAATTTTTTTTTTCAATTAAACCACTCGGTGTGATTTTAGAACCATTCTTGGGTAGGTAACTCGAAGGGTAATTTTGAGCACCTTTTTTAATCAACGGTATATAGGGAGTTTGATTACATCGGAAGTACCTAAAAAGTTCCCTTAACATCTCGTAAAAACAGACACCTACCTATACCATATTGGGTAATGTTCTCTACCCATCGAAGTAAAAATTAATCGTCTACATGGGTTTAATTCGAAATAGAATCTCGTTTTAATGGATGTTTAAGAGTATATTTATCAGTTTAATTTCATTATAAGGAAGAGAGGTAGCTTATTTGCGTACACATCCTTCTGACCCGGAGATGATGGAGACTTGTGCGGACTCACTGAAATCAATAATGCGGGGCTTGAGTTGGCGCAAAGCATTTTCAAATTACCGCCGCTCTCTCTATTATTTGGGTATACCCGAATTCTCGGCATTATTGTTCGCTAAAGGTGCGGTATTTTATAACGTGTGTAAAATATATACCTAAGAAAACAAAAAAACACAACATATAACGTAGAAAGTGTACACATTATACGTATCCAAGTACGCTGAATTTTTATTTTCATAAACGTAATTTATTTCGATACATAAAACGATGATTTTTATTTAAATATTAATTAAATTCGCGTTCAAGATAATTCGGTATGCGAAAGCGTCACGTGAAAGTCAATACAGTTCGGTTGTACTTATATACTTTTCATATTTTCATAAATTAATCCGACATTAATCATCGACCAGGGTAAATACTGTTATTTTTTAATTAACCTTACGTCGAAAATTCCCTCATTTCTGGTACGTTTTGCTTCGCTGTCGTCTGCAACACTGGTTCGCGGTTTTGTCCGCTAACTTGTTAATATTCACGTTGTACCTTCTTCAACTGGTTTAGTTTAGTTTACGGGTTTGTAACATGAGTGAATCGATAGGTTTAATAATACGCTTGAAATGGTAAAGTGTGCTCGAAAAACGTAAATTTACGTGTTTGTACCGTTATTTCGAGCGTGCTTTTTGAACTTATATTCTTCGTGAGTAGTTCTAATAATAATATGAAATCTGGGTAAGTTTTCAAAGCTTTTAACTATTGATTGTAGAGAGAATTTTTGGATGTTTGGAGAAGGTTTCGAAGTATTAGACTATGATAGAATTGGGTCTTCTGTTTACCTAGTTGTTTATAAACATGAGATTTAGAGTGTATTTAATCGAGTTAATTAAGTAGGTAAGTGAGTAAAGATATTTATTTCGGATCAGAAACGTTGCTCTACATGAAAGTAATGAATATGATTATCCATAACGAATCTCGTACCTACTAAAAGTTATCAAAATATGTTGAAGAACTTCAATTAACCCTCTAATTTTCATTACAATCGAAGATATTTATTTTGGATCAGCACGTTGTTCTACTCCTCAAGATGATAAGACACGAGGAATCTAGAAATGATACCAACGATGAGAGATAGAATCATATACCTAAAAACAAACGTGTTCAAAAAATTAAACACCTGAAATTTCTTCATCGTGATACTTGAAACTTGTTCCAGGTGTTTTGAAATTTGATTCGAACATATTTCAGAATCATCGAAGGTTTTTCCAGTTCGGTATTTTTTGGCAGATTATCAAAAATGGTAATTGCATTTTGAAATTCATTTTACACTTTGGCAAAACGCAGGCGCATTTAATTCCACGAGAAAAAATTACGCTGTTGCACCTGCGATTTAATTCTAATCCTAATTTACGATTCTGTTACACTGAAAATATGTAATTTGAGCTTTCTAAAATGCAGAAAAAAATCACACCATAAATGTACAAATTAATCATAACCATGGTTGCATACCTGCTAATTCGGAATCAAATTACTATCTCAAATAAAACATTACCTCGTAATGTACATTTCGATTGCTTACGAGAGTTCTAATTTCGAACTGGTTCCTCTAAATACACATCCAAGTACTCGATTTAAGTACGCTAATAATCTAAAAAAATGACATAATTTTCGCATCGTATATCTAATCTCATTTCCAATTTACCTATCTTAATAACGTACATTTTAAATTTTAATCTGCAATGACACCTTTTTGAAGATATACCTACTCGATGAAACCGTAAAAAAAAATCTTCCATCGTTGCATTGCACATAAGTATAGGTAGACGTTACGTAACAAGCAGGTATACTTGACCAGTAATAGTATAGACCTAAATGGACCAAGAAGTTGGCTATATTATAGCATCTGCAAAACACCATGCACATTTCCATTCCAACACGAGAGTAGGTAATTTGGCAAACAGCCCATCAGCTTCGTCGTATAACTGCATAGTCTGTGTTTTTCCGGCTCGAATTTTCTTTCGGAATGAAAACTGTGTTTGGTGGAGAGTAGGCGAGGTCAAAGGGCATAGTCCCCAAATGCTCCTCTGTAATTTCCATGCTAGTTTATCCGGTTACGTGTACATACTAGATACAGCAGATACTGTGATGTAGTTTGCCTACGCAGAATGTGATTGTTGTTTCGAACCTTTTATGGATTAAAGCGCCAAGCTAAGTTGATATAACCAGAGTCGTGATTATTTCAGATTTATTATCAACATCGACCTTGTCTCTTTCTCTCTCTGTCTATCTGCAAATCCAAATGGTCAAGTCGCCAAACGTTTTTTTTTTTTCTAATTCAGCCCTTCCGGCTTTTTGCTAGCGTACCTCTACCATGTATGTGTGTGTGCGTGTGTGAGAGATGGATTTATTTAATTAATCCGTCAAATCGTCCAAAATATTTCGTACGTGTATCTTGTCTGCAATCTGCTCGATGGTGGCTGAGCTAGATGCTACACAAACATGAATTCGCCATTATATACGAGTAGATACTGTACGATGATGCTGAGAGGTTGTGGATGTAGCTGTATCAATTATAACTGCTCTGCCTAGATATAGCAACGTCAAGCTGTAGTAATGTGGGAAGCATCACATCTAGATAGGTATCATGATAGTACATTCGTGTATATACAGATGCGAGAGTGAGAGAGAGTAATTAAAATACATATATAATTATTATATACGCGCGGAAATCGATTTTTTTTTCTTCTTCTTCAATCGATACCTATCTACTTACTCTTGTATGTACGCGTAGAATCTTGCTAATTGTTTTCAAGTACAAAAAAGCCGTACCAATTGAAACAATGAAAATAAGCCTGATGCATCGGAATGGATTTTCATATATACCGTAGGTACTTATAGAGGCTATGTATAGAGTGATCGTCGTCGCATAGGTATATAAGATATGCTCCCTCGGGAGTAATTAAATTCAATTCTTTCACAGTGATATTACGCGTCGATTCATTAAAATTCCTTCGCGTTCGATTATTCGAAAGGATTTCTATTAGGATGTTCACGACAGAGGAGAAAATATCGCATTCTGTATAGGTACTATAATGCTGGCATTTCTATTATTGAAGAATCGGTAATCGTACCTATAATGCCAGAAGTGTATTTTACGTTTTCTGTTTTTTCAAAATTCAATTGGTGGGGTATTTATGGTCGAGGGGGGGGGGGGAGAAACTGAAAAAAAAAACTCGAAATGTTACCAATAGCTGGGGAATTCTTATATTTCTCATTAATCTTTCTAGAAGAGTGATTACCTCTCATATTCCCAATGAAAAAATATCATTTTTTTCTCTCTTTTTGCAGAATAAACAGTTTCAATTATTATAAATTTCAAAATTGTGATCTGTCACGAGAAAACTAGGTTAGTGTCCAAAACGTAAATTTTTAATTTTACAAAACAGGCATTTGAAATTTTGAATCTATGTATTCGGCGATCTATGATTCGTAGGTTCGTGAAACTTGGACCACTTTTGGCCACCAAGGGTGCCAACATAATCTGGCATTTTTCCAAAATCAGGGTTGCCAAAGGCCGATAATCAAAATTTCCCTAAATCGATTTTTTCGTTTTTTTTTTAAATTTCGCACCAAAAATTTCGGTAAAACTACAAAGAATGAATTATTAATAGATATAAAATAAAGTTATTTATTGAGTTTTTCAATTTTTTCAAAAAACTTGTTCAAAGTGAAAAGAGTTGATTTTTCCAGCTCAATAAGCCTCATTCAAATTTCAATAAAATGGCACTAATCCTCCAAATATGGGTCGATTGCCCTAAAAATTCCCATATTGACTCCCCAGAACATACTTTTCAAGAAAATCACCAAAAAAAATGTTTTCAAACTTTTTTTGTAGTTGCTCTATTTTTTTAACCTTGAATTTAGGGTCAAAACAATCGTTCGTGAACGTTTTTACCACCGCAGGCAGATTCTGCACCCTGAGTACTACCAATATCCATAAAAAAATCGATTTTTTGGACACTAACCTGGTTTTCTCGTGACAGATCGCAATTTTACTAAGACATGAAAAACAGCAATCAGATGGTCAAAATTGTTGTGAGAAAATTTTTAATGTATATTAAACGCCTTCGGCCCCCTCTTCTTAAAAAGATGAAAAGAACATCAACTGACAAAATTTTGCTCATCATAATAACGATGTTTTGATATGAAATAAATAAGAATAAAAGTTCTATTCTCTGAAAATTGATTTTCTAAAATATAAATTAAAAAAAATATAATTTTGAAAACCATCAAAAAAATCTGTTGAATTTTCGACGTTTTTTTTTTACCAGATTTTTTGATGAAAAATTTGAAATTTTAGGATGAAAAAAGATAGGTAAATTGACAATCAAAATAATTTTTTTCGTTTAATCCAAATTTGGGCAATGAAAAAAAAAATCGTCAGAAAAAAACTGTTTCTAAAACAAAAAGTGCTGTCAAAACAATGCTTTTTTAAACCTTCAGGTACGTTTCCGGTTTCTTCATTCAAGCAGTGCTGAAAATTAATCTGAAGGTTGAATGCACTGCAAGAGAAAAGTTTGTCGCTTCATAGATAAGCAAACCGGGGATGTATTTTCAAGTCAGGAGTTATTTTCAACATTTCAAAAGCAATTTTGAAGGGAAGGTCAAATATGCCTTGAAAAAAATCAAAAAAATTATAGATACCTTTTGTAAATTAATATCTACAGGAAAAAACGCCCCATTTAACCTGCGAATGCCCAAAATCTGGCAATCAACTGTAAAAATTTCAAAATTTGAAGTCCAACTTCCTGAAAATTGGTAGGATTGCAATGATGAGCTCATTTTTTGTTTTTTCAACCAAATTTTTCTTTAAAAATTCGTGTTATCAGCTTTGCTTTGATGACGACCTACCTACCTGATTCAATTTCTGATTTCTTACATCAATATATTGCAATCATTCACTTTAATTAAAATTCTTGTAATGAAGACAAGTCAGGAAAAAACAAAATCTTAAACTAAGTATAAAAAAGCTCAAAATAAATTTTCAAGCCAAAATGTCAAAAATATTATTCGTCAATATATGTATACGTACTCGTATCATATTATTATTAATTATTATCATTCCTATTAAAAGAATTAGCCGCTGTAAATCCTCACCTCCCCCCCCCCACTCCAGCATCTCTACCAAATAAGAAAGAAACACCGCACTAAACTCAAAACTAAATCCAAGTAAAAATTGACAGCTTTTGAACCCACTAGTGTGTTATTTTTCAATCATTAGGACTTATTTGAGAGGACGTAAGAAAGTTGAAAAGTACCTACCTGCATTTACTTTTAATTTTTGAAAATTCAACATTTTAATTCCCCCTCCCCTTCTCAATACTGGTGACGAAATTCGTATGGTGCCTGTCTCTGGAAATTTAATTTTTCCTGAAAAAATTTGTTTAGCAAATTCTATTTTTCTGACAATTTTTAATTTGCGATAAAAAATTTCCTCACCCCTCCCCCCGGGTGTGTTCGCCTCAGTTTCACGTTTGTCTTTGATTTTAACACAATTTTTTCAATGAACATCGATCTCAAATAATTCATATGCCAAAACGGAAAAGTCACCATTAGATGACCTCATCGGTCATCGCCCTCCCCACTTCCCTCCTTGATACGCAGCTGTCATATTTCAGTCGAAAATTATTTCACTGGTCATACTATTTACATATGTGCCATTGAAGGCATTAAAGGCTCATGTGTTATGATCATATTAGTGGTGTTGATATTTCAATAAAAACTGCAGCAATTTAATGTAATGAGATGAGCATGTTAAAAAAAAAAATTTGGAAAGAAATTCGAAATTTTTATTTATATATACCTAAATAAAATTTTCTATGTTTTTACCCTTTGAAGGAGGAAGGAGCTACATTATTTCATTAATTACTAGATTTGAAGTAATTTTTTGTTCAAGTAAGTATAATGGGGCTTCCATCAGAAATTTTTCAATTTTTCCAATTTTTCACCTCGGAAATATCGATATTTAAAAAATATCGATATATCACCACTAGATCATATCCCTGATTTGATTCTAGATTCATTGTTTATCAAAATTTAAGCTCCTAATTTTAGACTTGCAGTAAAAAGTATAGGAGTCAATAATTTTAAAACCAAAAAATTCGAAAATTTTTACTTTTCAAAAAATATGTTTACATTTCTTAGATTTCTAAGTCAAACA
This sequence comes from Planococcus citri, assembly GCF_950023065.1. Lineage (NCBI taxonomy): Eukaryota > Metazoa > Arthropoda > Insecta > Hemiptera > Pseudococcidae > Planococcus > Planococcus citri. The sequence continues at coordinate 57,063,202 of NC_088680.1, read as the reverse complement.
AAGCAGAACATGGTATTTTTAACATCATTTTTTTGTTAGGCATTTTAGCACGAAGAAATATTTGAAAATTTCCAGAAACAACAATAATTTAGATCTACCAAGTTATAAAAAATTCTCATCGAAAGTTGATAAAAATGAAAAATTCAACATAAATGAATGCAGTAAAAAGTAAAGAACGAATATGACCCCATTTTTGGGCATGTTCATGTTGCAGTGATGTAACAATTTATAGACTTATTATTTATTGTCTATAGGTACTCATATTTGAGGAGGTGGATAGCAAAACGCAATAACTCCATTTTTGGTTTTTTTGGGAAATTAGGAAAAATTGTCAGGAGGGGAAGGGTGGGGGGTCGAGTTCCGAAATTGGTGTCAAATGAAAGGGGAAGGTGCCACAAATAAAATTTCCACTCAATTTCAAAATTTCGGTCACCTGGGTAAGCACAGTGAGGAAAAGAAAAAAAAGTTATTGCGTTTTGAACGCAAAATTTTTTTTTGGTGTTTTTCTGCAAAAAAACGTATTTTTTATTTGAAAAAATTGATGTTTAATCGAGAATTTTCGATAAAAAACAATTAAAAAACTGGAATGTCAAATTCAAACAATTCCTGTGTGTGATATGGCATTCAGAGAGTGGCAACGAAAGCACCATTTTTTTAAGTAACTCCTACCCAACGATTTTCAGTACCCACCCGATGAAAAAAAACAGTGTTACCACATCTGCGCAACTGAAATGTATAAAAAGTAGTGGAGTTATTGCGTTTTGCAAACAAAATATCATTTTTCAATGCATTTAGCTCTAAAATCAGACTTGTTTTCCTCGATTGCGCTATGATATTCAACTGATGGACAAAATCTGACACCGGGAATGGATTCCCCGTTGAATTTTACATAAGGATAGATATCAAACTCAATTTTCGTAATTTTGGAGTTATTGCGTTTTGCTATCCACCTCCTCATTTATAAAAAAGTATATCTTTCCTGCAGATAGAATACGAAGAAGTACCTACGTACGTAATAGGTTATAAGGAAACCAAATCGTTATACTCATTGTGCTCATATTTTGATAAGAAAACCATTTCGTGTCCAAGAAATTCCAGTAGGTAACTTTCGATAATTCCAATTTTAATTTTCCATTGTCAAACAACGAACGAGAATCAACAACAGTTCAATACAATAATCTTCCGCTACAGTACCTACCTGCACTTACCATATAGGTAGTAGGTACCTACTCGTCCCATACAACAAGAGTGATAGTGTCTGGAAAATCTGAACAATAATGATAATTAGTCTTCAGCGTCGTCGCTAAATAAATGACAATTAATTCTTCGTTCGAAACTCTTGCTTATTTTTGCACGATAACGAGACGAAGATATATTTTTATTTGCTTTAGTATTCGAAAATGAAAGATTTTATGCATTATCATCGGTGTTGGTTTGGTTGATGTTTCCTTTTTACTGAATTATTAGGCCACATTTATTTTGGGTGGGCATACAGTATAGCACTATAGGCAGCTCTTTTTTACTCGATGTTGGCGAGTGCGAAGAAAATAATATCGCGATAAGTGAATTTTGACGTCAATTCCTTCTTATCGATGCGACGCTTTAATAAGTAAAATTCACTCCATTACTAATGAGCCGAGTGGTGTCAGCGTACCTATAATTTATGCGTATTATTTGTCATTTTTTAGATAGGATAAAGGAATTTTTGACGTTCGTTTTGTGATCTCCATCGTCATCGTATATACTCGTAGTTTAATTTCACTCAAGTTTCTATTCGCGAAGTAAAGTAGAACCATACTTTTTAATGAGGGTACATTTTATCGAGTAAAGATACCTATAGGAGTGATATGTGGGTGAAGGTGAAGTGTTTTTTTTTCTCAAGTGTTGAACTATAGGTTGTTGTGAAGAGAAATGAAAAAAAGTAACGTAAGAGCCAAGAGGTGACAACCCTTTGAAAAATATGCTGTACCTAACTTGAGCGAAAAATATATTATACTTTTTGCCACTTTGATGGAGATTCTTCATCCGAACTTGGAAAAAATTAATAGTTCGCCAACAACAGATGAGATTAACCAGAGAATATTTTTCTTTAGAGCGAGAGGGCCCTTTGGTAAACTCAGGAGATAAATTTCAGCAGCTCGATGGCCAAATGGAGGACCTTCCTAAGGGTTGAATTTTCCAAAATGGTCCAAAAAACGCATACATGGGTAATGGGTATATAAAAAATTAGTGCTCCATCTGAGTAGGTAAATCAAACTTGGGGCATTCCTGAAAAATAAATTCGAAAATCTTAAGGTTAAATTGCACCCCCCTCCCCGTAGATCCTCCGGGGCAACATTTTTCTTAAAGGGGGAGTCCTATGGAACATTTCTAGCCCTTGTAGGTACTCAAAAAAAAGTGGCCCTACTTTTCTGAAAATTATGCACACAAATAGGTAGGCACTCATATTCAAAGGAAAATGGCCTTTATTTCGTATGGTTGAGTGTCCCCCCCCCCCGGTCGATCCTCCAGGGCAACTTTTTTCTTAAAGGGAGAGTCCTAAGGAACATTTCTAGCCCTTGTACTCAAAAAAAAAAGTGGCCCTATTTACAAAATGGCGGCCATTTTGATTGACAGGTCAGCCGAAATCGCAGATTTTGCGTTCCAACATAGGACTTGCACAAAATTTTTCAAACTGTAGAAAGGTAGATCGAAAGATCAAGCAAAAATTTATCACCTGTCAACATTTCAAGTGCTAAAGTACGTTTTTCGATTTTTGGTGAATTTTTGAAAATCAAATTTAGGCCAAAAATGATGGGAAAAATCAAAATTTTACCAAATTGACCAAGAAAGCTGAAATTTGGGATACACCCTATTTTCGACATACCAAATCGATTGGAAACTATTTCAAACCGTTTTGAGCAGTTCTGGAGCCTCCAGCAGATTTTTGAAACTCGAAATTCCCACAAAATTTCATCAAAATGGAGTTGGAAAGCTGAAATTTACTCTGCAAACTAATTTCAATACGCTACGAAGCAACTGCAGGGGGATTTCAAGTCGTTTTGGAGCATCCGGCGATTTTTTGAAAATTAATGGAGCCTCCAGGAGATTTTTGAAACTTTAAATTTTCACCAAATTTCGTCAAATGGCGATAGAAAGCTGAAATTTACCCTACACTCCAATTTCAAGAACCTCTGAAGACGACTTCAAGTAGGTTCAAATAAATTTTGGAGCCTCCAGCGACTTTTCGAAAATTACTGGAGCCTCCAGTAGATTTTTGAAATTTGAAATTCTCGCAACATTTTACCAATAATGAAGTTGGCAAGCTGAAATTTACTTCTCAAACTAATTTCAATACGATATGAAGTCGACTACATGGTGGGTTTCAAATGGGTTTAAATGATTTTAAAGCTTCCAGCTACTTTTTGGAAATTTCAATTTTCCAAAAAACACCACATGACCTCTCAAAAAGTCGCTGGAGCCTCCAAAACGACTTAAAATCCACCAGCAGACATTTTGTAGCGTATTGAAATTAGTTTGCAGAATGAACGTTGACTTTCCATCTCCGTTCAATGAAATTTTTAGGAAATTTAAAGTTTCAAAAATCTCCTGGAGGCTCCAGCAATTTTCAAAAAATCGCTGGATGCTCCAAAACGACTTGAAATCGCCCTGCAGTGGCTTCGTAGCGTATTGAAATTAGTTTGCAGAGTAAATTTCAGCTTTCCAACTTCATTTTGATGAAATTTTGTGGGAATTTCGAGTTTCAAAAATCTGCTGGAGGCTCCAGAAGTGCTCAAAACGGTTTGAAATAGTTTCCAATCGATTTGGTATGTCGAAAATAGGGTGTATCCCGAATTTCAGCTTTCTTGGTCAATTTGGTAAAATTTTGATTTTTCCCATCATTTTTGGCCTTTTGATTTTCAAAAATTCACCAGAAATCGAAAAACGTACTTTAGCACTTGAAATGTTGACAGGTGATAAATTTTTGCTTGATCTTTTGATCTACCTTCCTACAGTTTGAAAAATGTTGCACAAGTCGTATGTTGGAACGCAAAATCTGCGATTTCGGCTGACCTGTTAATCAAAATGGCCGCCATTTTGTGAATAGGGCCACTTTTTTTTTGAGTACAAGGGCTAGAAATGTTCCTCAGGACTCCCCCTTTAAGAAAAAAGTTTCCCCGGAGGATCGACGGGGGGGGTGCAATTTATCCTTAAGTGGGCTTCCCGGCTAAAATTAGGTACATATATTGATTGTGAACACTCAACTCAACCATACAAAATAAAGGTCATTTACCTTTGAATATGAGTGCCTACCTATTTGTGTGCATAATTTCCAGAAAATATGTATCTTTTGAGTTTGACATAATTTTTGAAAATTCGTAAAAAAACATACCCACTTATGCAGTACAGTACTGTAAAGTGATATATTCTGCTGAGTCATGATCCAAAATCACAGGCAGTAGGTGGATAGGAAGAGGTACACCGTCGGTTATGAACCCAGACTCGAAGTCAATGTAATAAAAAAATTCAGATTCCGTATCCGAAGAGAGATGATTTAGGTATGCAAATACGCTATAAAACTTCATTTTTCTCTTTAAAATGTACCTAACGCAGCGTGAATTCGAAATGAGCATTGTTTTTATTCACAGTTTTCTGAACTGCACCCGGAGTAACACTATTTGTCTAGACTTGTAAACTGACCCGATTATTATACCGAAACTCGATTTACTCATACTTATGTATTCGCTTAATGACACTATACCTACCTACTTACTTACTATACACCCTACGCAATGAAAATATATCTGCAAAATTACATTTCAATGTACCTACTTATTCGTTTTTTTTCTTGTTTCTTTTAAAATACATATATGTACATAACACTTAATAATTTAGATTTAGTACGATGAAGCTCCGAGTAAATATTATTTTTATAATACGTATTTCTTTTTTGTTGAATTTTCAGCGGGCCAAATGTATCCGTGTTACATTTACGAAGCACTTCGGAGCCGTGGATGATTGCAAACGAAGATGAAAACGTCGCTCGAAACTTGAAATTAATATTTAACAACATGGATGCGGGTAAAATGTACAGAGATATCGAATCGTCGCACTCGCAGCAGCATCATCAGAAACACTTACGCGAAAACGAATGTCAGCCGTTGATTAATAAACAACCGTTACCATTACCTAGACGTTATATTAATAGAGCACATTCCACGCTCAATGGAACGAGTCAACAAAATTATTTAAAAAGTAAAAGTACTAACGAATGTAGCAGAAGCGATTCGCTAATAATTGAACCGCCTAGAAGATTTTCCAACGAGTACGAAAAAGAATTAGAAATGAAACTTTCAACCAACACCAGAAGAAAACTGGAAAAAGACAACACGCTTAGATCTCTCTCCTATTACCCGATTCTTTCACCTCCTCCGGGGTTTCAAGACGTCGACGGCATCGAATACTTGGAAAACTCGGAAAACATCAATCCTACCAATAAGGGTAACGGTTGCGGCCCTGCTGGCACTTACATGTATCCGGATTTACGTTCGAAAACCGGATTACTTAATGCCCGAAATGGCAGCTATTACCGAACCAATAAAGGTGCTACAAATTGCGGATATTACGCTCCCAGCGATAGGGATAAAATACCGCCGAGTAAATCGAACTATCGAAGAAGGATGACTGCCGATTACGCCGCCGATCACGATCAGTTCAATAATCGTTTTAAATCGGAATCTTTCAACGATAAAGTCGGCGGATTTTCGAGTTGGCGTTCGGAATCCGATCCGTATCCAGAATGTTCTCAGTACTCTTATAATTGTTATTGCAACCACTGTCGTGTAGGTTCGGTGCCGTCTACACTAAGTCATAGCATAGCCGGCGAGCCGAGTTACCTGGACGCATTCGACGACAGAGGCGAACAATTTGATACACCTTCGATCAAGTCCTACCATTCGTACGAGCCAGAAACGCCGCGTAGGCAGAAAATTCGTCGAGCCGCTAGTTTCCAGGCGAGATGCGCGAACACGTATTATTTACCGGAAAGCAATGGTGTTGATTATTTTTATGGCACGCAAGCTAGAAGTATTCCCAAGAATCAGAGCCGTAATAGATACGCCTCGTTTGATGGTACGTATATGTATAATTAACGAGTCTGCAGGGGCGCACACGTCCAAGTACATATATGAGAATCCCAAAAGCATCTTCTGAAGAGCTAGAGGGTTTGAGTCTTATCCTTGTTTTCATCAAAAGTCAATAAACTATCAAGTTCAGGGGGTGATGACGTTTCTAAAAAATTCTTCGATCACGTACTTAGACTAGGAGACTTCATTGGAACACTTCCTAATAGACTATAATCCATACATGAAAAAGTGCTCTAGAAGTTGATTTTGTATTTTTTTTTCGAGGACCATGAAAATGCGCTGCCAAAATGAAGGTACTACCCGCCCCATTCAGAAAAGTGCAATTTTGAAATTTTTACCCCGCACTACGAGGGGGTGGACCCTCAAAAAGGTTATTTTGGGGACGTGGTCGGGACTGAAAAAACTCAACGGGGTTGTGTTGGGAGACTTCTCCCGATGCCAAATATGTAATTTTTTCCCGTGAAACCCTGCACAACTACATTCTATGGCACTTTGAATGCGATTTTTATGCATTTTTGGCCATTTTTGATGATAAAATGGCTCTGACGTCCAGAATATGGCTGGGGACCGAACGATTCTTGGACGTTTGTTAGATGGGCCTATTTGAAGCCCAACTGCGCAAAAACGGCGAAAAAATACGATCACAACGCGATTTTATGAGCACTAGTAGGCTTGTTACCACTCCCCCACCCCCCGAATTAAATAATGCATTGTCTATACGATAATATCGATGCGACCCATCAAAATGGTATACAATTTCGCGCTGAACTCAAAAATCGCAATCATTTTTAATTCTGACCCCCCCCCGGTGGAGTTTTGTCCCCCAAACTGAATATACCGATCACATCACACGTCAATAATGACACTGAGGATTCATGTGTACGCAATCAGAATGATTCTCATATTCGTTGCTTGGGAATATTTTTGCTTCAAAATTTTTCATTCAATCTCCACCCTCTCCCCACCCCTTTAAAGACTACTTATGTTTGAACATGGATTTGAAAACTTGAACATGACCTATCAAAATCGTATAAAATTTCGCACTGAGCTCGAAAATTGCAGTCATTTTTCAGTTGGACCCCCTCAGTGGAGTTTTGCCCTCTTCCCCCCATTATTATGGGTCTGTATATATGAGGATTTATGTAACAATATGACGCTTGTAATGTAAAAATATACTCCAGGAAAATGATACTTACAAAAAAATATGAAAATTGGAACAAAAATGAAAGATATTTAGAGACGTTCCGCATGAAAAGGGACAACTTCGTGAGATTTGAAAAAATTGAGTTAAGCACACCACGTTAAACTAGACAAAATTTGCTAAAAAATGAGCCAAATAGCAAAAAAAACGACCCATATGCGGAAACGCTGCGAATTTTCAAAAATGAGGTAACAAAAAACATAGTTTTGAAAAAAAACGCGTTCAAAGTTTTTGATTTTTTTTTCATTTTTCGCATTTTAGACCTGAGTTTGCGTTCTACATAAAAAAATAATGTATATAACCTAAAATGTAGAAATTTTTATTCATCCGATGGGATTTTCACTTTTTTTTTCGATACTTGGTGGCTGCTGAAAGTTAAAACGTATAATTTATGAGTATTTACGAGCACGTACGGGTAAAAACAGTGATACCATTGGAAAGCGCGTTAAATTTCCTATAAGATTCCGTCAAAAAGTGAAAAACGAAAATTTTGATCATTTTTCATAAAAACCTGTTTTCTGAAGAATTATGTTTCTAACGAAGTTGTCCCTTTTCATGCGGAACGTCTCTAGGTAAATGAAAATAAAATGAGATGGAATGAGTAAAAACAGAATAATGAGAAAAACAAGAAAAAAATAACAAAAAAAAAGTGGTACAACAATGAAAGATACAAAAAATACAAAAACGAAAAAAAACGAGATGAAATAAAAAAAAAACAGAAAAATAAGAACGAGAAAAAAATACAAAGACATAAGAAAATTGGAACAGAAATGAAAGATGAAAAAAATATAAATGAAATGAAAACAGATGAATTGAGAAAAAAATTACAAACTAGAAAAATGGAACAACAATGAAATGTACAAAAAATGTGTAAATGAAAAAATGAGATGAATAGAGTAAAAACAGAAAAATAGATATGAAAAATGGGGGGGAAAATACTCTGATCACGTGTGCATAAATTTTCATATACTGACGTGTAATGTGAAAAGTTTGTTTAGTTTTATAGTTAGATTCATTTTAAGAAGAAAAATTCCACCGAGGGGGTCCAACTGAAAAATTACTGCAATTTTCGAGCTCAGTGCGAAATTTTATACGATTTTGATAGGTCATGTTCAAGTTTTCAAATTCATGTTCAAACATAGTCTTTAAAGGGGAGGGGAGAGGGTGGAGATTGAATGAAAAATTTTGAAGCAAAAATATTCCCAAGCAACGAATATGAGAATCATTCTGATTGCGTACACATAAATCCTCAGTGTCATTATTGACGTGTAATGTGCAAAGTTTGTTTAATATCATCGGTATATTCATTTTGGGGGGCAAAACTCCACCGCGGGGGGTCAGAATTAAAAATGATTGCGATTTTTGAGTTCAGCGCGAAATTTTATACCATTTTGATGGGTCGCATCGATATTATCGTGTAGACAATGCATTATTTAATTCGTGGGGGTGGGGGGGAGTGGTAACAAGCCTACTAGTGCTCATAAAATCGCGTTGTGATCGTATTTTTTCGCCGTTTTTGCGCAGTTGGGCTTCAAATAGCCCCATCTAACAAACGTCCAAGAATCGTTCGGTCCCCAGCCATATCCTGGACGTGAGAGCCATTTTATTATCAAAAATGGCCAAAAATGCATAAAAATCGCATTCAAAGTGCCATAGAATGCAGTTGTGTAGGATTTCACGGGAAAAAATTACATATTTGGCATCGGGAGAAGTCCCCCAACGCAACCCCGTCGAGTTTTTTCGGTCCCGACCATGTCCCCAAAATAACCTTTTTGAGGGTCCACCCCCTCGTAGTAGCACTTTTTCGTGTGTGGATTATAGTCTAAGGAGACTTCATTGGAGCACTTCCTAAGAACTCCTACCTACTTCTTACAAAAACGTGTGCGCCACCTGGAGCCTTTGATTATATATACATGGACTGCTATCTTCATTGTCGCCGATGAAGCCGAAGTAATAGAGGTACTTAATCGGGAGCATTGGGAATTTTCATGCGCGCGCAGGAATCCGAACCGCGCTCACACCTTCCAATCACCAGCGACGGACACCCTCCTACGTTCCAACAACCGCACTGCTCATTGCAACGAAATCTCGCGCATGCTCAGAGCCCATGTCCCGATTAAGTACCTCCATTGCTTTGGCTTCACGATTCCCGTTCAAGAACAATAGGAGATAGCAGTCCATGTATATATAGTCAAAGCCTGGAGCTTAATTCGTGACATCATAGGTATTTAAATCCTTATTCGAGATCAACTCAAATTTCAATTTTTTTTTTCTTTGCAGACGCCTACCATGACACGAGAACGAACGCCATTTATAGTAGATCACCTAACTCGTATAATTATCCATACTACTATTACAACGATTGCCTACCTGCCAATAACACTAATTACAACAATCGATTCCAAGATTGCTCGTGTTCATATCCAAATTCGCTGATAGAAAAACCAGTCACTAGAAAGATGAGCTCGAGTTCCAGTAGCATACCTATCCAAGGGAAGAACCGCACTAGATACGATGACGAATACCCGATCATAACCGATGTTCATAATCAGCTCTACGAAGAAATATACCCTACCGGTAAAGATCGAATAAGCCACGAAATGACAAATCCGCCCGATATCGCGAATATATCGTCGTATTCGAGATTGGAAAATCATAACGCCTATGACCCAGAGTTCATTCGAAAACAGCCAGATATTCTACAAAGCGCGTATTACGGTAGTAGATGCTCATCGTCTTTATCAACCGATCCAGCAGCGGGAAGCTGTCTAGCTAATTATCCTACGCCGTATAATGATAATGCATATTTGGAAGAATTGAAAAGAAAATCGTATTCTTTACCTAAATCGTTTCAACGTAATGATAAAATGCGTACTGATATCAAACTGCAAGATAAGTAAGTAGTATAGTTTTTATTTTGGTAATATTTTTCATAGGTATTTATATTTATATCTAGATTACCTAGTGAATAGTTTGTTGAATTTTTATGTAGTTTATCGGTTACGTGCTTCATCAAAGAATAGGTGAGATGAGTTGTAGCATAACACGATACCGCGATAGTTTCATTGATTTGGTGAAATTTTTTGAACGATACATACCTATCAATTAAAATTACTATCGATGATATCAAAAATCGTGATGATTAATTATTTGATAAATCAATCGATAATATTACCTACATAGGCTCAGGTGTACAGTGCACTTGAGAACACCAAATTCAATAACAAACTTTGCACTTTCCTTTTTTTTTTTTTTAAGTCAATAAAATCTGAATTAGGTACTCGTAGATCTGGGTAATCCTTGTGTCCAAAATGTTATTGACTTCATCAAAAAAGACTTGAACTTATTTTGTCGAGTTTTTTATCCGGGCTCCGAGCTAGATATTTCTTTCAGCCATGAAAAAAATTGTGAAACCAACTTTTCACTAACGTCGTTCAAGATGATAGGCCAGCGTTAAAATCAAATTCAGGATTTCAGGTTCAGATTTTCCAAATTAAAATTAAAATTTTCTGACTTGAAGATCAGTCTCAACGAAGAAAGGAGGGAGAGGGGGATTCTATCAGCAATCTTGTTCTGATTGTGAAAAATAAAAACTGAAGGAGAAAAACTGATTGAAAAATTAAAAATAAAAAAACTCGTTTTTTTCTCTTTTTTTGAAATTTTTACAGCCCAAGTGCAACTCCTTCAGTTTTGAAGATAGGTACTTTTTTTCTGTAGAAAATCAAATTTTATATTCAAAGCAGGAGTGGTGACTACAAAAAAAAAACCAACAGCTGACCAAAAATACGTCTATTATCTCAGAAAATCAAAAATCCAAAAAAAATAAAGTTCGATTTTTGTTCATTTTTGGATTTTTTTTTGACAAGAATAAAGCACAAAAACAGTAGTGAAATTCCAGTAAAATTTAGCGAAAGTTGCGAAAAATATTGTTGCAACCTCTTCTAAACGCAAGTAAAAGCATTAAAAAAATTGTTAATCACCAAAAACTGCTGAAATTCCCGTGAAATTTGACAAGAATTGAGTTACTAAAAATTGTTTTATGACATAATTTCTAAAATAACATTTAGAAAACCTAAAATACTGAAATCAAGAAACCAATATTCACATAAGTATCGAAAGATTGCTAAAAACTTATAATTTAATCGACCAAAAAACCAAAATGAAAATCATTTCAGTAAAAAAATTAAACAAAAAACGTGTTTTTTAGTTGTTCTTTTTCAATGACATTACCAGTTTAGCTTCTTCAATTTTGAAAATACCACATCATTCTTATAAATGGAGTACCTGTTTTGTTTGAAATTCAACCTTAAAAAATGTCCTTTGCATATCTAGGTACCTAAAAAAATTGAATGAGACAGTCATAGGTAAGCTTATGAAAATTGAAAAAATTAAGACATGCGTCCTACTTTTCTATCATCTTGGTATTTTTTTGAAATTTTCTTGAATGCCACCATCCCTTTTAGAGGTAGATCTAGGTGCCAAGTACGTAGTAGGTAAAAAGTAATGCCACCTTTTTTTTGCTGGAAATTAAATTTAGTGATCTATTTTTTCCAATCGTCTTAGGATTTGATATTGAGCCCTCATCATCGTCATAAAAATTAAAAAAAAAAAAAAGTTTTTAAGATGTGTATTTTGCAGCTTTTGTTACTCAAATAAATAAAATCAAACCAAATATAAAAAATCAAAAAAATTCCAAATCTTAGTTCTTATTTTTCAAAAACTGTATCATTAGGCATTCAAGTAGGTACCTATGTATAAGTAGGTAACTTATGCACTTTGATAATTTTTCAGGGCTATTGACCCAATTGAGTTCAGGTTCAGGGTCAAGTTTTAGGTCAAAATTTGTGGAAAGTTAGGTTTAGTTTTAGTTTTAGTTTTGGTCTAGTGCCGGTTCAGTTCTAGTCTAGTCAAATTATCTCTTCTTTTCAATCGAGTTCTATTGGTAGGTACCAGTACTAAAATTTACAGTGAAAAAAAGAACAAGTTTTGGATTGATTTCGAGTAAAATAACTCTTTAAAAAACAACAAAACAAAAAAACTTTTTTTTTTCAACAAAAACGAACCTTATTCACATTGCATTACAATAACTGAGTAAGTGAGTAGTGAAAAACACAATAAGGCTGACAAATCGACAAGAAATTCTAGAAAAATGTTCAGTGCTTTGAATTGAATTGAAACTTGAAAGTGCCAAAGGACAGGACGACAGGAGGCACTAGCCACTAGATCTATTGAAAAAGTTTAGATTTAGATTCAATTTAGGTTTGATTTCGAGCTTTTGAAATAAAAAGTTTAGTGCCATTTTTTTTTGGGCTGAATGAAATTGAATTGTGAATAATAACCGGTTTCAATTCAAACGGCTTTTGTTCGAGTTTTGAGCTTGGGTCTACAACTTTTTCAAAGTTCTGAAAGTTCAAATTCAAAACTCAACAGCAGTAAAAGTAAAGCACATTAGCAAGCTTAAGCACGAACCAAAATCATTCACGGTTCAGGCAATTTAATTTAATTTAATTTAAATGCAATAACATAACGTATCTATGTACGAGTACATTGATTAGTTCTATTGACTGTTGTATGTAGGCCTACTTCGAACTTCAGTAATTAATTTTCAAGAGATTTTCATTTTTCAATGAACCCATTGAACGTTGCAAAATATTAATTTCTAATTTCTACATTATTTTGAACCTGGCATTACCACTGAAAGAGAGAGTGTCTTGAAATCCAAACTGAGACCGAGAGAAAGCCGAAGTACACACTATACACACAAGTATTTTCGTGTTTCATTTTGCTTAGCTTAGCGCCCTTTTTCAAAAAATTATCCTCGTTTCCATGAATGAAACCCGGTGAATATCGAAGTCATTCATTCATCCGATTAACGCTCCTAGCGGCGAAATTCATAACCATAATATTGACTTATCGGAATTCGGAATTAGGCCGAACAGGTCAAAACACAGTGGTTGCCTACAAAATATCAATTTTTTCGTTGTAAATAAACTTTCGTTGAAAGTTTACAAGTTTTGTTTGGACAGTTGATTGAAAATTAGTGTGAGTAGGTGTTTGAAATTGTTTATAGAAACGGAATTTTACGAAACATCGATCCAATTTATATGACCAACGATAAAACTAATCAATTTAGGGGTACGTATAAACTGTTAGTTCGATTAACTTTCTTAATCCTCCATAAAATTCACCATACCATTTGCCAAACTGGCGAGGTTCACAGTTTTCAACTCGAGTATAGCATATGTATCGTTGATTTATTTTTGTCCTTTAGTTTCGTACATTGAATATGTAAATATTTAAATTTTTCATTCGAAATCGCGTCATAATTCATCAAAATTACAGCTGTTCTGCTTTATAACGTTATAGTACCGAATGGTTAGAATTTAGTACCTATGGTTTACCTTATAGTGAAATATTATTTGTGTTAGTTAACGTAAATTTTCATTCTGTTTTTAGTCCTGTGTTGCTGTTCCATTGGAGAAAACATGGAATAAAGGGGCTCTTGTTGAATAAAAAAGTGGCCATTCCACCCTCAGTTATGTCAGAAACTGCTCCTACTACAGTGAGTAAAATAAAATTATAATAGAATTTTTTCTGCTTCGTCGTACCTACCTAACTACGTTGTAATAATAAAATGTCGATTTGTTTTTTATAGCCAATAAAAGATATGCCAGAAAAGAAAAAATACGGTCGTTTAATGAAAGTCGGTCAGTACTCCAGTACTCCTTCTCTAGATGATAATTCAGTTAAGCATATCAACTTCGACTGTGATAATAAGTATGTATTTTCCAAACTCACTTTCAAAATTTATATAACCTATTAATAGGTTCATTAATTATGTTTCAATTCACAGATATAGAAGAGATAAATTTAAAAACAGCAAGACTGCCACCTTAAATTCGGCTGATTTCCGTCCCACATCTCAAGAAAACATTGTTTCTAGTGAGTATATCTGCATTCGTCAACATGTAACACTATAATGTACTGTAAACATCCTGTGTTTTCTAAATACCGATTTCAAAACACGAATTTCGTTTGGTAATAGGTTCAAATCTCGGTGACCGTGTGTTTCATAAATTTTGCAAAAGTTTTTCTCTACGGTTTCTAAGGAAACCGTCAGACGCTGAAGATGACGATCACAAGAGCATGTCCAACGGAAGCTCTTCGAATAAAGTATTCTGTGAACCAGCTCCACCAAAGAAAAGCTCCAACAAGTATGAATTTGTATTTGAGATCATTACGTTCAGTGTTCGATGTTTTTTATTGTTGCTGTATTTATTTAGATTTGGACCATTAGCCTGGCGTACTAGTAAAGAACGTAAAAATAAAATGAACGGTTCTGTCGATAGGAATGATGAAATTGACTCTACAAGTCGACATGAAGTACATGTAAGTATTATAATATTTTACTCGAGTTATTGAAATAAATTTATTTTTCATCTATCTCTTTTTTCGTAGCAGATTAAAGATAGGGAACAGCCTCCAAAATTGGAATGTCAGCAGCGAATAGTCCGCCGAACGTTGTCTGATCTCAATGGATACTGCGATATAGTCAAAGACAAACATTTCAACGCTACAGTTCCTACTAAATATAAACCACCAGTTCCTGTTGTGTCCAAGTAAAATTTTATTCATCATTTTCTCCTTTCGAGTAAATTATATTTTTACTCATGTAAATATATGTGTTGCGTAGGAAACATAGACAATATAATTTACGTCGAACAGCCAGTCAGCCTCTGTTAAGTAGTCGATTTTCACCAGCGTTAGAGCGAAAACCTTTGCGTAAGTTTTCATTGGTTCAGTTATTGTTTTAATGGAGAAGTATTTTATTAATTTGGAAATATTGTACAGCGTCCAGAGCAGCTTGTAGTGAAGACGAAAGAGCCTTGTTTTCTGAAGATGATATGATGTCTGATTCTGGATCTTCGGTACCTTCGCGAAAGAATTCTCTCGAACAGGTGACTGTCTAAATACTCGTACTTAATTTAATCACACATTTTTCGAAAATGTTTATTTATTGTGTTTTTTATTTCATGAAGGGTATCAACGAAGAGGTTGTAATTTATGCTGAAGCTGTCTGGGATCATGTAGCTATCGAATCGGAAGAGTTGCCTTTCAACGCCGGTGATGTCATTGAAGTTTACAATGTCCTAGACAGAGAATGGTGGTGGGGTATGTGCAATGGTAAATCTGGATGGTTTCCTTCTGATTTCGTTCGAGTAAGTGTTTTATTAACTGTTTTACATTTTGAAGTTTCTGTCTGCTAATCCGATGATAATTTACAGTTACGAGTAAATCAAGAAGAAACGTTAGAAAGCAGCTTGGATTCTCCGACTAAATTGCATACTTCGTTGTCAATTTATTCGAACGATCAAGTTAGATCGAAAATTGTTTGCGAACTGATTAGCACCGAGAGAGATTTCGTTAAAGTTTTAAAAGACGTGAAAGAAGTAAGAATCCGTTCAATTAATCCGTCTCTAGGGAGATGAAACTTATTACTTGTTCTCGACGTCTAATAATTAAATTTTTTACGCAGGCCTATATAATCGAATGTCGTAACGCGAAAGAACTTTTCACGATGGAAGATACTTTCAAAATATTCGGTAACTGGGAACAAATCCTGGCGTTTCAAGTTTTATTACTAGAAAATCTGGACTTGAGCTTAGATTCGCAAGCTCCTCATAAAACTTGCGTTGGAAATTCGTTTTTGAAATTTGTAAGGATATTTTTATATTTTTATTCGATTCCAGAAACGAGTAATTAATTCGATTTTATTTTACAGCAAGAGCATTTCCGAATGTACTCCGACTACTGTAATAATCATCCTTTATCCATAGCCACCCTACAGCAGCTGTATCAGAAAGCCGAGTATAGGAATTTCTTCGAAAAATGTAGGATTAAAAAGAACTTGATCGAAATCCCCTTGGATGGATTTTTATTAACGCCGATTCAGCGAATTTGCAAATATCCTTTACAATTGGCCGAGTTGCTCAAATACACCGAAAGCGAACATCCTGACTATGACGCTATTCGAAACGCGTTGAACGCTATGCGAGAAGTTGCTGTTCTTATCAATGAAAGGAAACGTCGAATGGAAAGTTTAGAAAAACTGATATTATGGCAGCAAAGAATTGAAGGATGGGAGGTGAGTGTATTGAAAGATTCGAATTTAAAACCATAAGAATGAATTCTAAAATAAATTTCGACATTGTAATTTTTTCTCCTTAAAATTTCACAGGGTGATAATTTAATCGAGAATAGTTCGCAGCTTATTCATCAGAACGACGTTACCAAAGTTTTCGCTGGTGTTTGGTCAACAAACGTTACGCTGTTCTTGTTCGATCATCAACTCGTGTTCTGCAAAAAGGTACATAAATTATTTGCATCGTCTGGAGTTATGAAATCGAATAATGATCTTATTTGTAATCTTCCTAATTCAATTCTAGGATATTCTAAAACGTGACTTTTACATGTACAAAGGAAGAATATCATTGGATAATTGCGAAGTAATCGATATTGCCGATGGCAAAGGTAATAATATCGAATTATATATTTTTTAAAACCGAAGTTCGCAGGTCGATAAATAACTTTCATTTCATTTTTTACAGATTCGTTGCTCGGTATTAATATCAGACACGGTATTAAAATACAAAACATACAAAAAAACAAATGGTTATTATTCTCGTGTCGAACGCATAAAGAAAAATTAGAATGGCTGGAAGCTTTCAAACGCGAAAAGGAATTGGTGCTCTTAGACGAACGTAATAAATTACAGATCACGCCAGTCGATCGGCATCTCGCTTACATCACTGCCACAACGTGCAATAGTCGACATACCTTTTTAAAACATAAAAGTACGTCGAATTTCGTCCTCGTTACGTCAAGCTCAGCGCGATATAATCATGTTATTTATTTCATTTCAGATAAAAAGTTCAAGAGATCGTTCCACAATAATGGACATTTCAGCAGGAACACCGGATCGCCGCACATTTTAGGCAGAAAAGTTGGCACATGGTTTATGTTCGGAGCGAACAGAAAAAACCATCGAAGAATTAACACCAAAAGTCAAATAACATCTATTTAATTCGTATATCGAAATGTTATTGTATTTTACGTTATGGTTGCTATTCTAATGGCTAGCTATTTGAGATTCCTTCACGAGTCGTTCATAAGGCAGAGGAACATTTTTGTATTTTTATACGCGCAAGAGTCATTTTTCTATAAGCTTTAAAATTGATATTTTTTTATGCTCATTGCGAAAAATTCCCTAGTCACTAACATTCCTCAATATTTTTTCGGATCATTACGGAGTCTTTTTTTTTTAGATCTCGAACCGCTTTCACCGTTTGTGCGGATTCGCGAAAATTTTTTAATTTGCTAGTCAGGTTTACTAAAGATTGGAGATTTTTTAATGCATTTTACTTTGCCTATTTTCTCTATTTTTTTTTTCTTATTTATTTATTTTACATATCGACTGAGAAGTTGATCGCTTCTGTCATTCCAATTTTTTTTTTCTTTCTTTGAATCGCTTATCAACATAACACTTTCAGTAGATGCTGCTGGTTTTTATTTATTTTTATATATTTGTATGTATGTTTCTTCCAATTTTCCTATCTTTACAAAAGACTGGTCAGCAACGTATAGATTTTGCCCAGATGTGTGAGTGTATGTGCATTGGCATACTACACAGTAAAATTTATAGAAACGCGTACGCGAAGGTATTTTTATTTTTTTATTTCAATTTTTAAATTCTTATGTAATTTTATAATATTTTTAAAAGATTGTTCTCATTTTAGATACTGAAAATGATCTGTAATTTTATATGTATTAAGCACATTCCGAATTCGCAATTATTTCATCATCTATTGTTCATTATCTTCCTAGCTTAAATCAGTATTATTTGAAATAAAGAAAATTTGTTGTGTTACGAATTATTTTTATCCAGTACAAAAAAACAATTACAACGAAACGAAAATAACGATACATCATTTAAGTTTGTTTTTATGCTTCAATCTCTTCTTTTGACTTTTCGTCAACGGTTTTTCCATCAAAGGAATTTTATTGGAAGGTGCCTTTTTGACAACAGCGGGTTTGGTAACTTTGGGTTCGTCGCTTTGTAAAATTTTCTGAGCGGCGAAAGTGTAAAGTTGACTGTTGATTTTCTCCAGTTTTTGTATCTTTTCACGTAACGCAGCTACCTCGGAATTATTCTTATCGTCGTCGTCATCGTCATAGTCGATAGAATCAGCGCCGATCAAATCATCAGGAGTGAATACCTCCATCAAGTCGGCATTTTCGTTCTCGTCGAACCGTTTCAGGAAGTTTTTCAACACGGTGACAGGTTGGAAATCATGATGTTGGAGTTTTTTAGGCAGGATTCGAACAATTACATTGGTTACGTTACCTCGACAACGTATAGTTCGCAGGCATTGTTTACTTTCGATATGCCATATTTTTACAGATTCGTCAGCCGATCCGGAGATAAGCGAAGTACCGTCGGTTGAGATTGAAAGACTGTTGACTTGTTTAGTATGACCACTAAAAGTAGTATCGTTCGAAGTATCGGTAAAATGATAGTCACGATTACGCGGCGGATCTAGAAGTGAGAAAGTTTTTATGGTGCCATCTCCGGTACCAACGAATACGTAGTTTTCAGCCGGATCGACGACAATGCTGCATGGTTTGCTGTCGAAAACGATCGATAGTAGTTGGGTTCCGGTGGCCAGGTCGTATATCTACGAATAAGTACAAAGATAAGAGTATATTCGATACTGGAATTAGATAAAATCTCGAAAAAAACTTACCTTGCATGTTTTATCAGCAGAAGCAGTATAAAGTCTGGCACGTTGGCCTCCACTTCCAACATATAAATCATTAATACGTATCGAATGATCGGAAAACGTGTATCGGGATTCGACTTGAGATGATTGCTCGTCTGATTTTATACCCATATACATGAAATTGGCTGAAATTAATACCGATAGTTTCCAAACACATACTAGACCATCTTCACCACCTGTCAACAAGAATAAAATTCATATCGAAGACTGATTTACTGCCAATATCATGATTTAGCAAAAGAATCATACCTGTTATCACATCAGAACCATCACGAGTCCATGTTATCACAGTAATCCGTTGGTAATGACCGCTAACAGTCGAAAGTAACTTTCCGGTAGCGAACTGAAAATCCAATATTATAGAAACATACTCGAAAACAGAACCAAAGTTCATTCTACGTAAGCAACTACGATTACCTGCCATATAAGTAACTTATTTTCAATTGAAACGGCTATATAGAGACCGTCAGGACTGACTGAGAAGCATCCTACTTCGCCAGGACACAGCATTTTAATGTGTTGAATTTTCTCTTGACTGTTGATCGGCCAGGCCAAAATTAAAGGTCCTTTTTGAACGGCTAACACGTAATCATTGTTCAAGACATCCATACATCTGGCATTTATTGCAGAGCTCTTGTATGTCATCAGAGTAGTTCCACTTTTTAAATCCCATACATTCATGTTACCGAATGTATCGGAAGTGAATATAACGTCGTTGATTTCGGCCATGCTTGTTTTGATTTATAACATATTCGTCAGCGTATTAGAAAATCATTAAATTAATCTAAAATTAAAACGAAACTATTATTTTAAAAGCACTTTACACCGAAAAAATGATCAATGCACTCAAAAATTACTACGATCGAGCACATGTGAGTTTTGTTTACAATTTACATACTGATAAGTGATAACTCACTGATCTTATTTTGTCAGCTTGCAAGTGGATGGAGTGCAATTTTTGTAATGTGAATTGTGAAGTAAAATATTGTAAAAAAATACGAAAATTCAGATTCAAACTTTGAATTAGTAATTTACTTCGTTCTTGTATTTTTTTTAATCTTCAAAAATGTGACTTATTTCAACTTTGACAAAAAAAAAAAAAAAACGATTTTTATGCAACTTTGAAAACAAATTAAACCGAGTAGAAGTTTTTTCAAGCTTGAAGCTTGAATGAAAATGCGTAGGTATTATTTTTTGCAATTTTGGCAAAAAGAGACATTTTTTGAAAAAAAAACTTATTTTCAAGTTTTTACATTTTTGATACAAAATAGCACATCACTGCAATTTCTACATAAAAATGTTTCATTCAATTTTGGAAAAAAAACAATCTGAAGAAAATTAAATTTTTAAAAAATGGAACTTTTTTGCAATTTTGGCTTGACAAAAAACTTTTAATTATTGTCAATTTTGACATGAAATAAAAAAGTATAGGTACATTTTAAGTTCTGCTATTTTGCTAAAAATTTCTAAAAATCCTCACCTTTTGCTAAAAATAAAATTATCATAGTTTGTCAAAATTGCCACATAGTCTTGTTTTTTGCTGAAAAATTTACTTAAAATTGTAGCTTTTATCCTGCGAAAGTTCCAAAAAGTTTGATTTCCTCCAAAAATTTGCTAATCACTTTCAATAAAACCCTGATTTTTGTTCAAATTGCCGAAGGTTTGATCGAGTTTCATTATACTTATTAGATTTTGAATAGCAAATTGCAATGTTTTCTTTCGTAATTTTTTTCACATGGAACAATGTTTTTTATTGGGTGATTTTTTCTGCATAAAAAATATGTTTTGCACACGTTTTGTAAATTTTTTACAACTTTGGCTTCTTTTTCGAACTTGTATAGCTACATAAAGTCACCTTTTTTTGAAAAAAAAATCAAGTACATACAAGCTTTGGTATTACCTTTTTTTTGCTTGTTAAATCTAGGTAATCGTTCGTTTTGTTGGTGATGTCTTTTCAGTTTTCAATTCAAAAATTTGTTCAATCTTCAAAGTTCAGGCTTCAGAGTTGTTTTCGTTTTTTGTTTTTAAAGATTAGAAAAAATTCCTTAACCCAAAGTTAACACTACACAACGAATGAACGAATAGTCAAAGTCATGTCATTAACGAAAACGAATAAAGAAATAAGTTTAAAACTCAGCAGCTTCGATTTACACAAGAATCACCATTTTTATGATCGTCGAAGGCTTTGAAACGAAGAAAAATGTGGATGCATTTGAAAGTGTCAAAGAAGTTGTCTACGAGTACTTTCAAGGCGCAGAAATTATTCGAAACGTGGAGTTTTTCATCATACCTATTTTTGGGGGAATTGTCCTCGATTACCTCAAGTTGGTGAAGGTGTTCCATTAAAAATTTTTAACAAATTTAATATCAAATCATCAGGTTTGTCCCTCCCCTCCCCTCCCATCACCTCCCCTCACACTCCATCACTTTTCTAACCTTCATCGTTAAGAGTTTTATTTCACTAGAAGAAAAAACAAAATGTTGAAGGTGTTGAAGAAAATGCCTACTTTCAAGGCGTAAAAGATTTTCAAAACATGGATGCAATGAATATAATTTCACTACGAATATCATTTTAGGAAAATTATTATCGATTAAAATTTAAGTATGTAATCCGAGATTGTCCGCTGCGAATACAGTGCCTAATTTATTATTATTCGTATATTAAGCATAAAAATTACCTCAGTCTATTAACCCCCAGAACAGGCCTTAGATCGACATTCGATAGGACTTTGAAAACAGAATACCTACCTTATACTCAAAATGGATAATTTAACAGAAGCAACCTAAGTTTACTCTATTTTAGTTCGAATTTGAAATTGACGGTTTGGATTTATCAGAAACGTGTTAAGTATTCCCAATATTCCAATAAAAAATAAGAAACAAAAATTCACTCGGTCACGTTATAAAAGTTGCCTACTCTCAAGGCAAAATGCAAAAATGTACTAGTAGGAAATCAATTCAAATGTTTTTTTTTTTTACCAGAACACTACTAGATAATACAAAGTTCTCATGAAATTGATGCAGATTGTGATTAATTTAGGATCTCATTAATAATTAGACTGATGTTGGATGATATAATAATCGAAAATGAGAAAATTAATTTCGAAAGTTGATAAATTCACAGTTTTTACTTACATTTTTCCACCAATTCCACCTTTGAAGATTGAAACAGTTGAAATGGAACAGAACTTTATTTTTAATTTCTTTGTTTTCTTTTTTCAAATTGTAAACTAATATTGCTGAAACCTCTTAGTTTTCAAAATTTATTCATTAGACGAAATTTTACAGCTGACTTGCAATGTTCTCAACTTGAAATTCATTCATTTAAAAAAATGAATGAGTAAGTTGCTCCCTCGCTCCTTTTCTGTTTTCTCGAGCTCTGAATATTTAATTTTTATTACTGTTGTGTGAACCTATCAATCAAATACACATGTACGAGTACCAATAAACAAAATAGAAAAATTAAAATTGTTATTAATCAGAATTTTATCATAACAATCATTCAAGCGATCACGCAATTTACCTTTTTTATTCCGTTAGGTAACTTTTATTTTCAATATTATGTTATCTCGATGACATTGAAAACTATAATTTGTTTCTTTTAATAAAAATCAGCCATGTGTGTCAAAATATTCGAAACTTTGAACTTGAACTTGTAAACTGAGTTGCGAATGTGTGGTTCAAATAAAATTATAAACTTTCTACAGAAAATATTATAAATACCTTAACTAACTCAGATTTCATTTCATTCCATAAATTCGCGATTAAACTTTGTGTAGGTGTAGTAATGAGATAGTTTGAATGATTCATCGTATTCTAAGAAAAACCAAACGAAAACGAACTGAAATAATACGAAGAAGAATCCTTAGCACTGCGTATTGTATATGATTACTTATACACGCTATTCTTCTTCTATACGAACGGAAATTCTAATTAATGAAAGTAAAATAAAAAACATAGGCAATTTTTACATCTCGAGAGTACAGATATGTTTTAAAGAACGGAATTTCAGACAAATAATTTCACCATTCTCGTGTATTTAAATTTAACATAAAAACATAACACTTGCAAAATAAAAGAGAAAAAAAAATCAAAAATGCAACAGAGTACTTTTCAAATACGTATACGACAATGCGCAATAGAAAAACATATTATTATATAAAACTAAAAAATATTTAAACATATTGAATGACTTGATCGCGGAGTGATTACGTCTACATTTAAACATAATTACAATTACATTTTTTATAAAATACACTTATAACATAATCGTACAAATTATACGTAAGTAGATCTACGTATTCCAGCGCTAAATTTAAAAGTTTCGTAACTTAAACGCTTAATACTTAATATTATTTTATTAGGAAGATACGAATTTACTACACGCCACTGCCCCCTTTTATAGTATATTATCTAGATGGCAAACAAAAAAAAAAAAATGCTCGATAATGATGCATTCGAAAAAACACACTCGTAGATTTAAAAGCCGGTATACAACGGTGACATGTTACGATAGTCGAAATGATTATTACTATGATACTAATTTACTAAAAAAGAATATTAACGAAGCGCTAGCTAATAAGATACTAAAATTGATTTTTATGTTGTTAGAGTTGTTGCATAAGTCCGCTTGGCAGGAACAGACTTCCTGTCTGCCACCGAAACCTGATCTTTGATAGCAGTCTTTCGATTTAGCATCTCCCTGGTGACGTTCGTAAGCGCAGCTACGGATTACTCGATGGTCTGGTTTTACTGTGGAAATATTTTTGGATTAGTTGAGAGTACATATTGGAAAAATAAAACGTATTATTGGAGATGAATCACAACGTGATTTAGACGTCTTATAAACAGCGAATATGTTGTCTATCCACTCGAGTTGAATGAACAAATAATGTACAGAAAATTGTTTAGAGATTGACTTTTACTTCGGAGCTAATTACGTTACCAAATTAAAAGTACCCCTTCTATTCTTAAACTAGGCAATAAGCATAGATCCTAGTGATAAAATTAGTTTATTTTGAAATTGAGTTCCATCAATAATGAATGATTATTTTCTCCTCAAAGAACATTCATTTTCTCAGCATGAATTTTATACTTAGCTTCTTACAATTTTATTACAGTATTTGATGTTTATTTGATAAATTGAGTACCTAAACTTGTGAATTTCAAAAACATTTCAGCAATTTTTTCAACATCAAAAATAATTTTTTATTTACGTTTAGAATTATATAATACCTACCTAAATTTTCAGTTTTCCGTTTTGTTTCACCCATTCTCCTTTCTGAATTACTTGATAAGTAGTAATCAAAACCTTATGAATTAAATTTTTAGGGGACTATTGTCCAAATTAGAAAAATGTGAAGACCAGACAAATCTCTTGCCCCAGCCACTTTCCCCTTCAATTCGTCCAAATAGATAATGCCTTCATTAGAATGATCTTCATTTTTAGAAAGATTTTTTTTTTTTTGAACGAACCAAGGACCATGAATTTATAAGAAATCAAGAATCACGATGAGAATTTTTAAAACTGATTTATTCCAGAACTTTTTTGTGGAGCCCGTGGACAAAACATCGCTGAGGAAGAATTTTAGCTTTTTTGAATGAGAAATTAAGAATTTCAAAGTTGGTAAAAATCATTTAAAAAAATGAAAAAAAGATTAAATTCTCAATTCTTTTTCTTTAGACTTTGCGAATAAATAAAACTGTTCTTTGCTTTTCCAAAAGCGCTCAAAATACCTACTCCGAAATTTCCAAAAAGAAAAGCATCGAGACTAATTTTTTTTTTATTTTGGAATTTCTAGTACCAATCAATTTTTTGTTGAACTCTTTCAATTAAATGAATCTAAAAAATATTCGAAATTTCTCAAATACCTGAGTAAAGTGATGAACAGATGACTGATCATTCACAAACAGATTTAAGATTATATAGGATTTTAATTAATTTTTTTTACAAATAAGTACTTAATGTAACTTTTAGTGAATTTTGTTTGTTATTTTCCATGCAAGAAAGATGATTTTTTTAAAAAAGAAAACCTTCAAGAGAGATACCGTCTTATAAAAAAAATGACTGTAAAAAAATTAATTAAAAAATTTTTTGTAACAGTCAACTCATTTTTGTTTCAACATAAAAATTTTAGCCAACGAAAACTTTTTATTTTTTATTTGGAAAAACTGAATTTTTTTAGAGGCAGCAAAAAAGGATTTGAATTTGAAACAAAGCCATTTTTTCTAGTTTTTTTCAATTTTTATTTTTTTGTTAAATGCCATAAGTTTGATATTGGATGATAATTTTTCGTTTCCAATTGGCCAAATGTTCATCATTTAATTCTCTGATATTTCGACAAATTACAATACGTAGTCCAAAGTATTTCTTTTTGTTTTTCGATAAGTATTTTTCATCGTAATTTTTTCGTTCTTAAATAGTCTGTGTCTGTAGAATGTCTCTCTTTTTACATCTGATGGTCTCAAAAAGACTGACTTTAACAAATGAATGAATCTTTCTTTCCTTGACATTTTTTTCTGTAGGTAGGTACATCTATTTTGATGTTTCAGATTTTTTTTCAATCCCAATCGTCAATTTTAAAAAGATCTCTTCTTTCTTTTGAATTAATCTTATGTTTAAAATATTACAGATCTCTTGCCCACTTCAATTTTACCTAATCCCAAGTCTTTCAAAAGAGGAAAATTTTCATTAAAAAATCTTTTAATCAACTCGAATATTTCAGCAAAAACTTCTTTTTTAAAAATATGTTGTGAAATAATTTTAAGAGATGGTTTGTTTGAGAAAGTTTGAAAAATTGATACTGACATTTTGTTGTACTTTTCAAGTTGAATAATCAATTCAAAACATCCAAATTTCACTATCTAACAATATTGGCCCTTTAAAAGGGATAGGTAGGTAGGTAAGATAATTCACATAGCTTTTGAAGTGAATGATGATGTTCATTCCCCTGATCAGAAAATTGTTTGACATCATGTTTTTTAAACAATATTTTGTCCTCTAAATTCGAATAGGAAACCCATAAATTTAAACCCACACTTGAGAAACGAGTTCGTCATTTTCAAAACTCAAAACTTGATCCCTTCAACGGACACCTTGTATGTTAATATATTGGTCAAACTTCAGAATCTATACTCATTCAAATAAACGAATATGAATATAAATTCTCGATGAAAAATGGCTAAAAAATACAAATACTTACATCCGTTAACTTCGAAATCGATGGTTTGTGTGATTTTTCGACACATTTCATACGCAATGCCTTCTGGATTACGGGCGCAGTCTCGTATTAAATAGTCAGGTGGAATTTTCAAGGAACAGTTTTTGTCTATATTACTATTACATTCGAAGCATTTTATCGAACTCGCTGTGGAACAAAAAAATCAATTCGCAAACATAAAGTACACGAAAATATTTCACCTCAAGCTTTTAAAATTATTCAGTAACGACCTATAGCTGCTTGGGCGAATGACGAATGAAAATACCTAATCGATAATCGAAAAACAAAATATATTCAAATATTTGCATAATAAAAGCGTATTATAATTAATCCTTCGCAGATAATAATAAAAAAAAACTCTCGATGCGATTTTAATTCAAAATCGAATAATAAAAAAATTGTTCAATGTGGAGGAAAATTCTAAAGAAATGTACATTAAAAATTCCAGTTACGTCATAGCGTCGTGTTCTGTGTCCTTAACACGTTTTCAAAACCATGTGACAATTTTACTTCACGTATTTGAACTAGATGAATAAGGATTTTTTTTTTGAGGATAATTATTCCGAATTATTTCTTATCATATAAAGGATTGGATACGATAGGAATTCGAAATATTTGAAAAAAAAATTCGTATTATTTTATCTCATTATTTTCTTCAGATTTATTACTAGATTAAATTCATTTCTCTGGAAACTTGGTCGAATTAAAATTATAATTTATAAAAACCTCGAAATAATTGCAAATAATAATTACAGATGGAATTGTGTAATATTGTCATCTCTAGAAATACATTTTGGCTAAATTTATAATTTCGACGAAAGATTATGTTGTACAAGTAACATTTTCGAACGTTTGGCCCTCGATAGGTACATATCCTAAAAATAAATTTTTTGGCACTTATGGAAGTCTCGATACAGATATAAAATTTAAATCCATTTCAAACTTGGAAAATAATTCGCCAAAATGTGGAAAAATAATAATAAACGCAAACTAGGTACATATTCTAATCACCGCTTCGAACAGAAAAAAAAATCCAATAAATGCAAATAAAATAAACTCACCAGAGGGTATAAGCGTCATAATAATCGTACATGCCAATCCGAATAAACAAACTAACTTGTAAGTAGTAATCATATTGTAAGATAATATAAAAAAATATAAAAGTTTGAAAAAAATTACGACAGTAGTTGCGAGTAAGAAGAAAATTCACATTTTAAAACCAAAACGACGAGAGCAAACTTAGCAAGCTTTCGGTTTAAATGTGAACTGTAGACTGCTTTACGGATATTAACGTTTATTATTTCTTCCTTCATGAGTTTTACGCCATTCGTCTGTTTACAAAACTCCCACTTATATTATGACCTTAAAAGCTTAAACTGTCTATTATAATCACACTAAATGAAAATTGATTAAAAATTTCAGGCTAAGTTTACCTTTTTTATTTTTCGTTTTCATTTTAAACCTTGTTAAGGTTCTTTACAAGAGGGCGAATTAAACCGCCACAGATATCAAATTACCATCGCGCGTGCAGTTCTTATACCTATACTCTCTCTCGACGAACAACCTGGCACGATGAACTTTCATGTTTTCTCCTACCTATGCGAAAATATTGCACGGTTTTTCTATCTTTTTTATACCTTATAGATAGGTAATTTTCTTTCTACCGATTTTTTTAAACCGACAAAAATTATTGATGTCTGGAAATACACAGTTGAACGGTCGTCTGTGCCGGGATTCGACGATGCCTACATTCTAAGAATATTACAATATTTCAAGCTAACGTATAAAAATGGACGTAAGCCAATAAGTCTACAGGGAAGTAACGTACGATGCCAAATATACATTTTAACATTTTATCGAGAATTGTTTTCATTTCAAAACCCCTCTTTTATAAATTGCGAATAACTTAATAACGCGAAGCTATCAATCGAGGTCAAGGTAACCATAACGCTGAAATTTTCTCAAAAAATTTGCCTACTGGATTCGATCGCGAGCTTATCATCTCGTATTTTGTTTCGTTCGACTTCGATAACTTTTTCAAATAAACTTAGATATCCGTACATTTTATTGATTGTGTTTGTTCTATATATTTGATACAAAATCTGAACTTATTCTCACCATAAAATATCGGGTACCTAGCTACCTACTCTCATGGTAAATTCTCGATGACGTCAGCGTACGGAAAATTTGTCTAGAAATACGCGAGAATACCTACACACCTACAAAAGGAATATTCTTGGACCTGAACGGAAATAGCAAACCATTCTAAAGGGGTAGCTTAATTTTCTTGTTTGTACGAGTACGCTCATGTTCATCATTTTGTAGCCCTACTACGAGTATTTTGTAGCATGATAATAATAGGGGCTATTAGACGAAAGTATTTATTAAAAATCCCCCATTTGTTCGTTTCAAAGGTTAATGAATAGGGTTTTATTAACGTTATTTTAGTATTATTTCACGTCGAGATTGTTTGTTTTACGACACGCGATATTTTCCGAATTTGGCCGACGAATTTGCTTGATTAAAAAGGTTTCGTAGGTGCGATGTTGTAGGTCAGTTACGCGCGCAACTATGCTCGTATAGGTACCCAACTTATTGGAGGGTTTCTGAATTCCTTTATTGAAGTACATAATATATGGTACCTTACCTATGTATGTAGATTTTGCGTTGTAATAATTAATAAAATTAAGCTTATCAAAAGGATTTATTATTTTTATGTATGTCTGTATTGTCAAAATGCCACCTTGAATAGCGAATAAGTCGATTACGGGTAACTTGAGCCATGGTACAAGTACATGGTTTTTATGCGCTGGCTAGTTCCGCAAAAAAATGACTTTTTCTTTTTGAAGGAAATGCAAGCTGTCCTTCGGAAGCGTTTGTGTATATTTTCAAAAGTTATGGCTTATTTACTCGAAGTTATTCATTTGACTCGCACGAGGGATTCGTGCGTCCAAAATTTTTGTGATACAAATCCACGTCATACTGACTTTTAAAAGCTTGAAAAAAATTAGATTAAAGAGCATTTCCAAATTATACAATATTTTATCTGAGTTAATTTTTAAAAACTTTTGTTTGACTTCATAATGAGTTGGAAAAATTGCGACGAATTCTTGATATTATTTTGTCTTGTCAGACTTTTGATGTTTTAAAAACTGAAAAAAAATTGGCCAGTTTCTATAATTTTTTTATGAATTGGTAACATTTCCTAAATTATTTCTGATCTTTGGTTGATTGGTAACTATTATTATTGCACTGGCAACTTTTCGTTAACATTCTAAAATAATCTTGGGTAAATTGATAATTTCTGTTTGGTAAATTACCGGTAATTTTTAGGTTAGTTACAAATAATTTTCATTAAGGTACTTGTAATCTTTAATAAATTTTGTGATAGTATTTACGCCTTTCGGTGACTTGCTGGTAATTTTTTGTATAAAACCGGTAATTTCTGGTAACTTACGAGTAATTTCAGGTAAATTTTGGGTAAATTACAGGTAATTTTTGGAAAATTTTGGGTAAGTTTGGGTATAAGTTACAGGTAATTTTGGGTAAATTACGGGTAATCTTTGGTAAATTTTTGGTAAATTTCGGGTAAATTATGGGTAAATAAATTTTGGGTAAATTATGGGTAAATTGCGGATGATTTCGGGTAAATTACAGATAATTTCTAGTAAATTACGGGTAATTTTTGGTAAATTACGGGTAATTTTTGGTAAATTACGGGTAATTTTTGGTAAATTACGGGTAATTTTTGGTAAATTACGGGTAATTTTTGGTAAATTACGGGTAATTTTTGGTAAATTACGGGTAATTTTTGGTAAATTACGGGTAATTTTTGGTAAATTACGGGTAATTTTTGGTAAATTACGGGTAATTTCTGGTAAATTGCGGGTAATTTATGGTAATTTACGGGTTGGTAATTTTTGGCAAAATATGAGTAATCTCTGGCAAATTACTAGTGAAAGTTGTGAATAGTGACCTTTTTTTTGACAAGTTATCAAACATTTTTGATGAATTACTACATTACTACATAGTAATTTTTAGTAAATTATTGGTTATTTTTTGGTAAGTTACAGCCTACAGGTAATACATATTTAGTATAAATTACTCATTACTGAAGATTTTTAGTAAATTAGCCCACCTGCAATTTTTGGAGAATTGTTAGTAATTTTCGATTAATTATTGGTCATTTTTGGTAAATAGGGAATTTTTCTCAAATTACTGGTAAACTAAACTAATTGAGTTTCAATTTTTTCTATTTTATCAATGACATTTTCAACTTCATAATAAAATTTAAAGCAAAAAACTTATCCATGATGTAAAACTTCCATTGGGTAGGAAAGTTAAGAAATCTTGGCCATTTTCATTTAAAAAAAAATAAAAATCAACTAGAGAATTCTTAGGTCAACATTTTCATCCCAAAATGGAGTGACTTGACTCAGCACAATTTCAGCAATGTCTCCCAATCCTGTCAAGGTCAACGACAATTCAAAAAAAAAGAGAATAGCTCACCATGTGACATGTTTAGGTAACCCTTCATAATCCTTCCTTAGAACGAGGTTCAAAATGACATCAAAATTAAATTTAAATTTAAAAAAAAAATGTATTTGGAACAATTTTTACAAAATTGAAAAAATGTCACAAATAAGGTACATAAAAACAAACATAATTTTCTAAAAATCATTCATACTTCGTTTTTTACTTTGAAGATTCAATAAGTATGTTTTTTTTACACAGATTCTCAAAAATATAGTTTTTGGACGGGTTTTGAATATCTTTTTAAAACCTTTTTTAGATCCGCACCACAAACTTTCAAAACATTGGAAGTCTTCTCTCTTCAAGTAAAATCCAAAATCTATTTTCAAAAGCTACCTTATCCTAGCAGATTCTCGTGGATTTTAAATCTTCCAAAATCCAGATTCTCGAAAATCTGCCAAAATCCGTGTAAAAAAACAAATCTTTCAAGTGTCTTCCTTCAGGCATTGGGTGATTGGAATGGGGATATTAGGTACATTTTATTGCATACAAATCTAAATTTCTGAGCAAACTAAGCTTTTTTTTGGTATGTATCTTCAAAAGTAGGTAAGAAAAATTGATAGGTAGGTATAGGTAAGCATTCGTTATTTTGATCGAAAACAAAAAAACAAACAAGCAAAAATAGTACATTCCATGAAAAATAAGTAGGAAATTTTACTGAGTGAGGTAGACGGCTAATAATCGGTTTTTTCAATGTTTTAAATCGATCACATGATGGCAATTTTGAGCTGTCCTGGGCGAACCCCAATACATTCTATGAAAAATGGTATCAACAGAATTCTACTAATGGAAACTTCTGACGGAGTTGGGAAAAATTGTGAGAAAATTTGGAAAATTAAATGGACACCTACTTTTTATTTTTCTGTCTCATTACACGAAAACGATGTAAAATAAATTGTAAAAAAAGTAAAAATAGTGAAAAATGGCAAAAAAACAATGATGTAAAAAATCAAGAAAATTGTTTTAAATGTTCGAATTTTTCAAAGTGATGATATGAATACCTCGATAGTAATTTTAAACCGGAAAAATTACACGGACAGGATTTTTCTTTTAGATAAAAAAAACTGAAATATCACACCAAGTTTTTAAAGAATTTAAAAATCGATCAAATCATGACAAAACTTGCAAACACCACCTCAAATATAGTTCTAAGTAAATGGAAAAAATGTTTATGTACTTTATCAACTTTTTTTGGTGAATGAATGAATTGCTGATTACCTACTTATTCATCCACCTATTCATTCAAATAATTTTCATCCAAATTCTTATAGTTAATTAGATATGTATTTTTTTTTAAATCAAAAATTATTTTAAAATTCGTTTTTTTTTTTAATAGAGCGAAATTCATTTCAGTTCTCGTACATGCGAATAAGTACTTACTTAGCTACCTACCTACTTTACGAATCAAGCAAATCGAACTGATTTTGGAACAAAATTCAATTGTGGATTCACGGTTCAGAATTTTAGATTTTGACATTTTTAGTCAAAACCGTGTTTAAATCAGGCGGACACCGAGCGTAGGACAAAAAAAACCCTCATACCTTTCCTCACTCTTACAAACTATAGAAGATTTGATTTTCAAATTTAAAAAAAAATTGTTTAAATCAAAAATGACGATTTTAAAAAAATAACCTATGCATAAATTGAGAATGAAAAAAAAAATGTCTCCTCTTCTCGCATGATCAACTGAACGAGAAATAGAAAACATACTAATTTTGCGCCACACGAATCATTTTATAGCACAAGTAGGTACTTGCAGAGAAAATATTCCCTTGGCTTCAAAAATTGTTCAGTAAATCAAGTTTTAGGGTGTAAGTAACTCACGTTGAAGCTTCAAAAATAAAAATTGTTTTCAAAAATTCAATTTTTCATGGGAAAAATGAAATGTTTGGATACATTAGGTATCTATATAGATACGGGTAGGTACGTGAGATTGCAAGGGTAAAAGACCTACTGCATTAAAAAACTTTTATGAAAAATTGAAAATTACATAAAATGATCCAATGGTGTGAAAAACTTTATCCCATAAATCTAAACGCAGTTATTGTTCAACGTTGCGTGTTAATATTTTTTTAATGAAGTATTTACCTTCATTTTTTATATAATCATTGAAAGTGTCTTATGAGCAGTAATTGCTCGCTCGAATAATTTATAGAATCTATAGCATGCTTCGGGAATGTTGAGTGTTTCAAATTATACATTTATTCGTCATTTTTCTAGCCCAAATCTAATAGGCAATAATCATGTAAATTTAGAAAAATCAACGGTGATAGTGCGATCAAAAAATTTAGCAGTGGATTAATAAAGTAAGATTGATCATATCTAGCAGGCAAGTACAGAAATATAAATTTATATTACACGAATAATTTAATATCTAAGGAGTTAAATATAAATATCTCGGGGGACCATTGATATAGCCTAATTAGGTGATTTATTAAGTGGTAAATATTTTTCTCTGTTAGAATAATTTCATGGCCATGACAAATCTATCATTTTTATTTTTCACAAATCAAACTTTATTCAAGCAGCACCCACTATCATTATTTGAAAGGGTGATGAATTCAATGACGCTTTGGAAAAAAGTTGATACTTTTGTGGATACTTACAAAACTGTCATCGAATATTCTACTCTGAGAAATCCTAATCTCTCGACCATTAACTACATCTGCTATTATAGTATAAAGTACCATAATGAGACTTATTTGAACACCACACAGAACAATTAAATATTTCACTTGTATGTAATGTAACTTCTATAGAATTTGCATTTGCGAACCGCAAGAAACACTTTATTAAACGCACAGAAACTGAAGCACCAAAGCTGGAAGTACACTAGACTATAATTCCATGCAAAAAGAAAGCCATCTAATAAGGAATAACTAATCTGTGATATGGGATCAAAGATCTTTGGAATTATCCGGTTAAAACTAGAACGATTTTATTTTATTGTACTTTCAATAAAATTCAAACCATCAACACAGTAAGAATACCCAGAACCAATTTCAATGTATGATGAAAGTTAATTTTTTCGCATATTCGTAGTACGATTCGCATCATTCGTATTCTTCAGTTCCATCAACAAAGAAACCAGTTCAAATATGTCGGTAAGAAATAATACTTGGAAAATTTTGTAAATATTTTATTTCATTTTTAAAAATCAAATAGGTAGATGAAAATTCTGCAAAAACGCAAGCAAGTCTACGAATTCGATCTGTACCATTTTCAAACAAACGTTGTTTTCATATTCTGTAGACCTGAGAAGTCATATAGAGTTGATAAATTTGCAAGAATGGTCCATTAACGTAATTTTACGTAAATTAGGATACAAAATTACTGTACGTCGAAAGTCGAGTACGAATCAAGTAAATTTACCCATATCGCCCGGTAAGTGCAGTTTAATTGGTCATATGATGATTGCTTTTTATTGAAGAAATACGTGTATAGAATATCACACGTTAATATTATAAATGATAACGCTACATATTTAAACACTAATTCTCACACAAAGGATGAAATCTCATGCTTAAAACGAAGCGTTTATTATTCTATTACATACGTTTCCGTTCTAGGCACTAGGTTTTATTCATGGCCATATGATGTATTAAAATTATAACATATTTTAAGTATCCACATCCTGAGCGAATTGAATTTCCACCCCGTTTTATCGAATCGGTAGGCTTTTGATCGACTATTTTTAGAATGCATACGAATTAAACTATATTCATCTTTGTTATGATTTTCGTAATTGAACATAAATATTATATTTTGAAAAAATAATCCAATTTAAAATTACATGACATATAGACAAATTTTTTAGAATACCTAGACAGCGTTTTTTTTTTTTTTAATTTTCCCTTTGACGTAACGTAATAATAACCCTCAATTGGTGTAGACTATTTTTGCTAACACGTGTTGAAAATTACTCAATAAAAAAATAATTCGCAGTTGGGCTACGTTTGATTAATACTTCCAAAAAATTTGTTCATTAATTACATTACCTTTTATTCGTCGTTCTTCGTATTTCAAGTCGCAAAATATATTTCACAATTTAACCAAATACGGTCTAAAGATCAAAAGATCTCATCATAATTCGTTCGTTGGTTTCTTCAACTTTTCTCATCGTTCGAGTCGGTTTTTTCCATTGCATCACATCCTTTCGACGGAATTTCTCAATAGAATAAACCTAAATAAATAAAAATTACATTAATATTATGACGAACTATTTCTTATAAAGATCTGGAAATTAATAATTTACTAGAAATTAGCGACGATTATTCTCTAAAGATCTACTTCTTTGGGATTTTTTTCATTTGAATGAGACGAATATTTTGCCATTAGCTTTAGCATCCTTTGAATGCGAAAGGAAATTTTCTGACGAGTATGAGTGTTTTTGGTGCTATTCCTCGTACATTTTGGTCTGATTAAGGAGGCATTTCTGGAAATTTATTAAAGCTGAATTTCGTAGCTTTTTTATGAGCGTTTAAAGTGAATTTCTGAAACCAGAAGTAAATATTAATACCGATACTTTCCAAAAAATAAATACCCAACATGCAATGGTAATTGACTTACGTA
The DNA here is from genome assembly GCF_950023065.1 of Planococcus citri. Lineage (NCBI taxonomy): Eukaryota > Metazoa > Arthropoda > Insecta > Hemiptera > Pseudococcidae > Planococcus > Planococcus citri. The sequence continues at coordinate 57,027,711 of NC_088680.1, read as the reverse complement.
CATTTGTTGTAATATTCAACGTGTTCCATTTCTCCTGTGTTCCCATTTCTTATTTCTTTTGCTTCCCTGGAGAGTAGTCCTGGAGGAAATTTTTCAAATTAAAATATTAATAATTTAGCAGGAAAGTAGTTACTAAAATTGAAGAAAAACCATCGCAAAATATTTTGAAAATCTAAAATTTGTTATCAGAAGTGAAGACAAAATTCATAAGGGTGAAATGTATCAACGCCACCGGTTTCACTATGGGGATTTATTTTCATCATTTTATCAGGATTTCTGCGTCAATTTGGAATAAAATTGACTGAAAGCTGTGCATTATGTTTCTAAGAATGATCAGAAATGATTTATAAAAAGATTAGGCGAATTATAAATTGAAAAAATGAAAATGATGTTACGTTTCTAGAACCATTTTTACACGTTTCACGATGGTGAGTTTCAGCCTTCTGGTTTATTTTGATAATGATTTTGTTATGATGCTGATAACACGACAGAATGCTTTGCTCATTCTCGCATCTCATTAGCTGCAATTAATGAATTCGGATATCTTCGTTCAATATGTTCATTTAATTTAATAATTTATGCTGCAAAATTCTTTTAAAATAGATGCTTTCATTGACCAAACGTTGAACCATAATTGGGAACCGATGTCACATGTGAGTACTGCCCTTTTTTCATTTCATCGAAACAGATTGATTATCCTAGATTATCCCATAGTAAAGTTCATTAAGCTAGTTTTTTCATTTTACTCTGCTTTTGTGGAATTCATTAATCTAACACGTAGTAAAATTGCTAGAGATTAAGAGCAAACTTATCGTAACTTTTTCATTGAATAATCTCACAGCTGATGCGATGTAGACTTGAACGAATTATGGTAATTCAACTCGAATCATGTACAATACCTTACGTTGTTCTTCGTTGTTACTATTTTAGATTTTTTGATATTATGGAAATTTGAATAGAACATTTCCTGGTTAATAGAACCCATTGAAGAATAGAAATAAGTTTTCAATACGTTCGATTTTGTGGTGTTTTCAGTTTGCATTGCATTAGTTCTCAGGCAAATACATTTCCTCGATTGCTAGAAGGAAACAATGTTATGAATTGGGTATTCAGTATTGTTTTAAACTCAAGATCGGTGAATGAACTACATACGTGGTGCAATAATTATTTATTTTTATTCTTGAACTTGGAGTATTGTTAATTGGCGTTTAGAATTAATGTTGATTGAGATAATGTCTTGGAAAATTATATTTTTTGATTTAAAATAAAAATGTAAGTCAGAGTAATTCTAATCCTATGCTTAAAATTTGAAAATACAGTCAATTTATGACTCCTGTTTATGAAAATTGTTCTTGAAATCCCAAAAATTTTGAGAGGTCGGTAGTTACCTACTTTTTTTCATTTCTTTCTCATTTTCATTGGAAAATGAGCTCTATGAAAATTTTGACAGGATGTGCAAATAGGTGGGTGTTTTACAGTCCTACTTCCTGCTTTTTTGCCAAAATTTCTGATCAACCCTGTTTTTTTTTTTTGTTTTTTTTGCAAAAAGTCCTACTTTTTTATCAGTATTGTCAAAAGTCCTGTTGTTTGCCAAAACTGTTCTATAATGTTCTAAAAAGTCTTTTTTTTGGTCAAAATAAAATTGTCCAAGAACTCCAACGTTTGTAAAAATTTTCAAAAAATTCTGTTGTTAGCTTTAAATTGTTAAAGAAATCCTGTTTTTGTCAGTGTTGTCAAAACAAAGTCCAACGTAAATATTATGAAGAAAACACATTTTTGCTAAAATTGCCAGAAAGTTCTAACTTTTGTCATAACAGTCAAAAAATCGTGTTACCTACGTACAAATCGACTAATAGACCAAAATTGTTTTAAAAAATGTGCTATTTTTTGTCAGAATCCCCCCCCCCCAAAAAGTCTTACTTTTGCAAAAATTGTCGAAAAGGTTCTGTTTTTTTTTCAAAATTGTAAAGAAACCCTTGTTTTTGTTAAAATTTTCAAAAAATCCTGTATTTTTGCCAACATTATCAAAAAGTCTCGTCTTGCCCAAAATTGTCCAAAATTCTCAAAGGCTAAATTGAAGAAAAAATTTTAACCCTAAATTTGCGAAAAAAGGCTTATTTTTTGTGAAAATTGGCCAGAAAAATCCGATTTTTTTGCAAATTTCTTTAAGGTCTTACTTTTTGACCGAAATTATAAAATGAAATCCTGCTTTTTTACATAATTTTCTAAATCCAACTTTGTGATTTTCCATTTATTCCATTCTGAATTTTTTTTGCTTCATTTTTTTCTAGTTCTCCTTCAAAGTAGAAAAATTTTGTTCTGAAGAAAATTTTGACTTGAATAAATTTAGACCCTTCCTTCCTTCCTGCAAATTCAAACATCTGAAAAAATATCGTGCCAAACGTCCTCCTTCAGCATTGTCTCATTTGTTAGACATTTTGAATAGGTTCTGCAAATCCTGCAAGTAGATAATTATGAAGTCCTAAATTCTACAAAGTTGAACTAAAAATTTGAAAAAAAAAAACGCTGAATAAATTCTAAAGTTTTTATCAAAAGCTCGTTATACGTCATTTTTATTATATTGTTTAAAGTACCAAAATTTACATTTGATGCTGAAAAAACTAATAAACCAGCTCATTTCAGTGAACCAGTGAACCAGTTACGATTTAAGATACAGAGTTGTTCTTATCTCGAAGATCTGATCGATCAATGGCAAAAGTAATCTCAAAAACACTCGCAAATTTTAAAAACTCATTTTTGAAAGGAAAATTCTTAAAAAACCTTCTATATAATCCTGAGAGAAGGATTAAAATCTAATAAACAATATTCTCAAAATCTTTCTGATACTTATACTTACAAGGGAACCTCTTGAGGTGTCACACTCCGTTTTGAACGGGACCGCGATTTTTGGAAAGAGCATAGTCTAAAACCCCCAAAATCAAATTTTCAGCTGCCCTAGTCAGTTTTCGATTTTTGGCGAATTTTTGAAAATTCAAAATTTACTGTTTTTGGCGATTTATGTTATTTTTTTTAAAGTACGTAATTGATCAGTAAAAATGGTCAAAATAAGTCCCAAAACTAATAGGTATTAATTTCCCAAATCCAAATTTCGCCATTTCCAGCCATTCTGGAGCCTCCAGCGCAATTTTTCAATTTCTCCAGAATTTTGAATTTGTTCCAGAAGGCGTGAATATGCAGTTGGGCTGCTAAAAATCGAGTTGTGTATTATACTCGACCTGTTCAACGAGTTTATCTACATTTGAGCCGATTTTGGGAGTGACACCTCAAGAGTGGTTTTTTGACCATTTTTTTTCAAAATTAAAAAATCAAAAAAATCAAAAGATAACCGTTTTAAAATCGCGCTGGAGGCTCCAGAATGGCTGAAAATTGTGAAATTTGGATTTGGAGGGTTAGTTTTGGACAAAATACAGCGACTCGCGTGAATTTCAAAAATTTCCACACAAACGGTTATCTTTTGATATTTTGGATTTTTTAATTTTGAAAAAAGATGGTCAAAAAACCACTCTTGAGGTGTCACTCCCAAAATCGGCTCAAATGTAGATAAACTCGTTAAACAGGTCGAGTATAATACACAACTCGATTTTTAGCAGCCCAACTGCATATTCACGCCTTCTGGAGCAAATTCAAAATTCTGGAGAAATTGAAAAATCGCGCTGGAGGCTCCAAAAATGGCTAGAAATGGTAAAATTTGGATTTGGGTAATTAATATTAGTTTTGGGACTTATTTTGACCATTTTTGCTGATCAAGTAGGTACGTATGTACTTTTGAAAAAAAAAACATAAATCGCCAAAAACAGTCAATTTTGAATTTTCAAAAATTCGCCAAAAATCGAAAAATGTACTTGGGCAGCTTAAAATTTGGTTGTGGGGGTTTTAGACTATGCTCTTTCCAAAAATTGTGGTCCCGTTCAAATCGGAGTGTGTCACCTCAAGAGGTTCCCTTGTTAGGTATATATTTTGATATTGTTCGACAATAAATTTTGATTTGAAGATTTTTTATACACCTTGTTCGACTTTAGAATGGATGCAGTTGGACAGTCAAGTACCTACCTTCAGGTGAAATTGTTCATTTCATGAACCCCCTCCTCCGTCTTCCCTCATCACTTTCAAAAATTGCACCCTCCTAGTTAAATTTTTACTCGCCACACTGGTCAAAGATAAAAAGCAGTCAGAAGTCGAAAAAAATGTATCCAGATCTTTTAAAAATTTTATCCTCGTAGAAAAATATTTTCACAATAAGCGTTCGAACAAAAAAAAAAGTAAAAAGAATATAAAAATAACGTTCTAAAAAATAACGCCAACACGTTCGTCAAATAACAAATCTATAAATCGTATTTCTTTTTGGCTGGAGGAAAAACAACAGTCATCGTGAAAATATTTTCATTTCTATGAAAAAAATTTCACGCCAGAACGCAGACAAAGATGAGGCAATCCTCTAAAGAGGGTGTTTTCCGGTCGGTTGACGCATGACTATGTTTCTTTTAACGTCTCGTCGTTATGTTATCGACGTTTACCATCGAGAAAAAAACCCTGTGAGGTATATAATGCCCTTTAAAATCACTACCTAAATTTGTTTTCGAATTTGTTTTAAACGAAATCATTTGCTTTAACGATGCGGTTCATTTTCACGATAAACTTAGACAGGAAAAAAAATCACTTCGTATGATTTAAAACATACCTTATGGTACATGAATGGAATGGTTGAGACGCGAATGACGTATCCCTCTTCATTTTTACTCTTTTTTTTTTGAACTCTCGCGATGACGTTTCAAAGGAGACATCTATTAGAAAATTTTATCCCCAGTAAGCGTAGGCGTTTGAAAGTTTATTTTGAATCTGCGAAACGCGACGACGTAATTTCCAGCGACGACGATGACGGTTTTATCTGCGTAATCTGCTGCTTCAGAATCGATTAGCATCGCAGCAGAAAAATATTCTATAATGGTATGAGCCTATTTTTAAATAGGTAATGTATCACAATGTTCATTTTTTTGGTTACACGTTTAAAGGGTAGGCGTACATATGTATATAAATTGATCAATATGGGACAGGGACAGACGACGTCGTCGGTCAAAAATTCCAGCACAGTCGGACGTTCGTGTAATTAATACGATACGTTTGTATAATCTTACACGAAGAGTGATGGCTGGCGAGTGGAGGGTTGTCGAACTTACTCGGTCGTATGACGTCATCTGAGGGGGTGTTGTTTTTCTGGAAAGCTTTAGTGGTTTTATCGATTTTATCCTATTCAGATGTTGTTTTTTTTTTCTTTTTCAATGACCTCGATGCTGTGTAACGATATTGTACGTGAACGAATCGTGTTCATTTGATATGTCGCCAAAGGGGTGGCTTATTATTATTATTTTTTGTTCGTACGATTAAGCGAGAGTTTACGTCGAGTATATTCCATAAGCCCGATAATTAACCTCAATTATGTTGAGCTTTATTCCAGACGGTGGCGCTGTCAAGTTCCAAAGTATAGAGATAGACTGGTCGTTAATTTTTTACGACGAAGGACGAATGCTTTACGACGGACGCCTTTGTACACATCGTGAAAATTGGCCTCCTATAGGCTTCTGGGCACACTGCTGGAAAAATTCTTTCAGAGCCCTATTCTATTCGTCGATATTCGACGAGTTTCCTTCTCGTTGTCGGTTTAATTTTCATGAATTCGTAATCGATTTCAAGACGTTTTGAAATACACAGTATACGTCTCCGTTCTGTGTTGGTCTTGCCGATTGAACGATATTACCCTTAGACGCGAACTTACCAAGCATGCGCCACTTTTCCTCCCTTACGAGTCACCCTGGCTCCGTGTTACGCCGTTCGCCACAGTCCGAGGTGATTCGAGACTGTAATAAAATCGTTACGTTAGTAGTTTTTTTTTTCTTCTGCGTTTTCATTCATTTTCTATGTTATTTTACACAAGTTTTTTTTTCTCTCGTTATTATTAGTTTAACTCGCTATATAAGATAAATAATTCTCGTTCGCGAGTTTTTAATTTAAACCGAATACACATAAGCAAAAATGTTCTCCTTCAAAATGCGGTGATTTTTAACCTCGCTGAAGCTTTTTCTTCGCAAAGGTATGGGCGTTGCAGAGATATAATTTAATATACTCTATGTACACCTATGACGTCACTCTCTTCTTTTTATATTAAACTTATAAATTATAACACATTTTCGCGTCAAATTTATATGGTTAATTCGACGAGCAGATTTTGAAATAAATAAGATAAACGTATATCTACCTACATTTTTTTACATTTTTCGAGGAGTATGTTTGTGAAAGTCTCGCTGGAAGTTCGCGTATTGCGTTTCGAAATGTTTTAAATAGGACATGGCGTTTTCATTTCCGCGAATCGGGCAGCTTTTCTATTGGTAAATTATGACTCATTCTCATATGCTTTACTTATGGAGTTTATGTGTACTATTTGTATGTTGCAGAATTTCTAATTAGTTTGGCGTATTCGAGCGAACTGTTTCAATAAAATGTCGTCTGTCAAGGTAGCCGTCAGGGTACGTCCCTTCAATAATAGGGAAATTCTAAGGGAATGCAGATGTATTATTGAGATGTCCGGATATACGACCAGTAAGTAATGTTTGATCAAGTTTTTTTATAGTAAATTTTTTCAAACAGATTAGATGGTTTTTGAATTAAGTGGAGAATTTCCTCAATTTTACCATTATTATTATTACCATAATGAATAATGAATGTTGATTGGAATGAAATACGATGCCAATTGATTTAGTGGTGCAGTAATGTGGTAATTGTTTGTTTTATTTTAAAGACGAGTGTGTTGAGGAATTGTACCATTTGGTTACTTTGCCCAATACACATGTTGAAATGTTGAGCTTTGTTGAAAATGTTCATACTTTCACGAGTGTGTTTCTGGTTGAATTGTGTTTCAAAGTTTATATAAATGTAGTTTTTGATCGAGTAGGATTTTGTATGTTTTGTACAATTCACTCAATAGTTCTATGTTAGTTGAGTTTTGAACTTGGAAGGTCATTTGAATAAATGGATATTCTGTTCTATGGATTTTCGAACGATTTAACTGGAATGGTTTTTTCAAGCATTTATGAGAAAGTCGACTTATGGCTGGTTCGATTTTTTTCTAAAATGGTCCTACGTTTGAAAATGTCATAAAGTTATATTACATCATAGGTACTTTAAAGTTATATTTTGCTTACTCGAATGAGATTAATTTCAACTTTTTTTTACCTGCGGTATTTTCAAAGTTTGTGAGACAACATGTTTTTTGTTTGAAAAAAAATATCAGAAATTAAAAAAGTCTGTATTATATAAATTATTTAAAGAAAAACTGGCGACAAAAGACTCCAATGTGTCGTTTATTTGAACACGAAAAGTAAATCTGATATGCAGTATGTTTGCTTACCATAATGGCACTAAACAAAAATAAAATATTGAGTACCTGCCTAGACCTACCTGTACCTACCTAGTACCTCTACCTACGTATACAAACAAAAGGTTGGTAAAGCTAACAATGAAATTAGAAATTATACACGCCACTGAATTTCCTCTTCGACCTAGACCATCATCGTGGCGGGAGGGGGGAGAGACGAATTATCAGGAGAATGAAAAATACCGAGATTTTTAATTTTTGATTACCAAGCGAAGTTTTCTCTCAAATTCTTACAAAATTCGGGCCAAAAATTGGATTGATAAAAAAATTGAATAAGTAGGTAGCGGTGAAGTCAATTGTTTTTTTCGGAAAACCTCATTCTCTACGTAGCTAGTCGTATTGAAATCGCAACCACGTTTCAAGGGGTCCAATTTTGACTCTGTTGGGAAAAATTTATGTTATGACTGTTATGGGAGAAGAGCAAATTTTTAAAAAGTGGTAATTTCGAAAAGTGCACAGTTTCTTACTCATATTGAAAAAAGTGGGCCTCAAAACGTGTTGGTAGTTGAAATATGAGCAAAACAGAAAACTCTCCGAATTACATAATAACAATTCCAATTCTAGTCGCAAATTTTTTTGAAGTTTGAATGCGTTTTTTTTTTTTTTTAAATTTAATAATTGGGTTTCAAAAATCCACTTTTTTACACAATATAATGTATCAAAATTTGAAAGCAATTCTCTGAACTTGTTGATAGTTAGAATATGACATAGAAGGAAAATTCCAAATGTTTTAGCTGCCCAGCCACTCATTTCGAGATTTCGAGGATTTTTTATTGAAAGGATTGGGTTCAAAAATTACACTTTTTCTCACTCAGGTCGAAAATGATCCTCAGAACTGGTTTGTAGTTGGAATATGACCCATGCAAAAAATATTTCTCAAGTCCTAGCTACTCAGACGCATAGTTTGAGTTTTCAGGTACATATTTTTTTTTGAAAAAATTGAGCTTTCAAAAAATACTATTACTCCTAATTATGTAAAAATTGGACTTCTAAATGTGATTGTAATTTTCAATTTGTCTACGTCTAGAAATCTGGGTTTATCGAGATGAAAATTGATTATTGAATTTTTCCATTAATTAACTTATATATCTACGTCTTATACAAATTTTTGGGCTGAAAAATTACTATGAGAGCTTCAATTTATCGTTTGAGCCACTGAAACTCTTTTTGGGAGATTTTGAGTAGGTAGATTTCCCTGCTTTAGTAAAAAAAATTAATCAAAATCTGTGGCCAAGTGGCCGAGAGATTTCCTAATGAGTTTTGGGTATGTTCTTTAACCCTTTAACGCATGGGAACAGTTCAACTAATAAATTTCAAGAATTTTCATGAGAGAAGTTGGACTGGAACATCAAGTTGTGACATTTGAAAACAAAACGAATTTAAGTAATCAGGTCATTTTGGAAATTGAGAATTTTCCTCAGTTTTTTCTAAAATATTAAGTATGTTAATTTCCCTAACCAAATTTACAGATGCAACCGAAAAGAAAAAGCTAAGTTGATAGAAATTTGCTGTAAAATTTCATCAGATGAAATTTTTTCGATTGTTCATCTCAATTTTTTCATAAAACTTGCAAATTAAAAGCTCAATACTACAGATGAATGCATTTCATTTCTTTTTTTTCAAAAACTTCAACAGCTCTTGAAGAAAATTTTTTACAACTCAACAAAACTAAAATGTAACCCTGTAGAATGACGCTACCGCTGGGGTTTTCAATTTTCATTTTGAAATTTTGGAAAATTTGGTTAAAGTATCTTCTACCTACCTATAAAAACTGACACAGTTTCTATGCAGCATCCGAATTTTTTAACAGAAAGAATTTTCATTTCAAAAGGAAGGCATCCTGGACTTGTATTGAAAATAGGTTAAGTCAACCACAGTTTTCAGTCAGTAGGTGTTTTCAGACCCAAGTAACGACCTGTGGTTGAATCAGATACAGCTTCTAATCAGTAGGTGTGTTCAGATTCCAAGTATAGGACCTGTGGTTGAATCAGACACAGTTTTCAATCGGTGGGTGTTTTCGGACCCAAGTAAAGACCTGTGGCTGAGCCAGACACAGCTTTTAATCAGTGGGTGTTTTCAGACCCAAGTAGAGACATGTGGTTGAATCAGACACAGCTTTCAATCAGTGGATGTTTTCAGACCCAAGAAAGGACGTGGTTGAATCAGACACAGTTTTCAATCAGTGGATGCTTTCAGACCCTAGTAAATAATATGTGTGGTTGACCTTGAGTTGGAAACAGTTTTCAATCTGTGGGTGCATTCAAACTCGAGCAAATACCTCTGGTTAAATGAGATACAGTTTCAATGCATAGTTTACTATGTTTACATAGAATCAGTGGCTGTAATGAGTCCCAAGTAAATTTGTTTTTTCAATAATTTTATAATTTATTTTTGGAATTCGATTTTTTTTTAATTCAGTAATTTCTCAGTTTACATTGAAATGAGAAAATTACATCTCAATTTCTCCTTAGAATTCCAAAATGAAATTTCATTCATTTTTCCAGATCTAATCTTTGAGTTTTTTCTCCTTGCACAAAATTCTATTTTATTTGAAACAAAATTTTTTTCAAATTCAAAAACATATAAATGAAGTATGAACTTAAAAAATTTTCAAAAAATTCCAATTTTTATCAATTTTTTTTTGGTTGAAATAGAAATTCCAAAATAAAATTTGACCCTAACTGGGAACCCCTGCGTTATTTTACCCCCATTTTATTCCGATTTTATTGCAATGTAAACATGTTTCCTTGTGAGCTGTCGAAGTTGTTGAAAAAAGAGTTTGAAAGTAATGTTTTCTCATTTCTGAAACATTAAATTTTTCATATGACGGTTTTTATTATTTTAAAAATTGGTAAAAAGTATAAAAACAGTCGAAAAAATTTTCATCTGATGAAACTTTACAGCAACTTTCTACCAACTTGGTTTTTTGTTTATGTCTGCATCTGTAAATTTGGCTTTGAAAAATTTCACAATCTGATTGTTCAGTCAAATTTCTCTCTCATTAAAATTTTTGAAATTTATCGATTGATCTTCTCTCATGCGTTAGAAGGTTACAGAGGATTGTGACCAAATTTCACAGAGACCTGTTTATGTTCGAGTTGAAAGTTTTTGAGAAAAATCCATGGAGGGGTCCTTGCGGAGGATATAACACGTGAGGCATTTTGAAGAAAAACAAACGTTTTTTCCCGCTGTAATCCCTATAGCTAAACTGTTTTTTTTTTTTGGGAAAAAAGCACACGTTGATCTCCAAAATTGATGGTATATTATGTTAAAATTTTTTGGAATATCAATGAGTATAATACTGTACTCAAAAATGAAAGTTGAATATTTTCATGAGAAATTTTCTCAATTTTTTAATAACATTATAACCTATGAAATATCGTATTTCTTCTGAAACATCACCTGAATTCGAAAATAAATTTAGTGTTATGTCAATTGGTGTAGGCACTTTTTAACCCTTAAACGCCAAAAAGAAAGTCAACAGATGTGTCTCAAAAATTTTCATATTATGTAAGAGAAAATGGACAAAAAAATTAGATTCGATTCGTTTCCCCTCAATAGTTTCATACACTTCAAAATCTTAGAAGTACATTTTGCTTTAAATTGTTTAGGGGAGTTAAGGGTGAAATAAAATATTTTTTTAGGTGTACTTTGGTAATCTACGTAATTGCTCTAAAACGTGAAAAAGTCGAGAAATTGTGGTTCCTGTCATTTCAAGGGCACAATCAGAGCCGTCTTGTTCATTTTTATTTCTCTGTTACTGAAGGAAAATCAGCCCAAAAATTTTACCATGTTGAAATGTAAAATTTTAAGAAAATGAAAAATTCATTTTTTTTGATAATACGAGTATCTTTCAAGCTCAGAAAAATAAATTCTCTTGGTAAATAAAACAAAACAAGTTATTGGAAAACTTTAAACGAGGCGAAAAGATTTTCTCTTTCAAAACGATTCTACAAATCTGTCTGCTATGCTGTATTTTTCTTCATGATTTGTTTGAGTAATACGTCAGCAGCACTCTGTCTGCGTCATAATTTAGAATAGGTACCTATTCGGGCGAAAATCTTTCTTCGATTCGGTTTATTCTAGGAAGGAGTTGCAGAAAGGGGATTCGTTCGGTTAATAAAGTAACCAAATACGTAGTTAGAGTTACTTGTACGATTTGAGATTGGCAAAATATGATTGTCATGTTTTTCTCATATCACGTTTTACTCATTATCTCTGTACATTTCACTCCAGCAAACTGGCATATTTGTTTGTGTGGGTAAAACTTTTAAGCCTATCGAAGGAAGCTATCGTAAAAGAAAAACGACAGCTTTACACTTTCTGGAAAATTCAACTGAAGCGAAACAGTACCTAATAATTCGAATCGAGCTTTTATATTGCGCATATCTAGATACTAACACCTGTGGAATAATTCATTTTCCAAACCATATGCTGCGAAAGTTTTACCTTTACCTCCTATGAGAATATAAGTATCGTTTGTATCGTAGGTAGGTATAGGTAAGTAGGTAGGTAGGGACAACAGCGACATTTCGATTGTATAATTTTCACAAATAATATCGTAGTATTCTCAAGAGCAGAATATATTAAGTTGTTTGGATTCACGTTCCACTTAAGTAACTCATTCTGTAAGGTCGCACGTATTTGATATCTGTGAAAATAAAAAAAAATCCATTACGCCCACTGCTTATTTGGTATACTTCTTGTCTCTACTGGGTTTGCGAAATTCGTACTTAGAATATACAATTTTTTTTTGCTTCGTTCGATGTTAAATACGACGTGTTGAACGAACAGAGAAAAATCTACCATCTTGCTAGATGGTTTTTTTGATGAAAAATAATCACGAAAATCGACGTCATAACATAAAATTTTCACAATGGGTTTGCATATAAATGAACGATAATGATTTCTAGCGAGATGAAAACTAAAAATGAAAAGAATTTGCCCAGATGAGCTTCGCAAAAAGCTTTGTATAAACTCGGATGGTTTTCAAACCAAGTAAAACTTTATACTTTACATTTCATAGATTAAAAGTTCGCCAGCAGCGTATGAAAACAAGGCATAAATTCAATTACAAGTTTTTCTCTCGCCCACTATCGAGTTTATTCTATACGAAAATGGCATCGGTATTAGCTGAAAAACGTTCTTAATTCTTAACCCTTTGAAAAACGACGTGAAATTCTCTTTTATTTTGAAGTGTTTACAAAAGATACACATTTTCGCGTAGAAAAATTCTCTTCAGATGTTTGTATTTTGAGAAAAATCTGAATAACGGAGAAAATTCAATTGAGACGAGGAACAGAGAAAAATCCAATCTGAATAAATATCGACTTTGAAAACGATACGTTCGAAATTTCGAATCGAATAAGTACATAAAATTATTATTTCGTCGACGAAATTTTCAACCGTATTGTAATCCTGTCTGTAATAATGTTTGAACATGGTTTGAAAATTAAATCCAATCCTGTCTATGATTCGAGTATGTGTACGAAATACGAATATCACCAACGTCATCGACAAATTGGCTAAATTGGCCCGGGCTCGTAGCTATGTATTTTAAAGATTCAACACGTAGGTAAATGTCGTCTGGTGTTACACTAATTACCTACTCGTCGTCCCAACGAATCAACGAATATTGACCGATTTGAATCAACACCCCTTAATGGCTTTCGTACGTATTAAAGGCCCGTCATCTGCTAAGTACCTACCTCGTGTTCGTACGTTCGCCAAAATCCTATGCTCGTCTCGCAGTCGCAGATTTAATTACCATAATGCTTGCTGGTTCTACGTCATGTAGGCGTTTTTCAATTACACCGCCTAATTCCTTTTTCCTGTATCCTTTGATTTTTTTCCCTCGACGAATGAAGCATGATGGATTTTTCGCAAGGGTCCAGAGAGCTTCGATTAACTCCGAGATGTTTCAGACGTCGAGTTGCCCCAATTTCTATAGAGAGAATTAAAAAATAACAGAAACATAATGAAAAATGTGTATGGGGATTAAGGAACGTGATGTAAATTAAAAATTATCGCGAATTTTTTTCCAGTTTTTAATACTGTTGGTGGTATTTTTTTTGATGAGTTGATCTTTTCGCAATTTTATATCGTTGGATGATAATGAAACTTCCATAATTTTTTTTTACAACTTTTCTTTATTAAGTTAATGAATGTATGGTTAGGATTCAAGCAACATTGGCGAGAGAAATGTCATCTTCTGTGCAAAGAGATAAAATTATAATTAGGTTTAGTAAATAGGCCTACTGGATTATAGGAAACGAAAACCAAGTAATTTGAAACCCAGCTCTGTTTATATAAATTCTCAAAACTTTATTGATCTTCCAATTTTTACTTCAAAACAATTGAATAATGAGGGAAATTGTGATTTGAACAGCCTGGTAATTTTTCCAAGCTTTCAACTCTGGAAAAATAATGTTTTTTTTTGAGAGGGAGGGGGAGATGGTGGGTTATATTTTTACATGTTGCTATAAAAATTGAATGAAAATGTAATATATTTTTTTTTTTTATTTGAAAGAACAAAAGAAGAAAGCGATCTGCTACAAATAGTAACATTTAGCATTAGCAACGGTGGCAGCCTAGATTTCGCCTGGGTGTAGCGAAACTGGGGTTGGTTGAAAGAAAAAAGTGTCGATTTTTTCTGGGTGTGGAAAAAATTTTTGAGGTTCTTAAACTGATCGAAAAAGAACAAAAAAGAGAGATTTTCACTGTTCATTAACTTTTACCACAAAAATTGTGTCTGTGTAGTAGGAGGCAGGCTTGTAGGACCGCTCAGGTTTTGCGGTTGCTCCAAAATCAAGGTCCTAAGTTTGGAGCTTTCAAACGGTCTGGTCCGGTTATTCGGTTCTGCATTTTTTGTCTTTGTAGGTCGGTCCGATCTGGTCCTGGCCAGAAATTTTCATCGTGGTCATGGGTCAGCTCAGGTACAAAAAACGGTCTTCATTTTTCAGAAAGAAAAAAGCTTCCTAACACATAAGATGAGTTGAAAAATGGGATTTTTACTTTCAAAACATTGAAACTTGGAAAGAAATTAAATCACAATGGAAATTTATTCGAAATAGGCATCTAAAATGGCATTATAAATTTGAAAAATTGGCCATAACACTCATAACTGAGGTCCAAACCGCGGTCATTGGTCCGATTTTTTAGAAAGGTCTTCGGTCTCGGTCTGTTCTAGTTATCTTTTCTGAAAAGGGTCATCTGTTTGGTTAATATTTACATAATTTTTGTTTAGAGGTCCAAGGTCTGGACCGGTCCACTCAGTCTTGTGTGCATTTTTGGGTCCGGTCTCAGTCATTGGTCTGGGTTTTTTGTCCGGTCCGACAAGCCTGTGTGTAGGTAGCCAACAAGCAAAAAACAAACAAAACAAATAGTTATTGCTAAAAACTTGAGTTATAACAATGTAAAATTGGGGACAATTTTTTTATGGGTGTAGCGAATTTTTTCTGGGTGTAGCAAACTGTTTTTCTGGGTGTAGCGAGCTGCTTCTGGGTGTAGCAACTCGCTACACCCGCTATATACAAAGGCTGCCACGGCTGATGCATTAGCTTACACGCAATTAAGATTGAAATCTCAGGGGTAGGTCCAATACCTACATGACATCTACACGGACGGTATATTTCTTCATCATGATTCAAAAATTTTTTAATACGTTGTTGTAATTAGATGAATATTGTTGATTTCACACTAGGTATTTCCAAATCTTTGAGAATTGTGCTGTTCTTCACATACCATTTATAAGTTTTCTTAGAATTTTGTTCTGGAATCTTTTGATAATCAGGATATTGGATTCACTAGCCAAACCCCATAGTTCAATACCATACGACCAAATTGGTTTGAATAAACATTTGTATATCAAGATCTTGTTTTGTTGGTTCAGCATATTAGTTCCAAGCAGCCAATAAAGTACCTAATTTGAGTTTTTTGTCAAGTTGAGTTCTCTTCTTCAGAATTATGATCTCTCCATGTGATGATGTGAGGTGGTTTCAAGGTGTAGAGCCCTGCGCTGACAGCAAAATGATCAGCGGCAGCTATAGTATGCACAGCACTGTGGCTGGTGATGGAGCCGATTCCAGCCAAAGTTTTTGGCGGCTGCAAAAATTTTACTCAGTGGCGGCTCAGTCGGCTATAAATTCGACTTTTCTTCTGGTAAAAAGGACATAGCCTGATTTTTCTCTATTGATTTTGATTCTCCAAGTTTGATACCAGGTTGTTTTGTAATTTGTCCATTGCAACATCTGGATCAAAATCTTGTGTGGTAATTGCAGTGTTGTCAGCAAATGTCGCCATTGTGACATCGCTTGACAAAGGGATGTCACCCATGTAGAGAAGATATAATATTGCGCTCAATACACTTCCTTGTGGTACTCCTGCTTGGATTGTTCTAAAGTCAGAGAAATCATTGTCGTATTCAACTCTAAATTTTCCATCACTTAGATAGTGAGCCAGAAGAGAAGATTGTGTAGAAGTAGAATGTCTGGAAGATGGTTTTCAAGTTTCATTAAGAGACCAACATGCCATACGCGATCAAAAGCTTGGCTTACATTAAGAGAAGCTGCATTGCAAATTTTTTTATCTTTGAGTTGTTAATTTTTTCGACAAAACGATGTACTTGACTACTTGCTGAATAGTATTGTGTTTTGAATGAAATCCGAATTGGTGGTTTGGAATTAGCCTTCTATTCTCCTGAATTGGCCATAGACTTCGTAAAATTAGTTTTTTGAAGATTTTAGAGAGGATTGGCAATAAGCTGATAGGTCTGTACAATGAGGTTTCATGTTCTGGTTTTCCTGGTTTATGGATGAGAATAACTTTGGCATACTTCCATTGGTTCTAAGTACAAATATCAATTATCATGTTGAATATTTGAGTGATATACCAAATCAGCCAAGGTGGAAATTCTTTGATGATTTTTCTGTCGGTTTTGTCATATGCAGGCGATTTCTTATTTTTAATTTGTTTAAGAATTTGTCTAACTTTTTATGAGTTGAATACCTACTTTGAAAGCGGGTAGTTCATTGGAAAACGTTCCGTAAATGATACAAAAAAGTCTAAAAAAATGTGGGGGAGGGGGGGGGGGTGAAAATTTTCTGGAAATGTTTTTTAAATCATGGTGAAAAGGTGGTGAAAAAGTATTGATTTTCACTAGGAAAATTCTGTTAGATAAGTACCCTGTCAAAGTCCTTCTCTTTGATTTATAAATTTTGTCAGAATGCTGCCAAATGTTGAGTTCGTATGAGGGGGGGGGGGTAGAATTTGTAAAATGAAACAGAATCATATATATACGTTCATTTAGATTTATGAGGAAGAATTTGAGAACCAATGTACTCAAAGTCCCACAAATGGCCTTTTTGCTTTTGATTTGAAGATGCTGTTAGGACGTTCTCAAAACTGTGCTTGAGGTCGTGGTGTCCTGCAATTTCGTTGGACATCCTGAATCGTTTACCCTTTTTTAAAAAAATTTTTAATTGAATTTTCCATATGGAATGCCTACCTACGTATAGTATTTTATTCATCATTAAAATTTGTTTGACGTGTCAAATTTGAAGTATGTTCAGAAACTGAAGTGAAGGGTTGTACTAGGTAAAGCTTAACTCAATATTTTCGAATCCTTCCGCTTCGAATATCAAATTCCCCCACGTACTGCACCATTATTTCTAATTAATTTGTAATGACTGAATTTGTAGCCCTATAATTTCCGTCCATCGCGTCGTCGTTTGGTATAATTCGACGCCATTCACATTTCAATTACGATTCGACGTAGTTGTGCTTCCCTGAGGCGCAAAAATTACTACCATAAATGAAATAACCTCACCGATGTCTTTCATAAAACCATAAATCGAATTTTCAACATATTTATGTGTTTGTGTAATAAAAACATTGAAACAATGTCTATTTTTCTCATATTAGATATGAATTCTAACGTCTGAATTATTTTACAGCTATTTACAATCCTAAAGCACCTCCTGGATCGAAAGAAGGTTCCAAAAGCTTCAACTTCGATTATTCGTATTGGTCTCACGATAACGATGATCCTAATTTCGCGTCGCAACCTATGGTTTATAAAGATATTGGCGAAGAAATGTTGGACCATGCTTTCGAAGGTATATCTAGTTTATATATTCAAATGAATTGTTGTCAAAATTAGATGTACCTAGACCTACCTATTCATTGTTAAACCTATACTAAAATTCTTTTACCATAGGTTACAACGTCTGTATATTCGCTTACGGCCAAACTGGAGCTGGTAAATCGTATACGATGATGGGTCGTCAAGATGAAGAAGATCAGGAAGGTATAATTCCTCAAATCTGTAAAGATCTCTTTTATAAAATCAAAAATACCCAAAACGATAACGTCAAATATAACGTCGAAGTAAGTATTACGCAACATATTTTGCTATACAAGATAATATTTGAATTTACTCGTTAACTTACCTCAAATTACTTTACTCAACAGGTGAGTTTCATGGAAATATATTGCGAACGTGTTCGTGATTTACTCAATCCTAAAAATAAGGGTAATCTGCGAGTACGAGAGCATCCTTTACTAGGACCTTACGTCGAAGACTTATCTAAACTAGCCGTCACATCGTATAAAGATATTCACGAGTTGATCGACGAAGGCAATAAGGCCAGGTATGTGGGGTTCTCTTTCATCCAACTTCACTGAAAAATATCAATACCTGTGCTTGATTAATTTATACCTATTTTACAATGGAATTTCAGAACCGTAGCTGCAACAAACATGAACGAAACGTCCAGCAGATCACATGCTGTGTTTACAATATTTTTTACCCAGCAACGTTTCGATCGTATGACTCAACTGACGACTGAAAAAGTTAGCAAAATTTCTCTAGTCGATTTGGCCGGATCAGAAAGAGCTGATTCGACTGGTGCCAAAGGTACCAGGTTAAAAGAAGGTGCCAATATTAATAAATCTTTGACTACGTTGGGCAAAGTCATTTCTGCTTTGGCCGAAGTGGTGAGTAAATTATCTTTTCCTTTCTTGGATTTTTTTTTTCAACCAGAACATTATTAATTTTGCCTTGTTTTTGTTTCATGTGCTGATTCATCGTTTTTTTAATCAATATAGTCTGTAAGTTTACACATTTGAGTGGTTTTATTTTTTTAATTGGTTCTATTCCGTGATTTTCTAATTCTTCCATTTATTTGATTAATTTAGCAATCGGCGAAAAAGAAAAAGAAAACCGATTTCATTCCGTACAGAGATTCTGTGCTGACTTGGCTTCTCAGAGAGAACCTCGGTGGTAACTCGAAGACAGCTATGATCGCCGCCATTAGTCCGGCTGATATTAATTTCGACGAAACTTTATCTACATTGAGGTAATTAACAATTGTCGGATAAATTCAGGGGAACTTCTCCATCTTATTCATACCTATTTTTATTCACAGGTACGCCGATCGTGCCAAACAAATCGTCTGCAAAGCTGTTGTTAATGAAGATGCAAACGCTAAATTAATCAGAGAACTTAAAGAAGAAATACAAAAACTAAGGGATCTCTTGAAAGCAGAAGGAATTGATGTGTCCGAAGGTAAGCATCCCTTCGTTCCGACTTGTAATATTCTGAAGGGACTAAGAAGAACGATTTTTTCTATTCAAAATCGTAACGTTCCATTACAAGGATATACCCCTTTTGGCTACGATGTCTAAATTATACTTACGTATAAGTTTTTCGAATTCGAATTGAAAAAATAACGCCGGAATATTTATTGTTTGAACACATATTCCGATAGGTCCAGGTAATGGAATAATTTGCATCAAGACAAAAGGATCTAATAAACATCGTAAGTTACGAGAACCTATTCAAAGACAAAAGAAATTCAATCCCAAGCTATTATTTTGCCTCATTGCTATATTTTTATTCGCCCATTTGCAATAAAATAAGCTTCATTCTTCATCGTGCGTTGAATTGTAAGGGGGTGTCGCTGATGGAAAATTTTGAAAATATTTTCATTTTTTGAAATACTTGACAAATAATGTTTGGGTTATTTTACAGGTAATGGAGGTTTGAAAATGATCAAAGGCAGCGACGAAGGTGAATCTGATAAATACAGCAAACAATCCCTCGCAGAAGAAGCTGTCGACCAGTTGCAAGCTAGTGAAAAACTTATCGCTGGTGAGTTGGTTGAAATTAAGCATCCATTTTTTTGAAACCCGAGCTTCAATTTGACTAATTCCTGTTGTCTATTAGAACTTAACGAAACGTGGGAAGAGAAGCTCAAGAGGACGGAGGAAATTCGTATTCAGAGGGAAGCAGTTTTCGCTGAAATGGGTGTTGCTGTGAAAGAAGATGGCATCACCGTTGGCGTTTTCTCACCCAAGAAAGTAAGTTTAGAATGGTTTGAAAAAAATTAGTACCTACCTGTTTGCCAAAACACGCCGCGTTCATTCTTCAATAGGATTGATTTAATGGAATTTTTGAGCCAAAGTTGAAGAAAAATTCAAAGGATCGAATAAAAATTGTGAAATGACGTCAAAAAAAAGTATTTGAATAATGAAAAGCATAAAAATCTAAAATGTGATCTAAAAAAACACTTTTCAAAATTTTTTCTGTATCTTCTGATATATTTTTAATCAATTTTTCTATTTTAGGAATTTTTACAAAATTTTGCTCAATTTTACCAAAATTTCACAAATTTTTTTGGCAATTTTCAGTAATTTTTGTACCAGATTTTTTCATGTTTTTTAATAGGTATTTTATACAATTTTTGTAAAATTTAGTTTTGTTTTCAAGTTTTTTAATTTTTAATTAATGTTTCAATTTTATGTTTTTTTTTGAAAACTCAATTTTTTTAAAATTTCATTTCATTTTGATGATAAGTATTGTAAAATAGTGTGTCTAAAAATTCGTCGAATGCTAGAGTGAAAATACCGATCACCGTCTAAGTCAGGAAATAGCCAATAGCGAATACAACTATGTATTAAATAATCGATATAAATAATGTCAGGAAAATATAAGCTAGCAATAATCGTCGTAAATATCTAATCAATAAAACTATCATCAAATAATCAATCAATTGAGGTTGTCAGGTCCGGAGTTCTGGCTTGGCTGGAACTTGGATGGAGTGATAATCGATCTGTAATTAAAATAATCGCTTTTGAGTACACACATGTACTACTCATCGATCAGGCAAACTCGTACATAATCGTACATAAATAACTCGTAAATATTCTCGTAAATACTCGTAAATAATACGTGATCAATAACTCGTAGATAACTCGTGAATATCGTAAACAATACATAATCAACTCGTGAGTACTTGTAGATAACTCAATCACTTCTAATAGACATTAAAGACCTCCGTCTCAGGTCTCGCCACCTCGGCGATGACCAACTATGGGGATGCTTCGGACCCGAGCAGAGATGCATGGAAACTTACCGCGGTAACTTACCCGAGAACTTACCGGTAACTTACCGGTAAGTTACCATGACATAAATTACCATAAGTTACCGCGGTAATTTATAAATTTTCAACAGACATGTTGGCATGGGTAATTTTTGATGTTTGCATGTACTGCTGTAGCTGTCTAGATACAACAAATTACAATTTGTACTCTCTAAATTTAAAAGAGTCAAATTTTACTGTATAGCACTTAACAGTAGGGTATGACAACATTCTGGCTTCTTGTAAACTATAGTTTTTGACTGGATTTTCATTTTTCAGTAAATAATTTTCTGATCTGAATTCTGATCAGTCAAATCAAAATTCAAAAGTGAATTATTTACTGAACTGATCAATCAAAAATGAATTATTATTTATTTAGGTAGGTAGGTACTGTGTTGATCAGTGAAAAACTACTGTGATCAGCTTGGTCAGCACTGTCAGCAGTAAAAAATTTTAAATAACTGACTTTTGCAGTACTTTTTCACTGTTTATTTCAGTGATGACATTTTGGATTTTGCCTTCTTAACAGTGAAATTTCACTGTTTAAAATTTAGAGAGTAGGTACATACATATCTACTTCTTGTGAGATGACCTATAAATAATAAATTGTAAAATCAAAAAAAAATGAATTGAATTGTGAGGTAAAATAAAGCTGTAAATTTTAATTTTGTTGAAAGTTGAAACACACTGTATTACTTGACTACTTTCAATACCTAGATAGGTTTAGGTACCTATTACAAATCTTTAAAAGTGTTCGTTTTTTTTTTGTTTGATTTGAATGCTCTGAAGTTTGAACTTTAACTTGAGAAATGATTGGTGTTGAGATTGAGAAAACATAATTTTTTTTTTTTGCCTTAATTTCATTCTTGCAACTGGTTAATACAGTTCTCTTCTCTTCTCAGTTCTCTTTTTGTAATAGAAAATGCTGGTGCACTCTGATTAGGAATTTTTTGGTAATTGAAAGCAAGGGGCAGCAATTTTTGTATTGCCCAAGCCCAAAGGCGCAAAAATGGGACATCTACACAAGTCCCTATCCATTTCTGTCAGTTGTTGGATGTTATGGATAATTTCAAGGTAACCTTCATCTCAATTCTGATGTTTAGAACCATTTCAGTGAAAATTTATAAGTTACTTAAATTACCGGTAACTTACCGGTAAGTTACTGGTAAGTTACCCAATTATAAATTACCGGTAACTTAGCATCTCTGGACCCGAGTACTATACTACCCGTGGTTCACCCATCAGTGTCAGCATAACGGAATGATCTGGCTCCAACCAAGATTTATCCGAGAGGCCACATCGTCGCCTGTATGGCTCGTCACACATACTGCCTAGTGGTACCTCTATGAGTCCCCCGCAGGGTCATGACTCACTGACAAGACGTACAATGCGCGTAATAAAATCTAACACTGTTCTGATCAATATTCACTTCCTCAATAAATAATATCTGGGTGCTTAAGGCACCAATAAATCATGCAAACACATAAAAACGGCCAATAATAAACAAGCATTCATGTATCGTAGTACTCAGTAAGATAAACTTACGTATTCACGTATTAATCGCAATATTCGACTCGTAATATATCCGTATCGGACTCGGACTCGTATTCGGACTCGTATTCGTATTCGTAGGTACTCGTATTCGTCAATATAACAGAACTGGAGCAGGTATATCTTCGGCGACGTGGTCCGGAGACAGCTACAGGCACAGGCACTTCACCACAGCACAAACTTTAACAGACTGAGATCTCTACACTCAGCCAAGCTCTTTGCTGGGTACAATTTTACTCACGAACGTGAGAACTTCCGCCTGTCTCCCACGGTCGCAAAGATAACCCCTCGAATACGCATCTCGATGCACTTGCATCGTAAAAATGAATTGCAACCACCTGGTCACTAGCTCGCGGATGCGACCAACACCCCATCAAGGTGTCAACACCTCCAAACGCGTCAAGATAACGCACCAAACCTTACGAGTACGAGAAATAAAATAAATATCTACTCGTCGCTAAAAGCGACTTCTTACATTCGGCCAAACTGACCACTCACCTTGACCCCAAGGTGCAAAAACTTCAATCGGAATCTCGATCAGATGGAACAGATGGAAGCACCACTTCATCATCGTCACTGTCTGCCTCGGACTCATCTGATAATACAGCTGGATCTCTCCACCGCTTCATCTTATCCACCGCCACTACCTGATCATAATTAGTACACCTCGTTGACCTCGTAGTACCCTCCATGTCACTCACTCTGTATCGGTCATTCTGCATGACCTCGGTCACAATCATAGGACCACTAAACGGGTGCAAGAGTTTACGACTCGTGCCAGTAGCAGGAACTTGTTTCTCGATAAGCACCAAATCACCCAATTTATACTTGAGTGGACGCTTACGTCGTTGGTCAAAGTACTTCTTTTGTGTACTCTGAGCTTCAGCAATCTTCTGATGAGCTGCTTCTCGCATACCATAGATGTCAACAATAGATGATGCAGCTAAAGTAATTTCGTCTTTCAGTACGGTGTCTGACCCCTTTCGAGGCGTGTAACCATACAATAGTTCACTCGGTGATTTGCCAGTAGATTTATTGACAACATTGTTGATGGAAAACTGGGTGTTCAACAACTGCTTGTCCCAGAGATGTTCTTCCAACGTTGTAGCCATTAGAGCGCTTAAAATGGAGCGGTTTAGTCGCTCAACTTGACCATTCGCTCTTGGAGTAGCCACAGCATTTTTAACATGAGAGATGTTATTCTGGATACAAAAATTTTTGAACTTCTTCGAGGTAAACGAACTACCTTGGTCAGAAATGATAATTTGAGGTGCACCATAAGTGGCACAGACGTGCATAAGAACTTCGATAACGTACTTGACCTTGGTAGATTTCATAGCTCTCAAGATGCAAAATTTTGTGAACGCATCGATAACAGCTAAAATATACGTATTCTTGTGCTTGGACTTTGGAAACGGTCCAAGATGATCAATATGTACAGTATGGAACGGTGTATTCGGTTTCGGAATTGGATTGAGAAAACCTTCAGGTTTACCGGCCTTTCGCTTCGAAAACAGGCAGGCAATACAGCATTTGATGTAGTTCTCGACGTACTGCTTCATAGATGGAAACCAGTAGTAGTTGCATAAACGTTGCAAAGTTTTCTCGAGTCCAAAATGACCCATTTCGTCGTGAGCAGCTTTGACCACTTGCTGCCTCATACCATGTGGGACCACCCACAATAAACCACGTGCAGTGATGCGATAGACACGACCGTCTCGGAGTGCATAGTTCTTGTAGATTGATTTTTCAGCATCGGTTGTTGGAGGTTTCAGTAAAACAGATCGAATTTCCTTAATTCGATCATCGGTAAGTTGACCAGAGAGAACCCAATCAGCAACAGTGATTCTCATGATGGTTTCAGTCGGTACAGGATTACGACTTAATGCGTCAGCATGCTTCAATCGATTACCAGGTCGATATTTCACGGTGAAGGTATACTCCTGGAGTTGTAACCACCACCTGGCAATACGAGGTAATAGATCTTTCTTTTCGCTGGTAGCGCGAAGTGCGTTGCAATCGGTGATGACGGTGAAATTAATACCCAACAGGTAACAACGGAATTTCTTGAGGCTTTCTACAACAGCTAGAGTTTCCAACTCGTAAGAATGATATTTCGTTTCGGTATCGGAAGTCTGTCTGCTATAATAAGCTACTGGGTGTAGCCTACCTTGGTACATTTGGAGTAGAATACCACCAAGACCCAATGCACTTGCATCGGTATGAACTTCAGTTTCGGACACTGGATCATAGATGACCAATACTGGGCGCTCGACTAGCACCTGTTGTAATTTACGAAAAGCTTCCTCTTCAGCTTTTCCCCAGGACCATGGAACAGTTTTTCTCGTAAGATTGGTAAGAGGTTTAGCGATAGATGCGTAGTTTTGGACGAAGTGTCGGAAATACCCAGTTAAACCAATAAACTGGTGAATATTATGAGCGCTGGATGGAACAGGAAAGTCTTTAATTGCCTTGACCTTCTCTTGACCAGGTTTAATAGTTCCATTGTCGACTTCAAAACCCAAAAAGCTGACAGTTTTGGTAAGAAAATGACATTTCGCAAGGTTGAGAGTAAGACCTTCTTCTCTCAGGAGCTCAAGAATTTTATGGAGTGCAGCTAGGCATTCTTTGACAGTTTTCGCGTGCAATAAGATGTCATCTAGGTAAACAGCAGCAATATCACGTACGGATTTTAGAATTCGGCTCATCAGTCGCTGGAATGCGCGGGGTGCGTTGGTTAAGCCGAAAGGCATTCGGTTGAATTCAAATTCGCCGAAAGGTGTGACAAAGGCGGTATACTTCTTGGAATTTTCGGCGACACGAAATTGATAATAACCAGACTTCAGGTCTAAACTACAGAAAATGACAGCACCGGTTAATCGATCAAGTTGATCGTCGATTCGAGGTAGAGGGTAATTCTCCTTGACAGTCAGAGAATTCAATTTTCGATAATCGATACACATTCGTTGCTCATTGTTCTTCTTTCGGACCAGTAGACAGGGTGAGGAGTAATTCGAAGTTGATTCTCGAATGATGTCGTTCTTCAATAGGTCACCAACCAGGTTACGGAGTATTTCATGCTCGGAATTGGACATACGATACGGTCGATAGGTGAAAGGTACGTCATTGGTCAGCTCAATTTCCAGCTCAGCTGATTTGGAACAACCAATGGTAGAATTGTCAGAAGAAAAGCAGTCGCGAAATTCATTGAGTAGGTTAAGCAGTTCTTCACGTTCCTTTTCCGAAACTGGACCTACCTTAACGTCACTCAATTTGATTGGCGGCAGGTCGGTGATAGAAATTCGGGATACCTTTTCGATGTTTTCGTCGCTGTTTTCAACACATGGCCAACCACGTGCGACAATTTGACCTTGTTTGATCTTGATCGGATTCGTTGATAAGTTGATGAGAGGTAGGACGCTATGTTGCTCTTCACGGATACATAAAATGCTTCGAGGAACACAGCTCTCTTTACCCTCCTCAGCTCAGAGACTCGCTTCAATAAAGACGTCACCAGAGCCTGAGTCGGAGGTAATAGGTATGTTACCGACATGCTCGGGAGGTATAATCATCTCCTTAGCAGATCGCAACACAACCTTTCTCAAATCGGAAACACCTTCTATGGTCATCATTTCACCTTCCTCTTTGTGTAGGAAGCGCAGTACAGTTGAATCTTTCATCACAAGTAGATCAGGTAACTCAGTGAAATTTTGACCAATTAGAAGGGGTGTGTCTTGTTCACAGTCTCGAATTACATGGGCAGAAATTACAGCTGTTACGTCGTCAATACGAACTGTGAACGAGGTACTGCCCAGACTACTTGTTCTGCCACTGCCAAACCCTGCGAGTACAGTTTTATTCATCGAGTCTAACGGGAGTTGCAATCTCGTAACTTCCGAGATCTTGATAGTAGAACATGTACTACCGAAGTCAATAAATGCGACAGTATCAACTCCGTTGACAGAAATATGCTTGTAGTATTTATTCTTCAAGGCAGGGGTGGCGGCATGTTCAGTAGTTAGTCAGGCGACGGTAGGTGTGACAGATGGTTTTATTACATCATCTGTCTTACCTCCCTCGGTCTTCTTCTTGGTGAAACAGTTATCTTCGAGATGCCCATAGCGGTGACAGAAGCTACACTGCTTAAAATCGACCCTCTCTTTAGTACGAGTGGGTTTGCGTGTATCTTTTTCACCAGAAGACGAACGAGTAGATGGTGACGAGGTGCGAGGAGGCGGATTACGACATTGCCTAGCGTAATGACCTTTTCGTCCACATTTGTGGCAACGTAAAGGTTTATCGCTATCGGTTCGCTCTCGGCGCGAATCAGAGTGATGAATAGTCCGCGACCTTCCACGTCCACCATCACGCAAATTAATAAGAAAATCGAACAAATCTTGAGGTGTACGAGGTTTCGCAGCAGTAGCCGCATGCGCTACAGTATCGTCGTCGATACCACCTATGAGGCAATCGACGGCCTTTTTACCAGAAATCTCGCAAGCCGCCAAAAGACTCGATTTGGCGTAATAATAGCGAGTATACGTCTCATCCGACCTTTTCACACGAGCCAACATTGCATGAAGATTTTTATCGTGATTATCATGGCGAGGAAAAGCTTCGGTGAGGATATCCTTCCACTCGGACCAGGTATGCTGCAAAGAAGGTAACTCAGCATACCAATCAGCAGCGTAGCCTTTCAACTTGGCGAGTGCGTAATGCGTTGTTAGTGGGCTGGTCCATTTATTACCAGCCGCCAATTCGTCAACTTTCGATATCCATTTCGAAATCGACGCACCAGGTGAGGACGGACCAAACGGTGGAACCGAGTCACCATTTGGCATCATATTAACGTGAATTTCAGGGGCGACATTATTACTCGCCAAATTCGAGACAATACTTTTCATAGCAGTGCTGATATCAGCTAAAGTTGAACAGAGAGCGACATTCGATGAGGAGGCAGGGTCAGACGATCGGCGAGATCGGCGGGTAGTGCGGGGACTATCGTCTGGGTGCGACGAACGAGTACGTTTTGAACTCATCTCGTAGATTTACTACAAATTAATACACAAATATACGTCAGTACGTAATTACGTAAATAGTACCTGCATAAAAATAAATCACATCCATTCAAGCCAGCCAGAATCCGTTTCTATCCCACTTCTGAAATGTAAAAGAGATCGTTGAGTTGCTCGAAAACTAGTTCGAAAAATACCAATGCTAGAGAGAAAATACGAATCGCCGTCTAAGTCAGGAAATAGCCAATAGCGAATACAACTATGTATTAAATAATCGATATAAATAATGTCAGGAAAATATAAGCTAGCAATAATCGTCGTAAATATCTAATCAATAAAACTATCATCAAATAATCAATCAATTGAGGTTGTCAGGTCCGGAGTTCTGGCTTGGCTGGAACTTGGATGGAGTGATAATCGATCTGTAATTAAAATAATCGCTTTTGAGTACACACATGTACTACTCATCGATCAGGCAAACTCGTACATAATCGTACATAAATAACTCGTAAATATTCTCGTAAATACTCGTAAATAATACGTGATCAATAACTCGTAGATAACTCGTGAATATCGTAAACAATACATAATCAACTCGTGAGTACTTGTAGATAACTCAATCACTTCTAATAGACATTAAAGACCTCCGTCTCAGGTCTCGCCACCTCGGCGATGACCAACTATGGGGATGCTTCGGACCCGAGTACTATACTACCCGTGGTTCACCCATCAGTGTCAGCATAACGGAATGATCTGGCTCCAACCAAGATTTATCCGAGAGGCCACATCGTCGCCTGTATGGCTCGTCACACATACTGCCTAGTGGTACCTCCATGAGTCCCCCGCAGGGTCATGACTCACTGACAAGACGTACAATGCGCGTAATAAAATCTAACACTGTTCTGATCAATATTCACTTCCTCAATAAATAATATCTGGGTGCTTAAGGCACCAATAAATCATGCAAACACATAAAAACGGCCAATAATAAACAAGCATTCATGTATCGTAGTACTCAGTAAGATAAACTTACGTATTCACGTATTAATCGCAATATTCGACTCGTAATATATCCGTATCGGACTCGGACTCGTATTCGGACTCGTATTCGTATTCGTAGGTACTCGTATTCGTCAATATAACAGAACTGGAGCAGGTATATCTTCGGCGACGTGGTCCGGAGACAGCTACAGGCACAGGCACTTCACCACAGCACAAACTTTAACAGACTGAGATCTCTACACTCAGCCAAGCTCTTTGCTGGGTACAATTTTACTCACGAACGTGAGAACTTCCGCCTGTCTCCCACGGTCGCAAAGATAACCCCTCGAATACGCATCTCGATGCACTTGCATCGTAAAAATGAATTGCAACCACCTGGTCACTAGCTCGCGGATGCGACCAACACCCCATCAAGGTGTCAACACCTCCAAACGCGTCAAGATAACGCACCAAACCTTACGAGTACGAGAAATAAAATAAATATCTACTCGTCGCTAAAAGCGACTTCTTACAGTATTTGATCAATTTTTTGTATGTGTATTTTATTTTATTTTTTATTCTTTTTGGGAAATTGAGTTCATTAATAATTTATTATTTTTCACCATTGATGAGCTTCGAATTCGTGATGAGGTG
Source organism: Planococcus citri (assembly GCF_950023065.1). Taxonomy (NCBI): domain Eukaryota; kingdom Metazoa; phylum Arthropoda; class Insecta; order Hemiptera; family Pseudococcidae; genus Planococcus; species Planococcus citri. Next base: position 56,998,642 of record NC_088680.1, on the reverse strand, counting down.
AAAGTTCATTTTTTGTCAGAAGCTTTTTCCCATTTTCACGAGTATTTGAAGGAAATATGAAGATCAACTGGATTTAATAGTAACTTTGGAGATTTGATTTCTAGAAAAACAGTATGAACAATTAGCCAACAAAAAACGAGAAAAAATTCGCCATCCTCCTTTTCACTTTTACTTTTTCCAAAAATATGAAGAAATGAAACTTACTCGTTCATAACCAATTAACCAAATCGAATTATTCTTTTTTTCCCAGACCCCTCATCTAGTCAATTTGAACGAAGATCCTCTGATGTCCGAATGCTTGATTTATTACATCAAAGAAGGCGTTACCAAAGTCGGTTCCGGTAAAAATGTTCCTCAAGATATTACCCTCTGCGGTTCTCACATCTTACCCGAACACTGCGAATTTGAGAACACCGACGGAGTCATTACTCTAGTCCCTTTTAAAGATGCAACCTGCTACGTCAACGGTCAAGAAATCAAGTCACCGGTTGTGTTGAAAACCGGTTCCCGGGTCATTCTAGGAAAAAATCACGTTTTCCGTTTTACTCATCCTGAGCAAGCTCGAGTTAATCGTGAAAATATCAAGAATGCTCCTGAGAAATATATTTCCATCGAAGGTATTATTTTTTCAAATCAATTTAAAAAATGTTTTTTAAACAGTGTGAACAATTTGATTCTAATGTTGAACCTTTCGTTGCAGAAAAAGAAAAATGTTCACCAATCGGTACACCGAATAATGGAGAAACAGCGGATTGGAATTTCGCTCAAATTGAACTTCTTGAAAAACAAGGAATCGATCTAAAACTAGAAATGCAACAACGATTGAACGCACTCGAAACTCAATTTAGAAAAGAAAAAGAAACAGCTGATCAGATTTTCGAAGAACAACGCAAAGTGAGTTTAACAATTGATCTAAGAGAACCTTGAAATTGAATTCAAAACTACATAATGTTGTATTTTTATTGTTTTTGTAGAATTACGAAGCTAGAATAGACGCTTTACAGAAGCAAGTCGAAGAGCAAAGTATGACTATGTCTATGTACAGTTCTTATACTCCGGAAGATTTTAACAACGAGGAAGATATTTTTGGTAATTTTTCACCGGTCTTTTGGAAGTGGTTTATTCGATGTAAAATTTCACGATTATTTTTCTTCTTGTGCAGTTAATCCTTTGTTCGATGCTGCTTGCAATTGGACAGATAGAGAATGTGCTTTGGCAGCGTGGGCTTTCCGAAAATGGAAGTATCATCAGTTTACTTCGTTGAGAGATGATTTGTGGGGTAACGCGATCTTCTTGAAAGAAGCAAATGCTATATCAGTTGAGCTGAAGAAGAAGGTAATTTCTGAAAGATTTTGAATATTCTAAATTACATACTTGAACCATTTTTTTTTAATTTTAAATTTTTTTTCTATTTAACAGGTCCAGTTTCAATTTACCCTTTTGACGAACACTTTGTACAGTCCTCTACCAGCAGATTTCCTATCGGTAGCTCAAGACGACGACATCTACGACGAAGAACGCCCCTTCCCTAAAACCATCGTAGCGGTCGAAGTGCTCGACACGAAAAATGGCGCCACTCATTACTGGACGTTGGAAAAACTAAGGTAAAACTAGCTCCCTCGCCTGAGCCGCCATCCTTGCGAATTGTGCGAATAACATGTGTTGTAATCGTTAAAGAACTCGGTTGGAATTAATGCGGAATATTTATAACGAGGACTTAGATTGTTCCTCCACCCCCGAACAACTGATCAAAGAGGATTTCCTTCAATGTTTTACTAACAGCGCCTACCAACCGTCTTGTTTCCTTTCGCATCTATTGCCATCCAGGTGGGTTTCTCTCCCTCGGTGGTATTGTAGTATTTTTTTTAGTTACGAAGCTTTACCTTTTCATTTTCAATTTTTTCTTTTTCTGAAAGCACACAGTTTTTGAATCGCGTCAAAGCGTATGATTTTTTTAGCTTAGCATGCTTCATTTTTAGCTTCGAGGAATTTTTTTCGTTCGCTGTGACCAAGAGGGAGATTATACCCACCCCGATGAATATTGAATTTTCCTATCGCATGATCGCTTCCTGATGGCAATATTGGCTTACACCAAGGCCTTTAAGGCTTGTTTTATCCTTGCATTTGCTTACGTTTGTAATCCCATGGTCCCCATTTTTTTTTCACACTTTGAAACTGTATAGTATTTAATTCAATGTGTTTCCATCAGACAAAGATTGGAATTGATGCGTGAAATGTATCACAATGAAGCCGAATTATCGCCTACTTCGCCAGATTTTAATATCGAATCGTTGACCGGAGGTGATCCGTTTTACGATCGGTTCCCATGGTTTAGAATGATCGGAAGGTAACAATCGCAATTACCTTTATTTTTTTCTTAAGATCTATGTCTACAACGAGTGTATTTTTTCTAGATCTTTCGTGTACTTGAGCAACTTATTGTATCCAGTCCCGTTAATTCATAAAATCGCCATCGTTAACGAGAAAGGAGACGTAAAAGGATACCTACGTGTTGCTGTTCAGGCAGTTTCCGGTAATATTACAAAAATTGAACTCAATCATTACCAATATTGATGTGCATTACTCGATTTATTAAAATTGAAACGTTATAATTCCTCCAGCAGGGGACGAAGTTATCGATAATTCCAGCGGAGTACGACAATCGGCTAAAATTGTTTTCGACGATGATTTCCTATCTCCTGTCGTTCGAAATGCTAAGAAAGCTCCGGGTCGAGTTTTTGACGATCGTATTATCGAAGGACAGCACGAAAAACAAGAAGGTAGGATTCGTCTAGTAAAGTTTTTTCCCTACGAATATCTAGTTAGTTGGTAGTTGATTGATTCGGATGATAATTTTGTGTAGAAATTGAAGGCGATGGTGATAGCGGACGTGGTGATAGTAATGCGTCTTGTAATTCAGATTCCAAAGAAGAAGAATTTCCGGACCATTTAATGATTGATAAAGAATTTACCTTCAGAGTAACTATTTTACAAGCGTTGGATATACCTTCTGAATATGCGGATGTGTTTTGCCAATTCAAGTAAGTCTAGATGGATTGTTTACCTATTTTGTTGGAGTGTTTTAAATGTGAGGTTAGTCTATCAGAAAAATAAGGAACCATTTTGGAAAATTCGTATTTTTATAGCCAGATTTAATTCTCTAAATTCTGAAATTTGTTTTTTGTCGTCGAAACATTATGAGGAAAATTTGTAGCAAAATTTCTAAAATATTACATTTTGACATTCGCTTTGAATTTTTCAAAATTTTTTTGGATGTGAATCCAGAAATTGAATGGAGGAAAAAAATTGTATTTTTTATGTGCTTTTTCGTGTTTTTTTAATCAATATTCAGTTATTTCAACCCAAAATGTGTCAAATTTTTTTTTTTTTTTCAGAAATGAATAAAAATAAATTCGACTCCTCCGATTTTTACTCATCTTTCGCTCCTTAAAAAGGAAAGAGAATGAATTCGATCTGAAGTGATTTGATAACATTTTACAAAAAAAAAAATCACTTTTTCATTAAAAATTACAAAAAAAGTAATGTGTTAAAAAGTCTAGCTTTTTTCGTCAAAGTGCTAATAGATCTCAATTTTTCACCAAAAATTTCTGAAAATACGAGTTTTTTCTGCAAAAAATTCTACAAAATTCAAAAATTGCTCTAAAGTGTTGCTTTTTTGCCAGAATTGTCAAAAAAAATGCTCACTTTTATGTCGTAAAATTGCTCAAAAGTCTTTTAGAAATGTTCTGGCTCTTATGTAATTTTTTTCCAACACTAAATAACGTTTCGAGGGAGTTTATTCATTTTTTATTTTTCAAAAGCTTTTTTATATGAAAACAGTTTGATCAACTTTTTTTGAAATGTTGGATACTTTTTAAACATAATTTTTTTTTTTCTCTGTAAAATAGTCAATCAATTCAATGTTTTGAACACCAAACACCAAAATAATTTACTTGTCTCCCCCTCCCCTTCCTTGAATAATCGAAAATTCTCAATTTGGAAAATTATCCAGTTCTTTCCTCAATTTTGACAGAATCTCTGATTTTTCAATTTTTTTTTCACTTAGGAAAAAGGTGTGGTAAAAAACATAAATTTTCTTTTTTTTCTTCAAATTTTAAAAAGCTCATTTTTTAGAATTTTAAAAAGTATGTTTAAAAGGTAATTTTTCGGACATCTGGGCCTCTTCCTTCCTTCCCTCCTTAAACAAAGTATAGGAAAAAATAAATCGAGAGATTTTTTGTTGAAAATTTCCAAAAATTTCATTTGTAATTCATGGTTTTGAACTTTTGAGTTTCTGCTGGAAATGGTTACCACGTTCATTAAAACCTAAACCTCGTCTGGTTTTAAATAAGTCTGGCAGTCCAATTGACGCGTATCTGTTTAGCCTTAAATCCGAATCGATGTATAATTTTTTGTTTTTTTCAACAGCTTTTTGCATCGTCATGATGAAGCTTTCTCAACAGAACCGTTGAAAAATACAGGAAACGGAGCTCCATTAGGATTTTATCACGTGCAAAATGTTCGTATTTTTTTACCTGTTTCGAGATGAAAAAATAATCGCTTCGAATATTAATTTTCTGAATTTTTATACAGATTACAGTTTCGGTGAATCGATCATTCATCGAGTACATTAAATGCCAACCAATCATGTTCGAAGTATTTGGTCACTATCAACAGCATCCACTGCATAGAGATTCGAAGCAAGAAAGCACCTTGTAAGTTCCTCAATTTGACACGCGAATTTTGATCTCTTGAAGTTCATTTATTAACGAGTATTGTTTTTACAGCGTTAGACAACCACCTAAAAGAATGTTACCGCCATCTATACCAATCAGTCAACCAGTTCGATCGCCCAAATTTGGCCTACTACCTTCTCCCTGCACTTCGCAAGTTTATGCCAAATACGACGTTTTGGTTTGGTTCGAAATTTGCGAACTAGGTAATGAATAATAATTTTGTCAATTTCATGCTTAGATTGTTCAACCTGGTTGAAGATTTTACATAATTGGAAATGTTTCAATTTTGTAGGACAAAATGGCGAATATGTGCCTTGCGTTGTGGATCATAGCGACGAATTACCTTGTCGAGGATTATTCTTACTTCATCAAGGTATCCAAAGACGTATCCGAGTTACTATCGTACACGAACATACCACCGAATTACAGTGGAAAGATATTCGCGAACTAGTAGTCGGTTAGTATTTGTGTTTAAATCATTACGCAGAGTTTATAAATTGAAAAACTATTTTTATTATTAAAAAATACGATATTTTATAGGACGTATTAGAAACACTCCGGAATCAGAAGACGACGAAGATACGGACGGGTCCGTTTTATCTCTCGGATTATTCCCAGGCGAGTACCTCGAAATACCGGGAGATGATCGGAGCATGTTCCGTTTCGAAGCAGCGTGGGATAGCTCGTTGCATAATTCACCTCTTCTCAATCGTATTTCTGCCAACGGAGAACAAATCTTTATTACGATTTCGGCATATTTAGAAGTATGCACCTAATCTATTAGGATTTTATCCATCATTAATTATTTCACGTTTAATTTGAAACGATTCCTATTTTGTCTGAATAGTTGGCGAATTGCGGAAGACCAGCCATAATAACCAAAGATCTCAGCATGGTGGTTTACGGCAGAGATGCCAGAACCGGACCTCGTTCGCTTAAACACCTCTTCTCCGGTAATTATCGTAACATGGAAGCTAATCGTCTGTCCGGAGTGTACGAACTTGTATTGAAGAGAGCATCCGAAGCAGGTAGTCCAGGTAGTTAGTGCAACGAATTCGCTATGCTAGCTTTTTTTCTGAGATATTGTATACTATTCGAGTATAATGACGTCGTCGAGGGTGTGTTTCCAATGAGCGTCGACGTTGTTAGATATTGTTTTACACGCTTTGTAGATCAACCATATACATACCTAGGGTTCATTTTTACATATTTTTTCGTACGTTTTCAACGTATATTTCGACAAATATCCAGATCAAGGGTAACGATCAAGGTTCTAATTCCGATCACACATCAATATACATCGCAATGTACTCGTATTAGTCGCATAACCAGACCATGGGAGATATAGCTGTGGGAAAAACCTAGCTGGGGTTCGGTAAATTTGATTCTTGGCTCGAATTTTGAAATCAAATCTACGAAAGTGGATCATTCATGCGAATTAGTTTGAAAATCCGAGTCAATAATCAGTTCTTCGTGATCCCTGGTTGTTTTTCTCACTTCATAGATCTCGTAGATTGAATTCATACGGCGACTAGTTGATTGCATTTTTTTCCACGCGCGTATGGAAAAATTATGCTTGTATGCTGAAGGCTAAATGTGTTGAATTTTTATTTGTTTATTTTTTTCTCTGTTTTTATGTGGTTTGATTTTAAATAAAAGCATAGAAATCGTTCGTTGGAATATTAGAACGATGTAAATAGATCCATTATTTTCTTCCTGATCGTTTCAGATTTCCCGTAAAATTATCATCATTGTACTATTTACCTCTGAAATATATTTTTTCAACGTAATTTTCAAAAAAAATAAGTAATACGTCACATCTGTACCGATCTTTATTGTACATTTTCACCTAATTCCGTTTCTCTATCTGAATGCTCCGCAATTTCACTTCTTCCTCGTCGATAAGCATGTGTTTTTTATTAATCAAACTTTACAATTTTTTTTTCAAATTATTGCAGGAGTTCAAAGGAGACAACGTAGAGTGCTCGATACGAGCTCGACGTATGTTCGAGGCGAAGAAAATCTTCACGGTTGGAGACCTCGTGGAGATAGTCTAATATTCGATCATCAATGGGAACTGGAAAAATTGACTCGTCTCGAAGAAGTAGAAAAAGTACGACACATGTTATTGCTTCGAGAACGTCTCGGTTTAGATAAAACTACAATCAGTAAATCAGAGAAAGTAAGTAAAAGAGACGACGAAATTTTAATGATACAATGAGCCATTAAAAATTTTAAAAATTCGTCGCGATTTATAGGAAGTTTGCAACATGGTGGCCAAAGCAGCCATCGATGGACGAAGTGGTATTTTAACGTTGAGAACTGCTGCAAATCCTGTCGATCCTAAAGTATACGAACCTTGGGAAATGACCGAAAGAGAACGAGACTTGACTACGAAATGTGTTAAACTTATTCAAGGACGAATACCTGCTAAAGTGAGTTTTATTCTGAGATGATTTTTCTTGCCTAATAATCTGAAGAATACCCTAAAAAATATTTTATTTTTCAAACAGGAATTCCGTAAACCAAACGATGCATCTCCGATGGACGATGCTCAAGAAATGAATACTAGTTTATTAACCGTCAGTAGCCATTCGTCGAATCAAGAGTAAGTGGTTGTTCCCTCGAACGAATATTTTCTAAACTATAATAAGTGATTTAATAACGCGAATTTTGTTACAGTTTAATTTCACCCGATAAAGATAAATTATTCTGCGGAAATATGTCCGATTCGTTTTATTACGGTCAAGATCCGACTACTTCGTCGGCCTTGAAATCTGCCCCAGAACAAGAAGAACTCGTGTTGTATATTCCAGAAATAGAAGAAATTCGAATTAGCCCTATTGTAGCTCGTAAAGGATTCTTGAATGTTTTAGAACAGAAATTAAACGGATGGAAAAAACGTTGGGTGGTAAGTGTTTTTTTGTGTGTAGGTAGACTAGTCGTGTAAAAATAATATACTAGCTGGAGTGTTCATTTTTAGGTTGTTCGACGCCCTTATGTATTTATATTCAGAGAAGAAAAGGATCCCGTTGAAAGAGCTTTAATTAATTTAACTACTGCTCAAGTTGATTACTCGGAACATCAACTGGAGATGGTTAAAGTACCGAATTCATTTAGGTAGGTGAAGGTTTTCTTTTCGAGTGATGATCAAATACTACTGAATGTTTCAAATTTCTGCATTCTTTAATGGTTTTTAAATTTTTTTTTCTTGCAGTGTTGTAACCAAACATCGCGGATATCTTATGCAGACTCTTAGTGATAAAGAAGTACACGAATGGTTGTACGCGATTAATCCTCTACTTGCTGGACAAATCAGGTAACTTGAGTTTCATTACAAACCATTTCATGCAAAAAAAATTGTTTGGGATGTGGCGAAAAATATCTCAATCCTTTGTTGGTAGAATTGGCCTCAGTTGATAAAAATTCGTACTGTGCTAAAAATTTGTAAAATTGAATTTTATCAGTTGAAAAATTGAGTCAACATTTGATCTCTTTTTTTTTCATTTTTTATTAATTTTTCTTCATTTTTTATAGCATTTGTAATCATTTAAATTTATTTCGAACAATTTTGAAAACTGTTTTGTAATTTTTTCAAATTCTTCGGTTTTTTAAATGTTTTGGCAGTTGAAATATTATTTTATTTATTTATTTCAGATCTAAACTATCACGACGTGTTCCTACATCACCAGCTCCTCTACAAGCACCGCCTTCATTTATAGAGGAACCTGTTGTCGAAACAACTACGGATAAATAAACCAGCTTGGGCTTTTTTTAAAATTCAAATCTAAACCAAAAACAAAAAAAAACATTATTTTTAGGAGCTTCGCATAAACAACAACTTATTAGCCGTTACTTGTTACCGACATTTTTATTTATTTATTTTTGGAGTATTAACGATGATAATACTTATATGAATTTGTACCGTTATATATTTTAGTTTTCAGCTTGTTTTTGTTTCTTTTATTGATTTTTATTTTTGATTGTTATTTAAATTGTGATCTTTTAAGCATTATTTTCATTTTATTTTATTTTTCTATCACATTGTTTCTTTTCCTACACTGTTCTTTGTTCAGCTGCGAGTATTTTGTAAATTTATTAAGAAAACGATATTGTATATTTTCCGTCCTCGATATTGGAAAAACAACGAGTAGAGAACGATCGTCACTTTTAGTTAACCTTTCAACTAAAATACGTTTACAAAATACTCTCATTTATTATATTTTATTAATCAATTGTGATTATTCAAAACTGATTGATTGCGGTTAAAATATGTACCTACCTATTTGAAAATTTTTCTTTATATTTTTTCCTTTTTTGTTTTTGTCTAATTTAAGCAATAATACTCGTCGCAAATACTACAACGTATTTAACCATATATTTATAAAAGAAAAAAATGTCTATTAAATTATGGTTGTTGATAAGGAATTCTATATAAAAGAGTGTTGTAGGTTGTATGAATTTTAAAACAAATAATAAATCTCCCAAGCCCCCAGTTACATACCTATGCGAATATTTTTTGAAAAATACATACAGTTCAAGGTTGTGTATTAAACAGTTTTCCATAGAGTAAACGCATTTTTAACCTTCCACCTTTATTAGATTTAAGCCTATAAAGATTTTACTTAAATGTTACTCGAAACATTCCATTTGAAGGAATTTTTTTTTATTTTAATTTTTAAAACTTCGCGATCTGTACCTTTTACCTATCAACCACATCCGTACAATCAACCCTCGGATTTTATTTTCTCCGAATGAGAGGTTATATTACGTTTTAATCAAAATTGTTATCGACATCTGTTTTTTTTTTAAAAAAAGGATCATTTGTGCAAAATTGACTATAATTTTTTTTTTTTAGTTTACCTTGAAAAAAAAGAGTTCCTTTTTGAAATGATCCTTTTTTTCTTTTTTCGTGTATCTTCTAGTCATTTAATTTTTTTTTGTGTGTGTTTATGTGTGGTAATATGTATACATCTTTTTTTTCTTTTTTTTTTTTTTTGATGGCAAATATTCAAAATTTAGAAATTTTTTTACCTATTTGTTTTATACCAAAAAATCACAGTCTTGTTACGAATGTGTAATTTTTTGTAATCGTGCGACTTATGTAGGTACCTACTTAGAAGCACGTGTATTTTATTTATGTAAAATATTATGTTGTTTACGTATTATTGTAACGAGGTTATCGTTAATGTGAAGCAAATTAAATAAATGCTTTATGTTTGCTGAAAATATTGTAAACAAAGTGCCCATTTTTATTTTCGATGCATGTATGTGTATTTTTTCGTTAACATGTTATCAAAATTTTTAAAATTAAACCACCTCATATTCGCTGTGAAATGATTTTTTCATTTTGTATTTGTTTAATGTTACTTTCTACCATTTCTCAGCTACCTACCACAATACTACTCGTACATATTTTATTGGAGTAGAGTATCTGCGAATAAAATAATATTTGCTGTAGATATTGTAAGTATTGGGTCATTCCACGTCAATTGGACCAAGAAGTGGTAGGTGGGTTCGGCGATTTTTTTGAAATTTTTCCTGTGGAAAGACCTTTCGAAGGGATGACCAATGGCGCAAATCGCAGCCCTCTAGCCCATTTTTAAAGGCAGCCAGGGGGTGTCAAAGTTTTCAGTGAACCTAAAATATCATCCATTTCAGCAGTGGATTACTCGATAACTTCGATACCTACCAAAATGGAACTTTTTCCCATAGTTAGAGGTTTTGAAAATCTTTTTGGTGATATCATAAAAATCAGTGTTGCCACTTTTTTTCGTGCAAAAAATTAGCTGAAAAAGTTTCAAAACGTAGTTTTCATATCGTTTCGACTCTCAAAAATTCTGAAAAAAAATATATCAGGGACAACTGTTCATGCTGAACAACATATTAAAAAATTGGGATGATAACTTGTCGCAAAGTCGATTTAAAAAAATTTAAAGTTTGCGAAAAAAAATGCGATTTTTTGATTTAAAACATGAAAAAGAGTTTTGATTGGTAAAGTTGACCCATTTGACCACTATTTTTACGTATCCGTTGAAAAAGTTGAAAACCACGTTTTACTGAATATAATGAACTCATCACAAAAAAATCAAAATTCGAAAAAATAAACAAATTTTAATTTTTTTGCTGTGAGTGTGATTTTTATCAAATTTTTCATGAAATACGTCAGAAAGAGGTCAAAATAAGACAACTGAATAAATTTAAACTTTTTTTGATGTTTGAAATTGAAAATTGAATTTTTTCGAATTTTGATTTTTTTGTGAGGAGTTCATTTCATCGAGTGAAAGGGTTTTTTCAACTTTTTCAACAGATACGTAAAAATAGGGGTCAAATGGGTCAATTTTACCTATCAAAACTTGTTTTCATGTTTTAAATAAAAAAATCGCATTTTTTCGCAAACTTTAAATTCTATTAAATCGACTTTGCGCCAAGTTACCATCCCAATTTTTTAACATGTTGTTCAGCATAAAAAGTTGTCCATAATATATTTTTTTCAGAATTTTTGAGAGTCGGAACGATATAAAAACTACGTTTTGAAACTTTTTCAGCTAATTTTTTGTACGAAAAAAAGTGGCAACACTGATTTTTATGATATCACCAAAAAACCTTTTAAAACCCCTAACTATCGGAAAAAGTTCCATTTTGATAGGTATCGCGGTTATCGAGTAATCCACTGCTGAAATGGATGGTATTTTAGGATCACTGAAAACTTTGACACCCCCTGGCTGCCGTTAAAAATGGGCTAGAGGGCTGCGATTTGCGCCATTGGTCATCCCTTCGGAAGGTCTTTCCACAGGAAAAATTTCAAAAAAATCGTCGAACCCACCTACCACTTCTTGGTCCAATTGACATGGAATGACCCTATTGTTAGAAAAACGGTTTGCAGATGGAAGAGTTGAACTTTTTTTCAGTTTGAAAATTTTAGATATCAATCATGATGAGATTTTTCTTTCATTTTCAATATCTGCTTTTAAATTTTTGAATAGCTGGAGTTGAAGTTGAAATAATACAAGTTGTTTTTTAAATTTATTTCTTCTTGAATGAGTCGAATGTGCTAAAGATATCGACTATTGGCTATGGGTAACAGCATAGATGCTTAGATAGGTAACTATGCTGAGACCTTTTTGATTCGAAGTCAAATTTCTACAACTTTGAAAGTTTTTTTTCGTTAGGTAATTGATAACAAAATCCAGAATCCATTTTCAGAATCTACTCAGGAGTAAATTCAAATCGTCATAAAAACGGAAGTATATCTATTATTGATCAGCTGTTTATTATAAACGTTTGTAGGCAGAGGGGAGAAGAGATAATCTTGCCCAGACGAGTTTGAGTATTTGCCTTTCCCTTTGGTTTCGGTCTATTATGCCATACCTACAAATATATGTAAGAAGTTATAACGCCTCTTACTCTTACATTATAGTTTAAGTTGAATTTCAATTCACTCATTATCAGTTTGACACGAATTCATTTTAATCAGTTTCAAATATTTATACCTACATAGCTATTTTGGTGAAATGGATCGGGTTAAATGTGCTTATGAAAACTTGGACACCGAATCGGAGCAACTTTTAAATGAAAATTATACGATTCAGTTCAGAAAAAATAATATAAAATGCGAAGGTTTTTTCTTACCATTTTCATTCAAAAAATTTGCAGAAGCGATTAGAAAAATGGAAGTCCGAGATGATGATATTTGGGTGTGCAGTTTTCCAAAAGCGGGTAAGTTTTCAAACTTGATGTTGTTTTGTTTCTGTTGTTTTTTTTTTTGAGAATCATGCTTTTCTTACGTATAAAATTGTCATGCTCTTAACATGTTAAAATGAAATAATTTGTTTTAATTGTTCGATGCAGGAACAACTTGGGTACAAGAAATGGTCTGGTGCTTGGCGAATGGAAAACACCACGAAGATATTAGAAAACCCATCAATGATCGATTCCAATTCTTAGAGTTCGTAAATTTTTTATTTTTCAGTACCTACCTACATACCTACGACAAAATAACAAATTTAAGTTCGTAATTCGTAAAATAGAAACTTGATGCCAGCTTTGGAAATTGAATAATTTTTTAAAAATTTTACTTACCTACCTACATATGTAAAAAATAAGAAAAAAATCTAAATTTTACTTGAAAAGACATCAAAATTTGTTCACAAAAAATCATGTGTTTTTTTTTTACAAATTGTGATAGCACCCAATTTGAGAAGTAGCCTACACTGACAGTGGTCACCAAAATGCTAAATTTCCTACTATTTGACCAAATTCAACTTGAAAAAAATGACTGAAATTATAACAATTTTTGTTTCATTGAGGTGCTCTGGAGCGAGAAAAATACAGTAACTAGGTATTTACTGAAAAAAGTGCTAAAAAAAATTGAAAATATTGATTCAGAAGTTGGGCAATTATCTTCCTTTTACTGTTTAGTGTTTACACCTTTGGTTACATTTTTTAGTTAGAACTAAGCAAGCAACTACCTGCCTGCATACCTTGAATTTTTATTTTTTTTCACATATGCGCAGATTCTCCGCTATACTTGATTTTACCACAGTTAAAGGGCTTCCAGAAAATTCGATAGGAGATATCGAGAAACTAGCTTCTCCTCGATACATAAAAACTCATCTACCATTCAATCTGCTTCCAGAAAAATTACAGAATTTTTCAACCAACGCCAAAGTGAGAGATTAAAATTATACGAGTAGGTAGGTAGGTACCTAATGAATGAAAGTTTTTACAAAAAATGAGCACAAGTTTTAGGTCATTCATGTAATGAGGAACTCAAGAGATACGTTGATTTCATATTATCATCATCACAAATTATTCCATGACTACAAAGGATCTTTTCCTCAATTTGTGGAGCTGTTTTTCAAAGGATTAGGTAGGTATTGGTTATGTACCTACTTGTATAGAAGATTTTAATTTTTATTCTAATTCAGATTGATTTTGCACGTAGGTAGGTATTCATGGTCAGATGATATTTTGTTGAATATTAGGAAGGGATGAGACAAAAATGTTTGTAGTTTAAAATATTGTACACACCTATATTCATTATTGATTCAAATTTCATTTTTTTTTTTTTTTTTTAGTATATTACGGACCGTTTCCAGTTCATTTGAAAGGATATTTAGCGCTTGAAAAAAATCCGAAAATATTATTCCTAAAATACGAAGAAATGCAAAAAGTAATGCCAATGCCATCAGTTCCCATCATCGTCCTAATAGTTACCTAACTCATTGTTCATTATCCAACGAAAATTCTTTTTTTTTTTTAATTTTCTCGCAGGATTTGAAATCAGTAATCCGTAAAACGTCAAATTTCATCGACAAAAGCATAAGTGAAAGTGAAACGGAAACATTACTCGATCACTTATCGTTTTCTAGCATGAAAAATAATCCAGCTGTGAATTATACCAAAAACTTGGAAGAAAGAAAACAACTGAAGTTGGTTGACGACACCGCTTGTGACTTCCAGTGGATATTGTTTTCAGGTGGAGTAGTAAAACAAAAACAAATATTGACTTGCAGGGGTGCAAGTGGAAATATCCTTGCTTGTGTCTATGCCTCTGGTACAGGCACTGTGAAGACTAATTTTAATGGTGAATGCTATTAACATTACGTGACCCATCTGCTGAGCGATACCGCACCATATTTTGGAAATTTTTTTTTAGTTTTTTTAGCTCATCGAATATAGTTTTTCTTGAGCTTTCGAATAGTGAAAAGAGATTGAAAAAAAGTTTCCAACTGTCGGAGAAATGATTTTTAAAACATTTCAGCTTTTACCATATAAGCAATAAAATTAAAAAGCCAAGAAAAATGTAATTAAAAGTTTAGAAAAAGGGGGGGGGGTTTGAGAATTTTGAGAAACTAATAGGCTTACTATTTCCTATCACGTTTATTTAGATTTTTACATCGTTTTCCAGAGTTTATAATTCTGCATATGCAAAATAGAAACCATACCATATGTCGTATACCTACCTAATACGTATACAGGGTGCCCAGAAATATCGAGTACCCCTAAGAAAGTTTTTCATTAAAAATATAGGTTGGCAACGTGAAATAGATGCATATGATTGGTGGAATGTTATCTCTCCAGTTCAACAACCAATCATGTGCTATCATTATTATCATTCACTATGACCAACCAAAGTATTTTAGTAGAAAACTTTTTTAGGGGTAAGTACTCGATATTTCTGGGCACCCTGTACAGTATACATACCTACCTAGTTATCGCCTTTTCGCCGACTAATGGTATGAGTTACAAAAACGTGGTTTGGAGGAAGAAGGGAGTGCATTTTGAAGTCTGGCCATCAGTATCATTGGAAAGTTTGGGGTATGAAGTACACAAAACTATCAAAAAAATATATTATACCTAATTACCTACCTATATAAATATTGTTTGCCATTTTTTCGGAAATTGTACAGTATTGAATTTGCATTAACCCTACGGCAGATTCCATCCAAGTTGGACCAACCACAGATATTGCTCCTGTAAAATAACACGTTCATTGATTACATCAATTGTTAGGTAAAAAGCAAAAAGCAAAAGCTGTCAAAAATCAGTATTTCCTGGGGTAAGTATAAAAAACAAGAAGTTTATTCTTTGCTTCAAAATTTTAAAATTTGAATGATGATTTTTTTAAAAAATTCAAAAAAAGCAAATGAGACCGAGTGAGGCGAGGCCAAAAGCTTTAAAAATTTATGTTTTGAGAAGTAAAAAAAAAGTTTCTTTTTGTGCAGAGAGTAATTAATTTTTCTGATTCAAACATTGAATATTAATTTCCTGAATTTGAACAATACCTAAGTTTTTTATTTGGAAGACAAAATTTTGACGTATTTTTTTCAAAATTCTGTAAAAGGAGAAAATAATGTGGTGGTTTGAGGTTTTTTCGATTGAAAAATGTTTGAAAAATCAAAATCAAAATTTTACCAAAATGTTGGCAAAATTTCATCAAAATAATAAAATTTTCCAATTTTGGTAATCAATTTTTCATCTTTTTAGAAAAATTTCACCAGTGTCGCAAAATTTGCAAATTTTAAACAAAATACGATAATTTTTTTGAAAAAAATTGTCAACTTTTCGACGAATTTATGGGAGGAGAGGAGGAGGGGTGAGACGCCGTCCCACACGTTCCATAGTTTCGTCTCCGATGATATTGTACATGGGTTATATTACTGTATTTTATTACTGTATTTATTTTCAGGAAATCAGAATTTTATAACCTGAAATTTTGCCATCATTTATTTATTTTCATAGGATCCTTGATTTAAAAAAAAAAAAAAAATCGATCAATTATGATTAAAAAGGTAACTATAGCGTACTTATACACTTAATTTCAATTTTATCACCGAAAGTACCATGAAAAAATGAAAACGCCATATTGTATTCATTGAACATTTTTTTCGTCGACGAGTGGTTTCTTACTTCGGGAAATTGGAACTTGGAAGCACCGAATAAAGGTAGGTTGGTAGGTACATAGTTTTTGTATAAGACAACTTACGCTCCCGTTCTATCATAAGAATCTGCAGAAATATTCAACTGTGCATCTGTGCGTAAGATCGCCGAACATAAAATGAAACAGATTATTATGCGAACGAACATGACTATTTTGTTAAACAAATCTGAGACCAGAAGAAGCAGACTATGATGAAAAGCTACACTGCTCATGGTTCTTATATATCATAATAACTCAATGTTACTCGTACTTTAAAATCCCCCGTCGACAAATCGTGAAAATGTATTAAATTTTGAAAAATCACGCGTAAACAAAATTCAGCTCATGCTTGTACATACGTACGTACGTAGGTTGGCATAGCTACTATTTATTTTGTACTACATATACCTATAAGACTAGTACATACCTTACCTACTACCTAGTATACACTCTACACTTAACCATACATATGGCGTAGGTATTATTATACGTACCTACGTACCTACGTACCTACCTACCTACCTACCTGTACCTACCTACCCATCGTATTATTTCTTCGTTTTTTTTGCATTTGACGATCTGTGCGAACGATTGAATATTTACCTACAGGTAAATGTGAACAGGTACGAATAATACGTAGTGCTGCTCTAAAATGAATCATCAACCTGCGTTAATTCCATGAGTAATTTTTCATGTTTTTGCCTATGCGATGGTGCATATTCCTGATGAAAAAACATTCCAGAAATGGGAGGAAGAAACTATGAAACAGATTGATTTTCACATTTTCTGTTTGAATCTTATTTAATGATTAGTTGCAGTAAATCATTGCAAAGAAAATCGAATTTTACCGAATAAATCATGAAGAATTAAAGATTTTAGTCATGTTTTCTCAATTGCATAGGAGAGCTTGGAGGCGGGTTTGCGAAACTGGGTACAGAGGAAGGCTTGATTTCCAAAACACATGTTAACCGAATCTCAAAAATATTTTCATACCAATCTATACAGTACTTAAAGATCCTATACCTACCTACATACGAGTAGTAAAATTGTAAGAAAAAGGTTATCGAAAAATTTCAAAGTTGTACTGTACATACAATAGGGCGGGTTGAAAAAAAATGTAGATCTCAGAATTTTCTGAAATTCACATATGTGGTTCCTTTTGAGTTGAAACCACCCCAAAAAAATTTTTAGCCCCCCGTGGCACCATGGGGCTGAGCCACGTGGCCTCAAAGTGGGGCCATTTTAGCTAAAAATTCACTTTTTTCAGGTTTAAAGCTCCAAAATCGATTTTTAAATTTACGGCTAGCACTCAATTTGTAGAGTATGAGATGCTGAATCTCCCGGTGGAGTTCATTTTTTTTTTCGGTGGTCGCTTACGTCGGCATAAATTCGTTGAAAGTATGAAAATTGCTGATTTTAAGGTGTCAGGAAAACGTTTCCGCGAATTTATGCCCAAATGGTGTTTTGTAGGGGGACATATCGATGTAGTAGGTTGTATATGTACCTAGTCGAGGGGTTAAATTTAGAATCATCAATATGTCCTCGGATCGCTGATAGGGTACATGATTCGACTTTTGTACAACATTTTAAGATTTCATCAATTTGAAAATTTCATCAGATTGCTTCTACCTACTTTTTTCAAGTTTTCAAAAAAATGTTCATTTCATTTTTTAAAAATTCAATTTTGAATGACATATGTATCTTGTAGGTAAGTACACAAAACTTTTTTTGAAAAATGTGAAAATACTTAATTCAAAAATATGAAAAAATGATAGACTATCAAAAAACGACAAAAATCGAAAATAAATTGAGAAGCATCAACGCGATGCCTAAAGTGGAATTAAAAAAGGATTTTTGTGGTCTTTGAGTTTTTTCCCCCAACTTTTTTAGGGTAATTTGTACTTTAAATTTTGAAAATAAAAACTGTGTTTTTTTTTGGCTCAATTTTGACAATTTTTATGACACTTTCTACAGTTTTGACAAATTATTATTCAATTTTGAGAATTTCCGATTAATTCTTGTTAGGTACTTTTAGAGTTCGCGAGCCGCTAGGAAAGGGCTCGCGAGCCGTTGACAGTTATGACTCGAGATAGGGATTCTTGGTGACATTTATAGCTTGAGATAGGATTTTTGGGCATAAATTTAGCATAAATTTACAAAATCACATAAATTCCTCAAATTTATGTGTACTTAGCAATTACGCTATTGGTACCCCACTAATAGGGGTGGAGACTTGACCATCTCAAGTCTCTTTATAATACCGATCTTTGCGCCGAATTCAGCAGAAACGTTTTGTCTCTTGTCTCGGTGATTCGCGGTCGTTGGTTCTTTAGCAGGACGTTGATAAAATTTATGCCATGGCCGCCATGGGAGCGCCTCATACGAGGAGACCATGGCAAAGTTCTTTTGTTTTCTCCATCTCGCTTGATAGTAAATAGCCTGCGTAAATTGGTGAGATTAATTGAGCATGTGTTCGATTAATAACAAGTGTAGGTACTTTTTTGATATCTTGGGATGTATCCGGACATCACCAAGATAGACAAAGAATTAAAGCGCACCTCTTTTAGTTAAGTTCCATCGAATGCCTTAGTTATTGGTTAGGCACCCGAAAGAGATGGAAAAACGTGTACAGTTTGTCATAAGTGGTGAGATACACTTATTTGTATTGTTCAAGTTTAATATTTTTACCTTTCACATAGATTTCGAGCAAGGTGTCGTAATCCATGAAGATTAAATTATATGTTGTTTTCTCGTGTAAATATTACCAAAAAACTACTTATTTTCGCATAATATCCTATTCTTCACAGGTGTTTAGGGTCAAACTAAATTCATTTGTTTCATACTTTCTACTAAAGTTTAGAGAATATTACGTATGTCGATGAATTTGTGTGTAAAATGTAAATATACCTTGTAAATAGAGCAGAGACTTATTTATTAGGTATTCTTTTTAAATGATGTATAGAGCAGAGTAGAAAAACTACACCCTTCTGAGCTATCTAGGTATTGGCAAATATTCCCCGCCTAAGGAATATTTCTAATTTTCACCACCACAGGTATAGCATCTTTTCCCCCCTATATCTCGTAGTCCCTCTAATCCGCCCTATATCATGGTGATTTTTTTTTTAATTCAAAATTTGAAAAGAAGAACAAAAACGGGGCCGAACGAAGAGAGGGTAAAATCTCTCGAAAATTAGCCTATTTCCAAGAAGGATAAAAACGATGTTTTCTTGTGTGATGAATAAAAAAGTTGATTTTTTTCATATTTTTGTTTCAAAATTTTAAAATTTGAATGATGATTTTTTTTAAAATTCAAATTTGAAAAAGAAAAGCAAAAGAGCCCGAGTGAAGCGAGGTCAAAAACTTTAAAAAAGTATGTTTTGTGAAGTAAAAAAATAGTTTCTTTTGTGCATGGAGGAATTAATTTTTCTGATTCAAACTTTAAATATACCTATTTCTTGAATTTGAACAATATCCAAGTTTTTTTTTTGAAAGAAGCAAAAGCTCCCAAAATTTTGACGTATTTTTTTTCAAAATTCTGTAAAAGGAGAAATTAATGTGATGGTTTGAAGTTTTTGATTAAAAATTTTTTGAAAATCAAAATTGGATTAAAAATGGGAAAAAATTAAAATTTTACCAAAATGTTGGCAAAATTTCATCAAAATAATAAAATTTGCCGATTGGTAATCAATTTTTCATCTTTTTAGAAAAATTTCACCAGCGTCGTAAAATTTGTAAATTTTAAACAAAATACCATCATTAAAAAAAAAATAACTATCAATTTTTTGACGAATTTATGGGAGGATGAGGAGGAGCGGTGAGACGTGGTCCCATACGTTCCATAGTTTCGTCTACGATAATATTGTAGTATACATGGGTAAGTATGGGTTTTATTATTTTCAAGAAATAAGAATTTTATAATCTGAAATTTTACCTATTTATTTATTTTCATAAGATCCTTGGTTAAAAAAAAAAAAAAATCGATCAATTATGATGAAAAAGGTAACTAGAGTACTTACACTTGATAATTATTTTATCACCGAAAGCGTCATGAAAAAATGAAAACGCTATAATGTAGACCAGCAGTATTAATTTCTCTCCTGCCAGAAATGATGGTTTTTTTTTAATGTAAGCTCTGTTTTTGAGATGTGCTCAACAAATTTATAAAAACGCAATTTTAATGAACATTTTTTTCTCACCAATATGTGGTTTCTTACCTACTTCGGAAAATTGAAAGCACCGAATAAATTTGGCGTAAGAATAATTAGGTAGGTAAGGTACTAAGTAGTAGGTAGGTACACAGTTTTTGTATAAGACAACTTACGCTCCCGTTCTATCATAACTATCTGAAGAAATAGTCAACTGTGCATCTGTGCGTAAGATCGCCGAACATAAAATGAAACAGATTATTATGCGAACAAACATGACTACTTATTTAGTTAAACAAATCTGAGAACAGAAGAAGCGGACTACAATATGAAGAAAAGCTATACTGCTCCTGGTTCTTATATATCATAATAACTCGCATAACTCGTGTTACTTTAAAATCCTTTGTCGACAATGAATCGTGAAAATTTATTAAGTTTGAAAAATCTGTGTAAACAAAAGACAACATGCTTGTACATCTACCTACGTAAGTAGGTTGGCATAGATTTGTAGCTACCTACTAGTATACATATATTATTTTTTATGGTTTTTTCAAATATGTGCTTCGTCAATACCGGCATACATACCTATAAGGCTAGTACCTACCTAGTACACTTACCATAATGTATGGCCTAGGTATTATACCTACCCATCGTATGATTTCTTCGTGTTTTTTCGCATTCGACGCTCTGTGCGAACAATTGAATATTTACCTAGTCGTAAACGTAAACAGGTACGAATAATTCATAGTACTGCTGTAAACTGAATCATCAATCTGCGTCAATTCCACGAATAATTTTTCACGTTTTTGCCTATGCGATGGTGCATATTCTCGATGAAAAAAACATTCCAGAAATGGAAGGAAGAAACTATGAAAAAGATTTTTTTCAATTTTTAAAATTTCTCGCAGGATTTGAAATCAGTAATCCGTAAAACAGCAATTTTCATCGATAAAAGCATTAAGTGAAAGTGAAATTGAAACTTTACTCGATCACTTATCGTTTTCTAGTATGAAAGATAATCCAGCTGTGAATTATACCAAGAACTTGGAAGAAAGAAAAAAATTGAACTTGGTTGACGAAGATGACGGGCATTTTATGATTTTTATGCGTCGAGGAATTGTTGGAGATTGGAAAGAGAAACTAGATCCTGAACTAAATATGAAAGATTTCAGAAATGGGAGGATGAGACAATGAATGGGATTAGTTTTACATTTTCTGTTTAATTTTTCTTCTAATCGGTTGCATGTACCTACTTACTGTATTGTTGGTACCTATCCAAAATAATAATAATATAAGGTAAAGTACCAGTTGTGGTTATACTTTTTTCAACATGCTCTGAGAAGCCCAAATTTCAACTTTTTTCAAATTTTTTTCATTTTGTTGTGTAGTGTGACTGTTGAACTACATAATACTTGAGAGGAAAAAAAAATCAAGAATATTTCATTTCTGAGTAGAGAATCGCAAAAACTTCCAATTATCCGCTAACCGGGCCCCCTGGCCCGGTTGCGGACAAAGACTGCTCTAAATAGTACTAGATGAAATCAAAAATTCTCAAAAATATGCAGAGCTGGTTATTTCATCTTATTACGATCCAAAAACTTCCGCAGTTATGAAAAATTACATATTTGACCCACTTTTCTCCATTATTGAAATTTTCCTTCTAAAAAATTTTAAAATCTTAATTTTTATCATTTTGAAACTTCAATGCTTTTGTACATAGACTTCATGGGTGAATTTTCATGTTGTCATGAATGCAACAAAATGATTAAATGTTACAGAAAAAGATACAAGCGTAATTTTTTTTTTTAGCCCATAGGAACGATTATCCACAACTGGGACCCCTATCCACAACTGGTACTTTACCTTATACCTAATTACCTACTCTGTTCAATAAAGTAGGTATGAAAAATTATTTCCAAGTACCTGGGTATAGGTATTTTTCTGGATTATGAATTCCGTGAAAGGTTTCAGAAATGGGAGGAACAAACTATCAGTGGAATTCACTTTACATTTTCTGACCGTAAAAAATTATCTGAAAGGTATAAATCAAAGGCTATAGGGTGGTTGCGGGTTAGATGCCCATAGTCGGGGGTTAGATGCCGGTGTGTCGCGGTTTTTCGAGCCTCACGGCCATAATTTTCATCGAAATGATTTCAAATTTGCGCGAATCGGTAGAGCAATTATTCCTCTATATTATACTAAAAGCGTA
Source organism: Planococcus citri (assembly GCF_950023065.1). NCBI lineage: Eukaryota > Metazoa > Arthropoda > Insecta > Hemiptera > Pseudococcidae > Planococcus > Planococcus citri. The sequence goes on along the minus strand of NC_088680.1, from coordinate 56,976,127 downwards.
ATTTTTTTTATCCAGTAGTTTTTTTGCAATTTGAAAAAAAAACAAGGTCACTTTTTGACCGGCATCTAACCCGCACCTACTGGCATCTATCCCCCCAGTGCGGGTTAGATGCCGATTTGGTGTGGGTTAGATGCCTCTACCCAAAACCTCCCCAAAAAAGGCTCTTGGAAGATTGAATTCCATGAAATCCTTTTATTTCATGCACAACAAATCAAATGAACATCAAAAATTCAAAATGGAAGTTTAATTAATCAAAAAATAAAAAAGGTGTTTTTAAGAATTGACAATATGTGTTAAAAATGAATGTAATTCCAAAAATTGACCACGCCAGTTGAAAATATTCAAACCACCATCATTTTTGGACTTTTTGCCGCAGTATTGACAAAAAAAAATTTCACCTTCCTCACTCTCATTTAATTACTATGGGGCATCTATCCCGATCACAAAAACCGGCATCTATCCCAAAATGATGGATCAGATAGCGAGGTCAATTTTCACACCAGAATCAAAACAAATTTTCGTAAATTTGCGTGAATATGTTAGTTCAAGGTATATACTTATGCGTGAGATACTTACATGCCGTTTTGGAAAACTTTTTCTGGAGCAAAAATGCGTTTCAAAAATTACGTGAAAAAAATATCACCTGTTTTACCTACATAAATTTTTTCATTTGCAAATCAAACCAGGTTAACAATAACTGTCACAGATCAAAACTTTAACACAAACTATGTTCACCTTAAGGTTTAATCTGTGCTAATCAGTTTTCAGAAAGAGTTGATAGGGAGTGATTGGTGACCACACCGGCATCTAACCCGCACCGGCATCTAACCCGCAACCACCCTAGATGGATAAGTATGGCGAATTTGCCCCCGAGAGTTTCAGGGTTGATATTTGCATGGAAGGTGGGTACCCTTGAGCACCTTCCGTCACGAAAGTTTCAGACCCCCAACCCCCACCCCCCATTTTTGAGAAACCCCCCCTTTTCTGAAATTACAATAGAAATTTTTTTCTCAGCCCCATGTGAACCGATTTTTTTAATTTTTTGGTATGTTGTGAACATCCATAAGAGGTATCCTCACAAAAATTTTCGCCCCCCTCCCACCCCATATTTTCTCCTCAAAATGGCGTTTCTTAGCTTTGTTTGCCTGTTTTAGCGATGGCTATGACTCGGCACAAAAATGCGAATAGCATTTTCAAGTGTGTTTGGACCCCTAAAAAACATATCTTTTTTTCAAAAAAAATTTTTTATTGGGTCATGGTCAAAAATTGAAAAAACTTACAGAGGGGGTAAAAATGGATTCTGGTGTAAATTATTGTTTTTGGTAAACGAGGTGTCGTTTCCATATGAATCGAACCCCCCGAACACGAATATGACGTCCAATTTTATGCTACCCTCAACCACACCCCTCCAGTGCCTCTGCCTCCACCTCAATTTTCACAATTATATTAAAAGTTTAGCTTTATAATAATATTATTGGTGCCGTTCTCATATGAATCAAACACCCCGAACACGAATATGAAGTCAAATTTTATGCTACCTTCATCCACACCCCTCCGGTGTCTCTGCCCCCACCTCAATTTATACTATTTTAAAAGTTGAGCTATTTTCATAATGTTGGTGTCGTTTTCGTATGAATCGAACCACCCGAAAACGAATATGGATTCGAATGTTATGCTACCCTCATCCACTCCTCTCCGGTGCCTCTGCCCCCACCTCAATTTTTACTGTATTAAAGGTTGAGCTATTTTCATAATATTGATGTCGTTTTCATATGAATCAAACACCCCTAACACGAATATGAAGTCCAATTTACGAGTAGGTCTACCGGCATTCTATCCCCTTCCAGGCTACAGCCAGCTCCTCGATTTTTACCATTTAAAACGCGTAAAGCTATGTTCATAATGTTGGTGTCGTTTTGGTACGAATGGAAACCTTGTTTGTTAAAGTTTGAACCTTGCGATGGTCATTCTTTTACTTCTTTTTAGTAATTTTTGTATGCCGTTGAGTTTTCAACCTTCGTGAAACATACTTTTAATAGGTAGTAATTGATTTGATTTGAAGTAATTATTGGTCGAAGGTTGATCGGAGTTAGCTAAAAAATGTATTGTTTAGGTGGGGGCAGTCCCTCGGTGGCGTAGTAGGTAGAGCCGCGGACCTCCGTTCAAGAGGTACCCGGTTCAAACCCAGCTACAGAGGCAAGCTTGTGCGTGTAATTAAAAAATCGTTCGTGCAATTATCAACATTACACGCCAAGTACCGGGGGACTACCAGTTTAGCCGAGCTAACAGATAATGCACGCCATCTGTTAGCAGAATCAAAAAGCTGAAACTGGTTCGAGCGTCTATAGAGGTCAACACTGAGGAGCTCAGGGTCTCTAAACTACCCGGCTAGCTCCAAGGTGCTTGTGTAGATGTCACTAGAAAGCAACGGGAAACTACTAGTGGAAGCTCGAAACAACGTCGATTCCCCAGAATAATCGCAGTGGCAATAGGCATTCGCCTCACCCTGTAAGGGTACCACAAAAATGCGATTTCCAATGTCCTGTAAAGGACAAGGAACCACGACGACGACGAGGTGGGGGCAGAGGCACTGTAGGGGTGTGAATGAGGGTAGCGTAAAATTGGATGTCATATTCGTGTTCGGAGGGTTCGATTCATATCGCACCTCGGGAGTAATAAGGTGACATCTCAAAAAAAATTGATTTTGATGTTTTTGCATTTTTGGGGCTTGTATGACCCCCCTCAACCAAAAATAACACTTTGAGTTGGGTATATTATCTGGATCATGTAAAAAACTCAAATGGCCTAACTCAAAATCCCAATAACATTGCAAGTTGTTTGGAGTTATAAGGTGACATCTCAAAAAACTCCACATTTTTTGAGCAAATTTTGTACATACAAAGTGTTAACAAACAGTTTTGATTGTTTTGAATGTTTGTCAGTTAGAAATAGTCACAAGGAGTGCATTTTTTATTGGTTTGTACCAAATGAAAAATATTTTTTCAATTGATCATTTTTCAGAAAAATGAATTTGCACATATAATGAAATTTCAGTTTTTTGAGAAAAACTCAAAAACTAAGCACTCTAGAAAAAAACTAACGACATTATGTCGATTGAAAATTTAATTCTCTACAACTTTGTTGTCATGAAATTTTTTTTGGACGCTTCCTTTCGCCTCCACATCAACTTTAATGAAAGCTTATAACTCAAAATGTTTTCCAAACATTGAAATATTTCCTCTTTAAGATTGTATTTTTCAAAGTGTTCTTATGCTAAATGAAGGTAGGATACCAGATCTTTAAAATGAGGTGCTATTCATTCCTCACAATTAATTATAAGTTGATAAAAATAATGAATCAAGTTTTTAAAAAAAAGAAAATCACTCTCCTGTAAAATTTCACTTTTTTGAGATGTCACCTTATTACTCCCGAGGTGCGATATGAAAACGACACCAACATTATGAAAATATCAAAACTTTTAATTTGACTTCATATTCGAGTTCGGGGTGTTTGATTCATATGAGAACGGCACCAATATCATTATAAAGTTCAACTTTTAATATAATTGAAGAGTGATATTCCAAAACTCGCTTTGTCCATTTTTATCAAAGTTGGGTTTTCAGCAGTACCTGGTAGATGAAGTATTAACTCACATTCCTACATCATCAACCTACCAAAATGAGGTGTTAAACTCACCTAAATAGCCGATTCACTAAAACTTTAAAAAAAAAAAATGTTCCAAAACGCGCTTTGTCCATATTTATTGAAATTTTTTTCAGCAGTATTTAGTGGACGAAGTGTATACCTACACTCCTACATCATAAATCCACCCAAACAAAGTGCTAAACTCGCCTAAAAGCCAATTTACCCGTTTGAAGGGAAACTGTTTTTCCTCTTTCCTGAAAAGTTGTGAAAATGGACAAAGCGAGTTTTGGAATATCACTCTTCAATTGTGAAAATTGAGGGGTGGCAGAGGCACTGGAGGGGTGTGGTTGAGGGTAGCATAAAATTGAGCGTCATATTCGTGTTCGGGGGGTTCGATTCATATGGAAATGACACCTGGTTTACCAAAAACAATAATTTACACCAGAATCCATTTTTACCCCCTCTGTTAGTTTTTTCAATTTGAAAAAAATATGTTTTTTAGGGGTCAAAAACACACTTAAAATGCTATCCGCATTTTTGTGCCGAATCATAGCCATCGCTAAAACAGGCAAACAAAGCTAAAAAAACACCATTTTGAGGAGAAAATATGGGGTGGGAGGGGGGCGAAAATTTTTGTGAGGATACCTCTTATGGATGTTCACCGCATACCAAAAATTTAAAAAATCGGTTTACACGGGTCTGAGAAAAAAATTTCTATTGTAATTTCAGAAAGGGGGGGTTTCTCAAAAACGGGGGGAGGGGTCTGGGGGTCTGAAACTTTCGTGACGGAAGGTGCTCAAGGGTACCCACCTTCCATGCAAATATCAACCCTGAAGCTCTCGGGGGCAAATTCGCCATACTTATCCACCTATAGCCTTTAGACATTTTTCTACCCATTTGTTTTATATGTACCAAAAAATCACAGTCTTGTTACGATGTGTAATTTTTTGTAATCGCGTGCGACTTGTGTACCTACTTAGAAGCACGTGTATTTTATTTAATCAAGTAGAATACCTATCATGTTGTTTATGTATTATTGTAACGAGGTTAATGAGGTTATCGTTAATGTGAAGCAAATTAAATAAATGCTTCATTTTTATTTTCGATGCATGTATGTGTATTTTTTCGTTAACATGTTATTAAAATTTTTAAAATTAAACCACCTCATGTTCGCTGTGAATTGATTTTTTTATTTTGTATTTGTTTAATGTTACTTTTTACCATTTCTCAGCTAGCACAGTGCTACTCGTATACATACTCGTATTTTATTGGAATCAAGTATCTGCGTATAAATATTTGCTGTAGAGTGTAGGTATATTGTTTTGTTGGAAAAATGGTTTGAAGATGGTGATGATCTTAAATATCATGATGACATATTTTTTCTTTCATTTTCAATATTTCCTTTCAAATTTTTGAATAACTGAAGTTGAAGTTGAAATATTGTTTATGTAGGTATAGAAATTTATGAATTGTGATGAGAAGTACGAGCCGTTGCTCGCCCAGTTACACACAAGTTGTTTTTAAATGTATTTTCTCTTGGGATTTATAATTAGCCGAGTGAGCTAGAAGTATGTACCATATCAAAGATCACAAGATTTTGAACAGTATTATTTTAACTAAATACTTGGTAAACCTTTGCAAATGAAAATGTTTTCCACGAAATTCAAAAAATTGGAACTAATCGATTGCAAATTTTAATATATTCAAATTAATTAATTTCTATTAAAATTATACCTAAACCACTTCATTTGTATACAAAATTGAAAAAACCATAAAATATGGCATGTTACTGTTTTAGTAAGGAGTTGGCGTCCTCCTTTGACCCCAAGCGCCGCGCGCGGTGCGGTGAAGAGGGGACTGATCCCAGGCACGTTCGCAAAAAACGGGTTTTTATGCAATAATCTTTTTCTGCAGTTTTAACGTAATTAAATAAGTAGATGTTTGACGAACTACTCAAGTGCTTGTGTTTACCGTGTATTCTTCAATTTGGTGTCATGGGGCAAGAAAAGTGTTTTTATGAGGATTTGGATCTTGAATCAAATGAAACCTTTCGGACGTCGGATGGAGAAAATTATTTGAAATGCAATGGGTTTTTATTTCCTCCACTTATCAAAAAATTTGCCGATAGGATTAGAAAAATGGAAGTTCGAGATGATGATATCTGGGTGTGCTCATTTCCAAAATCAGGTAAGCTTTATAAACTCGTATCTATAGTTTTTTTTTTTTTATTCTTGATTTTGCCATGTCAGATTGAAACGAATCAAGTATCTTAAGTACCTATTTTGTATAATTTGTTCAATGTAGGGACAACTTGGACCCAAGAAATGGTATGGTGCTTAGCAAATGGCAAAAAAAAAGACGAAGAAGCCGTTGAGAAACCCATTTTTGAACGATTTCCATTTTTAGAGTGAGCATATTGTGTGAAGTCATTCCCTATTGTAAAATCACCGAGCTTTTTGCACTCGGGATCAACGATTTTTTAACCTTTTTCTACGTGGGATGGATTTCAATGGGGAGATGACGAATGGTGCAAACCACAGCTCTCAAAATATTTTTACAAAAGAGATAGGGATATGCTCAAATTTTTTAAGGTAAATAGGGATAGGTATTGTGAAGTTTGAGTGGGGTTAATTCGAAAACAACACATGGTACACTTTTGGAACTTTTACCAGATTCGTGGTCTGAAAAAGAGCTTATTGAAAATATGATAGAAATCAGCTTATTGCCACCTTTTTGAGTACCAAAGATGAGCTGAAAAATTTGAAAAATTACCCAACCTACCTACTTTTCCTACTGATTAACATATTAGTTGGAGTGGCATTTTTCGTTTTTTTTTTTTTTTCAATTTAAAAAGTAGGTATGTACAGTTTTTACATTAAAAGGTCGAAATTGCGAAAATTAGCATATCTTCGTGAATCAATTTTTACCTCGTATTTTCAAAATAGTTTGTATAACTAAAAGTATCTTTTAATGTATTTACTTCCTCACATTGGATTTTGCGTAATAGGTATACCCAATAAATGATGAAAAAAGTCGTAGCAGTCTGCCGCTACGTAAGAGCCAAATTTTTGTGCCAGAAACACTGAGGACTCTTGAACTACTCGCACCCTCGCTTCGCTCCTGTGCTTTTGCTTTGCCTGTGTTTGGGGGGGGGGGGAGCCTCGTCACCCCTGCACCCCCTTGGGCTTTGCCTAACTACCTCCTGCAGGTGTTTTTTCATGTTCCGCGCTTCGCTTATGTACTTCGTCTGTCTTTGGAGGACTTTTCCCACCATGCACCCCCTTGGGCTTCGCGCAATTACCTCCTGCGGATGTCTTTTCTTCGTGTTCTGCGCTTTGCTTGAACTACTCGCACCCTCGCTTTGCTGATGTGCTTCGCCTGTATTGGGGGGACTTTATCCACCCAGCACCCCCCTCGGGCTTCTCCCAACTCTCTCTTCCTCCTGCAAAAAGTATGGTAACAAACCTGTCTTGACCTTGAAACATGTCAAATGGGGTTGGAAGGTTGAAACTGGCAAAAGGGCATTCAGGCACATCCTCCCATTGTACTGTAAAAATTTGAACCCTCCAAGTCAATTTGGAGGGGCTGTAGGCTTTCCTAAATGCGGAGAAACACATTTGGGGTTGCAAGGTTGAAACATGCAAACGGCACTTCGGATACATCCTCCCAATGTACTGCGAAAATTCGGACCCTCGAGGTCAATTTGGAGGGGGTACAGGCTGTCTGAAAAATTGAAAAACATGTAAAATATACCATAAATCCACTTTTTGACCCTGGAGAGAGGTCAAATAGGGTTGGAAGGTTGAAACCTGCAATAATCACTCATGGGGCACCCTCCCATTGTATGCTGAAAATTTGGACCTTCTAGATCAATTTTCGGGGTGAGGGGGTCAAAAACTGGGGTCAAATGTGGTTTTTCCCACCTTAATCAGAGTGGGGATGACCTAAGAAGCTGAAATTTGAATATGTTGATCACAATGAAGGTACAGACTAATGGTATGATTTTAGATCATTTTCATCTATTTGGGGTCATATTATGTCCCTCCAAAAAAATGACCTTTCTGTAAAAATGGGATTGGAAGGTTGAAACATGCAAAAGGCACTTTGGGTACATCCTCCCAATGTACTGTGAAAATTTGGACCCTCTAGGTCAATTTGGAGGGGCTGTAGGCTGTCTGAAAAATTGAAAACCCCGTATAATAGACCAAAAATCCACTTTTTGACCCTGGAGAGAGGTCAAATAGGGTTGGAAGGTTGAAACCTGCAATAATCACTCATGGGGCACCCTCCCATTGTATGCTGAAAATTTGGACCTTCTAGATCAATTTTAGGGGTGAGGGGGTCAAAAACTGTGGTTAAATGTGGGTTTTCTCACCTTAATCAGAGTGGGGATGACCTAAGAAGCTGAAATTTGAATATGTTGATCACAATCGGGGTATTGACCAATGGTATGATTTTGGACTCTTTTTATTCATTTGGGGTCATATTATGCCCCTCCAAAAATTGACCTTTCTGTAATTTTCAACTTTGACCCTTCAAACTGCGGGGGTCAATTTTAGGTTCTAGAAGAATCCTATTCTCCAAGTTTGACCTTATTTGATCAATTAGAACAGATATCAAAATTTTTCACCCCCGACCTTTTTATCCAAAGTTGGGCCTACCGCAATAGCCATCATTTTTTACAAAAATTTGGCTAAAAACATGAAAGTCTTGTGTTGGGTATACTTAGAGTCAAACTGATTTTACTAACTTTATGGAAACCTTGTGTTCGAACTGATTTTACCAACTTTCGCATTAAATGTAGAGTAAGTAATTATGTAAATTTTCGCAATTTCGACGTTTCAAGGATAAAAAAATTGTATTTTTTGGTAATCTTTGGAATTTTTTAAATCGAAAATACGAAAAAACATCACTCCAATTTTTTGATACCTATGTTAATTAGCATAAAAAGTTGTAATGCTTTGGGTGATTTTTTCAGAATTTTTGAGTATACTTAGGTATAGACGTCACGCAGAAATATCATTTTTCAAATTTTCAGCTTATTTTTGGTGCTCAAAAGGATGGCAATACTGATTTTACCATTATTTTCAAAAAGCTCTTTTTCAGACCCACGATCTGGTAAACGTTCCAAAAATACACCGTTTGTAGTTTTCAAGTTAACCTCACTCGAACTTTATAATATCCCTATTTTCCTCAAAACTCTGAGCACATATAACTCCCTTTCAAAAGCACTTTGAGAACTGTGGTTTGCGCCATTTTTTATCCCTCATTGAAGTCTCGGCGATTTGATATGAAATGACCTATACCTTTACCTATCTATGCATTAATTTTTAAACCATAAATCACGAACACAAATAAAATCGACACTTTTTTCCCGCAGGATTTCTTTTTTTTATGGCGCCAACGAACCAATGGGATCGGAAAATTCAGTTGAGGATGTTGAAAAGCTAGCTTCTCCTCGGTTCATAAAAACACATCTACCGTTTAATCTACTGCCTGAAAATTTACGGAATTTCTCAACCAACGCCAAGGTATGCTTTAATTTGCAATAAAATGACGTGTAAATAGGTATGTACCTACTTACCTAAACAATGGAATTTTTACGAACATGATTGATGTTTTTCAGATCATTCATGTTATGAGGAACCCAAGAGATGTATCAATTTCATTTTATCACCATCTCAGCAAATTATTCATAAGCTACTACGGATCTTTTCCTCATTTTGTGGAGATGTTTTTCAAAGGAATAGGTACCTACCTATATGAAGAATTCTATTTCAAAAACTGGAATCTAACGCTGTTTTATTTAGCTTTGATATCTTCTTAATGATCTACTCCTTTTATTGCTCTGTAAAGTTTCTTGATTGGGGGCCTACATAAAAATTTAACGCTCAATACAAATAGGTAAAAAATAAACGAGTAGGCTAAACCTATTTTGTATTTCTATTTTTTCAGTGCCTTATGGACCGTTTCCAGCACATTTGAAAGGATACTTAGCGCACGAGGAAAGTCCCAACATCTTGTTCCTGAAGTATGAAGAAATGAAAAAAGTGGGTAATATGCCATACCTACCTTACGCCTAACTTTTTATTCAAGAAAAAAAATCAACCCTTATAATATGGTTTTCTTTCAGGATTTAAGAACCGTTATGCATAAAACAGCAAATTTCATTGGCAAAAGCATCGGTGAAAGTGAAGTAGAAAAGTTACTCGACCACTTATCGTTTTCTAAAATGAAGCAGAATCCAGCTGTCAATTATCGGTCAGTTTTGGAAGCTCTCAAAAAATCAAGTATGGCTGATAAAAACGAAGACCAATTTATGCGTCGAGGAATTGTCGGAAATTGGAAAGAGAAACTAGATCCTGAACTATGTGTAAAATTTCAGAGATGGGAGGATGAAACAATGAATGGGATTAATTTTACATTTTCTGTTTAAATTTTTTTCTTATCGGTTGCATAATGTACTTACCTACCTATTGTATTGGAACCTATCCAAAAAAGAAAAAAATATATATTTAACGAAGTATAAAAAATTATACATTTGTATACAAGTCTACCTAGGTATTTTTCTGATGCATATATTTTTGGAAGCAGGGCTACAACGCAACGTAGCTACTTATCACAGAGAGGTAGTTACGGTACCTAACAGAGAATCTTTGCACAGATCACATTTTGGAGAAATTATCCGGGTGGAATCAGAAATTATTGTTTTTCTTGGTAACGTAGACACTGTGCCAGGAGATTAATATGTCCGCATTTGCCTAATTAAATTTGAAATACCTCCCTGCAGGCTATGCGAAAAGTTGAAGGTTGTAATTTTTCAGTTGATAAGTGCTTACCAACCTTCAAAATGTTATAGAAGTTCTATGCAGTTTATATGTATAAGTACATTATACATGTAGATGCATTAGATACAGTATAATAGACTAGATGGGTAACTTTTGGCTTGAATTCTTAAAAGTATAGGTACTCATTTATTTTATATCTGTGGTCTTAAATAAATTATTGTTTATTACCTATGTAATTGAAATCATCGAATCAGTTACCTATTTAAATGTAAATAAATGTAAATTCGGTAGGTATAATATCATCAATTTCTCGAATTCTGCATGTAAGTAATATCGAGAATAGTTGATGAACATTTTTGCGAAGAACTGGTGATTGGCAGTATTGAATCAATGTATTTCAACATGACTCAGCGCTGCCATTAACTCACATTTTATCATGAAAATTTCTGTCAGAAATGGTCGATATTATATTATTAGGGACCCTGTACATCACTTAAATCTTAATATTATTTAATGTATGTATATGTACAACTTGCATCCGTAAAGATAGGTATAAATAATTATGTGATGCGCTGAGCGATACCTACTACCTATGAGCTTTGAGTCTGAATTATGTTTCCCTAAAAAGAAATTTTTTAACTGTTCAACGTAGGCGAACAAAACTTACAATCAGATTCCGGAAATGATTGGATGTTCAACGAATAAAAAAGACCATGAAGTTGCTAGGAAACCTATAGAAAGAGAGGCTGGATCTCGAATCAAGAAAACATAAAATGAGTGAAATAAACTATAAATGAGATCAAGTTATAATCGTAACAATGACTATGATATGTATTACCTATTTTTTGCAAACGCGTGCGACTTGAAAGCACACGTATCTACAGAAGCCTTTTATCTAATCAAGGTAGGTATTTATCACCAAGATGTCGTTAATCCAAATCGAATTAAATACCCAAAGCTCTAGAGAAATGTCAAGCCTCTCTTGAAATAACCAATTCTGCATCAAGGTGGGTTAGGTAAAGTAGGTATACTTACTACCTAAAACACTTTAACTGCCGGGCTGGTTCAGCCAAAAGTTCACCTCAGGCCAGGAGGGACTGAGGCTGGATCCGTATAGCTTTCGACCTCAGGAACACGCCTAAAATATTAGTTTTGAACTTGTGACTTTGGAAGTGACCAATATCGCTGTGTGACGTAATAGCACAGGGGGCGTGAACGCAATGTAGATTGAAATTTTTTCTGCATAAATGGCTTCAATTTTAGAAAAACGAAGTTTTTTTCTTTCGAAAAAGTATTAAATTCACAATAAAAGTATAAAATTTACAATAAAAAATTCCGAACGAAAACAAAAGTATGTATACTGGCGTGCTCAACGGTTTTGTTTGTAAAGTCTTCTCGCTCACCTTTTGGTACAGAGAGGCTATTCCCTTCTAATTATTTGTAAATGAAAAAAGATCGGAAATATATTCTATTATATTCTATTCTAGTCGTATTCTATAATAAGAAAACTGATAGTTCAGGCTATGATTCCTACAAGGCTCTTGTTCACTACAAATAGGTACCTATGTACTGTAGAGGGATACGTGACTACGTGAGGTTTAAATAAAAATAAGATAATAAGATATGCACGTAGTTTAGATATACCACCTAATATTTATATGAGCTAGCCATGATAATTGTACAGTTGAATTAATAAAACAATTGCCGAAACGTATTCGAGTCGTTTTTTTGTTATTACATATGTGGCGCCTAGCTACGGGCTTGAAAGAAAATCAAGTATTCGCGTTTGTAGATATGTACGTTTAAATTTCGCGTAGTAAAGAAAAAGTTACACGTAATTATCGTTGGCATAGTACCTAAACATGTTAAAAATGCGCGATTAAGCGAAAAAAAAAAATAATAATAACTGTACGAAATCGAAAGTGTATAATTGTGACCTGCATTCGCGACAGCCAGTAACGAGTTCAAAACCAAAGCAACATGTCGAGAATTTAAACAGCAATTGACCAAAGACAACCTATCCAATGAAAAGCGAAACCGAAAAAGAAGCCAGAAAAATTTTCCGAAGATTAATGGGTGAAATTCAAACCAAATCCGTCAGAGTGTCCAAAGAAAACCTATCCAATGAAAAGCCAAACCAATAAAAAGCCAGAAAAATTCTCCGAAGATTAATGGATGAAATTCAAACCAAATTCGTCAGAGTGTCCTGGATTTACGACCTACCAAAAGAAACTATCTCGCAGTTAATCAACCAAAATTTCCCAGAAGAAGAAGTATCCGATGATGATTTATTAGAAACCCTCAGGAAGAAATTGGTATCGTTAGTGCGGTTAGAAGTAAATTTAGAATTAGCACTAAAACTACAAAATAAGTATAGTGTAGAACATAAGCCACTAGCATTGGAAGGGCTTGACGAGATAAAATTGAGGAGGTTAGAAAGAGGTAAAGAGGAGTTTAAAAAGAGTGAAGAGGAAAAGAAAAAAAAAGAAGGGGAAGAGAGAAAAATAATTGAAGAACAGAAAAGAATAGCAGAGCAGAAAAAAATTGAACAAGAAGCTGAAAAGAAACGAAAAGAAGAGGAGGAAAAACTGAAAAGAGAAAATCAAGAAAGTGAAGAAAGTGACGACAAAATGGGTGAAACGAAAATTGAGATTGCAAAGTTCTCAGGAAAAAGTGGAGAATTTGATGGGTTTATGAAAAAATTTGAAATTGTGAGCAAAGTAAGAAAATGGTTAGATGCAGAAATGGTATTGAGATTTCCGTTATACCTAGAAGGATATGCCTTTCAGTACTATATTACAGAGTGTGAAAAAGAAACAGAATTTGAGGCTATCAAGACGAAAATGGAGAACAGATTTAAAGTATCAAAATTAATCAGGGAAGACCAGTTATTTTCGAGAGAACAAGGAGAGAATGAAGAAGCCATGAAATTCTTAACGGAGATAGCAAGTGAAGGTAAAGAGTTGAAAATGGAGGACAGTGCAATCTGTAGAATCGTATTGAGAGGACTGAAGAAAGAAATAATTGAGAAGATAGGTATGTTTGATAATACGTCAATAGAGAAATTGGAAGAGAACATACGACGATACGAATATGAGAGTAAAATAATTAGCAAGAAAAAGGATGATTTGTCAGAAAAAGTGAAGCTCCTTGAGGCTGAAATTAAGAAAATGAAAGCAGCAAAGGAAGACGAAGAACTAATCAAAGAGCTAGGATTGGCTGTTCATGAAAAGAAAGTGTGTGAATGTAGGTGTAATAAGAATGATAAAGGAAATTACTCAGGTGGAAGACAAGATAACCGTAATTACCAAAGGAATAATAAATATTGCAAGATCTGTAGAAGAAATGGTCACCACACCAACGACTGTTGGTATAATGACAAAAATAAAACCCCTATTAACGAAAAAAGAAATGATAATAGGTATTGTGATAATTGTAAAAAACCAGGGCATGAAACTGACAAGTGTTGGTATAAACCAAAAAACTAGGTGAGGGGGAGTCTCGGCTCCCCGACCCCAAAAGTGTAGAAAAACCAGAGCAAATCTTTCTTGTAAAAATTTCAAACTTAAAACTACCAGTACGTATAAAAATAAACAATAAAGCTATCGAAGGAATTCTTGATACTGGGAGTAATCACACTTTGATCAAATCATCTCTGGTAAATAAAAATGCAGGTCTACAGGAATCAAATTTGGGGTTAGTAGGAGCAGGAGAAGAAACGTTAGAGGTAGAGGGAGTAACTAAAATTCAGATTAAAATAGAAGGGAAAGAGTTCGAGGTCAACGCTCAAGTCATCTCCAATTTATGTGCTGATCTTATCTTAGGAGTGGACTTTATGGGAAAATATGGGACATGTATCGATTTTAAAACTCGTACCATTTCAATAAACGGAGAATTAACATTTAATATTGACGAGAAATGGTTAAATCAAATAAATCACGAACATGTCTGTGTTGTGCAAAATCAGCACATAGTTTGCAGGGATGACGTGACCATTCCACCTAATGAAAAAATTGCACTATTGGTAAATACAACTGATGAACAGATAGGGAAAATAACACCACATCAGTACTTTGTAAACAATTCGGGAATCAAGGTTTCAAGTTCGCATAAAATGAATGACCAGACACACGTAATTTGCTTGAAAAATTATACAAACATTGCAAAGAAAATCCGAAAAAACCAAAAAATAGCAACAGTCAGCGAAACAAGCAATAAGAAAGTGAAACCTAGTGTATACAAGAGTGTGTATGATAATGAGGGAAATGAGATATGTATTTCTGACAAATTAACACCACAACAAAGACAACGAGCTGAAGAGCTAATTAAACGTTACAAACATATATTCACGACAAATCCTCTCAAGTTGAGGAAAGCAAAGGCTGATCCATACAAATTGAAGTTGAAAGATGACGAACCAGTCGTGTTAAAAAGCTATAGATTAGCACCAGTAGAAAGAAAGGCCATTAAGAAAATTATCAACGAATATATAGAAGCAGGTGTATTGAGACGAAGTACGTCAAATTATGCAACTCCTGCATTTGTGAAAAGGAAAAGTAATGGAGAATATAGACTGATTTGCAACTACAAAAAAGTGAACAAAAAATTGATAAAAGATCATAACTCTGTACCTAGGACTGATGATTTATTCATGTGTCTGGGAGGATGCCAATATTTCAACATCATGGATTGCTTTCAGGGCTTTTTTCAAATACCATTGGACCCTGAAAGCTGGCACATAACTGCTATTATAGTGGAGAACCAATTATATGAGTTCACTTGTTTGCCACAGGGACTAGCTAACTCTCCTGCGGCATTTTGCAAAGAAATGAACAGCAAAATGGCTGATATTTTATACGAAGGAACAATCATTTACATGGATGATATATGTAGTTATGGTATAGATTTTGAAACTGCTTATGCGAACCTTGAAAAAACTTTACAAAGACTAGAGAAAATGAACATGAAACTTAAAACTACAAAATGTCGATTTTTTATGGAAGAAGTAGAAATGCTAGGTCATAAAATTTCTCGTAAAGGGATTGAGCCATTAAAAAAGAATGTGGAGGCGGTATTAAACTACCCAAAGCCAAAAACGGTAAGACAAGTAAGAGGATTCAACCAATTGTGCTCATATTATCGAAAATTTATAAAGAACTTTTCAAAAATAGCCTTACCATTGACAAATTTGACGAGAGGTGATCCAAAAGGGAATGAAAAAGTCGAATGGGGGCCTGATCAGGAAGAGGCATTTCAAGCATTAAAAAAGGCTATCACATCAAAACCAGTGTTGGAAATTTACCATGAGGACAGAGAAACTATCTTGGAGATAGATGCTTCAAAAGTAGCTATTGGAGCAGTGTTATGTCAGGTGAATGAAAGTGGTCAGAAAAAACCGATAGCCTATTTTAGTAAAAAGATGCCTGAAAAGAAGAGAGTGGATTGTGCGTACGACCTGGAATTAACAGCGTTAACGGAGTCAGTTACACACTTTCGAGAGTATCTGTATGGGAAGAAATTTACGGTACTAACGGATCATGATGCCCTAACACATACGTCAAAAATACAAGAACCATCAAAAAGACTTGCAAGGATGATCCTCAAACTATCAGAGTATGACTATGAAATCAAACACATTAGTGGTGTAAAAAATAGCGTACCAGACAGCCTATCGAGAGTAGAAATTGAAGAACATGTAAACAGTGTGAGTGTAGCAAAGAATGTATTGAAAAACCCAGATGTAAAAAATATTATCGAAGAGCAAAAAAATGACAGATTTTGTGTAGGAATAAAAAATGCTCTAGAAAAGAAGCCAGATAGAAATAAATACTCAAAAGAAGAAATAAAAAAGTTCGATAGGTGGAGTCGAAGGTATGAAATAGAGGATGGGTGTCTAAAGTACCGAATTTTTAACCGACAAGAAAAGAAAAAACTAATTGTAATCCCAGAGAATGTGAAGGAAAAGGTTATGCAAGAGGCACACAACAGCCTATTAGGAGGTATACACCAGGGAATACAAAAAGCGTATGGGCGAATCAAGAATCTGTACTACTGGAAGAACATGTATACAAACCTAGAAAAATACATAAAAACGTGTGTATCATGTCAGATGAGAAAAGAGGAGAAAAAGAAAAACGGATTGATGCAACATGTGAAGATTGAAAAATGCAGAGTGATGGGACATTTGATGATTGACTTTATAGGCCCAGTTACAAAAAGTGAAGGTAGGGAGTATATTTTGGTAGGTACAGACGTATGCACAAAATTTGGAATAGCGAAACCAGTGCCAAGGGCAACTGCTGAAAATGTCATCACATTTTTGATGGAAATTGTCACAAGATACGGTTTACCTGAGAAAATTTCAACAGACCGGGGAACACATTTCAAAAACAAGGACTTAAGCGAAGTATGCGAAAAGTTGGGAATAGAACTTGTGCACAGCACAGCATATAGCCCACAATCACAAGGGTCAGTTGAACGTTTCAATGGCACGCTATGTAGAGCACTTGGCCACTACGTAAACGATGACCAAAATAATTGGGCTAGATACGTACCATACGTAACTTATTCGTATAATACAACGCCTATGAGTCAACTAAATGGACTTAGTCCATATTATGTGATGTTTGGGCAAGAACCCAACACCCCATTAAAAAATGGTCTGAAAATTAACAACATTCAAAGAGAAAACAGAAGAATGAAGGAAATTGAAAAATTACAAAAAATTAGGAACGAAATACCTAAATTAATCTACGAAAGTCAAGAAAAGAATAAAATGTATTACGATAGAAAGCATAAATTCGTAGAATTTGAAAAAGGTGATAAAGTATTGATTGAAAATCCATTTAGAGACAAAAAAAAATTCAGTCCAAAATACACAGGTCCGTATGAAGTCATTCAAAAACTCAGTGACGTAAATTATGTGGTGAAAATTCCTCATAGAGGGGGAGAAAAAGAAGAGATCATACACATTAGGAGGATGAAGGAGTTTAGGTCAAGATAAAGACAGTCAGGTCAAATAGACAGGAGAGGTAAAAATCCGAGATTGAGAATTGAAAAATTTCAGTTCAATTAGAATAGGTAAGTTCAATGCCATGGGTGACGGCCGCACCTTAGCTGAGAATTAGATAGGAAAGGTACATGATCGAAATACAAAACAATATAGCAAAGTAAACAAATTGAAGGTAGAAATGTGTATGGTTATGAAAAAGACACGTAAATCAAAACAATAACAAAAACTGAGAGTAGGAAAATATGTACTACAATATCTATGGAAAACGAATACATAAACCATTAATGGTGATAGAGAGCTACGATTAGCAACTCGAAAAGTAATCAATTGTGAAAATTTAATCGTCATAAATTTGTGATTTTAATCGCCATAAATTCGTGATAATTATTTGACAAACGAAAAGTGACAAAGTGCTGTGAGTAGCAACTCATATAGTAGTCAAATTGTGAACATTTAATCGTTATAAAGTCGTGAAATTAATTGTCAAACGAAGAAAAACGTAAAAAAAAATAATGTTCGGGAAAATTATTTTGTGTGCTGGGATCCTACAAGCAGTCCAAGCAATCACTACAGAGATACATAGTGGATTAGTATTCAAAAAACTCGAAAATGCTGTTCTATATGAATCATCAATTCCAATACTCTATGAGATAGACTACCCAATTCCCAGAAAAATAACTGTTTAAACATATCGAAAAAGAACATGCGAGGATCTCACTGGCAATGAAACAGACCTAGGAATGTGTGAAATAATGAAGAAAAACGATGAAATTATCAAAGAAATGGACCACTACTTGAACACTGAATTAGCCAGTCAGCAATTTCGACATGAGAGTGGACACCAGCATGAGCGGAGGAAGCGAGGGGTGCAGTTCTTAGGAGATGCACTAGCATGGTGCTGCAATATAATCACTGAAAAGCAGACGAAACCAATATACCACAATGAAAAAACTTTAACAAAAGGATTTTATCGTCTCAAAAGCCAAGTCATAGAAGAACATGCAGCTCTATTCAATGTAACAACCCAGATAAACCAGTTTATGATGACCACTGAGCAAAGGACAAAACAGTCAGGTGAAGTTATGGAATTATTAAAAAATGTTATGGTGAAAGAAAAGGACAAGACTGATAGGGAAATAATTGATTTAATAAGCATTTTAGGGTCTCTATACAGTATGCTGGAAAATCAGTTTAGCATTAATTTTTTCAAAGAAACAGTAAATCACTGCAAAAAGAACCTAATTCCTCCTGAAATTATCAATAGAAAAACTTTAAAAAAAGATTTGATCAAATTAAATGAAGAATTGAATAAACTAAATAAAGTAACTGCAATAGAAACACATAATATACTCGAATACTATTCATTACCTATAGCACAATGTCAATTCTCGGAAAACCACCTAGCCATCCAAATAAAAATCCCAATTAAAAATAATAATCAAATTTGGAACCTATATAATTTTAAAACTATTCCTTTTACCTATGAAAATAAAGTATGTAAGGTAAATGTAGACGAATTTCTCATAGCTCATGAGGTAAATGAAAATGAGGTAACTAAGGTGAGAAAAGATAACTGTGAAAACAATGACTACTGTTATATGAATAGATACGAAATCACAAGTGGGAATGAGGAGTGTGTCAAAGCCATGTTTAAAAAAGTTGAGAAAGGAAAACTGAACAAAGTATGCGAGTTTGAATGTGTTGAGAAGGAAGAGACAGTCGTTGCAAAGATAGGACCAAGTGAATATGTGTTATCAAACTATAAGGGGGAGATCAAGTTATATAATCCGAGTACGAGAAATCATAAGACTATTATTGGAACGAATGAAGGCAGTTTACGATTGAAAGTTCCGTGCGGATACCAGGTGAGAGAACAACTTGAAGGGAGAGAAAGGACGATCATAAGTGAAGAGATACCATGCAACAAAGAGGTATTGGAAGAAGAGAAGATGGTAGTGCCAGTGCAATGGACAAAATTAGAGGGAGCGAGTGTGGCTATTGAAGGGAGAATAGAATTTGCGAAAATGAATGACATACTAGATAAAAAGTGGAACGAGAGTGTGCCCATTAAATTTAACAAAGAGATCGAGAGAAGGCTAGGGGATGTAAAAATCGAAGAATACCGGGGAAAAGGGGATTTTCTAGTAATTATACTACTTATATGGAACATCCTCTTAACCTTGGGTCTACTAGCTACTACAATCATAGGATTTAAATATGTTATGTACATTAAAAATACGCGAATAAAATTAGATACTGCAATTGAAACCCACAATAATTTATAAGAATGTATATAAAATTACTAAAATAGATAGGTTAAGTATACGTAATGCTGTGAGGACACAGCCTAAAAAAGTACAGGGAATATGTAGAGGGATACGTGACTACGTGAGGTTTAAATAAAAATAAGATAATAAGATATGCACGTAGTTTAGATATACCACCTAATATTTATATGAGCTAGCCATGATAATTGTACAGTTGAATTAATAAAACAATTGCCGAAACGTATTCGAGTCGTTTTTTTGTTATTACAGTACTACGTAATTTTATCTCATTTCTCGCTATACTCTGCACACTCATATCCACTTGTATCAGTCTTTTCGCATCACCTGATGAAGGCAATGTGTGCCGAAACGTAAATTTTCGCGATAAAAAATATATTATGTACTACCTAATCAAGTTATTCTACCAATTTTTTTTCTATAGACTGTTGAAAATTTTTGTGTGACGTTCGTCACATATTGACGTATATGTGCAGTGAATTTATATTCCATTTCATAGACATGTCTCAAGGAACGTACATTTACAAGGATTTAGATCCCAAATCAGAGAAAATATTGAGTGAAACTTTTACCTCACAGTTCAGAAAAAATAATGTAAAATACGAAGGTTTTTTCTTTTCTCAAACAATCAAAAATTTTGCTGATGCGATCAGAAAAATGGAAATTCGAGACGATGATATTTGGGTGTGTACTTTTCCAAAAGCTGGTAAGTTTTTAGAAGCTTGATTTTAAATTGTTTGAAAAATATTACATTACACCTTTCCTTCTTCAAGATAAACTTACTCTACGTATAGGAATGCGTTTCAATTCCAACGCATCAGAATAAAATGAATTATGCGTTTGTTGCATGCAGGAACAACTTGGACTCAAGAAATGGTTTGGTGCTTAGCGAATGGGCAAGACCACAGAGCTGTCCAAAAACACATTAATCAACGATTTCCATTTTTTGAGTGAGTGCATTTCAAAACTACCTATACTAGGCTCGATCTATAAAATCAATTTTTTTTTGGTAGCTTTGGAAGTGAAATCGCATTATTATATATGTACAGTCGGCCCCGCTTATTATGGTCGCATTTGTCCTAGGCAAATTGATTTTATCAAGCGGGTGATTTTATAAAGCGAACTTTTGAAAAAACACTATTTTCACATAAAAAAATTTACTACAACTTCACAATGTACATGCACACTAAAAAGATGGATTAAAATTCCGATAGGTACTCCCAAATTCGCGATTTAGGTACATAACATATCTATTTTTCAAATTTTCAAATGTTTAGACATTTTTCCCTTTATCATCACTTGAGAGAAAGTTGTTAGAAATCAAAATTTAAAAATAAGAGAATAATAAGTGAAAAATTCCAAAATTTTTGATTCAAAGTATGAAAAAACAAGCCATTTTCCCAAAAATACCTCAATATTTTCACAAAATTATTCTGCTAAGCGGGGAGTTTGATTACATTAAACGAGTGATTTTCTGTGTAATTAGGTACAAAAAATCGGGACCAAGCCATTTGATTGCATTAAACGGGTGATTTTATTAAGCGGATCCATAATAAGCGGGGCCGACTGTAGGTACTTATACGAAAATTGATCGAATTTACAAGTTTGTGTTCATATATGCCCAATATCTGCAGCGTGGACAGAAATATCGAGTATCTCTCGCCCTTCCCCTGTAAAAGTTTCGTGTTGGATATAAATGGTCAAGTCATGGTCACAGTGAACAGTAGAAATATGTAGTAGTAGCACATGATTGGTTGATGATAAGATTCGTCCAAATCCAATCACATGCATTTATGATCTGGGTTATTATTCCACTGATTTCACGTTGCCAACTTATTTTTTTAAAACAAAAAACTTTCGTTTGGAGTGCTCTGCTCGATATTTTTCAACACGCTATATGCTATTGCGAGCAGACGTACGTTATGATGAATATAAAGGTAATAGTATTTTCATTCTACCATTAAATTTGATTGTGTAAGACGGGATCTCATGAGATTATTTATTTTCTAAATAATGCAAATTACATTTTTCATATTGTAAGTGTCGCAGGTTTTCCACTTTAATCGATTTTGCGGATACAGAATTTCCTGTTCCAGTAAATTCAGTCGAAGATGTTGAAAAATTAGCTTCTCCTCGGTTCATAAAAACACATCTACCATTTAACCTATTGCCGGAAAAATTGCAGAATTTTTCAACCAACGCCAAAGTAAACTTCAATTCATGATTTTTAACAAGATTGATATCGCAGATACGAGTATAAGTCAGCTATGCTGTGATTGGCTATAGTAGCATTGACGAACAATCAAGTTTCAGCTGTACTGTACCTACTTACCTAAAATTTTTTGTGAATTTTCAATTTCTTGTAGAGGTACACGATGTAATGTTATAACTTTTAGAGCCAAAAATCCAACTGTTGACAGTTGAACTCCATCAGCTAATTTCAACCTATGGCTGAAATTTCGGCTAAATTATTGAGTAAATATCTATCTACGGATTTTAGGTCATTCATGTCTTGAGAAACCCAAGAGATACGTTGATTTCATATTATCATCATTACAGAACAGGCCACGATTACAAAGGATCTTTTTCTCAATTCGCGGAGTTGTTTTTAAAAGGATTAGGTAAGTAAGTCTATGCAATATACGAGTATAGGTACGAGTGGTTTATTTACACAAAGTTTGATAATCGAACGACAGGGCGGATTTTGACCAAATTCAAGAGACTTTCATTTCGAGTTGGAAGTTACCCACAAAAAATGTTAGTTCCTGAAGTGCCCCTGGAGAAGACATTTTGACCCCCAAAGAGTGGGCATTTTCGAAAATATCGTGTTTTTTTTCATTTCTGTCGCTACACAACCTGTTTTGGGGAAAATAGCCCAGTCTCAAATGAAAGTACCTCTGTATTTGAGATTCTACGCCGATCTACCATTCATTTGATTTTTCCCAAAACAGGTTGTGTAGCGACACGAGCGAAAAAACCACGATTTTTAAATAAAAAATACTCACTTATGTTTGTTGACCCAAATCCCCCTTCAGTGGAGTCTCTAGAGCTATTTTTTTGGGGTAACTTTCAACTCAAAACGAATGTCTCTGTTGAATTTGTTCAAAATTCGCCTGATTCTTTTTTGGTGGTTTATCCGGTCTAATGTAGTACGTATTATACCTACTAAATCTACTAAATATCTTTTTTTTTTTAGTATATTTCGGACCATTTCCAGCTCATTTGAAAGGATATCTAGCACATGAGAAAAATCCAAAAATCTTATTTCTGAAATACGAGGAAATGCAAAAAGTAGGTACAGTAACGTCATCATTTTCATACAACAGCGTAACTACCCGATGAAGGAAAAATTCAACGTTTTTTAATTCTTTTTCACGATTTAAAATCAGTAATTCACAAAACAGCAAATTTCATTGGCAAGAGCATCAGTGAAAGAGAAATGGAAAAGTTACTGGACCATTTATCGTTTTCCAGCATGAAACAAAATCCAGCAGTAAATTATGCCTTAAGCTTGGAAATGAGAAAAAAATTAAACTTGATCAGCGAAGATGATGGGCATTTTATGCGTCGAGGGATTGTTGGAGATTGGAAGGAAAACTTGAATTCTGAATTGCGCGAAAAGTTTCAGAAATGGGAGGAAGAAACTATGAGTGGAATTCACTTTACCTTTTCTGCTTAATGTCTAAAATCATTTACAACGAAGCATTGCAAAGAAAATTGTTTTAATTTGATAAATTATATATAAGAACAGCTACACACATTTTAATTTAATCGTCTATTCAATAAAGCATGAAAAATTACATGTAGGTACCTATAGGTACCTATAAATAATACTTATATGTGATGCGCTGAGCGATACCTACTGTACCATTTCCGAAAAAATTTGAGATAATCGCAATTTCAGAAAAAAAGGCAATTGATATTTTATTTTTCCATCAGTTTAAAACATTTTAAAAATTTTTCTTCATCGTTCGAAAGCTCAAGAAAAACAGTATTCAATAAACTTGAAAAACTAAAAAAAAATTCCTACATAAGCGGTATGGTATCGCTCAGTGGTCACATAATGTTAATTTATTCGCATTGACCATCATATCCGGTGCTAACAGTGCCAGTACCATTGGCATAGACACAAGCGCGGATATTTCCACGTATCCTGCAAGTCAATATTTGTTTTTGTTTTAATACTCGACCCAAAAACAATACATACACGGAGGCACAAACGGCTGTAGAATTTGCAACAACATTCTGGCAGATTGCAGCCCAGTCGGACTTGTCCCAACCACAGATATTTGCCCTGTAAAATAACACGTTCATGATTAAGTACAGCAATTATTGTTTAGTAAAAACAAAGGTAGGTAAATGTAGATAATAATGGTGCTAAAATTTACAATAAGTTTTATTTTTAGGTGGCCTAAGTAAGTTAAAAGTTTGAAAAATCTAGTAAATAGGTAAATGGAAGTTCAGAATCTTTGTCACAGCATTTAAACCTACACGGTTGCATGAAAGTGAATGAAACTTTCGCAGTACATTCGTGGCCCATTAAAAATTGTTTTTTCAAAGTTTCAATTCGAAAAGCTGCAATAATTTTCAACGTTTTTGTGACATTACTGGCACTGGCCAACTTACACTTCTGTACCTACTACCTATGTACTTGAATTTGAGTAAAACTTCCACGCTAAAGGTTCATTTCTATACCCCAAATAAGCTGATGTTGTATACGAATTTTTTATTGGGCAAATTCATCAGTGTTGGCGTTGGCAGTACTGGGAGTAATCTCAGCTTCGATGCGATACTTACCTGGCTGTTCTTCTTATCTGGGTGCTCTCCTGTTTACTACCTCGTTGATTTTAGTTTATAGACGCGACTTCGATGATATTCTTGATTGATGATATTTTTATACTTTTATAACGAATATATTTCCGTTTATTTCTCGATGTGTTTATTATTATTTGAATATACGATTAGTCCTACATGGTAGACAGAAGCGTAGGTTTCGATTCGTTGCTTGTTTTTTAACATTTCGGTAGTGATTGTGTACTTGTGTAAACTTCATTCGGACAAGATGGAGGCTATAATAAATCCTATAGTGGATCGTATCAAAGCTGAGCTGGAAAGTTTTATGCGATCGACAATCAGTGTTCCTGTGAGCAGCTCAGTAAGTAATCAGATTTCTAATCCGATTTCGAATGCGAATCCGATTTCGTTAGTGGGCAATTTGCCAAACTACTTTTTCATGCCGCCACCACCACCACCTCCGGTGACATCTGCTGTTCCGGTGACTTCGGCAGTTCCGATATCAGTATCAATTACATCCAGCGCATCTGATATGCCGCGACTTACGGTGACAACGTTTAGTAAACCTGCTGGTCGTTATGTGACAGCTCATAAATTGGTGAATTTACATACCACTGCTGCAAATGTGGTTTCGAGTAGCACCACATCCGCATCTTTAAGGCAACCTATCATGTCAACGGGTGCCTCCGCAGTACCGATGCCACCACCGGTGGGAAATATTGGATGTGCTCCGCTAACCTTCAATTCTATGTTCCCGAATATCGATTATAAGCTGACGGAGAAAAGTAGCTACCGAAATTGGCGGCAGATGCTGTTTGACGAATTAAGAGTACGCAGACTTAATGATATTGTGGATGCTTCAGTTCCGCGACCGAATACAAGATTCGATGACTCCATTCGGAAAGCGACTACTCGTTTACTCATAGTAGGTCGCCTTGACGAACACCACCAGCGTTTAGTCGAAAACATCAGGGAACCGGCCGAAATCATAAAATGGTTGGATAATGAGAAACTGCCAATATCGGAGAACTTACGAGAAGCTCTCTTTCAGAAAATCACGAACTTACGTTTTGAACCGTTTATTGACGAGCCGTCGAAGTTTACCAGGCAATTGGAGGATTTATTCGAACGAAGTAAAGAAGCAGGCATGGTGTGGACGGACGATTTCAAAAAGAGTATGCTGTTACATAAAATAAAGAAGGCGCGCAGCGACATATCGATGTCCAACCTAACGAGTAAAACCAACTACCAGATGATCAAAAAATGGCTATGTGACGAAGAGGCGACTGAGAAGGAGCTCAAGGCAGTAACCTCAACGGCGGCTTCAACAGGGGTTCATTTTGCCTCTGCCAATTCTTCGAACTCGAATGGAAGAGGAAGAAATTTACGAAACAATCGACGTGGCGATAGACGTGAACAAAACAACGATCGACGTGGGGAGCGACGTGAACAATACGATGATCGAGATCGACGTGGCGATAGACGTGAGCAATTCGACGATCGACGTGGCGAGAGACGTGAACGTGAAGACAATCGACGTGGTTCCTATCAGCGCAATTACGACTCGAGAGATTCCTATCAGAACCGTAACTCATCCGAAGGCAACCATTATGGAAGGTGTCGAAAATGTAACATGAGAGGTCATGCGATGAAAGACTGCAAGACGAATGGGTCTTATTGCTACTGCTGCAGAAAAGTAACCGATCATATTGCGAAGAACTGCCCCGAGCGTAAATCCGATGAAAAGTCTGGTAAATCTGGGTCCGGTCAAGGGAAAGGCGATAGCGGTGGAAAATCTATGATGGTCCGAGGCGATAGAAATTTCGAATTAAATTCGAAGTATTATTATCCTGACGACTGCCTTAACTCGGCGGGTAAGTGTTTCATGACAGCAGTACTGTCAGTCAATTTTATAATCGACTCTGGGGCAAGTTATCATTTGACAAATGAGCGGCGAATTCTCTCCAAGGTAAGAAAGTTGAGTAAACTAGCGGTAATAGATTGCGCTAAGAAAGGACAGGAGTCTGTTCTGAGTATAGAGGAGTTAGGTGAGTTTCATACTTACACTGTTTTAGGTAAGCCAATTACTTTTACAAATGTCTTATATTCTTCAGAAGTTTCTGAAAATCTGCTGAGTTTACGGCAGCTGGTACAACAAGGTGCGACATTTGATGGAAGTTCGCTATATTTTTATATCAGAGATGGAAATTCTGGTGACATAATTATTAGAGCTCAGTTTCAATCTCCGTTCTGGGTCAGTGATCTGCGTGTTCGTAATCCAAATGAAGTGGCTATGTTAGCTAATGCTGATGGAGGAGGTCCAAGTCCAACGCTTCCGACGATTCGTGAAAACTTGGGTCTTCTATGGCATACGAGATTGGCGCACGCTTCGCTAGGTTATCTTGAACTATATAAATCGAAGATGGTGATTTTGAAAAATGTAACTTTTGGTAAGGATATTATGGATTGTCAACCTTGTGCGTTAGCTAAGGTTCACAGGAACCCTTCGAAGAAGAAACGTCAGCGGAGTAAGATAGCTTTACAACGAGTTCATTCTGACGTGATGGGCCCTATAACACCTCTATCATTCCCAGGTAAACGTAGGTATGTGATAACATTTATAGATGATTTCTCGAGGTTCGCAATGGTATTTGTGATGTGTTATAAAAGTGATGCAGCTGACTGCTTTAGAAAGTACTTAGATGAGATGCGTAGAATGTTGGGAAAAGATGTTAAGGTACGGTACTTACGTACGGACGGAGGTACCGAATATTCAGGTGAGATGGGAAGGTTATTGAAACAGGAGAAGATTGAGATAGAGGTAGCTGAACCGGATACCCCAACTCATAATGGTGTTGCAGAAAGAATCAATCGGACTTTGCGCGAAAAGACAACAGCGATGCTGAGCGATTCGGGAATCCCAATGTCCTTGTGGGACCATGCTATATCTCAGGCTGTTTATATCTACAATCGAACTCCTCACAAATCGAACGGTTTTAAGACACCTTATGAAGTATTTTGTGGTGAAACTCCTGATTTATCGTTTATACGCCGGTTTGGTTGTCTGGCCATTCCGAAGAAAACTAGAGAGGATTATGAGAAATTTGATGAAAGAGGTATTAGAGGTGTAGTTTTGAACAATACTAGAAGTGGTTATCGAATTTTGTTACCTTCGAGGAAAATTATAGAACGTAAAGATGTTGAGTTTATTGAAAATATTACGTATAGAGATTTATTGAAAAGTAAAGATGTTGTTTTCGATTTTAGTTCAGACGAAACTGAAACTGATATTAACTGGCACGACACGGTAGAACGAGAAACTACCAACGAAGAGGTAAGTGTAGAAGTACCCAGCAAGACTTCTGGTGAATTGAATGTTGTCCCAAGTACTAGTGGTCAAAACGATGACTCTGATGAATTTGACATTGAGAACGTCGAAGAAACTGTGATTTTTGATGACTCGTCTAACGATACGTTTTTAGCTTTTGATCGTGTTACAGCATTACGTGCATGCTTACTCGAAGATGAAAAGGATCCAATGACTTACGCTGAAGCTTTAGACCGTACTGATCGTGAGTATTGGATAAAAGCCATGGAAGATGAAATGGCGTCTTTAGAAAGAAATGATGCGTGGGATTTAGTTGTACCGCCCAAAGGGGTGAATATCTTAGATTCTAGATGGGTATTTTGTAGGAAAACTAACGAGAATGATTCTTCAATACGATATAAGGCACGTTTGGTTATACGTGGATTCAAAGATAGAGAAGTGTACGATATAGGAGATGTGTACTCTCCGGTGGCTAGTAAACACACAGTTAGGGTAATTCTTGCGCTTGCAAATAAAGAAGGTTGGTCGATTATTCAATTAGATGTTATTACTGCCTTTCTTAATGGCAGATTGAAAACTACGGTATATATGCATCCGCCTGAAGGAATGGAAGTTGATGAAGGCCTGGTTTGTGCTTTAAAATGTGCTTTGTATGGGCTCAAGATTAGTCCGTTAACTTGGTTTCGTAGGTTCGATGAAGCAGCCAAGAAAATGCAGTTTACCAATCATCCAAATGAGCCATGTGTGTATATCTGGCGAAGGAAACATTTGGTGGTAATTTTAGTACTTTATGTAGACTAGTGTTGGGCAAATTCGCGAATATTCTTTTTTTGCTTGCGCATGCGCAAGAATATGCGCATATTCTTGCGCATATTCCGCAGATTCTTTTCAAAAAATTAGAAAATTATTGCCTAGTTTAGAGATAATAGGGAAAAGGTTTTGGTAACTTTCAAATTATTGAGGAAAATTGGAAATTTATAAAGAAAAGTAGTTGTAAAACTTGTAAATTGTGGAAAATTGTAGAAAAATCTTCAAATTTTTTGAAAAAAGTCCCGATTTTTATTTTTTTGAGAGAATATTCTCCAAGCGTTTGAGAATATTCGCGAATATTCGCGAATATTCTCAGATTATGCGCATTGAGAATATTCTCAGGCCAACACTAATGTAGACGATTTCCTAATCACAGGTAATTGTAAAGATAAGATTGTTGAGACGATTAGACGTTTAAAAGAGGAATTTCAAGTAAAAGAGTTAGGTTCTCCTAAAAAGTTTCTTGGTTTGGAAATTGCTAGATCGGAAGAATATCAAACGTTGACTTTGACTCAAACTAGTTTTATTAATTGTGTGTTGAAACGCTTTAACGCGTTGAATTTGCCAGCTGTTCATACTCCAGCTTTAACTCGAAATTGTGAAAAGAAAAGTAAGTCAGAGAAGAAAACACCGGAATGGAATCCTGGTAAGCCTACGCCTGGCAAGTCTTTGTTTAGGGAAATTACTGGCTCGTTATTACATCTAGCCAACGGTACTAGACCAGATATTATGTTCGCTACGAATGTGCTATGTCAACATCAAAGTAATCCTCAGCCCGAAGACTGGGAACGTGCTCAGAGAATTCTTCAGTATCTGAAAGGAACGGCAGAGCTAGGGCTAACTTATAGAGGGGTGATTAAGAAAGAAGGTGTATTTGTAGATGCGTACACCGATGCGTCGTTAGGGACTGGAGAAGAAGGTTGCTCTATTACAGGCTATTTTGTGCGAGCGTACGGTGATCCGGTTGTTTGGCGTACGAGAAAACAGTCGGTACCAGCGGGTTCCTCAGCTGAAGCGGAATATTTCGCTCTATCCATGTGTTCGAAGGATGCTGTCATTACGGTAGATTTATTAGAACGTTTAACGAAGAATAGACATGGACCAGCTCTCATTCATAGTGATTGTCAGCCTGCTCTCGCTATCGCTAAAACAACTGGAGCTCCCAAGCTCAGGCATATAGCTAAACTCAATTATCACATAGTTAGAGATTTTGTCAAGGGTAACAAGATTATTTTGAGATTCGTTAAGTCGGAAGATCAGCCGGCTGATGCCCTCACGAAAGCTCTTGCCTCAGGTCGATTTCAAGAACATTGCAGCTGTCTGCTCAATATGTAACATAATTTTTGTATTTCAGGCCATTATTAATTCGAAGACGATAGTTCCATTAGTTCCTATGTTTACGATGTACGTTATTGATCTCCGCCTCTCCGCTAAGATTAAAGGGGTGTGTTGGCGTTGGCAGTACTGGGAGTAATCTCAGCTTCGATGCGATACTTACCTGGCTGTTCTTCTTATCTGGGTGCTCTCCTGTTTACTACCTCGTTGATTTTAGTTTATAGACGCGACTTCGATGATATTCTTGATTGATGATATTTTTATACTTTTATAACGAATATATTTCCGTTTATTTCTCGATGTGTTTATTATTATTTGAATATACGATTAGTCCTACAATCAGCAATGATTCTTTTTTTCAGAAGTTCAATTTTTGAAAGAGGAAAACAAACAGGCTTGAGTGAATTAAGGGCGAACGCATTCGACAAGGAAATGTTATTTCATATGAAGAGTTCATTTTTCAGGTCAATTCGACGCTCTGTACAAACAATTGAATATTTACCTAGGCGTAAATGTAAACATGGTACAAATAATATTAGAGCTTCTGCTGCTCTAAACTGAATCATCAATCTGCGTCAATTCCACGAATAATTTTTCATGTTTTTGCCTATGCGATGGTGCGTACTTACTTATTCCTGATGAAAAAATATTCCAGAAATGGGAGGAAAAAATTATGAAAGAGATTGATTTTACATTTTCTGTTCGAATCTTATTTAATAATCAGGTACCTACCTAGTTTCTGTAAATCATTGCAAAGAAAATCGTTTTTTACCGAATAAATCATGAAGAATTATGATTTGAGTCATGTTTTCTCAATTGCATAGGATCTTGGAGGATGATTCGCGAAATTGGGTACAAAGAAAGATTTGATTTCGAAAACACATCGAACCTCTGATACCAAAAATTTGTCAATCGAATCTCCAAAAATATTTTCATAACAATCTTATACGTTTATAAAGATCCTACTTACAAGAGTAGTAAAATTGTATGCAAAATGTTATCAAAAATTTCAAAGTTGTATACCTTCCTATCTCAATGTAAGGAGCCTAAATTAGATAACCAGGTCAAAAGATAAAAAATCTTATCAAAAACATAATTATGTGTGAAATCTCGAAATCATTTTCACGAGTAAAATTTTTCAGTAAGAATTTTATCTCAATTAGGTACGTTACCTATCATCGTTGTATAAAATGTGGCTTATTTCGATTGCATAATTTTCGTACCTACAAACAATATGTTTAGTCAAACGGTATCGTTTTTATTACACTTAGTTTTCATACAGTATTGTTCTCCCATTTTTATCCAACCCGATGTTACACCCGATACCAATTTTTCGCCAGCACCCGAAAATCAAGGCAAAAATTACAATCAAGAAGTAGAAATAATTTGGGATCGTAAATTTTTGGGTAAATATAAAAAAGGTCGATTTGAAATCATCAACAGGAATCACTTCGACGTAAATGTTTGGAAATTCCGACACGATATCGTATTCTACTCGGATCTCGCGCCACGTAAATTATACAGCGAGTCTTGGAATAACTTCAAAATTGAAAGTCGAGATCATCTGATTCCTCCAGCTGATTATTTCTATCAGTACCAGTGCGAATACCAAGTTCGGGACGAATGGAATATTTGGTACGAGTTGCAAAATGATAATTATACCGCTTCCATTAGAGTTGATATTAAATATCCGAAGGATACAGGAGAATTTGTAGCTTTAATTAGCAATAATAATACTCATTTTAAAATCATGAAAATTGACGAAACGGTGGATGTAAGTGTGCCTGTGATTAGACTTTCTAATATGACGAATGTTGTACATGATAGATGATTGCTTTAATTGAGATGGAAATGCCAACCCAAAAGTACAAGTATCAGGCACAAACGTACACGATGTTGCGAATTGCGATTTTGAAAGACTTCCAGTTCAATGTAAATAATTATAATTGAAATAAATTGTATCAGTACCTATTTGAATACCCCGATTTCATTTAGATTTTCTCATCAGTTGTACTTGGACACAATTACCTACTTGTACTTTGAATATCGAAAACGTTTATGAAAATGGATAGTAAGTAACTTAAGTAAGGGGTAGGTATTTCAGAAATTTGACAGAACTCTGTTAGAGAAAATCCTGCCCAAGGGAACAGTGAATACAGAATATTTTATTTCCACTTTCCAGTAAAGTAAATGGAAAAATGAAATGTTGTGTTGAAAAACGTTAAAACTTGAATAATTCCAATTTCCAACTTCCAAGTTGAGTGAGACAGAAATTTCTTTTACTTTATTTTTTCTGGTTAAGAACTTAAGATCGAAATAAAATAAAAACTAAATTCATTTCAGAAATTAAATTTTTGCTAAATAGAAATTAGAAATCTTAGAAAAAATGCTAATTGCTAATTTTTGGTAAAAAAAAAAAAAAAAAAAAGGTGAGAAGCTGAAGAAACCGACTTGAAGAAACACCCGAGAGTCATTCGAGAGTACCCGAACATTTCCGAATACTCAAGAGCACTCACAATTCAGCTTTTTAGTCGGACATTTTTCCTCCATTAAAAATCTAAACAAACGTATCCGAATCCGAAAAAAAATGATAAAAAACGAATCCGATGGATTGATACTTTGATAGAACAAGAAGAGCGAGAATATTAATTGTATTGTGATTAGTAATTCTTTTTCCTAATTATTGGAAATTGTCTTTAAAAATGGTCCATCGCTGTTGTGTGAGTGGATGTTCAAGCCGTGATGATGAAGTCCGCATGCATAAATTTCCCACTAATAACGCTACGAATAAAGAAAGGCTAAAAATCTGGTTCAACCATTGTCGACGTGAAGAAGGCTGGATTCCATCGAATAGAAGTTCAATAATATGCGTAGTAAGTATTAAATATATACCTACTGATGAAAATTATTCGCGATATTTACATTCACTGTATACTATTTAAACAATTGCGTTTCAGAAACATTTCGATGAATCGCAGTACGAAATATACCGCATAGATCGTCCACCTGATAATAGAAAACTTCGACAAACAGCTATTCCAACATTATTTCCTGGTGTGCCAGAACCTCCCAGAATTCGTGTATGCGAACAATTTCATTTTTATAGCATAATTCGACTTCACTGTATCACCTTCAACAAATTTTTGTTTTACAATTTTATTAGGGAAAAAGCGCCAAGCATAATCTTGAAGGATCAAATAATGAAATTTCTGGTCGGCCAAAATCTTCTAGAATTCGTGTATGTGAACAAAATTTCATTTTTATAGCATAATTCGACTTCGCTGTTGTACTGTCAACGAATTTTTGTTTTACAATTTTATTAGAGAATAAAACCCAAGCCAGTGGAAAAATCTGAATGTACAGAAAATCAACTTGAAGAATCGAATGATGAAATTTCTGGTCGGCCAAAATCTTCTAGAATTCGTGTATGTGAACAAAATTTCATTTTTATAGCATAATTCGACTTCGCTGTTGTACTGTCAACGAATTTTTGTCTTACAATTTTATTAGAAAATAAAACCCAAGCCAGTGGAAAAATCTGAATGTACAGAAAATCAACTTGAAGAATCGGATGATGAAATTCCTGGTCGGCCAAAATCGTCTAGAATTCGTGTATGTGAACAAAATTTCATTTTTATAGCATAATTCGACTACGATTTCACTCTAAACTAATTTTTGTTTACAAATTTTATTAGAGAAAAATAGTCAAGCCAGTGAAAAAATGTGAATGTACAGAAGATCAACTTGAAAAATCGAATAATGAATTACCTGGTCGGCCAAAATCTTCTAGGATTTCTGTATGCGAACAATTTCATTTTTATAGTATAATTCGACTTCGCAATTTCATTCTAAACGAATTTTTACTAACAAATTTTATTAGAGAAAACAACTCCATCCAGTGAAAAAATCCAAACGTACAGAAAATCAACTTGAAGAATCGATTTGTGAATTTCTGAGTTTGCAACAACATTCCAAAACTTCTGTATGCGAACAATTTTTTTATTTTTATAACATAATTCGACTTAGCGATTTCACTCATAACGAATTTTTGTTTTACAATTTTATTAGAGAAAAGCAGTCCAGCCAGTGAAAAAATCAAAACGTTCGGAAAATAAACTTGAAGAATCCAATTATGAAACCGAAAAAGTTACTTGGCAAAGTTTTAAGGTAAGATTAAATGAATGTTGGGCGTCGTGTGTAGTGTACTACAGTCTATCAAATGATTCGTTGTCTTTTTCACTCTAGAATATCAATATAGAAGGGAAAGAAGATGAAGTGAATAATACAGAGGCCAGCAACAAAAAAGTACGATCTTGAAGTAATTTTAGAAGTTGAAGATTATCTATCTAGTTGATGATTGATATTTTCATCAAAGACCAAGACCGAAGGAAATTCATATTCCTTGGGTACACCATTTTGAAAATTATCTCATTGTTTCGGTTCGATATTCAATTTTTATAGCATCAAAAAGAAAAACGTGGTCGAAAAGCTACAAAGATGACACCTGAAAAAGCAATAGAAGATGAGAATTGGATGATGGTTGAAGAATACGAGGTCTCGAATGATAATCAGATGTTCCACCTCACCCCGGAAGAAATGTCTCCACATGCAGAAATTTGGCAACCAGAGAGTAAAGGTAATAAAGAAAATATTTACATAAGTAAAAAAAAAATTAACTATGTAATAATTGTAGTTTTGTTTGAGATATGTATTTGAATTTGAAAATTAGAAGTAGGAATTCTACGATGAATGAATGAAACCATGTAAACCTGGAAGAATAATTTAAAAACGTTGAAAAATTTGAATAATTTTGTGGTGAATGTCGAAATTTAAAATTTGGGAAGTGAAAACGCAAAATTTGAGGAAAAAATTGAAAGAAAAATTCAAAATCCTTCGCTAGAAAATTTTGATAAGAAATTCCATGTGTTTGTTTACATTCCCAATGGTGAGAAAATGGCGGACCGGAACATCTCTCTTTAGTTGTTGCGTGGATAGAATTGATTAATTTTTGATTGGGAACGGGCACCTTAATACGGTGGGTTATTCATTTTTGAACGAAAGTATTATTTACATTTTTTTCACTGTTGTTTTTGGCCAAAATACAATTTACGGGTAATTACCGGGCGATTTAAGGTGAAGTGAGCAAACTAACCAAATATTGTCGACTGATTTGTTGAGCAAACAAACCAAAAATACTTGGTTAGTTTGGTCAATTTGCCTTAAATCGCCCGGTAATTACCCGTAAATTGTAATTTGGCCAAAAACAACAATGAAAAAAATGTAAATAATACTTTCGTTCAAAAATGAATAACTCACCGTATTAAGGTGCCCGTTCCCAATTCCAAAGTATCAAACATTACTGATAACATGATTTTATTTTAAATTTCCTCGTTTCTACTTAAAACTATGCCGAAATGTTAGAATTATTGAAAGAATTCGTCGACGAAGAGGATTTACACCTTTACACCGATGATGCCTTCAACAACGACCTTTCCAAGGAAGATACAACTTCTCCCAAATATGCTGAAAAATTACACGATATTATCAAAAAACATAAACGCCTTATAAAGAAATTATGCGACACTCTTCTAAAGTTGAAGGTACGTTTCAGTGTTTCAGTCTGCATAACGTTTACTTTTAATCTTACAAAATATCAGTACAACGTTCTCCATTTTAGAAATCCATTTCAACTTGCGATACGGATACACAAACTGACCCTGATACAAATGATAATGATTCTGGTCAAACGAAAACGACAGATACGACATGGAAAGCTGACAGTGTTTCTATCGAAGAAATGGTCAAAGAAGCTGCCGAAGATGCCATGAAAAAAACAGGATTTGTTTACGAATCGACTTCTGGATTATACTACGATTATAACACAGGCTATTATTACAATGCTGTAAGTTTCAAGAGGAGTTTCTTCGAAATATTTACATTATTTGTATGATATTTATTTGATACGTGTTTTTAGGAAATGGGATTATATTACGATGGTAATAGTGGAACATATTATCGTTATGACGAAAGCACTAAATCGTTCGAGTTCCATTCCCAAGTTGAATTTCCTCCGAGTACTTCTGTTGACGATGCTCAAACAGAAGGCAAGCGTAAAAAGAAGTCTAAGAAAGTATGTAATCTGTTTCATAATTTTGTACGTGAATCATTGCAAAATTTTACTTTATTACTGACTTTAATTATGTTTTTGAAATGTTCGCAGAATTTGGGTAACAGTGAAAACGTAGAAGATGAACTCACTGAAAGTCTTTTAAAGTTAAATATAACAGATTTAAGAAGGAATGTCATAGGTAATTGTATATTATTTCTAATATCTAGAGTCGTAAAAAAGTAAAGAGAGATGACGAGAGCGACGTCGAAGAAGGCGAATGTTCCGAAGATAGTAATGCACCATCCGATATCAGTTCTGATAAAGATATCGAATGCATCGAAAATCAAGAAGATAAATCCAACTCGTGCGTTAACGCTGTTAAATATAATCCCGATGGTAACCCTTTTTATTGTTTCATTTTCAGCTCCGTATCGGTGGTTTAAAAACCAATTATACGTTGCGAATTGAATTTTATTATTTTGTTGCAGAAGTAAGCAAAGCGTGGCCACCATGTATGCGAATCATCGTTAAAGAAACTAATGTAAAGAACTTGAAAACCGGTACATTATTTATGATCACTTACGATGGAGGTACTCTAGGCAGAGAAGGAGATCATCCAGTTCTAATCCCAGATGTGAATATTAGCAAGGTTATTATTCACTATTCAGTTTTTCAGCGTTACAATATTTTATTTTCATTGCACTAATTTTCGGGTTAATTTTTCAGTACCATGCTAAGTTCAGTTTCGATACCAAAGACGCTAAAAGTGAAATCGGTAACTACACGTTGACTGATTTGGGAAGCAGGAATGGTACTTTTATCGATGGTAAAAGATTATCTACTGCTATGCAAGAAAGTGAACCGCATCCTGTATTGCATGATACTTGCATTCGTGTCGGTGGCACCACACTCCTTTGTCATGTGCATCCTGGTCGAGAAACTTGTCCTGATTGTGAACCTGGGTTATTACTCAGCAACGATGGTACGTATTTAAAAAAATTTTTAAATCAGTTTTAATGATGAATACGAACAATAAATCGGTTGTTTTGTTTCAGAGGAAAAACGAGCTGCTTACGTACTCGAAGAGAATATGTCTGAAAAACGTAAAAATGAACTGAGGAAATTAAAGAAGAAATTCGGATTCAAATTAACCGGAGAGAATAACGTTTCAGTTACCAATCCTGAGTATAAAGATAGAGCCGAAATTAGACGACAAACTGTCGGATCTCATAGTGATAGTTTCAAGACTGAAGTGGCTTCTGTTACTCAGTACGGTTTTTATATTTATCTTTTTTTTTGACTGAGGTATTTTTATTCGTGGTTACTCAAGTGTTCACTTTTATTGTATTTTAGACCTATAAAAAAGACTAATAAAGGTTTCAAAATGTTGGCCAAAATGGGATGGTCTGAAGGAGAGTCTCTGGGAGCCAAATCAGAAGAAGGAATTACAGAACCTGTAAGTATAATGTTCTATAGATTGAAAATTTTTTTTTACCATTTAGTTTTAAGAAAAATTTTTGAATTAATTTTTCCTTTATTTTGAAAAACATTTCCGATTGTTTTTTGCCTCGTGATTTTATTTTTTATTTTCAACCCTCATAACATACCACCTATGATTTAACTCTCAACATCTGCTCGACAGAAGTTATCGTGGCATTTTCAGGTTCTACTCCATGTATTTTTCTGCATTAATAATTTAAAAAAAAAATTGAAAATAATGTTTTAATCTGGAATGTAAATTACTCGCAATTTGAATTTTAATACCCGAAATAAAATTAATTCGGCATAAATTATTACCCACTGTTTCTAGGAATTTTCCCAAAACGCCGCTCATTAATATGTAAAATGCAACATTATCTCCCATAAATGTCTACTTATCTTTGATTTCGTTTATCGATTATTACTTTTATGATTTATCCATTTTAAGAACGTGACAAATTCATTAAAAATTTTATACTGGCGTCGAACGTCGGAAAAAAAAATTTCACGCTGTGTAACATACCACATTTTGACTCGCCGATTCGTCCTCGTTACTTCCTGTCGCGTCTCGCTGTAACTCGCGCCTCGTCACTTTACCGCAAACATCCTGCAATGAGGTCGTGGGAAAACTTGGCCGATAAAATGTCACATTCTGCGTTTAAAACCCAGACGAGAAGCGGCGAAAACTTTCAATACCGATGAACTGGTTCGGATCGTCGTGGAGGCGGAGGCGAAGAGAAACGAAATAAAATAGCGGTAATAAGCTAGACGAAAACGATTTAGGAAATGGTACAGCGAAGATGAGATGAGTGATGTGCAGATTGCCAATATTACGGGGTTTTCTTTGCCGAAACCTTAATGAATAATAAATCATCGAAGTATTGGATTACACAGAGATGCAATTTAGTATGTAAGAAGAGGTAACAATGTTGGTGTTAATTAAAGTCTAGACGAGATGACCTAAACAACACCGAGATTCTGCCCGAAAGTATGTAGATGTACGTGGACGTGCCGCGCGCAACGTGTCTCGTCTGTGTACAGAGACGCGTCTCTTTCTCTC
This sequence comes from Planococcus citri, assembly GCF_950023065.1. Taxonomy (NCBI): domain Eukaryota; kingdom Metazoa; phylum Arthropoda; class Insecta; order Hemiptera; family Pseudococcidae; genus Planococcus; species Planococcus citri. Next base: position 56,937,482 of record NC_088680.1, on the reverse strand, counting down.
TCTCTATTCCTCCTCCTCCTCCCCCTGCGATCCATCTCCTCCTCGGTTTAGCATCATTTTAATAAATGTCGGCGATAAATTATTCGTAAATTATTAATCAAGTTTGCCTATGACTCTGGGGGTGAATAAACCAAGGTTAAATATATTACGGTTGTATTGTACGTACGAAGGTGCTTTTACACGGTTCGAGGTGGTATGGTATGCGAAATTGAAAACTGCACGAATTTTTGAATTCTTCAGTGCCGAGAAGAAAATATTTCGCATTTTATTGACGTTAGAGACAGATTTTGGAGAAAGATTTTTACATAGAAAGCATCCCGATTGCCAGATAAATTGAAAGAATATTCGAAAATACATCACCAGCCAAAATTGAAGGTGAAATGCATTTTTTGATTTTTAGTGAATTTTAAAAAATCAAATTTGGATAAAAAATTGGTAAAAAATCAAAATTTTATCAATTGGGCCTAGAAAGCTGAAATTTGGTATGGACCTTATTTTTGACCCATCGAATCGATTGAAAAAGGTTTCGAACCGTTTTGGGTAATTCCGGAGCCTCCAGCCAATTTTTGATAATTTTAAATTTTCAAAAAATTTTACCAAGTAAAGTCGGAAAGCTGAAATTTACTCCACATTCGAATTTAAACATGCTGAGTCCACTGCAGGTGGTTTCAAGCAGTTCTGGAGCCTCTAGCGACGGATTGGAAATCCCAATTTTTCCAAAAATGCTATATGAAATCTGGTCGAATCAACCTAAGCACGTAAATGCTCAAAGCTGAAATTCAGTTTACGCCCTTTTTTGACATTTCGAGTCGACTGCAGATGATTTCTTGCAGCTTTGAAATTTTCAAAATAATTTTTGCTTTCCAACGTTGTTTGATAATTGATAAAATTTTGAGGAAATTTCAATTCTTAAAAATTGAAACAGTTTTCAATTGATTTAGTTGCTCGAAAATAGGATACCTGTCAAATTTCAGCTTTCTAGGTCAATTTGGTAAGATTTTGATTTTTTTTTCATTTTTGGTCTCAATTTAAAAATTTGCAAAAAATCAAAAAATGAAACTTTAGAACCCAGATTTTTGGCTGGTAATGTATTTTTACACAATTTTGCACACTTTTTCGATATAGCTTTGTCCATTTGATTTGTCTTCCAATTGGGATACCTACTCCCTTTAAGTGTTTTTTGCTGCTTTATGTTCAGAAATTTTTAATACACAATATATGTGAAAAGTATTCACATCTCCCCCCCCCCCTCCCCTCCCAGGAAAATATTTTTAGTATAAATCATTTTTATATAATTTGATATTTTTTGTCTCCAGAAAATCGTAATTAATATTTGAAAATTTAGGTACGTTAATTACGTTTTTAGGGCAGAGCATAAAACAGTTGATTCGAAGTAAACTAGAAAAATTATTTTTGTCAATTTCTAAGCATTTCTTTGATGTACTTAAATAATTGAATGTGAAACATTCTGTGTTACACTTCGAAATTGAAAAATGTTTTGAAAGTAGGCAGAAAGTTTATTTATTTAAAATATGGTTTTTTAAAATTGTGTAAAAGAAGAAATTTATTCTGATTCGGAAAACTCTTCCAACAATTCGTTAGTCTCCCAAATAGCTCATAAATTTTATCGAGATTCAAAAACTGTTTCAGAATTGTCCCAAAATTGATGCTAAGGCTAAAAAATTCTGCTAAGATGAAAAAATTTTCACGAAGCAAAATAAAAATCTATTCAAAATTGAAGAATTCTTTCAAAATTTCCAAATTTCTAGATGAATATTCCCTCAAAATGGAGAACTGGAGCATGAGGGTTTTTCATACCTCCAATTGTATCCAGATTATTAATTTTTCAGTCGAAACGATTCTTCAATCAGACGGATTTCCGCTTTTTTCAAAAGTTTTAAGGTGCATACCCCCCCACCACTCCACAAATGGGCTTCTGTATGGTAACAATAATGCTTTGAAATTTGCTTCTGGTGTATTTTCTAATTTTGTGGCCATCGAGTCCATGTGGGTCCTTATGAATGAGGTCGAAATTATCCTTCGAGGTCAAATTTTTACTTACAGTTTCTTTGTTTAGGGTATAAAAAGTACGATGATAAAATGTACAGATTTTAAAAATTTTGAGGACATTTCGTTATTGAAGTATTCATTTACTTTGATTCGCAAAATGACTGAATTTTTGCAAATTTTCTGCGTTCAAGTGCTCCTTTCTCTTTTCATTCCTTTTGGCTTCTCAAGATCAAAACCATTCCGGTCACTGTTCATTTTATGTAAATTTTAGGGAAAAAGTCATGTTGTGTCAATTTTCCAAACCTCTGCTCTCCCCCTCCCACCGTCAACCATTAGTCCACATTTTCAACTATACTTACTCTAATAATTATGGTAAACAATTGTGACATTCTTTCAAAAAATTGAAAAAAATATTTCGAAAATTGAAAGGAAAAATCAATTTATATTTTAATGAACTGACATGAATTTAAAATATTTTTATTTTGGAAAATTGAAAAAAAAATAGAACATCTTAATTTCGGAATAATTACACAAATCTGTGGTCAATTCTGAAAAATCATGAATTTTTAATTTCAAATTATTTTTTATTCGTTCATTTACCCAAGCAGGATCATGTTCAATCTGATCCACAAATTTTCTGGCATTTGTCAGATTTTTCATGATTGAAAAAAAATTTCTGTGTTATGCTTAAATGGCATAATTCCTTCAATTTACAAGTTAGGCAACCAGACATGATGACGTGTTTTGTTTATTTCCTATCGGTTACCATTCGCTGTGAAATATTGGTAGACCAATCCAGGAGCACTCTGGAACATTTTTTTCTATGTGACGAACTGCTTCGATTTTTCGATATTGGAACCAGATTTAATGTGATGAAATTTCGACACTTTTTTTGAAATTTTTTTCTATTTTTGAAGCTACATAAAAACACAATTTGAAAATTACGATTGGAAATTTCCTTCTATTTTTTTTCTTTTAGTTACCTGTTCTATCTAGAGATGCAAGTTTTGTACATTTTGACACCAAAATGTTCGCGAAATACCCTCGTAGCATAAAAACGATTTTTTTTCACCTCATCGGTCAACGACCTCGAATACTTTCTCAGGTTCATATTGAAAAGTCCCGAATAGCAGACGAAAAAATAAACTACAAACAACCTCCTTCACAAAATTACATTCATGGAGTAGAAAAAAGTGAAATTTAAAAATTCATTCATTCGTTGCAACAATGTAAGCGGAGCTCGAGCTTTGGCTCGCGTCATAAACAAGTTACCGTATAATAAGTGCGGACTCGTATTACTAGACGGTATGGGGAACAATTACACGTGAAATTTTCAGTATTCTGGGTGTTTGCGATTTCGTTCGTGTAAACCTAACTTGATTTACAATGTCTGCGGCGAGATATGATTTTAATATTGTAAACGAAAACATCATTACATTTGGCTAGACGTCCGCTGCGTCCTGCACCCCGCTCTCGCACCCTTGTGTACTAAATATATGGGTATTATAAGTACATGTATGTACAGTTTGTACACTGTACACTGTACTATACATTGCATTAGGTAGTACATCTCGTCTGGGTCTGCATAAATGCTGTACAGTGTACACAAGTACCTTACTACTCGTACATGCAGTCGTCGTGTACATATATTGCTTTTCGTTTAACGACTCAGTCGTTAATCAAAAACTCGCTTTTGAAAGCGAAACGCTCTCGCTGTTTGATTTGGAATTTGATTAGCATGCATAGAGCTGTGTATTTCTACCTGTACCCTGCTCAATGGCAGTCTAATGATGATTTGTTTGAATTCATTGATACGTTGAGATACGAGTATGCCCTTTACATACAGCTTCCCTCTGCAACTGATTAGCATCGTCAACCGTGTCGACGAGCCTTCCAATTTCCAAGAAGCTAGGAACTGCGATACATACATTGTCCTTGATGGGATTTTTTACACCATTTTTAACCATTTTTGGTAGCTAATTAAACGTAGGTACACAACAGAGGGCAATAACATCCCGAATACCTATACTCGAGTTGAAAAAACATGGAAAATTATTATAACCTATAAGCCTGCGTGTTTTTTTTGCACGCCCGCGATCAACGATATCAATGTCGCGGCGGCGCTTAAGTCACTAACGATTAATCTTTCTACATTGCGATGTCCTGACATCTGAAAGTCATCGATTGCGGCGGCGCAGCGGCAGAAGCGGCGTAATCAAGGCTAAAATATGACGGCGAGAATTGAAAAATTATTTTCGAGGTGGTGTAGAAGAGGTATTCACTCGTATTCGAGACAGCAGCCTGAGGAAAAAATCCTGTCCTGTGTGACTGTTTACATAAGCAAATATCTAACTACATTGTTGCATATGATTATCCCACGATTTTTCTCAGCCCAGCCGCACTCGTCGCGTCGATCGCACGTTCAGCAGATTTGACTAATGACCGGTTCGTCCTCTCACTCTCAGTGCAAATTTAATTTTTTTTCTAGTACTTTGGTATGAGGAGCAGATGATTTAGACGAATGGGTAACATAGGGGGTAAATGTAACGTGTGGTTCTTGGAAATCGATTAAAAACACGATTTTCTGGTGGCAGTGTTTGGCTGATGGGGGTCTAACAAAAAATTGGGAGATGGCGTTGAGATAAAAACCTCGAACATTCATTATCAAAATGAAATAGTGTTCCAAGTTTTTAAGAAATTCAGACCAAAAAAAGCAAATTTTGAAAAAAAATTGTGAGTAATAAAAAAGAATTAAGTGCTTGAACCGAAATGAAAATTTATTGTGGAGTGAGCAAAAAATTGAAAGATCTTCTAAAAATATATCACATGACCAAATTTCAGGCCTTGAATTTTATTTTTTGTTTTTGACAAGTTTTTGAAAATCAAAATTTTGCACATTTTCTTTGGAAAACGCTAAATTTTATTAGCTGATTGGTTTGTACCCTATTTTTGATTTAGATTCTTAAAGTCTCATTTTCTTAGCCAAAATGTCAAAAATTCATTTTTTTTTTTTTTTTTTTAGCAATAATTGGAAACAAATACTATCAACTAACAATACTGGCAACTCCATTTAAAATACATTGGGCGTTTTTGTCGCAACAAGGGCGCTATCTGAGCGACTTGGCAAGTAACAGTAATTAATAGGCATTTATGTCAAGGGCTGTGATTGGTCGATTTAAATCTCGCGGATATCAGTAGTACCACACAACACACACAACAAACTAAAAAAACGAACTGATAAAACATCATTATCCCGCAAAATTCAATTCAACCAATCAGAATGCTTCTAATAGGATTTAGTTACTTGCCTGGCCGCTAGGAGGATTAAACATCATTTTTCAACAGAGTTGCCAGTATTGTTAGTTGATAGTATTTGTTGGAAAGTCTTGTATTTTTTTAGCTGAAATTGCTAAAGTTTCGGTTTTTTGGCTAAAAAATTACCAAAAAGTATCGCTTTTTGATAAAAATTACAAAAAAAATTTCTTAATCAATGATTCCTAAAAATTTCTGCTTTTTGCCAAAATTGTCAAATTTTTGTTAATGATAAAAGTTCTTACTTTTTAGCAAAATTTCTGAAGATGTTCTCTTGTGTTCCAAAAATTATCCAAAAGTTTTGCTTTTATAAGCTAAAAATTGCCAAAAATGTCAGCTTTTTAGCTATTAGAAAGTCTGGCTTTTTCTAGCTAAAATTGCCAAAAGTTACTGGAAAGTCTGGTTTTTTTTACCTAAAAAGTACAAAAGTCACGCTTTTTTAAAAAAATTGCAAAACAATGTAATTTGAAATTTCTTTATAAATAATTCACAAAAATGTCTGCTTTTAGGCAAGAAACTTCCACGTTTTAACAAAATTGCTGAAATTTACTCTTTTTTCACTAACCCAGTTATCAAAATGTATCTTTTTCAAGTTTTTTTTACCAATAAATCCCCAAAAATAATGCTTTTTGCCAAAAATTGTCAAATATTCTCGCTTTTCAACAACATTACTAATAAAATTGTCGTTTTTGCAAAAAAGATTCCAAGAAGTCCCACTTTTTTCCAAAAATTGTCCAGAAGTCTCGTTTTTTGCCAAAAATTGCCAAAAAAACCCTTCCTTTTGTTAATATGTCATCGTCTTACGTTCTGCCAAAAATTGGTTTTTTTACCTGATGAAATTGCAGAAATTCTCATTGCCAAGAAGTCTTACTTGTTCATCCGAAAGTTTCAAAATAGTGCAACTTTTTGAAATTACACCAAAACATTTCAATTTTTACTGTGTTCTGTTTTTTTTTTAGTCATTGTTTGATTACCCTTTGTTTTTGTTTTTTTTTTTTTTTTTTTTTTTCAAAAATGAAGTATTTGTATTTATGAGGCCTACAAATTTGAAAAGTCAGACATATTATTCATTTAGTTTAGCAAGATCTTATAAATCTGTTGGTTTTTGATAAATGTAAATTACTGGAAATTTTTATGACAGATTACTGGATTTTTTTTTGGTAAATTACTGGTAATTTTTTGGTAGACTACCTAGTACCTACCGGTAATTTTTGGTAAATTACTTGAAATTTTTTGTACGAGTAAATTACTGGACATTTTTTAGTAGACTACCTACTGGTAATTCTTGGTAAATTACTGGAAATTTTTGGTAAATTACTGGTAATTTTTGGTAAATTACAGGACATTTTTGGTAATTACTGGACATTTTTTAGTAAATTACTTGAAATTTTTGGTAAATTACTGGACATTTTTTAGTAAATTACTGGTAATTCTTGGTAAATTACTGGACATTTTTGGTACTTACTGGTAATTTTTGGTAAATTACTTGAAATTTTGGTAAATTACTGGTAATTTTTGGTAATTACTGGACATTTTTGGTAATTACTGGACATTTTCCGGTAAATTACTTGAAATTTTTGATAAATTACTGAAAATTGTTGGTAAATTAAATTACTGGACATTTTTTTGGTAAATTACTGGTAATTTTTGGTAATTACTGAACATTTTTTGATAAAATACAGGAAATTTTTGTTGAATTTTTGGTAATTGGTAAATTACTGATAATTTGGAAATTTTTGGTAAATCTGTGATAACTTTTAGCAATGCATTGCTATGTCAAATACTGTAGAGTTACTAGTGACTCATGACATTTTGTTATCAAGTTGAATCGAAAAAATTATCTATGATGTAAAACTTTTTCTGCAATCTGCAATGAAGAATTTACTTCATCATTTTTTTGGCTTAAAATTGTCTGCCTGTGGGGAATTCTTTAAAATATGCGCGAAGAGCTGTATCTTAGCTTAAACCAACTCTCCCACGGTTCTGAATTTTACCACTTTGAGCAATTCTGGAATCCCCAGCGCGATTTTAGAGTTCTCAGAATTTTAAAATTTCCCCAGAAGGCGTAAAAACCAATTTGAACGGTTGAAAATCGAGTTATAGTTTTTTTACAACCTATTAAACGAGTTTATTCACGCGTGTGCCGATTTCCAGGGCACCTCGAATACGTTTTTCTGACCATAACTGGATCCTCGAGGTGTTTGCGTTAGGTTCAAATGAGGATAAGCTCTTTACATATGTACAGGTCGAGAATACGTCACAACTCATTTTTCAGCTACCTGAATGAATTTCTACGTCTTCTGGAGAAAATTTGAAATCCCCCAAAAAAGTACCTCACGGTAAAAAAAAAGGGGGTGTTGAAAAAGAACGCGCTATGAAAGGCTCGTCATCATTACAAAAAAAAACTTCAAAAAAATCTCCATAATAGAAAACAACTGAAAAATATCCAAAAAAATGACCCAAAACAAAAAATTACTGATATCTCCTTTGCAGGGAGTTGGAGAATGATTCGTTGGTACCTCTACCTATTTACCTACCTATGAACCTACTTCAGAGTCTTTGAAAAATGAACAAAAATTTCCCAACTTCCGCCCACTTCTTCAAACAAGTAGGTACACATTTCCATTTCCAGCATTCATGAAGTATCCATAATCAAAATTGAGTGAGCGGAAGTTGGGAAATTTTTGTTCATTTTTCAAAGACTCTGAAGTAGGTTCATAGGTAGGTAAATAGGTAGAGGTACCAACCAATCATTCTCCAACTCCCTGCAAAGGAGATATCAGTAATTTTTTGTTTTGGGTCATTTTTTTGGATATTTTTCAGTTGTTTTCTATTATGGAGATTTTTTTGAAGTTTTTTTTTGTAATGATGACGAGCCTTTCATAGCGCGTTCTTTTTCAACACCCCCCTTTTTTTTACCGTGAGGTACTTTTTTGGGGGATATCACCAATTTTTTCTGAAGAGTGCACCATGCTCATGTGAAAATGAATGAGAAGGCAGTGGTCGGGGGAGAGATACAAATCTTTTCTCTCTAGAGTCTTGTTCAGTTCATATCAGTGGTGTTCTCAAATTTTGTATTTTTATAAGTTTTATAAAATATAAAATATTGGGTTAGATTTGCATTCACTTTCACTTAATCATGGTTTCCTTAAAAACCCTGTGGTTGAGGGATTAATTCTCTTCTGGAGATTTTTTTGTTCTAGTGAATGTAATTCATTCATTTATTAACTATTTATTTTAATTTAAAAGTAGCGTAGATGTAAAAAATTTGGGGAAAATTTCACCTTGATTTGGTAACATTTTGTGGAAATTCCAACATTCATAAACCTACTGGAGGCTCTAGAACTGCTCAAAATGGTATAAAGCCATTTCCAATCAATTTGAATTGTCATAATTAAATTACATACAAAATTTCAGCTTTCTAGCTTAGTATAGTGAAATTTTGACTTTTTTCATTTTTTAAATTATTTCTTTTAGATTTTAAAAAAAGCAAAACCAATTTTCAAAGTCGAAAAATTCAAGAATATAAAATGAAGTGATGACAATTTTTTAATAAAAAAAATAATTACTTGAAAAAAATCAACTTGGAAAAAAAATTTTGTACATATGAAACTATTTCCAATCGATTTGAATTATTTGAAATAAATTGAAAATTAACATACAAAATTTCAGCTTTCTAACTTGATATGGTGAAATTTTGATTTTTTTGCATTTTTTAAATGATTTCTTTTAGATTAAAAAAAAGCAGAACCAAATTTCAAGGTTGAGATTCAAGAATATAAAACGCAGTGATAGCAATTTTTCAATAAAAAAAAAACAATTATCTACTTGAAAAATAAAATCAACTTGAAAAAATGTTTTCAACATAGGTACAAGCGGGATTTGAACCCAGGACCTCTTGCGTTGTAAGCCGAAGCTTAAGTCATGCAGCCACCGTGGCTGCGTTGTGAATCGCGCGTTTCAACTCCATACAACGCCGATGCCGAATGCAACGTGTGATAAACGTTTTAAATGTAACTGCCATTCAGAATGTGTACAAAATTGATGTTTCTTCGAGTTATTTGAACAAAGCTGCAGACTTTTAGACTGAATCATTTTGAATGAAATTTGAAATGTAGATTACTAAAACAATAGAGAAGTGCCTTTTGTATGTTTTAGCTCACTTGCAACAATACTTTCTGAATAATGAGCATTTGAAAATTTCAAATTCAGAAAAAAAGTAGTTAAAATTCATTTTTTCAAAAATCCCTTCGTAGTGACCGTTATTGTGTACAAATACACCATCATGCAAAATTTCGCTGAATTTGATCGAGCAGATTTTCTGAAAAGTGTGCTGAAGAAACTTGAGAAAAAAAAAACGGTGAAAAAACGACATGTTTGAAGATCTCGTTCACTTTTGGTATTAAACCTACAACTTTCAAATTTTAGTATGTTGATAAGCTCGTCGAGATCTTCAAAATGACATATTAATATTTGAAATTGGTGCAGTTGTTTTTGAAATCTGAAGGTACTAATTTTCGCGTTTGTTGGTCTCGGAAGAATAGGCGTTTGCGGTAGCGGCGACGTTCTTTTTCCCAACCCCCTCGCCGTGCTACCGCCCGGCCTGATTCATGGAGGAATCGAAAATTGTGCTGGAGGCTCCAGAATGAGCTTAAATGATGAATTGGGGTTCCGAGAAGTTGACGTTAACTTTAGAACTAATTTTTATAATTTTTAATGAATTTTTTTTCGCAAAAAGCATACCTAAAATTTTCAACAAATTTTCCAAAAAATCGAAAAATCAATTTTGGTTGTTGAAATTCCGGGTTTGGGCGTTTCAGAACATGTACTCTCCAAAAATTGCGGTTCTGTTTAAATTCGATAATGACACATCGAGAAAATGTCCTTGTCAGTGGCAATCGAACAAGCTGAACTAAATTTGGTAAAAGTTTCTCCCACTACTTCTCGCTAAAAAGTTTGTCATTTCTTCAAGGCTCAGAATTTTGGAATTTGATAGATAAAATTTATGAACAATGAACATTTCAATACGTATTTCCCTCTATTATTTGAAAAAAATTGTCATATTATGCCCAAGTTTCAAGATTTTGAAATTTTTGAGTTTTAGCTACCAACCCCCTCCCCCCCGCCCCCACCCCCTCATCTGTTATTGATACCATCAAGAACTGAACAAAATGTAATAATCTAATGATGGTAATTTCTTCGACCAATTTCCTCCCGTTCCAAATAAATAAATTCAAATTTCCATAGTTTTTACTGATTTTGAGTTTATTTGATTCGTGGTTAAATCCTGGGTGAAATAATTCGTTTTTCGAGCATTTTTTGCCCCTTCGATTTCACCAGTAGGCAATGTATCAATCAAAGTTTTTTCTGTGCATTTTAAACTCGACGTTGAATAGTAGACGTCGTTCAATGAAAAACGTTGAAATGAAGTTCCAATCATGGAGGGAGGGAGGATCAGGGGGTGGATACATCAAAAAGAGCAAAATTTGAAGAAATGAGAGATGCAGTTTTATAAGCGCCATATCATTTTCCCTTCTCAGTTCTAATTGCATGATATTTTGTCGCGTATAAAATTGACTGTCTGAATGTACTTTTTTTTTGGTAAGAGATATGGGTGATTATCTAATTCCATCTCCATAATACCTACTTCAATACTGCGTTATCAATTTTTGCACCTCGGCTCGGCAAGAATTCGGATATTGAAATAAACACACTCTGGCACCTGTTTAAGTGTTTTTCCCTCGCCGATGATTTTTTTTTTCACCTTAATGCTTACGTATGTACATATTAAAGCCACCAGACGTGCGAAAATTTCGCCGGACTCGAAGGTTGTCTGGCGTTATTTATAGGCGGAGTAGGTAAATTTCACGGATGGTGGAATTTAAAATAGTCAATTTTTCAACGTTTCCATCGCCATCATCGCCGGTAGCCGAGTCGCTATATATGAGTACGTAAAGCTAAATGTATCTTGGTCGGGCAGACGATGTCGCGGTGCGGGATATCGATCACATGATCGGCTTTGGTAGCATCGGTGGTAATTGGCTGCTGGAGGAGCACGCCGCGCCGAACCGAGCCATACCAGTAGTTATTTTATAGTGAATCATTACGTTGTTGTAAATCCCACATTCTAAATACCGAGTAAATTAATTTTCATTTAGTCGGCCAAATACGAGTAAAAAAAATAAGCTCGGCGGCAGAGGCAGCGGCGATGAAGGAGAAAATTAGTTAAGCGATTATGTCGTATTGGTGGTCTAATCCGCATCCGTACATGTTGATTGTTCATTCGCGTAGATGCTTTTGTATGTACCATAATAATAATAATAATAATAATAATAATAATATAGTCTTGATTCGATAATTCAATATGTCAACGATATTAGCTTGTGAAACCAGTTGCACCAATCTGTAAAGTCGGCGGTACTATTGGTTATGTAAATAGAATTCGCGCACATGATTACCCACCTATCCATATGCATAGCTTTTTTTTTTTAACCATCGTATAGTTCCGCGCCCTTTTCAATAAGCGTATTAATTTTCGCCACCGAATCAACAGTTGTTGTTGTTGGGCTCGAGCCGGGCTCTTGAAAATTAATGATAATACTTATATCTTTAATGAGATTACCTCCAACGCGATGTATTTTTCTCTTGTTGTAGATTTTGGTCCAGCAGAGAGTTGAAAAGGTCGGTCTGGGATACGATCAGCCCGTAGAACCTGAACTGAGTAAAGCCGATAAGAAGAAGCAAGAAATGTGGAAGAAGACTCAAATACGATATCATAATTTACCATCGAATCAAACCAGTTGATTGAAATCGAGATATTGGTCCGCCAATGTGTCTGGGTTACTCTGACCTTCAAATACGAGTATATACCCGAGAAAATTATCGAGTGCCGAAGAAATTTTTTATACGGTCAAATTTTTTATCGCTTCGGCTTGGTCGCGTGGATTTGTTGAGAGATGGTATTATTGTTTTTATATTCGCAATAAATTTTGTTTTTAATATTTTACGACGAATAAATTTTATATTTTGTTATTCGAATTTGTTTATTTTGGGTGTTTAGAGTGGTTTGCTTTAAATTAAAAGTAAATCACTGTGAAAATTCTATTAAAAGCCAAGTATAGCAGGGTGAAATGGGTTGAGTCAGGGGCAGTCAATTTTTTAAAAAAATTTCTGCAGCCTTCTTACTCAAGATGGGTAACAGATAATTTCAGAGCCTATCGCATTACAACTTCAGCGTCCTCTAGCTACTGGGAAGAGGGGGTGGGGAAGTGAAGGTGGCTCTTAAAAGGTTGGATTTTCAGTCTTTTAGCCTCATTTTGGCCATTTTGTGGTCAAGTGGTGTGAAATTTGATATGTAAACGAAGATTCCCACTTCCCAGTACTAATTACCCAAATTTTCGAAAGTTTTTTCTGCCCATATTAACCTCCAAAATTGGTTTTGAAATTCTGAAAATGCCCCCCCCCCCCTCCTCCTCCTCCTCCAACGTCATAGATTATGAACCAACGAGAATTTTATTTTCACTCTAAAATTTGAAATTTCATACAAAATCATTTAGGTAGTCAAAACATCGAATTTTAGAAAGTGGATCCTTTCTTTCAGAAATTTGACTTATGAATCTCATTTATTCATATTAAATAAGCCGAACTGCTTCAGAATGTACTTTCTTGCAACTTTGCTCAATTTTTCAAATTACGATTTTTTGACTAATGGATTATTCTATGAAAAATTTCAGATTTAGTGGAAAAAAAAGGAATACTTAAAATTTGGCTAAATCATCGCAAAAAGAGTACAAATCAGGATTATTTGACTCGCTGAATCCTAATATGGCGACAAAAAAATTTTCAACCGAAAGGGGTCATTCATTGCGGAAAATGCTGTCAAAAAAGGCTGTACTCACATGGGCTCAAAATTGGTATACAAAGGTGAGTATTTTGCTTACAAGAGAAGTCGAAGTATCCGAACTGGCAGGAATTTTTTCGAACTGGGTGAAGTTGAATTGAAAGAGCATGCAAAAATATTTCACCAGACAAAATTTTAGGTGCCAATGCGAATTTTTTCAAGTATTTTTGATGAATTAAAAAAATTCAAATTGTATCAAAAATGTAAAAAAAATCAAAATTTTACAAATCGACCTGGAAAGCTGAATTAATTTGGTACAGCATATTATTATGTTGGATCTGCTGATTCGTTCGGAAGCGATTTAAAACTGTTTTGAGCAGTTTTGGGGTTTTCAGCTGATGAAACCACTGCAGAAATACACAATTCCGTATTGACAGAAACTAATTTGGTAAAATGGTGTACATAGGGTCAAGTGGGTAATTACTAATTAACAAGCATTAATTATGTTTTTACCTGAGTTCTATAGTTGATTTAGACAGATTTTAAAGCACGTTTTGAAAATCCAAAATTTCCAAAATATGGCTGTAGGTATCAAAACGACTTGAAACTACCGCCAGTCGATTCAGAATGTTGAAATTAGAGCAGATATAAATTAAATATCAGCTACCTATACAACTCTATCGGACACATTATGTCGATCAAATTTCAGCGTTCTATGTCAATTTGGTAAAATTTTGATTATTTTTCAAATTTTTTGGCTCTTTGATTTTCAAAAATTAATTGAAAAATCAAAAAATTCATTTTTTTTAGCACCTAAAATTTTGCCCAGTGATGTAGGTATTTTTGCTTGATTTTTCAATTCAACTTCATCCGACTCAAAACTCGTTCTGTTGGTTGGGATACCTCTCTCGTTAGAAACGTTTCCAAAAAATGAATTTTTTGACATCACACGAGTGTAGGTGGCGAGAAGTTCATTTTCAACATTTTCAAATCGTTTTCAAAAGTTGAAAAAACTCGGAAAAAATTGAAAAATTTACAGTTTTTGTACCTAATAAAAATTTCTATTTACTTGCCCAATTTCGTACCATTCGACCAAGGAATGCTCAAGATGGAGTTGAAAACTCAAAAGTGTGAAAACCAAAATCCTATTTTGTGAGGCCAATAAAAAAGTTGAAATTTTGAGAAATTAGTCAAAGTATAAATTCTGAAAAATAAAAGACAATAATTATCGTAGGTAAATGAATGAAGCAAAATCAGAAAATCATGAAAATTGAAATTTAAAATAGTTTTGAAAAAATCGGACCTTCAATGAGAAAACTGAACCAAATGAGCACAAAGGCAAAAATTGAAAATTGTCCATTAAAATTGTCCAGAAAATAATAAAAAAGAATTCTGGAAAGTGAATGGAAAAAATTTGAGTTAATTAAAAAAGTTTGATTTGCAGTAGAAAAATCAATCTAAAGTGTAGAAAAAGCCCATCTCAAATCGATATTAAAATGACTAAAAATATGATCATGCAATTAAAAATGTCGAAATTTCAAGTGTAGGTAATAGGTAGGTCTAAAAAATGATAAAAAGATTGAAATTTTCAAAAATCAACAAAAATAAATTCTGAAAATATGAAAAACAAGTAACGCAAAGTAACGAAAAATTATCACGGTTGAAATATAAAATTCGACGTAGGTAGTCTTGAAAAAATCGGACCTGCCATAAAACATTGAAAATTTGGAAAATTAATAGGTACTTCAAGATTTTTAAATTCGGGATAAAAACATTCGAGAAAGTGGTCATTCGGGATTTTGACTTCGGGATTTTGGGTGGAAACCTTCCAAAATTGTTCAAATTGCATAATTAAATCTACGTATAAAATCTTTTGAAGAGCGGTCGATGGACATTTGCAACTTGAGTAATTTCCAACTTTATCGTATTTTAACTACAAAGTTGATGTAGCTTCGTAAGCTAAAGAGCACCCCCTCCCTCCCTCCCTCCCTCCCCCCAATGAATATGATGAAATCGCTCTATGAATCGAATTTGTTCGAGAAAGTGGTCTTATATGTGATCCTCGCACAATCGCACATCTTTTGGAATAGTCGCTGGAGTCTCCGAAACGACTTGAAATCACCTCCAGTCAACTCAGCACGTTGCATGTAAGGTGCACCGGGGGAAGTTGGAATTCGGGGTAAGTTAGAAAACTTGCTCTAGCGCCTAGAGGTTTATATCTGGCGAAGTGCCACTAAAGGTGACTTGAGGGTACTACTCCTACTTCATCACGGCATAAACATTTTCGCGATTCAGTTTCATTTTAGATGTCTTTGGTTCAATTGTATTTTGTTGTTGTTTTGAACTTGTTTTGAATTTGCTCTAAAATACAGACTTTTTATTTATTAGTTTTTCGCATATAGCGGACGAACCGTGCGTCCTAGTGAAAATCTGATGGGAGTGATCTCAAAGAGAATTAAATTCTCTACAATTTTGTTTCTGTGCAATTTTTCTAGGACGCTCCGTTTGTGATCTACGCCTCTGCAAAGTTTAGCCTGTTCTGACTTCCCCCAATTGGGGGAAGTCAGAACAGTTTATATTTTATTCCACTGAGCAAAAGCTACTGTGTCAATTGCGCTCAAATTTTCACCATAAGTTAAGAACCTTTATGGAAACCTACATAATAAATTTGATCCATATTGGTTCATTAGAAGGGGAGTAACAGCTGGTCAAAGTTGAAATTGCGAAAAATCATTCTGACTTGCCCCAGTGCACCTTATGGTACAGAGTGAATTTTAGCTTCCCAGTGAAGCATACGTTTCCTAACGGCACTAAGTCCAAGAAATTCATGGTACTTAGTACAATTTGGAAACGTAGAAGTGGCCCAAATTGGCTGATTTTTTGATATGCTGTAGGGTCATTCCACGTCAATTGAACCAAGAAGTGGTAGGGGGTTTCGGCGATTTTTTTGAAACTTTTCCTGTGGAAAGACCTTCCGAAGGGATGACCAATGGCGCAAATCGCAGCCCTCTAGCCCATTTTCAAAGGCAGCCAGGGGGTGTCAAAGTTTTCAGTGAACCTAAAATATCATCCATTTCAGCAGTGGATTACTCGATAACGGCGATACCTACCAAAATGGAACATTTTCCCATAGTTAGTGATGGTTTTGAATGGCTTTTTGGTGATATCATAAAGATCAGTGTTGCAACTTTTTTTCGTACAAAAAATTAGCTCAAAAAGTTTCAAAATGTAGTTTTCACATCGTTCCGACTCTCAAAAATTCTGAAAAAAATATATTACTTATGGACAACTGTTCATGCTGAACAACATTATTAAAAAATTGGGATGGTAACATGTTGCAAAGTTGATTTTAAAAAATTTTAAGTTTGCGAAAAAAATGCGATTTTCTGATTTAAAACATGAAAAAAAGTTTTGATAGGTGAAGTTGACCCATTTGACCCCTATTTTCACGTATCTATTGAAAAAGTTGAAAAACTCCTTTTACTCGATGAAATGAACTCATCACAAAAAATCAAAATTCGAAAAAATTCAAAAAAAATGAACGAATTTTTATTTTTTTGTAGTTAGCGTAATTTTTATCAACTTTTTCATGAAATACATCAGAAAGAGGTCAAAATAAGACAACTGAATAAATTTAAACTTTTTTTAATGTTTGAAATTGAAAATTGAATTTTTTCGAATTTTGATTTTTTTGTGATGAGCTTATTTCATCGAGTGAAAGGGGTTTTTCAACTTTTTCAATAGATACGTGAAAATAGGGGTCAAATGGGTTAACTTCACCTATCAAAACTTTTTTTCATGTTTTAAATCAGAAAATCGCATTTTTTTCGCAAACTTAAAATTTTTTAAAATCAACTTTGCAACATGTTACCATCCCAATTTTTTAATATGTTGTTCAGCATGAACAGTTGTCCATAATATATTTTTTTCAGAATTTTTGAGAGTCGGAACGATGTAAAAACTACATTTTGAAACTTTTTGAGCTAATTTTTTGTACGAAAAAAAGTTGCAACACTGATTTTTAGGATTGTCTTTGAAAATGGGCTAGAGGGCTGCGATTTGCGCCATTGGTCATCCCTTCGGAAGGTCTTTCCACAGGAAAAGTTTCAAAAAAATCGCCGAAACCCCCTATCACTTCTTAGTCTAATTAACGTGGAATGACCCTGTAGCCAAGACCCCTGGGCATAATAATATATCAAAAAAGCAGCCATTTTGGGCTGCGAGTGCCACGACTTTATGCTAGATGGCGTTGCAACTTCAGGAGCTTTGAAAATAGACTTGGTGCCGTTTGGAAACGTATGCTTCAAATTTCATTTGGTGTAATTTCCAAGTCTCAAAAATCTGCTGAAGGCTCCAGAACTGCTCAAAGCGGTTCGAAACCTTTCCAATCGATTTGGTGGGTCGAGAAAAGAGCTTCATATCCTGAATTTCTACTTTCTACGTGAACTAAATAATATTTTGATTTTTTCTCATTTTTGAACCAAATCTGATTTTTTCTAAAAATTCTCCAATGATCTAAAAATGCACTTTAACGTCCTGAAATTTCGGCTGTTGATATATTTTTACATACTCTTTCAATTAGCTTTGATCGGTTCAAAAAATCGACTCAATTTGATCTTATTAAATCAAATTGGATAAATTTTCAAATTTTATCGAATCATTTTCCCATGGGGTACATCACGGTTCAGGATAAAGAATCGCATCATAGGCGCATATTTTCTCGAGATCGTCCGATGAGATAACGTGCCTATTCTAATTTCCCACAGACGACCTTCACGGTGCAAGGGGCGAGCGGAGAAAATGTGTCTGTGGACTTAAAAGCATTAGTAAACATTTTAAACGTACGAAAATGTAGTAGGTATACTCTTGTATTATGAAGTACGAAAGATCAAAAATTGACACTCAGCATTTGACACTGAAAAATTACATAGTAAGTACATACTTACGATGTAACACGTGTAACGACAGCACATCTTTGATCTTACTACACGAAGCTACGATACGAGAACAATGCAATGTAATGTACTCCAATCTGTATAGTCTCTCTCGTTTGATAGGTGCATTCAGATCAAAAATATCAGCACCCAATTACATTCTTTATTATTAGGTGACCCCCAGCACATCCAGCGACCACCACAAATCATCTTACCTGCTCATCGTAATTTAATCAAATCACTCTCCCTTACCAGTTAAAAGATCCAGAGGGCGGGATTAAAATTCGCTTTTTTCGGTAATACATGGTACTTTGCTTTTTCCAACGGTCGCATGGTCTTGCTCTAGCTTTATGGTATACCTCTAATCGACGAAATACGGGCGCAAAAGAATCGAGTGTGGGTGTGAGTTAATGTCCGTTCGTCTAGACACGCTCTCTTGCTATAAGTATAACACCTTTCGAATCATTTATCACACAATATGACGTACTAGAATCTAGTTTATTGTCGGGTGCGATGAAATGAATGAAAAAAAAACGCTTTTAATTGGAAATTTTTCATTTAGGAGCTCCTAACACTAACGGCGAACTCGTTGAAAAAGTATATAATCAACTGGACGCGACGTAATATGTATAATTTCATTCACTGAAAGGGTACAATTTGAGTTATTGCCTGATTTGTAAACGATATGCAATTCTTCTCGCGTATGGGTTTTTTGATGTGTGCAGAAAATAGCAAATGACATCAGCTCTTCTAAGCTCCTGCTCGTTTTCTAGGACTTTCGTTTAAATTATTTTATTTTTTAAAAGCTCTTCTAGTGGCATTTGCCTCGTACGTATAGAATAGTGTGATACCAAAGGTATAGGTACTACTTGTACAACATAACGTACATTATATGACAGAATAAATTGGGACGAGATGGTGATTTGTACCCGAAATGTTGGCTGATTCATGCAGACTGCTAGACAACCTTGTCCCCTCGCTCTTCACATATACACACGCGAGTAGGTATCTAGATAAAATATCCACCGTCTCCCCTATCTTTGGACATTATGTACAACGATGTACCTCACGAGTCACGTGGTACCACGAAACAGCCCATCGACCAGAACTTGGTACACAAATTGCTTGTTTAACCGAAGACGAAGACGTTATACGGATATAATTTTTCTTATCCAGTTGTTTATTTTGACTTGCGTAATTGTTTATGCACCGTACGTGTATATTTGTACCGTCTAGACGAATACTTTTGCGCTGCTCGGCAGATTCTCGCATAGACGTGCGATGAGCTCTAAAAAACCACACTTGGATGTTGTAGGTAAAGCTACATACAGGTACGAATAGGTATCCAATCCGCCGCGATGACGAGGTGTTGCTGTGTATCTAGGTGGATAGATGTAGTCAACCTAACCTACTATGTCTATGCGTATTCTTATGGGTAGGTATTATCTATGGTCCCGGTTACTTCTCCCAATATATGCCTGTCTGTGTGTACTTGTATAATATCTCTCTAATAACCACGGTAAATAATAAAAGCTTCTAGGAAAGATGGGTTTCAATTTCAAATAAACGTCATCGAAGGTGGAAATATTTGCCATTAAGTACGAAATCCTGTTTATACGGAACAGGTTGATACGCATCGATAGTTGAAATAATTTTCATTTTTTTCCCCTCAATATGTACACATTATATGACTGACTGAAGTCTGAAGAACCACTCGAATGATCGCTGCTAGGAATTTGAACGGAAATTGCTGGATTTTTAACGAGGGATTCTTACAATTCGTCTACTCTGATTGAGCTGACATTTGGCTCACAGCCTTACAAGAAGAGCAATTCAAATCCAAATTTTGAGCTGCTGAAGTTGATTTTTAGATTTTTGGTGAATTTTCAAAAATGATTGTAAATGGCGAAAATAGCTTGTTGGTAAAAATCCATCATTTTGGAGCCGATCTGCAGCCTCCGGCGATTTCAAATCACTTCAGAAAGCGTCGTAATCAATTCCGCTAGTTGAAAATTTGATCCTGGTATAATATCGACAGGCTATTTTCTGCAATTTTCAACCATTTTTGAAAATTTACCAGAACTAAAACTCAACTTTGTCAAATCACAAAATTTGATTCAAGGTTTTGGGTGACACGCCATCTTTCTACAGTGAGCCAAATTCCAGCTCGAGACAAGTTGACAGATTGTAAAACATTCCCTTGTAGGAAAAAACGGGCTAAACAACAACGTTTAAAATGTTCAAATTAATTTTGAATTTTTGGTAAATTTTTAGAAAATTTCAAAACGCATATTATTCCCGAGGAAATATTTGCAAATGGATTCTACGAGACTAATTTTTCTTAAAGGGAAGGTCTCTCATTTATGGATCTTTTTGGAAAGAAGGGAGGCGGAAACGAGGAAGTGAGGGATCCAAACCGACAGAAAACTTTTCAGATAGAGTAGGGAAAATCGAAAAGGATGTCAAAAAATACACCAAACAGGCCAAAAAGTTTATTCTTTAAAAAGTCTATTTTCCTCAAAAAAACAAAAAAAAATCAAAAATTTAATTTATACCTATTTTATTTTAGACCTCCTAAATTGATTGGCGGTGGATTCGAGAGAATCGTTCTGAGGCTTCAAGCAAACATCAGCATTTCACAAAATTGTAAACATTAATCACAAAAATTACCAAAACGAAATTCAACACGTATAAACTTGGATACCATCTTAAATGTGAAAACAGTGTCATAAAAATGAACACCATCACAACACAACAATCAGGAAAAATTAATCAAAAAAACCTCCAATGATGGAAAAAAATTCTGAAAAGTGTGGTTCTTCAAAAATATAGATAGGTACATGTTCGTTTTGGGGTATACTTTGAAAAAGAACGTTACCTAGGTGAAAAATCATTACTCATGAAGTGGGTTTTCAAATATGCATGTGTATTTGGGTTTTTTTGAAAAATAACGTTAGCTTGGTGTGGAATGATTACTCATGAGGTGGTTTTTCAATTACATACATAGGTAGGTGTTTATTGAGGGTAGATACTTTTTTTTTTTTTTGAAAAACAGTGTAATCTAGATGAAAAATCAATACTCATAAAGTGGTTTTTCAAATGTGCATCATTCTTTATGCATTTGTGGTATTTTATGAAAAACAACGTTATCTAGATGAAAACCCATTTCTCATACAGTGGTTTTTCAAATAAACATTTTCATTTAAAGTACTTTCTGAGAAACAACGTGACCCAGGTGGAAAATCATTATCTACTCATAAATTATTTTTTCAAACATGCATGTTCATCAGTGGTATATTTTGAAAAACAACGTTAACTTGGTGTAGAATCATTACTCATAAGGTGGTTTTTTAATTAGTTACATATCATACATACCTTTACTTGTTTATTGTGGGTGCTTTTTTTTTGAAAAACAGTGTTATGTAGATGAGAAATCAATACTCATAAAGTGGTTTTTCAAATGTGCATCATTTTTTATGCATTTGTGGTATTTTTTTGAGAAACAACATGACCCAAATGGAAAATCATTACTTATCAAGTATTTTCTCAAACATGCACGTTCATTTGAGGTAGTCAGGTAGGTAAGTGTAATTTAAAAAACAACGTTAGCTTGGTGCAGAATCATTACTCATAAAGTGGTTTTTCAATTAGTTACATAGGTATTATACATACCTATACTGGTTTATTGTGGGTGCTTTTTTTTTGAAAAACAGTGTTATGTAGATGAGAAATCAATACTCATAAAGTGGTTTTCTAAAATGTGCATAATTTTTTACGCATTTGTGGTATTTTTTGAAAAACAACATGACCCAAATGGAAAATCATTACTTATCAAGTATGTATTTTCTCAAACATGTACGTTCATTTGAGGTAGGTAAGTGTAATTTAAAGGAGCGTACACATGATCCAATATATTTGACAAACTCGATTTGTCAAATCAAATTGAATTTAATCAAACATATTCGGTTGCGTGGACGCTCTGATGATGTCTTTCTCAAATTTTTAACGTTTTGTTGATCGGAGACACCATAGACACAACTCTGAAAATAATTCTGAAAATATAAATAATTTCTATTTTCAGAATTGGTGTCATCGATCAACAAAACGTTGAAAATTTGGGAAAAAAACTTAGATTATCAGAGCGTTTACATGATCTAATATATTTGCATCGATATTACACTAAATTGATACCCAGCAAGTCTATTTACCCCATCGATATTACACATGGGCCATTATTACAACAGTGGATTAAACAGTTGATTAACCAACGGAGGGTTTAACTAGTAACGGTCCGTTAAGGGAAATTCGTTATTACAACAGACAATCCACCGTCCGTTCATTAACCGACTGAATTGTGACAATTTTGTACAATTTACCTGAAAGCATAAATCAATAGCCAATATTTTGTACAAAAATTTGGGTAAAAATAATGATGTTTTGTTTATTATTTGATGATATGGCGAATGGGAAATATTCGGCAGCAAAATGATTTCTCAAATTTGTAATTTTGTTATCAGTTATCAGCGAAATAAAAAAACAACAGTTTTCTACAACCAATCAAAATGTTAACCAGTCGATCAAGTTATTTTGACGGACCGAAATCGGCCCGTCAATTAATCAAGGGTTTAATCAACGGTTAAACGCTAATCAGTGATTGTAATAACGAGTTTAGTTCCTAACCAATGGTAAACAGACCGTCAACCGTTAATCGACTGTTGTAATAATGGGCCTAAATGGATACACAGCGTGTAGAGAGGCGGGTGGGAAATGCAGTGCTCGCGAAGTTCACAGGGGAAAGGTGAGGTTATTGAGGCGCATCCGTTCGGCGCAAGTGATACCCATCGAAACGTTTTGCAAGGGGGAAGAGGCGATCAACTTCAAATTCACGCGGATCTATGCGGCCACCAAATTTGAATTCAAAATCAAAATTGACCAATCAGATACCATGCGCAGAAAAAAAAACGCATCAATAACTAGATAAGCCCCTAAGCTTCGTCGTTGTTCGTTGACGCAGGGTAAATGGACTTGCTGGGTATCCATTTAGTGTAATATCGATGATTTACCCCGCGTCAATGAACAACGACGAAGCTTAGGGGCTTATTTGGTTATTGATGCGACTTTTTTCTGCGCATCGTATCTGATTGGTTAATTTTGATTTTGAATTCAAATTTGGTGGCCGCGTAGATCCGAGTAAATTTGAAGTTGATCGCCTCTTCCCCCTTGCAAAACGTTTCGATGGGCATCACTTGCGCCGAACGGATGCGCCTCAATAACCTCACCTTTCCCCTGTGAACTTTGTGAGCACTGCATTTCCCACCCGCCTCTCTATACGCTGTGTATCCATTTAGTGTAATATCGATGTAGGTATATTTGACTTTCCATGCAACCAAATATATGTTGATTATATGTTGATAAATTTTATCAACGATGTCAATTTGACAAACCAGGGCTGCGATTATGAACTTTCGTTACAGTTAACGAATTCGTTAACTCGCATATTTTTTCTGTGACCTTTCGTTAACTTTTCGTTAAGCCATGTTAAGTTTACGTGAGAAAATATCTCTCGTTAAGTTAACGAATAGTTAACGAATTCGTTAACTGTAACGAAAGTTCATAATCGCAGACCTGGTTTGTCAAATATATTGGATCGTGTGTACCAGGCTTAAAAAACAACGTTAGCTTGGTGTAGAATCATTACTCATAAGGTTGTTTTTCAATTAGTTACATTACATACGTATATGTACTTGTTTATTGTGGGTACTTTTTTTTTTGAAAAACAGTGTTATCTAGATGAAAAATCAATACTCATAAAGTGGTTTTTCAGATGTGCATCATTTTTTTATGCATTTGGGGTATTTTATGAAAAACAACGTTATCTAGATGAAAAACCAAGTCTCATATAGTGGTTTTTCAAATAAACATTTTCATTTGAAGTAGTTACTTTCTAAGAAACAACGTGACCCAGATGGAAAATCATTACCTACTCATAAAGTATTTTTTCAAACATGCATGTTCATTAGGGGTATATTTTGAAAAACAACGTTAACTTGGTGTAGAATCATTACTCATAAGGTTGTTTTTCAATTAGTTGCATTACATACCTATACTTGTTTATTGTGGGTACTTTTTTTTTGAAAAACAGTGTTATCCAGATGAAAAATTATTTCTCATATAGTGGTTTTTCAAATAAACATTCTCATTTGAAGTACTTTTTGAAAAACAACATGACCCAAATGGAAAATCATTACTTAACCATAAACTATTTGTTCAAACATGCATGTTCATTTGGGGTGTGTAGGTATATTTTGAAAAACAACGTTAACTTGGCGTAGAATCATTACTCATAAGGTGGTTTTTCAATATTATATGCATACCTATAATACCTATACTTGTTTATTGTGGGTATTTTTTTTTTTGAAAAACGGTGTTACGTAGATGAAAAATTAATACTCGTAAAGTGGTTATTCAAATGTGCATCATTTTTTGTGCATTTGAGGTTTTTTTTTGAAAAACAGCGTTATCTAGATGAAAAATCATTACTCATATAGTGGTTTTTCAAATAAACATTTTCATTTGAAGTACTTCTGAATGGAAAATCATTATTTACCTACTCATAAATTATTTTTTCAAACAGGAATGTTCATTAGGGGTATATTTTGAAAAACAGCGTTATAGGTTGGTCAAGTATACATGTTTATTTTGAGTAAATTTTGTGAAATAACGTCAGTGAAATAGAGAATGGTAACTCATATCGTACTCGTATAGTTTCGTTATTTTTGATTAAATTATTCGATATTTAACCACTTTTAAGAATTTTCAATTGTTTTTATGATACATTTCAGTTGGATTAAAAATGCTACGAGTTTTTGTATACTTTTATTTCATTTTATTAAATTATCTCTTTTATGGCGATTTTCAATTAGGTATTTTCAAGTTAATTTTGTAAATTTTATCATTCGTAATACGTAATAATCGGCACCAGCGCATTCCAAAATATTTCCTCACTTTCAGAAATGAAATCTTTCATCATAATGTGATGTGAAATATTTCAAATGAAAAAATTCTCAAAACATGAATTTTTTAAAATAAGCGAATTAAATTTTCATCCACTCGGCAGAACTCTAAAAGTGGTTTAGGATTTTAATGTCAATGACGCAGGTTCACACAGAATCTCAAATACCATCTTCTGAAACTGGACCATTTTCAAAAAAACAGAGTGAATCGGAGCCCGTTTTTTTCGAAAATGCCTGCTCTTTGAGCACCCATGTCTTCCCTTCAGGAACACCTCCGGAGCTAAAAAAATTTCTGAAGGACTTTCAACTCAAAATGAATGATTTATCGAATTTGATCAAAATTCTCCAACATTTTGACTATTTTCAATGTCCATCCTATGCTCTATTTTAACAAAATATTGAAATAGGTAAGGTATATAGGTATTAGGTACCTATTGTTACAAATGACTGCTCCACCTTGTATAACGTCAATATAAACACACGGATTGATGGGAAATAGAATATTTTGCGATTTCGAGAAAAAAATCCATCTTTCCATGGTAGGTAGATAATTATCGACAGATACACCGCTATGATTACAAACGTAAGAGATATAACGATTATTACACGAGTAGATAAAGGTGATACAAGCCCGATAGGAATATAAGATTGAAATTTTCAAACGACATCTCATCTAAACCGTAGAAAAAATTCCATCAAGTAAGAAAAAAAACTGCAATCGACATAATCGTATATAGGTAGGCGAGTAAACTTTAATCACGGATAATTTTCCACAAACCATTTATACCTGCGTCATTAGGTACATAGATTTTATAAGTACGTCTGTGCGCTGGGTAATAAAAATAGTACAGTTTTAATCAATCATAAAAAAAAACACAAGAGAGATAGGAGGTGCTGTGGCAGGGATTGGATTAATCGGCGAGGATTCTGTGAAAAGAAAAACGCTCTTGGAGTAAGTAAAATTTGCTTTGAAAAATGGAACGTACAAATGCGAAGAACTCGTTAATACTTCGAGACGTGGCCGCGGCGCGGCGGCGGTCTGCAGACGTACGACAATTTACAACGGTGGTGTGAAGATTATCATAATAATTTATTGAAAATACAGGCTGTAATTGTCGATTAAATATTATTAGCCGGCCTATAACACAGATGGAAGAATCTACCCATATGAAATGAAAAATGCTCTAAGCTATTACAATAAACAATGGAGTATTATTATTATGCGTGCAGATATGAACTTGTTAAAAAACAACACAAATCATGTTTATTAATATCGCAGCTTATCTCAATATACACAAACGGCAACTTACTATTAGCTAACGCGCCGCGATCGTGGTAGGTTTTGTTTGTTTAGAACTTTCACGATTTTTTCCCCTCGCGGACACCTTATGCTGCTGCATACCGATGCCTATTGCCTATGCCGATGCCGCTTTTGAGGTGTAAACTGTAAACTGTCATACAGAAGGCGTATAGTAAGCGGTATATTATCACACGTTCGAGTAAAGGAAAAAAAACATGACTGCTTGCAGTTGCAAACAGGTTGATTTTTCATTCCTAACGGTATAAAATACATAACATGCTGTGTAACTTCTCCTCCCTCTGCTCCTTGTTGAACCCTTCTGGATTCGATGAAAGTTTCGTAAGATATTAAAAAGATTTTGGATGGGGTTCATAGATAGTTTTGGGATTTGTACTTTGAGAGTGGATTTTTAAGAATTTTGACAAGTTTGAATTTGACGAATTGCGAGGATTTTCGAATGCGGTTTTGACTTCAGGTTATTTTTCTATTTTTGACTTGATTTTCAGATAATTTTTAGAGAATTGTTGAAAATGCGCATAAAAAGTATATAAAAAATTACAAAAACGAGGAAAAATTTCGCAAAAAATACGATTACCTTATATAGCAACAGAATTTTTTAAACCTTATCATGATAAAATCTTACTTACAGAAGGTGCATAAAAACTCGAAACATAGCATTGTTAAACCTGTTGAAATGTCATAGGAAAACACATTTTAATTTAAAATGCTTGAAAATGGTTAAATATCGAGTAATTTGTCTAAAAATAACAAAACTACGGATATAAGTCCCGATTCTACCAATTCACCATTCAACTAACGTTATTTTACAAATTTTACTCAAAATAAATACGCATATTCGAAAAACAACCTTTTGAGTAATGAATCTACACCGAGCTAACGTTGTTTTTCAAAATATACCCCAAATGAACGTGCATGTTTGAAAAAATACTTTGAAGTACCTCATTATTTTCCATCTGGTAATGTTGTTTTTCAAAAAGTACTTCAAATGCAGACGTTTATTTGAAAAACCACTTTATGAGTATTAGTTTTTCATCTACATAACGTTGTTTTTCAAAAAATACTACAAATGAATGAAAAATGCTCCAAGTGAATATGCAAATTGAGAAACCACTTTATGAGTAATGACTTATCATCTACATAACGTTGTTTTTCAAAAAATACCCCAACTAAATGAAAAATGCTCCAAGTGAATATGCAAATTTGAGAAACCACTTTATGAGTGATGATTTTTCATTTAGATAACGCTGTTTTTCATTTAAAAGAAGTACCCACAATAAACAAGTAAGTATGCATTTGAAAAACAACCTTATGAGTAATAATTTTGCATCTACATACATAACGTGATTTTCCAAAAAGTACTGCAAATGAGCGAAAATTGCTCCAAATGAATACGCATATTTGAAAAACTAAGTAGGTACTTTATGAGTAATGCTTTTTCATTTAGATGACGTTGTTTTTCACAAAATACCCCAACTAAATGAAAAATGCTCCAAGGGAATATGCAAATTTGAGAAACCACTTTATGAGTAATGATTTTTCATTTAGATAACGCTGTTTTTCAAAAAAAAAAAGTATCCACAATGAACAAGTAAGTAGGTAATAGAAAAACCACTTTATGAATAATAATTTTTCATCTAGATAACGTTGTTTTTCAAAAAATACCTCAAAAGCATAAAAAATTATGCATATTTGAAAAACCACCTTATGAGTATTAGTTTTTCATCTACATAACGTTGTTTTTCAAAAAAAAAACTACAAATGAATGAAAAATGCTCCAAGTGAATATGCAATTTGAGAAACCACTTTATGAGTAATGATTTTTCATTTAGATAACGTTGTTTTTCAAAAAATACTCCAAATAAATGAAAAATGCTCCAAGGGAATATGCAAATTTGAGAACCCACTTTATGTGTAATGATTTTTCATTTTTCATTTAGATAACGCTGTTTTTCAAAAAAAAAAAAAGTATCCACAATGAACAAGTAAGTAGGTAATAGAAAAAACTACTTTATGAATAACGATTTTTCATCTAGATAACAGTGTTTTTCAAAAAATACCTCAAAAGCATAAAAAATTATGCATATTTGAAAAACCACCTTATGAGTATTAGTTTTTCATCTACATAACGTTGTTTTTCAAAAAATACTCCAAATGAATGAAAAATGCTCCAAGTGAAGATGCAAATTTCAAAAACAAAAGTATCCACAAGGCACAATGAACAAGTTAGTAGGTAATAGAAAAACCACTTTATGAATAATGACTTTTCATCTAGATAACGTTGTTTTATGCATATTTGAAAAACCACCTTATGAGTATTAGTTTTTCATCTACATAACGTTGTTTTTCAAAAAATGCTCCAAATGAATGAAAAATGCTCCAAGTGAATATGCAAATTGAGAAACCACTTTATGAGTAATGACTTATCATCTACATAACGTTGTTTTTCAAAAAATACCTCAACTAAATGAAAAATGCTCCAAGGGAAAATGCAAATTTGAGAAACCACTTTATGAGTGATGATTTTTCATTTAGATAACGCTGTTTTTCATTTAAAAGAAGTACCCACAATAAACAAGTAAGTATGCATTTGAAAAACAACCTTATGAGTAATAATTTTGCATCTACATACATAACGTGATTTTCCAAAAAGTACTGCAAATGAGCGAAAAATGCTCCAAATGAATACGCATATTTGAAAAACTAAGTAGGTACTTTATGAGTAATGCTTTTTCATTTAGATGACGTTGTTTTTCACAAAATACCCCAACTAAATGAAAAATGCTCCAAGGGAATATGCAAATTTGAGAAACCACTTTATGAGTAATGATTTTTCATTTAGATAACACTGTTTTTCAAAAAAAAAAAGTATCCACAATGAACAAGTAAGTAGGTAATAGAAAAACCACTTTATGAATAATGATTTTTCTTCTAGATAACGTTGTTTTTCAAAAAGTACCTTAAAAGCATAAAAAATTATGCATATTTGAAAAACCACCTTATGAGTATTAGTTTTTCATCTACATAACGTTGTTTTTCAAAAAATACCTCAACTAAATGAAAAATGCTCCAAGGGAATATGCAAATTTGAGAAACCACTTCATGAGTAATGATTTTTCATTTAGATAACGCTGTTTTTCATTTAAAAAAAGTACCCACAATAAACAAGTAATATGCAATATTGAAAAACCACCTTATGAGTAATAATTTTTCGTCTACATAACGTGATTTTTCAAAAAGTACTCCAAACGAACGAAAAATGCTCCAAATGAATACGCATATTTGAAAAACTACTTTATGAGTAATGCTTTTTCATTTAGGTGACGCTGTTTTTCAAAAAAAAAAAAAAAAAAAATACCCACAGTAAACAAGTAGGCATGTAATTGAGAAACCACCTTATGAGTACTCATTTCACGCCAAGCTAACGTGATTTTTCACCTAGGTAATGTGTAACTATCTAGGTAAGTATATTTTGAAAAAACGCGTTTTTCAGACATTTTTTTCCATTGCTAAAGGCTTTTTTGATTGATTTTTTTTATTTTTGTGATGTTATTCATTTTTAACACTGTTTTCATGGCATTTTAACAAATTTTCAATTATTGGTTTTTTGCTATGCTCATTTTTCCAATTTTTTAAAACCGATTTTATTGTAAATTTTAGCGATTTTACCGCCAACAGTAGGTATTTCAATATTTTGTGTAATTTTTCTGAAAGTTTTGTTCATTTTGATGTACCTATAATTTAATATTTTATTTTTTTAACGTTGAGTTTTTTTTTCTGATACTTATTTTGAGCCTTTTTACAATATTTTGATGAGATTTTGCAATTTTTCATCAACTTTTAACTACAGTATTTTAAATCAAGTTCATGACATTTTAATTAACTTTCAAACAATTTTCGCAAAATTGTGCTCGATTTGGCTGATGCTTTGTGTAAGTTCGTTTGAATTTTTTTTGGTCAAATGCAACCTTAATGGAAGGAATTCTATGCTTACTACTTTTCTTGTTTTTGAAAAATGGCTTTTTATAAGGGGTCTTTTAAGTTGGAATTCTGTACTCCGAAGTGAAAAGGATGCAAAAGTTGATTTTCTTCAATTTTGAGATTTTTACATCATTGGAAAGCTCTTGAACACCTCTCTTTCTAATGATGTAGGTACTTATGTAAATATTTTGAAATCGAAACGACTTCCATCCCTTTATGCGCTAAGTACAGAATTTCGTTACCTATACGAATTAGTAAGTAGATGGTTTGCATTCTGCATTTTCTGTAAAACTTATTTGGGCAGGTCAAGGTAAAAATACGTGAATGATGTTTTACCAAAAAAATTGGAATACTTTTGTTTTAGGACCTTGGCACCCTGTAAGAAAGGGCACACTTCCCCTCAATTTTGGTCAATTTGAAAAAAAAATCTTTTGGTGGGATGGGTAAATATGTGTATTTTCTGTTATGATCTCGATGACGTTAATTACAAATTTCAACTCGCTTCTTTGATACTTTTACTCGTGACGAGACCTGTGCTTTATAATATTTAGTTTTTAGATGTGTGAATTTCGGATTCCAAATTACCTACATTTTTGATACAAGCCCCTCCGCCAGTCTCACAATAAATCTGTTAATTTCCAAGAAATAGAAAAATCGTCTTTGATCTCCATTTCCTTTCAACTTCCTTCATTGAAAATAAGTAGCAACGAAATGTCAACGACCTAGGTAAATCTAAAGAGCTGAGATGCAACAAAAACCAACAAAAATCGAAGAACCGTTCAATCCGCAACAGACTATGCAAAGGTCAGCTAATTTTCTTCTCATAAGTTTGATCGTCTAGTTTATTTCCGCGGAAAATGTCTGACTATTTCCAAATTGTACAATGACCGTATTTTTTTTACTCGTATTATGAAGTACTTATCGATAGTGTACTATAAATAATCAAGAGTAATTCGATACTCGTATCGAATATTTCCACGAAATGCGTCCTTAACTACATAGGTATTATTATTCACAATGTTAGTGGATCTCGTATGTGTTCTTTCTAGATCATACATATAAAAGTCTACGTAAGTATGTATTGAGAAATCTATTAATATAACATCCTATTTGCTTAGTACTGAAAAAGGAAGACAACCGGTGACTGGATGCATTTGTGATATGGACATTGTAAAACAATACTGCATATCCACGAATAGCTCGACAACTTACAATAAAAGTATGCAAACAGAGAAAAAAAAACGCGAATAGAATGAGGCAAAAAAATACCTACCTACAAAGAAATCGTCGAATGAAAATCACTCACAGAGCTACGAATTTCCTGAACTGCTCTGATCATCTTATAAAAAAAGAAAAAAGGTGTACAGTTATGGTAGGTAGCGAACTCGCCAAAGATGCTATTTAGCAAATGTTGTTGATTCGTAATGACGTATTAAAACTTAAATTTATATCGCAGACGGCAGTTAGTATAAGTATATAGCCATAAAAGCAGACCTACACCAATAGATCACACGGAGAAAGGTCACCAGACAATCGACCATTTAACCGACTGTAAAACAAGAAAATATAAAATACCTACGTGTAATTGAATTTTGAAAGTTAAACATTACTGATTGCTGTTCATATAGGGGTGCCTAAGGCCATCCCTGGACCAGTTGAATATACGAGTAGGTACGTTTGGTTTTGGTGCATGACGTACTACAAATCGAATAAATAGAACGATCTGAGCGATTGACTTTTAGCTGTGTATGGCACGATATTGGTTGGTTATTCTTACCTGTCTATAAGAAATGAATAAATTAGAAAATATAGCGAAATTGGAACTTCCAGTCTATACTTCTGATGAGTAAGTAGGTATATTTATCTTTGCTGCCCTATTTATGTTTTTTGGCTGCCTGCGGAGATACAGAGTCAATGGAAGATTTGGAAATGAGAAATTCACTGTGGTATTGTTATTGGAATATTTCTGAACGTCGAATGTGGCTCTCAACATAACATAGGTACTTGAGGAGAAAAATTTATAAAAAAAATAAATGTAGGTACCCATAGTTTTGAATTTAATTTTAGACGCATATTCAAACGAGGAACGACAAGAAAAATTTAAAGGAAAACCAAAATAACCTACTTATTAAGTACTTAGGTACATTAAAACGTGAAAAAAAACATTTAAAACGTAACAAAATTCTAAAATTAAAATCTTTTTTTTTTTTAGAGAACTTGTCATATTTTTTTTCCAAAACAGCCGAATCAAAATTTCTTTAGCTCGTAATTTTCAACCTATAAGAATGGACCTAACTATTTCACTTTAGAAAAATTGACATAAAAGGAGCCAAAATTAAATTCAGCAATATTTAAGTCGGATACATCATCATTACAATCCTTCAATCGATTTGAACACAAATCTTCAAAATAGATTTCAACCGGTTCAAATCCAAAAAATTTTCAGTAATTTTTTTGAAAAAAAATAAAAATAAAAAAAAATAATAATAATTATAAAAGTAAAATAGAGTACCTAATGTCAAATTTGTCATTTTTGAAAGCAATACCTATCTCATACAAAATGCTAAAATTTGGCTCATCTTCGTTCTCTACTTTCAACTTTACTAAATCGATTGGTGGTCCTTCTGAACTTTTCAGTTTTTGATAAAAATAATGAAAATAAATCGGCAGACACGATTTTTGGTTTGCTTCAAAGTCAACAGTAAAGGTCACAAGTCACAAAGGTGTTGAATTCAAACTTTGAGGTTTGGTAATTTTTCTGAAATCGAAAAATCCAAAATATTTTGCTAAAGGCATCAGAATTTTTTTTTTTCAAAAATAATTGCTGGAGGAAACTTTAGATTGGAATCAGCGAAAATGAATTTCAAATACTCAAAATGCCATCATTTCAGATATCTGGTTCCAATAAACAAAAGTCATCGCGGTTCAACTTGTTGATTTATTTTTAAATTGGTGGATTTTTGAAGATTTATTATGAAAATTCATTTTTTCAATTCATTTGACAAGGAAACCTCTTGAGGTGCTCGTCTCAGATTTGAACGGGACAGCGATTTTTGGAAACAACACGATCTAAAACCCCCATAACTCAAATCTTCGATTTTTGGTAAATTTTTGAACATTCAAAATTGAACTCTTTTTCTGCAGTTTGATAGTTACATTGAAAAACACACATTTTATTCAGTAGGAATGAAAAAAATTTGTCCTGAAACTAATTTATCAGCTCCCCCGAATCAAATTTCCCAATTTCCGGTCACTCTGGAGTTTTCAGCAACTGGTCCGATTTTCAGATAGAGAGCTCGTGTGTGGTTTTTAAATTAGAATAATAAGAGAAAAATTCAAAAAATCTAAAATTGTCTTCCGAAGGGATATTTTTGAAATGTGTACACTGTACAAATGGCTTTGTATTGTGAAATCTAAAATCTATCTACCTCCCCTCCCCTCCAAATCTGAATGTCACTATTTCAAGCCATTGGGAGCCTCCGGCACGATTTTTGATTTCTCCTGAAATTAAAAATTTTTCCATAAGGGATGGAATTAAATTTAGTAAAGGAACTAAAAATAGAGTTGTGGCTTATTACAAACGCATTTAACGAGTTTATTTACATATGGCCCGATTTCCAGGTGGAGACCTCAAGAGTGTGTTATTTAGATCAGATTTGTGAGGAAAAAATTCAAAAAATCCAAAATTTCATGTTCGAAGAGAAATTTTTGAAATTTGCAAGAATGGTTTTTTCTTGCCTAAAACCAACCATCTGAATCTAAATTTCATTATTTTGAGCAATTCTAAAGCTTCCAACGCTATTTTCCATCTCTGCAGAATTTCAAAATTTCTCCAGAAGGCGTGAAAAATAATTTTGAGCAACTGAAAATCGACTTGTGGCTTATTTTCGACCTGTACGTCTATTCAACGAGTTGATCTCGATTTCCAGGTGGACATCAGTGCGTTTTCTTCAACCTGAATATTCATAAGAAAAAAAATTCAAAAAATCAAGAATGTTCTGCTAATGGGAAAATTGTTGTTTGCACGAATTTCTGTATCTTGTCTGAGATCATTCACAACTCGATTTGTGACTGCTAAAATTATTTAATTAGTTTAATGCCTTTTGAAGAAGTTTAAAAATTCTAGAGAAATCAAAAGTCACGCCGAATGTTGAAATTCGGTTTGAGGGAGGGAAGTTGATATTCCTTAGTCTTGAAAGTGATTTCCAAAATTTTCACTCAATAAATATGTGTTTAAAAAAATAATAAAAAAATATGCCCTTAAATTGCCGAAAATGTCTAATTTTAAATGTTCAAAAATTCATCAAAAATCAAAAAATCAATTAAGGTAGCTGAAATTTGGGTTATGAGGGTTTCAGGTCATGCTTTTTCCAAAAATCGCAATCCCAGCAGGCGAACACCTCGAGAGGATTTCTTTGTGAGAAATCTTCATATAAAGGTTGATTTTGTTCCAATCGGTAAATGTGCATTTTCAAATTTTTTCCAGTGGTATGGAATAGTATATTACACAACGAGGGCCGAAAAAGTGATTTTGAACTCGTGTGAGTTGTTCCCCTCACTTCGGTCGGGTCACAAACCTCACCCTCGTCAAAAATCACTTTTTCTCCGAGTTTAGTGAAGTAATTTTTCCTGAACGAGGGTGGAAAGTACTTATTTTTACATCCGAGCGATTCTCGCGAGGTTGGAAAAGTAGTACTTTTCACCCCTAGATAGGAAAATTGATTTAGGCAGCTGCAACTCAGTTTTCCATACATTTCTATGCTTTTAACTTGAAAAGCTGCATAAATATTTTAAATTTACAAAAAATGCAAAAGTATTAAAATTGATCCAAAGCATTCGATGGGTTTATGACTTCTTCAAGCTCGTCGTAAAGTTGTCTCAAAATGAGAATAAAAAGAAAATAGACATCTTATAAGGTCGGCTTATAAGCCTACTACCTACATAATGCATTTAATCACGTCAACTGAGATGAAATATCCGTAATTCTTCCAGATTGCTATGTGAAGAAGTCATTATTTCCTATAAGAACATTAAAGCAACACTCATAAACTGAATAAGATATTGTACTTGGATCTGTCCAGCAGGAAGCTTTTTAACCAAACGATATTGCCAATTTACACGCGGATCTACAAATCGCAGGTACTAAATACTTACTGGATAGGTACATAACGCGTATGTTCAGAAATCGTCGGCATCGCGGCATTTTCTTCCTTCTTCATATTTAATTATCATTATCGGATTATGGAATAAATGACCCTTTGGCCGTAATCCAAGAAGTAAAACCAGAATATTTACACCAATTAACAACAACCTTTAATTAATTTCTTCTCGGCGATGGGAATGGGAAAAAAAGGCAATTATCGTTGGCTTCATTGAACACACATTATTTCATCGAGTAATAGCTGCGCATATCCGAGTATAGTATGCTGAAATCCGATTACACATACACGAGCGGAATTGTATGGCTGGGATTTGTATACCTTTACCTAACCTACACTATACGTAAGTATTTGCAGCACGATGCATTTTTTTTACTTACCTA
Organism: Planococcus citri; assembly: GCF_950023065.1. Taxonomy (NCBI): domain Eukaryota; kingdom Metazoa; phylum Arthropoda; class Insecta; order Hemiptera; family Pseudococcidae; genus Planococcus; species Planococcus citri. The sequence goes on along the minus strand of NC_088680.1, from coordinate 56,901,532 downwards.
CACTATACGCGTTGCGGGTTGCAAGAGCGAATAATAGCGTTTATTTTCCGTTATTTTCTTAGATAGTATAGAATGGTACTTTTAACCTAATAATTATTTGCTTGTCCGTGGCTCGCGATATAGGTACGCTCGGATGTATTTATATCATTTTGTTGCAGTTGCAGGCTGAATGGCGATGGCGATGGCGGTGATAAAAAGTATGCGATTACGATTCCGACTCGCGAGAAATTTCGCTCGGCTTTTTTTCTGCTTCTCTTCCTGAGCGACACGTTGAATTCCGGTTTCAGTATACATAGCGAATAGGAATAGAGGTACGCGTTTAATTAAATATCGAGTGCTATGGGCAGCGTGTAAAAGATGAACCTTTAAGCTAAGGCGAAAGGTAAAGCCGTATTAAAGTCGACATTTAACTGACGTGGTTACCGCGGGCGCTACAGCCGACATGAGACGACAACGCCTGCCTGTTGCAGAAATGCGATAAATATCAATAATTACGCTGCTTCATACATCCCGAGCCGTTATGTTTATACGGTGCATTTCAGCATATTATGCACTTTGCAGTGTTGTCAACTCGAGCTGCATTTTTGCAGCGAAGCGAAACCTCCAGTCAATGATCGAACTTGGTAGGTTTACGTAAACGGGCTGTTATCGATGAAATATTTTTATAATTTTTCGTAATATTATAAATTGCCACTTAATCGACACAAAATCATAATCGGAGGATTTGGCCTTAAAGGCATTTCAATTACCTATCCCCTTTTCCCTTTCTTTTTTTGAATGAGGGGCCTCGAATGATGTATTGGTAAGAAGAAGAACTGCATTTTCGGCGAGGGAAAACTGCATTGGATATCACAGTGGAAAAAAATTGCTTAATTTGTTTGAAATTTTGCAATGATCATACCATCTTCAACAATCTACCCAAAAATCTAAAAAGAAATCAACTGGCAGCGAAAAAATCAAGACAAAAATTCACTACCTGTCTGAGCGTTGATCCAGTCAAAATCAAGTAACCAGCTAACCACCTCGAAGTGAGAAGAAATAAATCCATAGCGCGAAAAAACGGATGGAAATCGAAGCAATTGCACCACAAGTACTTTGAGCTTTTATTCTATTTCAAGATGGAACATCTCATTTTTTAAAGGCGAACCCCCCGCCCCTGCCCCCCGAATAATGATTGAATCTGATCAGGATCTACTTTGACTTGCAGTCGGATTAAAATTTTGATCACGATCGGATTGAATAGCAAATTCAGATCTGATTAAATCCAACAGATACAGAGGACACGTGGTTGGATCAGACCAGATCAGACTCTATTATTTTTTCCGGAATACTCAAAAATCCCTCAACCTTGACTCATCAAATCCAGAATTTCAGCAAGACAAATTTAATGAATTTCTAGATGTTTGGAAAATTTTGAAAAACTTCAAAATGACTCAGAAATAATTGATGAAAAAATTAAAATGTTATGTTTTAAATTTCTGCATAATTGAGTAGAAGTGCTGGAACTGGAATTTCTGTAACTAGCAATCGTCGACCGTTGTGCACATTCGCAGTTCTCAAAGTACATTTGCAGGAGTGGTAGGGATGCTCAAAGTTTTGAGAAAATAGGAATATCGTAACGAGCGGGACTAATTAGACAGCCAGACGACCTTGAAAAGCTAGAAAGGTAGGTCAGTGACCTTGATAGTCCAGACAGGTGGGTCAATGACCTTAATAGGCTAGACAGACATAAAGATAACCTCAAGAGTTCAGACAGACAGGTCAATGACTTTTAGAAGCCAGACAGGTGGACAGCAGACAACCAGAAAAGGCTCAACAGGTAGGTCAGTAACCTCAGGAGGCCAGTCAGATGAGTAAATGACTTCAAGAGGACGGATAAACAGACAAACCGTCTTGGAAATGTCATAAGGACGTGTCAATGACCTTAAAAGGAAAGACAGTCAGACAACCTTGAGAGACCAGATAGACGGGTTTATGATCTAACAAGCCAGAGAGGCAGACAGACGACCAAAAGAGGCCAGACAGGTAGGTCAATGACCACATGAGGTCAGTCAGATGTGTCAATGACCTTGAAAAGGGCAGACAATCAGACGACCTTGAGCCAGGCAGGCGGGTCAATGATCTAGTAAAGCCCCAAACGACCAAAAGAGGTCAGACAGGTAGGTCAGTGATCTCATGAGGTCAGTCAGATGTGTCAATGACCTTTCAAGGGCACCCAATCAGCTGACGACCTTCAGCTGGAAAAACGGGTCAATGATCTAGTAAAGCCAGAGAGGCAGACAAACGATCAAAAGAGGTCAGACAGGTAGGTCAGTGGCCTCAGGAGGTTAGTCAGATGTATCAATACCCTTAAAAAGACAGACAGTCATACGACCTTGTGCCAGACAAACGGGTCAATGATCTAATGAAGCCAGAGAGACAGACAAACGACCAACAGAGGTCAGACAGGTAGGTCAGTGACCTCAGGAGGTCAGTCAGATCTGTCAATCACGTTTTTAAAGGTCAGACATGCGGACAGACGACCTTGGAAAGGTACACATGTAGGTGAGTAACCTTGAGAGTCCAAATAGATGGGTCAATGACCTTAAGAGGCCAGACAAGAATACAGATACGATCTTGATAGGTCAGACAGACGACTAGGAGAGGCTAGACAGGTAGGTCAGTGACCTGAAGAGATCAGTCAGACGTGTCAATGACTTAAAGAGGTCTGACAAGCGGACAAACGACCTTGGAAAGTCATACAAGTGGTTCAATGAACTTGGGGGGGGCGGGGGGTCATGAAAGGCAGACAGGACGATTTTTTGAAGTAAGACAAGTACGTCAGTGACTTCGAGAGTCCCGACAGACGGATCAATGACCTCAAGCGGTCATGACCGGATCTTTGAAATAATTTCAAAAAAAAATTTCTGGAGATCGAGCTTTTTATGCATTTTTAATTTTTTGCTTCAAAGAGAACCGAAATTCGGAGCCCTAAAAACATCATTTTTTTAAAGGAATTTTGAAAGTTCAAAGTTGAACATACATATGATTTTTAAAACTCATAAGAGAACGACTCAAAATAGTTGTGATTTCTGAAAAAACAAATAACACAGTCTACATTGAAATTGAAGGGCTAATGGTGAAAGTTGCCTTAGTCAGCAGTGATTTTTGTACAAATCAATGAATACGTTGTTGTCCTGCTTCAATGATAATGTAAAAACTTCATGGTTAAGTATTAAAAAAACATCTTCAATTATCCCAGAATGCATTGCAATACTCATTTTTCCCTTTAAAATTGATGAAATATGAAAAAAAAATGTTTAAAGTTGTGTGAACAAAAAAATGACTAAGGCGACTTTCACCATTAGCCCTTCAATTGATTTTTGGTGAATTTTAAAAATTTATTTTTTTCAATTTATGTTTATTAATTCTTATTTTAAATGAACTTTTTACAGTAAAAATTATATTTTAAATCAGTTTTCCAGCAAAAATCGACTCATCACAACTTAATTTCGCCATTTTAATTAATTCTGGAGCCTCCAGAGCAATTTCAGAAGTCTCCGGAATGTTTTGATTTTTCCAGTAGGTGGAAAAATGAATAATTAAGACAGCTAAAAATTGAGTTGTGGTTTAGTATTCTGGACCTGTTTAATGATTTTATTTGCGATTCGGGTAGTTTCGATGTAAGCACCTCAAGTGAATTTTTTAACCAGCATAACTATTTATGAAGCAAAAAATGTAAAAAATAAGCAAAGTTGTTTGTTTGAAGAAAACTTCTTGAAAATTGAGCAAATGACCGTGTAATATTTTCTAAAACCAAACCCTTGGTTTTGAATTTTACCTTTTTTGGTAATTTTGGGGCCACTGGGACAGTTTTCGATTTCTCCAGAAATTTTGATTTTTCCAGAGGTCATGAATTTGCGTGGCTAAAAATCCAGTTTTAGCCAATCCATTCGACCGGCTTTGACGATATTATTCGCAATTGCAGTGAATGTGATTCGATTAAATTCAATTCAGTTGGTAAACTATTTCCTTGAAAATCTCCTAGATTGGGACAAAAATTCGAAAACTCTCCCTCTAGTTTTTGCAGCCCGCAGCAGGTTCGTGAAATTCGCCGCATTTTTCATCTTCTCCGGAAAGTGCTAATTCAAGTCGCACTTGGTATAATTTAAGGTCATGGAAAATAATTCTTTGCCTATACACATATCTCATCTCTGACATCAATGAGAATTTAATGAACAGATATTACGCTCTTATTTAACATGTACACATAGGCAGATATTTACACGGATAAAATACCCATTAAAATTATAATTTTACGGGCGCAAGCATCCGACTTGAGCCAATATATTTAATTACAGTGAAGACGAAGACGCGAAGACGACGGACTACCTGAAAGTAATATTGTATAAAATGCTGTAAGATTTACACGTAGAAGGTAGGCGCAGTTTAATAAACAAAGTAATTAGGTACCTATACTGTCGCTGCTGTGTGTAAACCGTGCCTCTGCTCAGTATGGAGATACTCGTAAAAACATACTCGACTTGATTTAAGAAATTTTCTAGCCCTTCGACTCCCCGCTGAGTTCGATCGCGAGCAACAAATTAAGAGGTTAATTCCGAGTTCGAAAGGAAGTCAACTTTCATATCTGCAGCAATCGAACATAAATTTTTTTCATTTTCTTACGTGTATTTATCAGGTAGGTAGATAGGTAACCAATCCAGTGATTTGGCTAATATACCAAATACATTAGAAACCAATCAATTTCAATATTTTAGTAAAACTGGAGTTGAAATTTTGCCTTGAATATAAATTTATGATGAGATAAGAGGATTAGAAAGGAGAAAATGAAGAAATTTAGTCGAAATGTCAGATAAAAAATTTATTTAGTGAATCTCATTTCTGCTGCATTGCTTTGAAACCGGTTCGATGAGGCATGGCTGAGATGGGAAAAAATTGCAGAAAAATTTCAACAACAATTTATGCAATTTGGAGATCATCTTTAAAAACAATTTTGCCATTAAGTAGGTAAGTATTAAAAATTAATGAAAAATTGTGCACTCAGATAATTTATTCTAAAGTAAAAATCTAAAAGTTTGCTCGTTTTTTTTTTAAACGAAATTTTATCAGAAAATTAGCAAATTTCTCAGCGACAGCCACACACCATTTGCATTATAGAACTAGGAAGAGAAGATATCGGACACGAGACTGGCGTGAAGCCGACCAAGCCAAAGCACACCATCCACTCCTCAATAAATACCATGTGGTCGATCTGCAGCTTCTCGATGTTGACACTGCTCGTGTTGCACAAAACAAATGCGGTTCAAAACACACAACAACTGTATCAATATAATATAAGAATATTGTGGCAGTTTGTTACTCGACATGTCGCCGTTTACTTCTACGATCAACGCGTTAATTATTGTCCGTACGTCTCTCTCGCACTCGCTCGTTCTTAAATATACAACAAATGAGGAAGGTCAGGGATTTTAATTAATGCTGGCAAACGCCGAACGTGTGTTTCCTAACTCGATTAATGTTTTAATACAAAATTTCACCTTTCGTGCCAGTTTTTTGTGTCTTTTTGTCGCCACCACCGCAGCCACCACCATCATCGACATCGTCGCGAAATCATATTTCAATGATTATACAACGTTTTGTTGAAAAAAAAACCATTTTGTCGTCGCGAGTCGCGAATTTTTTTTCGACATTGTATTTCGATAATAAATCAACCAACATAATTACAAAGTCGAAGGAATAATTGGTCGTCGTTTGTTACCGTTACAAGGTACGTAAATTGGTTTTACGTTTTATGATTCATCGCTTTATTGTGTATGTACCTTACCTGTGTGTACTCTGCTTTTTTTTTTATTTTTTAATACATAATATATCGAAAAAAATTACGATAAAATTTTACACAAAAGGGTAAACTGAGATAAATTTTTCTTCCAACTTGAAACGTTAGTACGTAGATACGAAATATGTGATTTTTACTCGTAATTAATTGTTTTTTCTCTCGCTCCGCGCTCTTACAAAACGTTTTATAAATTTATGATCTTTTGGTACCAAATTTCCGTTCCTCGTGCTGGATGTTTTTTTCTTCTTTCGTGTGAAAAATTTCTGTACACGCGTTTTCATTCATAATACTCGTCGACTGTGTACAGATTACTTATCCATGTGTGTATACAGGGTGTCCCTTTTGGAAAAGTCTGCCTTTGAGTAAATTTAGGCGATGTACTTATAGATATGTCAGTAGAAGAGAAATAAGTACAAAACTGAGCTAATGAAAGCCTATCTTGAAATTTGAAGGATCATTGTTTTGACAAAAAATGAATATTTTTTAAGTACCTACCTACATTTTTTTGGATCAAATATTTAGGCACTTGGGCCTCTTTAACACAAAATTGAAACTTTGTTTTGAGATACGGTAGGTACATAAATATTTGAAAATGCAATAAATGAACATATACCAAATTATAGGGGACATTTTTTGAATGGAGAGAATAAACTCTGACAAGAAGAATATTTCTCAAAAAAATTATGCATTTTTTCCTCGACTTCGTTTTGATGCAGTTGAAGTAAAAAATCTACCTCACAAATGATATAAAAAATTTCAAATTGCTCTTATTACTCAGCCCCCTTCCAATTTATTAAATTAAAGATTTGCATATTTTTTATTTTAAAAATCAATAGTTTGAATTGGTAACTCAACAAAATCTCAGAAAATTAAAATGAAATAAAAATTAGATAATTAATAGAATACAAAAAAATTATTCCAAATAAGCACCTATCCATTAATTAATCATTTTTGTTTTTAAAATTAATTATTGTTGTAACACATATTTTAAATCATTATCGTTAATTTGATTTAAAAATACCTACGACCATTTGAAAAAATATTAAATTATTTTTCAAATTAATGTATCCAGATTTTGATATAGAAAGGTATAAAAAGTACTGATGGTCTGAGTGTCGTTACTTTTTTTTCAAAAATAAAATAAAGTGAAAAAAATTCAGTACTTAAGTTTTATTTAAAATTTAGCTTTTATAAACCCTTGAAATTTTCAATGTTTGCATGTATGGAACTTTGTTGCTGCATTTTTTTGTTAATTTTGAGACGCTGTACCAAAATTTACAACAGAAAATGATTTTCTATACCCAACAAAATTTTTGAATCAAAATGTAGAACTTCTACAAAAAAAATTTTTAAATTTTTGCAGGATCTTCGACGGAATATTTTTATTTCCTTTTTACCTACCTACTTGCTAATAAAATAAACTTGTTTTGAACATTAGCATTCTTAAGCCTCTTCTTCCTCCTCCTCCCCTCGTCACCCCTCCAAAAAAAGGTCATCAATACCTACAATGAATTTCTATTTAAAAAATTTGGATTTTTGAGCCTTTAAGACTTTTATTTAGCGTTTGCTCCTATTTTGGGCACCATCAAATATTGAATCTGAATGAGATCTGTTGGCTGTTCTAGAAGCTAGATGTTTTTTTTTGATAAATTTCAAATTTTGCACGAGGAATTTTCTGACTACAAGGAAAGAAGGAGTGTATCACCAAGTTAGACAGAAATTTTTTTAGACCAAATAGGGCGTAGGAAAATTGATACAGCATGCAAAAATAAACTACTAAAACAAATTTTAGGAGATGATTTTTTTTTAATTTTTGGTCAATTTAAGAAAATTCACATTATGCCATTTTTGAAAAAAATTCAAATGTTGTTCAAATTGAGACTGAAAACTAAAATTACCTCTATTTTCGACCTCTCAAATTTTTTGAAAATTCAAATTTTCTCATTTTTCATAGAGAAATCAAAATTTGATTAAATTGAGTCAGAAAACTGTAATTTTGGTTTTTAACTCATTTTTGATCTCCCCAATCGATTAATAATCGATTAATAGTGGTTTCAAGCCGTTCTTGAGCCTTCAGAGAATTTTCAAATTCAAAAATCAGGGTCAAAATGAAATTTTGCACTTATGAGTTTTGTGACTTTTTGGATCTATTTAGCCAAAAGTGTCAAAATCAGTTTAAGCTAGTTCAAATCAATTTTCGTCTATGATTTAAAAAAAATAAAAAATGAACTCAGAATCCTCGGGATGGGGTTCCAGAAAAACAAAAAACCATCATCAATCAACTAGAAAAGTATTGATTTACCTATAAATAAATTACAAATACCTAATAATAATGGTTTTTACGTTGAACATTTTTTTTTTTTTGAAAAATAATTGCTGGAAAAATGTGGTCTTGAATTACCACAAAACTGATCGAAAAAATCACAAGGTCTGTCATTTCAAGTTTACAGAAGCTGAATTTGATTTTGGCTCTTGACCCTTTTTAAGACAACTTTATTCTTAACACCAGAAAATTCAAAAATTTGCTTGAGGATTCAGAGTGACTTGAAACTACCGTTAATCGATCCGAAAGATCAAAAATGTCCTGGAAACCGAATTTCAACTTTGTAATTCAATTTGATCAAATTTTATTTTTTTCCTTGAAAACTTACGAAATTTGATTTTTTTTTAAATTGACAAAACCTAAAAAAATGCATTCAATAAAATATTTTAAACAGATGGTGTGACAAAACTTGAAAAAACTACACCAAAAGCTAGATGATTTTATTGGTTTAAACCATAGACATTAAAAATATAATATTTCATCAATTATTTTTCAAATTGGGAAAAAACCTGGAAAAAATTTGCGATAAAAACTTTGAAATTTTTCAAAAAATTTTAAATTCAATTTCAAGATAACCAAAAACGAACTTTTATTCGATTTTTCCCCGAAAAATAAAATAAAAATTTCACGAGTCACGGAGATTTGATGGGACACCCTGTATATTTTCCATTATAACTTACCACATTATAGTCTTATGGTACATAGTTGGTACATCTACTCACATATGCACGTGTATGCTATACAAAAACAAACAAAAAAAACACACACACCACACACATTACGATAGAATTACAATAATCGATGTTTTTCTTACATAACCTAACCTTATTACACACGTTTGTGAAAAATTACCTCCTTAGGTTATCGACTCGTTTACATATTAATAAAATGTAGCCGGTAATTTTAATTAGCGGTGTACTTGTATGTATGTAAGTACTAGGTACTATGATCCCTCTTTACTTTACGCATACGTAGACGTACCTACACTTTACATATGTACATGAACGTTATTTACATTTCACGAGCCCATTAATTTAAAAAAATCTCCAGTGATTTAGCACGTCCCTCGAGATAACGATATTCGTGTTGTTTCACCTTTTTTTTCCACAATTGGAGAAATTTTAAAATAAGCACCGACTTGTAAGTACCTACAGTACAGGTATAGGTACATATGAAGACTAGGTATACAGTGTATAGCAAGCAAAGCAGAATTTAAAATAAAATTATACATTGAAAAATGGAAAACAGATTTCTTATGCAATTTTTTGGCTTGGGGATATGCATAAAATAAAATACGTAAAAGTACATACATAGGTATCGGCTTACTTATTAATCATTTGTGTCTACCTACTTAGACACCTATCTATATGCAAAACTGAAATGATGTTTTTTCAAAATCCTTGAATTCAAAACCCAAATAAGAACTTACCTATAATTAAATGTTTTGCCATGAAAATTTCATCCAATTAAATAAATCTTCCAAGAAATGCATTTTACCTGCATGATTGATAAAAAAACGATTCAAAATTGCATAGTAATGTATCGGACTAAAAAAGAAACCAAGGACAAATTGATGAAAAATTACTAAAGGAGCCAAAAAGTGGCAATAACTAACTGCATTAACTTCGATTTTCGTTCCAAAAATCTTTTCATTTGCCTAATTTGATTCTTGAAAATATGATGAAAGGGGAGAAGGTCACAAAAACTTTTTTAGAATTTTACGTAACCTGTTTCGAATTCATTATTATTTTTTTAAGAATAATAAATGAAGAAAATTATGCTGAAATTTGAAACGAACGACAGAAATAGATTTTGAAAATTTGTAGTAACAGGAGACTCTTTATAATATCCGGCTTCGATTTAAATGGGGCTACAGTTTTTGAAAAGAGCATAGTCTGAATCTTCCATACCTATAGCTTAAATTTCTGCTGCCTAAAGTGATTTTTCAATTTTTGGCAGAGTTTTCTGGATTCTGGAAGCTCCAAAATAGTCCAAAATTGTGAAATTCGGTTCGCAGGGAATTGGTATCTACCAATTTCAAGATCAATTATCATCATTTTTGCTAAATTAATATGATTACAATTTATATTTTTTTAAAAAGCATGTCGTCAAAAATATGAACTTAATGAATTTTGGATTTTCAAAAATTCTTCAAAAATCTCTAAATTGATTAATATAGGAGTTTCAGGCTATGTTCTTTCAAATTGGAGGCAGATCACGAAAATCATGACAAAATAAATCTGAATGAATCCATGCAGAATTGCACTTTTTTAAAAATTTAAAGGCTCACAAATCTGCCAAAGACTCCGGAAAAATAATTCATCATCATCAAAAGTGTATTTAATGATGTTAGAACCCTCATCAATCGATTCGAGAGATGAAAAAATATGCTCAAAATCAAATTTTTCCTCAATTCGGTCAAATTGTGATTTTTTTTCATGGAAAACGAGCTTTTGAAGACCAACGAAGTTATATACAAATGTAAGAATCAGAAACATAAATTTTTTTGTTTGAATTGAAGAATAATTTTGAAATATCTAAAAAAAAAATAGGAACAGAAATTTTTCATCTTTTTTTTTTCATTTTGTACTTATAAATTGGGGAAGGTCTAAAACTACTTTTTTATTCCAAGGTTTCTTGTTTTATTTTTTTTCTTCAAACCCTTTGTACTTACTATTCATAGGCTTTTATTGCAAAAGACAATTCAACAAGCTTTTTATTTGGTAACAATCTGGAATATAAGTTTATTTTCGATCAAAATCAGCAAATACCTAACTCACATCCAAGTTCCAACCGCATTTTTTGTAAATTTCTGACAAATAATCTACGGATCTAAAGTCAAACAAATTAAAGTTCATCTATCTATTTTACGCTATCTGATTTTTTTTTTCAATCAAACCGGATCACTCCATATCTAATTTTTACTTTCGAAATCGATCGGAAATTCTGATTTCAAAGTCGACTAATCCAATTACAAACGAATTATTTCCCATAAAAATGTCTTCGATCACATTCGAACAAAATATTCGTCTCGCTGCCAAGAAGAAGCGAGAATAAACTCATAAAAAGAACCATCGAAATAATAAATTGGGCGATTCGAGCGCAGATAAAAATCAGTTCAAATGGCAATTAACTCAACCAAATGAAAAATTCCTCGAAATCTGCATTAAAAAAACTCCAAACTATATACAATTTAAACATACTCACCTACCTATAGGTAATACGTAAATGATAATTTAACCTTGCTCCACATTTCACATGCAATTTGTTGCATAAAAAAATTCGCTTCATATATATAGGTAATGTATTTGTGAGTATTTTCAAGGGCGTCTGGAAAATTGATGTCTGCGTTAGAATTTTATTATTTCCTCTTTTTTCCCGTCGTCGCGTCTGAGAACGCGAAAAGGGTAATCAAAAATATACATACTACTTTTGTCTCTCCTTACAGCACGATCCTCCCCTCCTCGCCTCGTTCCTCTGCTTCGCGTTCAGCAATTATTTTACGATTCGCGTACCTTTATTTAATTTATAAGAGACGCGGTAATTAAAAACGCGGGCGACGGGCGACGTCGAAGCAACGTCGATAAATTATTTTTATTATAAGCTTATATTCCGCGTCAACTAACCAGATACTTACGTTGTATTTTTCAGAAATTGGCCACCATGTACGCGATCTGATCGTCTCTTTCATCGCCAGTGTATTTCTTCTTATAATCGTATCACTCAATAATGCAGATTCGTATCGATCAAGACGTCAAAATGAACGAGAAGTGCATTAGTGCAGTGTTTTTCGAGACTTGAAGTGAATCCTATACCTACATACTCGTACCTATATTCTACAAGTGTACCTGTAGAAAAGATATAGCTGCCTGCTACCTTATTGCGGTGTCCTCAGCCCTCTTCGTATCGTTGTGTAAACTTTAACTTATATGCTGCGGTGTTATTCGCGCGTCGTTCACAGCTTTGGAATTTTTAAAGTTGCAATTTTTACCAAATAAATTTGTGGTTGACATTTTTTGAGATGCGCAGACACAATTTGTTCGAATGGGTAACCAAATGTTGGGTTTTATTTCATGGTTCATATGCGAATACGAAAGACATTTTTATTTCTGCATCATGAACTGTAGCAATGTCGTTCCTGAATTATCGCGATATTAGGACATTTTTCACGATTTTTTTACTCGCTTCAATACAGTGTTTACCGACAGGTAAGAAATTTTTTTCATTATTTTTTTCTCTTTCTTGTATTATTTCTGTTAATTAAAAAAAAAAAAAAAAAAAAAAAAAAAAATGAAAATGAAAAAGGTGTTTATTATTTACACTATTTTTTAAAGGGGTTCTTTTTCTTATTTTCGTGCATTTTTTTTCTAAATGAAGCAATTTTTCTCCAGCACGAAAACGAAGATTTGTACCGTTTTTCTTCTCAATTAATTTTCCACTTCCTAAGTAAAATTTTTTTCGTTGTTTTTTTTTTTTTTTTGAGAGTTTTTGATGTGCATGTTTAGCATTTTATTTTAGTGATGCAATGGCATAAAAAATTGACGAAGAAAAATATCTAGAATTGTATGATTTAGAAAAATAGGTACTGTATTTAAAATTTTTCTTCGTCCAATTGAACAGTAAAAGGGCCAAAGGGCCCAAAGGGGCATTTTTAACCCCGAAAAGTGGTAGGAATATTCCATTGGAAAAATTGTAAAATGATGAATGAAAAAAAATCAGTAATAATGGGGTAAGAATAAATGTCAGGTATTTGATTATCGTCGACTGAGTGCCCTTACTCTAGTAGTTTTCAATCACCATAGCTGTGCAACTTCCATGCAATTGAAAAGATTACGATCGTTGCATTGTACCACGAATATTTTTTCACAGTAATTATATTAATAGGTACAATAATGTGTATTTTGAAACAACCAGAGTCACAATTACTTACCTGATCAATTCTGCCAGTAATTCTTGAATACGTACTCGATGCAGAAAACATTATTTTTCTTTAATTTTATATGTTTCTTTATGGTGATGATCTAAAACAAAAAGAAATTAATTATGATTAATCAGGTTTTCTCCTCGAAAATTGTAGCATTTTTTATTGATTTACTTTTAGTTTTTAAAATGTTCAATAAACGTTTAAACGCGATGAAACAAGAAAAGAAAAATAATAGATTATGTATTATTCTGAATCAGAAATTATTTGAATTAAGGTAACAATTTCGTTCGTTTTTTTCTCGATAAATTGGTTTTTGTATTCAGTAGGTGCTCCTTCTTCCTTATTTAGTTGCCATTTGAATTTCTAAGAAGGAGGGAGAGTTATAGTAAACAAGTATAAGGCCATTTCGGATTTATAAAAAAAAGAAAGTAAATAGGTACCCACTTAATTTTTGAACAAAATTTGATAAGTAAAGATGTAAATTATACATTGAAAAAAAAAAACAAAAAAAAGTCAAGTTGGCTTCTAAATCTTGAAATGAGTGCCCTTGCACTTTCAAGTAGAGCTATTATAGAAATCATGTTTTATTAGGAGAAATGGGAAGATGACGATGGAGAGGGGATGAATTAAACTACTCTCGTATCATCGAACATTTTCAAAATTTCGTCCATATTTTGCGGAAAAAATTAAATAATTTTTTTGTTCATGATTTTTATAATGAAGTGTCTAAACTAAATAGACTATTTCAAGAAACTAGAAAACTCATTAGTCGTCATCAATTCTCCAGATAAAAGTGTGATTTTTTTGAATTCAAAAAATGACAAACAGCATTTTTTCTTCACACTTAATCATAATTTTTCAGCAATTTCAATAAAGGATCACTCAACCGAAATTAAATTAACGAACAATAATTGATTTTCATTTTTTATATTCTCACAAATTTTAAAACTCACTTCATTTTCGAAACAATAATTAGTATACGCCAATCAAAGTTATAGATACTCAAGGTTACTTTTAGAGCCCTTTTAGAGCATTCTTTAATTTTTGGAAAAAATTGAAAACTCGCTGTAGACTCCGGAATGGCTCTAAAATATAGTTATTTTCGAGTTGAAATGTTTAAATAAAATAGGTACCTACTTATTCTTTTGCTTCATTCTGCTGTCAGAATTGAAAATTTAGTGCATGAACATGCTTTTTTAAATTTTTCGAATTTTCGAAAATTCGTCAAAAATTTAAAAATAAGCATCACGAAGGTTAAATTTAAGACATGTTTTTTGAACTGATTTGATCTAGTTCAAATCAGAGTGTGTCAGTTTGAACGACTCTCTTATTATATGTATGAGAAAAGCAAGGCCATAACATGAGAGAAAATTGTGTTAATGAGTTGAAAAGGGGATCTCACCACAAAAAAATTCAAAGAATTCTAGGAAGTGTGAAATACTTCAGATACTCGTATAATTTTTTCAACTACGAGTACATATTTGGCAACAAAATGATGACTTGTGGATGAATTTTATTGCGCTGAAAGCCACGGTCATGGTCATTTTAGGGATTAAAAAAATTTGTAAATTTTTACTAGCAATATTCTCTTCAAATGCCTCCAGCAAATTCTATACCAAATTTTGAAAAATTGAAATTGTAGGTACGTATTTTTTGATGTGACGTTTCCAAACATTGATATTTTTCAAAAGTTTGCCAAAAATAGGTACCTCAATTTTGAAAAAAAAACAAATTTATACGAGTAAAACATTCCATAAAAGTTGACCAAAAAAAATCACAAAATTTTACAAAAAACTTACAATTTCTTACAAAATTTTCCAAATTTTGAAGTATTGTCTAAATGCTACAGAATTTTTTTTTAATTTGACAAAAAACTACTCAAAATTGCTCAAAAATTTTAATTTGAACGTATCAACAAAAAAAATTAGAATTCGTAGAAAAAAATCAACATTTTTTAGTTTTACAGAAGATTTTTCAAAATTTGACAAAAAGTTATCCAAATTTTACAAAATGTATCTACATTATTTTTAAAAAAAATACCAAATCTTTGAAAAGATTTTAAAAAGTTATTTATGTATGTAGTTTACACAGAATGTCCAAAATTTCATAAAATAAAACGTCTCAAAAGTGTTATAATAATTTTCATAGTGTTGCACAAAAATTGATCAAAGTTGCTTAAAAATTTGAGTATGATAATTGGTCGGAAACTGAACAAAAGAGGTAATTGATTAAAATTTTCAAAGTTTCAAATCATTGAATTTCAAAAAAGTATCTATATATTCTTATGAATTTGGCTACAGTTTTAAAAAATAAATACCTAATTTAGAAACTGAACAAGAGTTGTTCAAACGCAGACAAGGATAAAAATATGCAATATTTTGTGCAATTTTTTTGCCCAAAATGTGCAAAAATTTCAGTTTGAGTGACGTATCCTTGAAAAGATTTTTTCAAGCTAAAAAACATGAAAACTGTTTATTTGAAACAAAATGAACCCAGTGATCAAAAAATAGCCAAAACAAGTCGTTCATAAATTATTTCGAGAAAAAATTTTCTCGATGACATTTTAGCAGTGTTGCGATTTTCTGAACAAAAAAGGTCCTAAAAATTTCAATTTTTGCTAAATTTCCGTAAATATGCAAAAAAATATCAGACAAAACGCTCAAATATACAGAAATATGCAGGTTTTCCCCCTAAAATATGCTAAAATATGCAATTTGGTCTGATATATGCAAAATATGCAAAATGATATTGGACTCATTCGTCAGGAAATTTCATGATTCGTGGAGATCCTATCAATTATGCACTGTTTTTAGTCTATATACACGAAAAAAAAAATTAATAAAAATTACTATTTCAGTATAGTAACCGGATCCCATTCAAAAATAATAGTGATTTTTACTCAGCCAAAAAATACATTTTATCTAGAATTAGGTAAAAATTTATTACTCTCATAGTAAAATTTACTAATCTCATAGTAAAATTTACTATTCTCATAGTAAAAATCACAATATTTTTGAATGGGATCCGGTTACTGTATGAAATAGTAAAAATTATCTTTACTTTTTTTTCCGTGTAGGAAAATATGCAAAGCATACAAATCTCAGCTCTATTTATCACTTTTAAAATCATCGATTGAAAATACTTAGATTGACAACATTTAAAAGTTAACCATGAAAAAGTAGGTAGGTAAGTGGAAAAATGAACAAACAAAATGAAAATTCGTGACTTTTGGTTATTAGGTTACTTTTTGATAACAGCTAAAAATTTGAAAAAATTCAAACGAAGGACATTTTAACAAAATTTATCAGACGAAAAAAAATGTGTTGACAATCTTCTAAAGACTTCAAATAACATCAACAAGTAAACCACTTGAGATAAATTCAACAAAAATTTAACACGACCACACGACCAGATGTGTTTTCATCTCGAAACAATTTCCAATTTTCCATCGGAAATTTTCGAAAAAACAAATTCCCATTCATCAGACGAAAGATGAACGACTTCATAAATCCTTCGAAAGGTCTTTTCGTATTCAAAAAGAACATTTTTCAGATTCGTCTGCCTTTTTTGTACGAAAGACTTGGCGAAAACTGCGGTGTTTCGGCTTGAAAAAAGGAAAAAAAGAAAGATTGCCTATCTACTCAAGGTCTCCTGTCATTGAAAAAAATTCATTTTCGAGGAAAAATTTGCCGACGGTTTTTTTTTCTCCTTAGTATTATGAAACGTTCAATGTTCCCATCTGGTCAAAATAGTTCGTTACACTCGAGTCTGGAGTTATTTTTTCGTATAATACGTAGATAAATGTACCTACGTATATACAAAAAAAGCGACAACGTACGCACGATTTCCATATTTCAACGTCTCGTTGAATTTTTCCATTTTCGGTCTAAATTTACGCACAATTTCCGAGTGATTTTATCGCTTCAGGATATAGAATACGTTAGACTGATAAAACGAGTCGAAAATACCTAAGTATATTTTTTTTAGGTGCATTGTACTTATTTAGGTACCGAGCGAAAGCTCGCACTTTTTTTTCAATTTCTATACCTATACGTCTGCGTAGCCTATTTTCACCTTATGAAAAACCAAGTATAGGTAAAGGTACTTTCTCTTTTATATGGATAAGTGTTGATTTTTGAAAAAGGCCGAAATTAATACGACGTGTTTTTATTCGCCAGACGACGGAACCGATCGTCGAGACTCGAGTGTTTTTTTAAATCGCGAAAGCTTTTAGGCTGCGAATATTTTCGAAACTCGATTGAAATAACAAATTTGGCTGGCACTTGGCAGACCAAACACACACGTCAATTTAGGGGAACGATGAGGCATATTATAGGCACGTGCTCGAGGATTATTATTTTTTAATTCGTTCGAATGTGTGGGGTAAAACGCCTATAGCGGAGATTATTTAGCGATAAATTTTGATGAATTGAATTTTTTTCACTCGCGGTAGCCTGCGAGAAGCTGAAATGGTTTTAATGTATGCATCAGATACCTATCGAAATAAATTTAAAATGGGTTTAAATTTTACAGACGTGTTGTGTAATGTATGTAGATAAATAACCGCAAAAAATTAAATTTCCCACTTAGAGGAGGTACATCATAGATAGGCAACGACTAATTGGAAAATGAGACGCGTGAAACAATGACCACATCGATGATGGGGAAGAGGAAGAGGTAAAGTTGACGTAGCCGAAACAACGTATAGGTACTGCAGAGAAGAGAAACACACGCGTCTATGTATTTAATTCTAATCACGATTCGCAAGGACGTTAATACGATTCATTCAACTCTGGCTGCCGTTGATTTATGAATGAAATATGTGGACTATATAAAGGAGACTATATACGAATATCAGTACCGAGAGATGGAGAGAGAGAAAGATGCGAAGAGTCGAGTAAACGTAATGTAGTATGCTCTTTTTAACCTAATTTGTCCGTGCAACAATTTGCTGCCAGCTTTTTACTATACTTATGCTTTTTATATATTCCGAGAACTCTGCGATCGCGTGTTTCGTGATGTCATTTTTTTTTCTTGTATTCGCTGAAATACACGTATAAGTATATAAGTACAGAGAGATCGAGCATATGAAAAAAAAATACCAGACGGATATTTTTTTACCTCGTCCAGGCATTTATTATACCTGCGTTTTGTTCAGTTAGAGGTACAGGTTGGTATTTGGAAAATATTGAAATTTTTCATTTGTCTGCTGTAAGTATCATGAATGACGTATGAATTATAATTACGTATGTATACGAACGTACATACGAGTATATGATCCGGGTAGTATAGCTATGGAATGACTATACACAGTATAGACACTCGTACATACCACTCTACCTATTTAAATCACGTAATAACGTCTTTGTAGATGGCAAGACACCATACTACTGTAGAGTAAAGTGATTCCCACGTGTCGACGTGACTCACTGTAAAAGCAAAATAGTTTCTTATTGCGAATGTGCTGAATTGGCTGAAAAATTTTCTCAACATGAGTGTCTACGGGCTTTATTGATAGAAAAAAACTTTCACTTGTTTAGCATTTCGTCGAGTTCTTGGGTTTGGATGATGACAAGAGACGATGAAAACTGATTAGTCATCTTTTGTGAAACGTTCAAAATACCATCTTGGAATTTTCAGTTTGTAATGATTAGGGCTAGGATTTTTATGATAATGCTTTTTTTTTGTAGCAACACCCTATACGGCATAAATATATTTTCTTTGCGTTTCATTCCATTCTGAGGCAAATGGTGAAAGTTGATAGTGCTTTTTTTTGCTTTTTTTGGGTGTAAATGCTTTAAAATGCTTATTTTGGGCAAAAAAGGCGGAAATTTTGCTTTTTTGGGGCTTTTTTTCGTCGTTAGCGCTTTTTTTTGGTAAAAAATTGGTAAAATGAAGAAATAAGTTCCAAAAATACAAAAATTTATCAACTTTTTGCACATTTTTGAAAAAAAAAATAGTTGTTAAAAAAAGATGAGTTCAAAAAAACAAGGGAAGAAAAACTGAAAAATAACAGATTCAGTTTTCATTTTTCTATTTTTATTTTATTTTATTTTTTATTAAATTTTTAGTTTCAGTGTTTGTTCCTTTTTTTTCTCCTTTTCATCTTTTAGTTCATTTTGGTTCAAGTTGTACATATATTTAAAGGAGGGGTCTTGCTCGGTTTAAAAAAACCTTCATTTTAATACGTAACATGGTAGGATTTGATAGCGCTTGTTTTTGCTTTTTTCTCACATTTTTATTGCTTTTTTATAGCGCTTAAAACGTGTTTGATAGCGCTTGAAAATCCTAGCCCTAGTAATGATAGTTAATAAGGATAACCAAATCGACAATTCGTAAACTTTTTTTTTGTGTACCTTGTCGTTCTATAAATATTTTTTTTCGTAAAGTTGCTTACTACTCGTATTTAGATTTTTATCTATGGTGTGAGTATCAACGTCGAAGACATTTCATGCATTGTTCGATTCGAGTAGAAATTATTTTTGTTGTGGGTTGTATTATAAAGAAAAGAGGGAACGGAGTAAAGAAATATTAATTTGGAAGAATATTTTATACCTACCGTTGATGGAGGGAGGGATGGACACGGCGTAGGGTAGGTGAGTGAGAATTGAAATCAAATCATCATATTAAGAGTTTTGCCCTGAATTAAATACACAAACTTATGTACCTGATTCTGAAACAATCCTTTGTCCTCCGAATCTAATTATTCTCAACTTTCATCAACCCAAATGCCTATTTCCTCGAATAAATTTCCCCTAAACGTTTTTTTTCCTGACTACTAAACTCTCGATTCTGATTTCCCGAATTGATGTTCCCAGAACGACCACTTCCTCGGATGAATTTTATCCAAAAACTTGATTTCCAAATGCAGTAAGTAATTTCTTACAATTTCAGTAACAAAATAAACATTTTACACGATTTTAACAAAAAACGAGGCTTCTGCAATTTTGGTAAAAAAGTAAGATTTTTTGCAATTTTTTTTACAAAAAAGAAGCATTTTTAAAACTTTGGCAAAAAAAGAGATGAGATTTTTGTGTAGGTAATTTTGATTTTAAAAAACTGTTTCTATTCGCAATTTTGACCAAAAAAGCACACTTTTAGAAAATTTTTACTACAAGAAAACATTTTCTGCAATTTTGGGGGAAAACAAGACTAGGTACTTATTTGGCAAATTTGGTTTAGAAAAACTGTTGTTTTTTTTTGGAAATTGTGAAAAAACATAAGGTATGCGTCTATTTTATAGTTTTTATAAAAAAGTACAATTTTTGGAAATTTTGGCAAGAAAGTAAAATGGTTTTTTTTTTCTACATGTAGTTCTAAAAGGAAAATGGGTAAAATGACTTCTCTTCAAGAAGGACACTTCAATCATGGATATGTTTGATCATCTGAACTGTCTTCAGCCTGATCCGGACTAAACTTGAGCCCTATGCTGAGATCTTTCGCAGCCTGACGCCTGGCTCTGATCAGATTAAGGAACTAAATACCAGGTATGGAAATACGCCATCTTTGGTTGAAGAAAAACATTTTCAAGTTCCCAATTTATTAATAATACCGCCAATTTACGCTATTTTTTTACCTCATATTCATTTTAATATGCAAAATAGACATTTTTCTATAATTTTTTTGATTCCATTTCATTATATGACTACAATGAAAAAATCAAATCACCGTCAAAACTACGAAATCTATAACCGAAAATGGCGTATTTCCATACCTATCAGATGAGTCTGTGTTGACACGAGTCATCAAACCAAAATTTGATCTGATCAGGCCTGGTTTAGTATGATCATCCGGATTTCGGAATAAGTTTTCAGCCTATTGAATTGTCTGTCTGTCTTTCTGGCCTCTTAAGGTCATTGACCCATGCGTTTGGACTCTCAAGGTCACTGATCTATATGTCTGGCCTTTAAGGTCGTCGGTGTGTCTGCCTGTCTATCCTCTTAAGGTCATTGATCCGTCTGTCTGGCTTCTCGAGGTTGACTGGGTGCCTGTCTGCCCCCCCCCTCAGGATGTCTATCTGTCATATTACGGTCATTGACCCGTCTTTCTGGCTTCCAAGGTCTTCTATCTTCATGTACATATGACATCCAAGGTCACTGACCCGTATTTCCGGCCTTTCAATGCTGTATGCGTGTCTGATCTATCAAGGTTGTCGTTCTTCTTATTTGGCTTCTCAAGGTCATTGACCCATCAGCCTAGTTGTTTGGGGATGTCTGCGTATCTCTCTGCTTATTTGACCTCTTAAGGTCACTAATTGATCCGTCCAGATTCGCAAGGTCATTGACCCCCTGCTCACCCGTTTCAAGGCAGTATGTCTACCTGTCAGTCTTTTCAAGGTCATTGACTCACCCATCTGAGCTCTCAGGGTCGTTAGCCCACCCATCAGACTTCTTGAGGTCATTGACTTGTCTGTCTGGCCTCTCATTGTTATCTGTCTACTTGTTCAGGCCTCTCAACAATTAAGTAATTTTGTTTCAAGTTCTTAAATGCCGTTTTGGTATCTAAACTACATATATAAGAGTCCACTTTAAAGATTGGTACCTAATTCTTTTCAAGTTTTCAAAAGTCTGGAATGATTTCTGGAGTTGAAAGAATTTTGTTTCTACTCCAAGTTCTTAAAAGTCAGATCAAATACAAATTGTACAATCAGATAAATGCTCTAAACTTGTAAATTGATCTACTTACATATTTTTTCTACTTTTAAAAAGTCTGATACAATTTTTAAAAGTCAGCTTTGCTACCAATCTTGAGAAGCAAGAGTTTCTTCTCCCTATACTTGAGACCTGATCAGATCAATAAAGTTGGTATTATATGTATTTGTTTAGCTCATATTTTATTGCTTCTCTGCAAGAGAATTTATTGTGTGTACTTGGTAGCAATTTCATTCAAACCATGCGTCTCAACTCCCATACTTATACGCTAGGTAGTCGAAGAAAATAAACGCACATTCCATAGCCCTGAAATTCCAGTCACATATCATTAAACAGCGATAATAATAATCTGAACGTATGCGTATACTTATAACGGCCAATATCAGCACATTCGATAAAATCACTTACACTGTAGCTTAACAAACAATTAATAAATCCGATATGAATTTCTGTAAACAAGTGCAAGTAACCTAGACGAAAACACGAGAGCATAATAATGTGCATTGTGCAACTTGAAGCGAATTACATATACCTATCTATAGAGGCTTATATACCTAGGTGTTCTTGCAAGTAATTTCGCAGATACCCATTTCAACATTAGTGAAAAAAATGCTATTTTTAGTGCTCCAATTCTTTGGGAAAAAATACTCTAAAATCTCAAAAATTATGATTAAGTAGCTATAGCTTCAAGAATCTTATATGTATTAAGGTTATATCCAACTTCCTGCACCTTTTGAGAGCACTTTCAACATGAATAAAAAAAATATCTATTTATACTATTTTTGGATTTTAAATTTTTCAAAAAGGTCTAGGTACTCACTTTAATTATACACGAGTAAAAAAATGTGTAAATATTTTTCGGATCCCAATTGAAAAAAAAATCTGAGTACTTTTATCCATGCCTCATGTAAGGTCTTAAACGATAATGAAATATTTCCAAGTTTTCTAGCTGCCCAATCACATTTTTGAGAATTTCAAAAATTTTAACATCCCTTGAGTCTTCAAGTAATTTTCCGATCAGAACAGCAGCAATTCTTTGTCCACTGTCCTATGGGCCTTCATACTCCACCGAAAAATGGACAAAATCTGCAACTGAGAGGCCAAAACATTCAGTTGTAAAATATTGAAAAAAATTGCATTTTCTTTAAAAATTGCCACTTTTTATAAAAAAAATTCTTGACGTTCAAAATGTTCAAAAATCTACGAAAAATCAATCAAAGCAGATAAAATTTTGGTCGTGGGAGTTTTACGAACACATTTTGTCAAAATTGGAGTCGAAGATCTCAAGGATGTCAAAACCGTGGACAGAAATTTTGCAAGCCTTGAAAAAAGGACATCAAAACTTGTGGGATGATATCTTCAAAACACGAGCAGGATTAAGAGAACCATTACATCCTGCATTAGAAAATAAACATGCAGTTTACTTTTCAATTTATAAAACAACCAACTGCATGGTTAATTCTAACGAACTATCGACATACTCTTCATACACAACGTACAGTGTGCATTCTTCGGCGTCAGTCCGCGAGGACTCGTCGTCGATTATACCAATCATCTATGCCTACAATCGTCGATCACTTTGTACACTTATGGCTATGCAACGTCATATAATCCTCGTACCAACCTATACGTACATACTCGTATTAATATTTTCAACGCATCATTCAAGGCGATATCGATGATTAAAGCAAATATTTTCGCAAACTGCAGATCTCGCCTCCTACTTGAACAACGACGAAGCGACTATACACTCGTAATATTACCTACCATACATACTCGCGTACAATACCTCTACCCATCCTCCTCCCTTCACTGCCTTAGTATATCGCTGCTGCGGTCGAGCTTGGAGAGCTACACAAGAAGAACCTTGCTTGCCTCCCATATAGAGAACCAATATTGCGCCGAATATTGCGGTATTTGCGGAAGTTAATTACTGGTCGGGCGCCTCCGATACTCGTATCTAATCTAAATATTAATTCAGCGTGCGTTTTACGCGAATAATTAGGTACCCATTATTCTACGATTCGACGAAACGTTAACACACCCACTACCTAAAAAAGAAAAAAGAAAAAAAAATCCGAGACCAAATAAATCACAAATTTTATTTATGTTCGGCGAAAAACCTTACAATAAATTACATTATTTACAACATAAATAAACCGTTTATCATATTAATAAATCTGGTAACGTATCTTTCGGAATGCCGACCAACATAACAGATGTAGAAAAACAGAAAAAAAAGAATAAATAAAAAAATGACGCATAGCACTGAGGTTTTTTTGTGTGTAATGTAATGCTCACTATAGTGTACAGTATACTACATCGAGTTAATTGTACTTTTGATTTATGATTTAACGTTTAATAGAATGATTAAAAGCGAGTTGCACCTAAGAATGTTTTTACAAAATTACACGAGCGAATCTTGCAAATGTCCGCCATTTACCAGTATAATTTTCGTTCACGTACGAGTAATAGGGTAGAAATACACGAGTTACTACTAAGTGAGTAGGCAAGTGTACGTATAATTCGAGGGAAATGTAAATACCATGGCGTATAGGCTCGTTCCTTTCTGTGATGTCTTATGCCTCGTCTAGTGCAAAATATATGACATAGGTAGTCATAAGTCCATGCAGTTTCTAAGCTATACCTGCGACAAAGCTCTCCAACTTTCGAATAATCAACCGTACCTAGAGTAATGAGGATCTCCTCTTATCAGTTACCCATCAAGTCGCATAAGTTAATTTCGTCTTGGTCGGCTCGTTTTTAACGTATCGTATTCTAGAAAGGGCCTCATGGATCTTGGTGGACAACACAAAGATGAATTATATGATGCACATTGCACGTATCTTTCCTTATGTATTTTTTATAAGACGTAACACCTTAATCAGTACCCGGTATCTCGTCATTTATTTGTTCTTTTATATTCTACGTAAGGTACTTTACAATGTGACGTATAAGTAAGTAACTACGTAAGTAATCAAAACTCAAAATGAGTTCTGCGTACATCTTAAAAAGTTTTCTTATATAAATTACGAAATATCCTATCTACGTAAGTAACTGTGTAAGCTCTTCGTAATAATAATACGCGTAATTTCCGTGCATAAAGCGCAGCATTCGTGTGCATCGTATCCTATGCCAATATATTTTATGATTCAATAATACACGTGTGGCATTAACGAAATTGTTTACCCGAATAAATAACCGCAATTAAGCGTTACCCGTTCGGCTCGTCGTCGTAATTATAGACAGTATCATCGCCAAGCGCCAACACGTGATGCACGTTCGAGTATTTGAAAGATTACGAGACCAACGTGTTGATAAAGTTGCATAGCGAGTACGCCGTAAAAAGGAATCTGTCGAAGGCACGATACGTTACTCATTGGATGAAGTTTGTTTCGTAACTTTTTCTCGTGCCAAATTTACTTTTGTACGAACAAAATTGTAATGCATTTAGTGCGTTGGAAAAGCTGATTTTCGTTAAGTATTAAAATTGAATATATTTCTTCAAATTTTATCAATTGATGGAATTTTTGACAAAAAAAAAATTTCCAAATTGAATTTGTATAAAAGCACAAATTGGATGATATTCATTAATACAATTTTTAAAACAGTAATTTTTCAAATTTTTTAAGTTATTTTCATTATTTTATTGAATTAAGTATCCAAACCAGGATGGACGAAGGCGAATTGAAGGAGAACTCCAAAACACCTTTGCAGCCTAAATTTTCGGAGCTGGCAAGGGAACCTCTTGAGGTGTCACACTCCGATTTGAACTAGATAGCGATTTTTGGAAAGAGCATAGTCTAAACCCCCCAAAACCAAATTTTCAGCTGCACAAGTTCATTTTTCGATTTCTGGCGAATTTTTGAAAATTTAAAATTGTCTGTTTTTGGCGGTTTATGCTTTTTTTAAAAGTACGTACTTGATCAGTAAAAATGGTCAAATAAGTCCCAAAACTAATATTAATTACGCAAATCCAAATTTTACCATTTCCAGCCATTCTGGAGCCTCCAGCGCGATTTTTCAATTTCTCCAGAATTTTGAATTTGCTGCAGAAGGCGTGAATATGAAGTTGGGCAGCTAAAAATCGAGTTGTATATTACACTAGACCTGTTTAACGAGTTTATCTACATTTGAGCCGATTTTGAGAGTGACACCTTAAGAGTGGTTTTTTGAGGTTTCACTCTCGCTCCAAAACGGCTGGAAATGGTAGAATTTGCGTTCCGGGGGTTAGTTCTTGAAGAAATACAGCGATTCGCACAAATTTCAAAAATTTCCTCACAAACGGTCATCTTTTGATTTTTTTGATTTTTTAATTTTGAAAAAAGCTGGTCAAAAAACTACTTTTGAGGTGTCACTCTCAAAATCCGCTCAAATGTAGATAAACTCGTTAAACAGGTCAAGTATAATACACAACTCGATTTTTAGCTTCCCAACTGCATATTCACGCCTTCTGGAGCAAATTCAAAATCCTGGAGAAATTGAAAAATCGCGCTGGAGGCTCCAGAATGGCTGGAAATGGTGAAATTTGGATTTGGGAGGTTAGTTTTGGACAAAATACAGCGATTCGCGTGAATTTCGAACATTTCCACACAAACGGGAAACTTTTGATTTTTTTGATTTTTTTAATTTTGAAAAAAGCTGGTCAAAAAACCACTCTTGAGGTGTCACTCTCAAAATCCGCTCAAATGTAGATAAACTCGTTAAACAGGTCAAGTATAATACACAACTCGATTTTTAGCTTCCCAACTGCATATTCACGCCTTCTGGAGCAAATTCAAAATTCTGGAGAAATTGAAAAATCGCGCTGGAGGCTCCAGTATGGCTGGAAATGGTAAAATTTGGATTTGGGATATTAATATTAGTTTTGGGACGTATTTTGACCATTTTTACTGGTCAAGTTCGTACTTTAAAAAAAAACATAAATTGCCAAAAACAGTCAATTTTGAGTTTTCAAAAATTCGCCAAAAATCGAAAAATGAACTTGGGCAGCTGAAAATTCAGTTTTGGTGGTCTTAGACTATGCTCTTTTCAAAAATCGCGGTCCCGGAGTGTGACACCTCAAGAGGTTCCCTTGTGAGATTCATTTTTCGGTTTTTGACGAATTTCAAAAAATTCAGTTTTGGCCCATTTCTGATGGAAAAAATCAAAATTCGATAAAATTGGAATGAAAAACTGAAATTCGCTTTGAACCCTATTTTTGATTTCCCTGATCGATTGCAGATGGTTTTGAATCGATCTGGAACCTCCAGTGAATTTTTAAATTCTGCAGTTTTGAAAATGAAATTGAGCATCTATAAAATTGGATTTACCATCTTGATAATCCTACGTATATCAATCGATTTGGAAACATACTTTCAAAAATTTTTTGTGCAGGATCAGATCCAAAATCCAAAACTTTCTCCGTCGCTTATTATTTTTTTTAAATGGGAAAATCCATCGTTTGCCAACACGCAAACAAAGAAGGCTGAAATTTGGTCTGTACTCGTACTTTTTTCCGACCTTCTGAGCCAATTTATGATTGTTTTGAACCGTTCTGGAGCCTCCAGTGGATTTTTGGATCCTCAGAAGTGAGGTGAAAATGAAATTTAGTACGTAAAAATTTGGATTTACGATTTTCGTGACCCTTTCGATCAACTTAAGCACATATTTTCAAAATCTTTTTGTGCCACCTCAAATCCAAAGTTTTCTCCAGCGAATATTCTCGAAAAAATTTTAAAATCCATCATTCATACTGCAAATTGCACAAAAAAAAACTGAAATTTGGTTGGTACCTTACCACCAACTCTTCAAGTCAAGCTTTAAAAAAAAACGAGAGAATCCGAAAATTTGTTGCAAGCTCCAAGAGCAATTTAAAACCATTACCTATCGACTAGGCGCTTGAAAGTAATGTACAAGTCAAATTTCAGCCTATTTTGTCTACGTGTTCGCGAAAGATGAATTTTTTCATTTTTTTTAAAACTAAAACACTTGAGACAATTTTGGAACTGAACTGGAACGAAAAGATTTTGGAGTATGCAGCTACATTTATTGAAAAGGTCACAAATATTGTAACTTCGAGCTTTCGCAAATAAAAGAATCCGCGTGGAAATCCACTGGATGCTCCAGAACGATTCGAAACCATCATCAATCAACTCTAGAGGTGAAAAAATAAGGTGCAAGCCAAATTTCAGCCTATTTCGTAGATGAATTTTTTCATTTTTTCCTCAAAAATACTCAATCGCTGGAGAAAATCTTGTAATTGAGCCATCATCAAAAGATGTGCATTAATCGATTGAAAGACCTACAACAGACGATGAATTCGAGCTTATATGTAAGTGCTAGATTTCATTTTTCATCTTTTCACGTTTTTTCAAAAATAAAAGAAAAATTGGAAAATAAGAAAATCGGCTGGAGGCTCCAAAACAGTTCGAAACCACCAGAAATCGACTTGGGAGGTCGGAAATAGGGTAGAAAACAAATTTCAGCCTTTTTCGTGAATTTGATCAAATTTTGATTTAAACGAACCAAGATAAAATTTTTAAAAATTTATCAAAAATCGAAAAATGAATTTCAGCATCAGGAACTTTTTGCTGAAAGCACAAAAATGACAATAAAATTGCATAAAAATCAAATAGGTAACAGTCCTTGAAAATGAAGTAAGAAAACGATAGCTTTAAATAGCACAAAAACAATTTCAAAAATTGATAAAAATCGTCAAAAAGGTTGGAAATAACTTAAAAATCTATAAATCAACTTTTTCAGACGATAAAAAACTTGTAAAAAGAAATATTTTGGAGTTGTTAGAAAATGAGTAAAGTAAAGTAGGAATAAAACTGGAGCAAAATTACAAATTTCAATTTTAAAATTCATACATACTAAAAACTTATACAACGATGCGAAAGGTGCCCAAAATATTTATAAAGGAATTTAGAGTATACTTATCTACGTAACCAGAAATACAGGCAAAAGTGAATGTGGTAAAGTTTTTGAAAAAGGGGAGAAAATTGATAAAATATCCCACAAAACAAGGAACAAAATTGTGCAAAAAAATTCTGAAAAATGAAAAAATACAAAACATAAACTTTGCATGAAAATTGGAGGTTGTACATTTAAGTAAAAGTAGTGAAATCAACATAAAAAATTACTAAAATAATGTTCGTAAATATTTTGCATGAAGTACATACTAAAAATCATACGAAAATGTTTAAAATTATGAGCAAAAATATTCTGCAAAAATTGTTAAACATTTACGAAAATTAATCGAAAAAAAAAGTTGAGCCAACGATATCAGGTTTTCCCAGGCGGTCACCCATCCAAGTACTAACCTGACCCGATGCTGCTTAACTTCGGTGATCGGACGAGAACCGGTGTATTCAGCATGGTATGATCGTTGGCATACATTGTTAGCAGTTTCACAGTGGAAAAGGTACAAAAATGCAGGAAATCAGTAGAAAATAAAAAAAAATTGTATAAAATCCGTCGGAAAAATTGATTTACTGTTTTTCAAAACGCGAAAAATTCCCCAAAAAAATTGAAGAAAAATTAGCCTTTTCATAAAAAGTTATCAAAAACAAAGTGAAAATAAATAGGTACATTACTTACAACCTGTAAAAAAAACATAAAAATACTGATAAAATTGTCTAAAATATGAACGCAAAAAATGACAAAAATGATCCAAAAATCATTTAAAATTGAAGAAAATTAGCAAATGTGTATAATTTTATCCTAGACTTACTTATTTCTCCTCTATTATTGTACGTAGATAATAATTTTTCATGAATTTGAAGAAGTTTTTCGTAATTTTACTCAATTTTGATGACATTTCTTCAACTTCCTACAAAGTTTCAGCCATTTTTATCTAAATTTACCAGCTTTTCAATTGTTAATTTGAAATCAGCATCTCTGGAAACTCAAAAAACTGTATTGAAAAAAATACACGTTAAATAAAATTAATTTGTTTTAAACGGGCTCACCAAAGCTGAAAGTCAAATCTAGAATATATTTATTCATCCCTCAATGCTCAAGCGCTTCGTTAACGAGACACGAGCCATTTTTATCCCAAAATCTAGACATACGAAAATTTACCATTTCGTACAGTACGTAATCCACGCAGGATTCGTCATTCACAATGAATTTGATCCAGATAGAAAAGAAACTTCTCAATTACAAATCCGAAAGGTTTTTGAACACCACTTCAACACTACCTACACAAGGCAAAAAAATCAAGTTTTTTTTCTACTTAGTCTAAAATCAAAACTATCGTCTCGTAAGTACCTATCTAAGTATAAAAGTTGTCTCGTGTCAGGCTATATAAGCTATAGGTTTATATATAAATAGGAGAATAACAAATATACAGCTTAACTTTGTGCACGCGACGACACATCGAACGTTAATAATTTTAAAAGGATTACCATTCCAAAAACCCGAATATACATAGATGATTATTTGTAGGTACGTGGGGCCAAAAATATACATCATTATAGGAAAGGAGCGCGTTTCGGGCGTCGGGCCATTTTCATAAACGTAGATACACTTGGAATACCTACCTATACCCATTCAACAGCATCTTTACATCTCGAGACTTTTTTCTATTTCTCTTTTCCATAGGTACTATACGAGTATAATAGCATTGTTACAGAACGCATAAAGATAAGATATTACACGTGAGGTATGTATATTAATCGAGTTAACGCGAAACCACGTCCTTATCCTCTGGGTTAGGGGTTATAGGACTTCACGTCTGTCTGGCAGGTTCTGCCTACTATTATGGAAGACCAGTTGGTCATCAGCCTCAGGCCAAGGATACCATAATCGCAAATTATTATCATCCGGTTTTTATTTTTATATAATAATAATAATGTTCAATTAGAATAAAACATACATATGAAAAAATTCCCTCTCATCTTTAACTATGCAGTGCGAAAACCATAATCACACCACAAATATACGATATTTTAGGTGTTTAGTCGCGTCGTCTTCGTCGTAAAATTTATCGGAAAAATTATAAATAATAAGTCGCAGACAAATATCTCTCCCTGTGTATAGCTAATCGTTATATTTACTAGGAATTTTGTGTAGCTTTATCAGCCACGTCGAGCGTACCTATAAAGCGATCATCTACCTAATTTGACAAGAACTATACCATCGAGAAATCCATATAGACTCACCCTCATCCAAGCTCATATCTAATTCACTCAGACAAATAGATTTTTATAGCGATAGTATATAGGTACTTCGATTCATTAAAAAACCAACAACAATAAACGTCGTTTATACGGTCATCTTTAATATGAGCTAGGTAATAGATGTAGGGATTCGAATTAGCCAATCGGTGTATTAAATTGCTCAAATGTGCAATTTGTCTCCATCAGCGGCAGTGCTAATACGAGAGCATATAACGCCTATAACACTCGTAAGTAACGAGTACTGTATCCTTCTAGGTGGGCTTTCAGGTGTTGTTTCATAATTTCATTCAATGTGAGACGTTCTAACTCGAATATACGACTATTATCATATGGCGTGATCGTACTAAATGCTCGTTTAAAAACTACTTAAAATGCCGCATTTACTGCAATATAATATAAAATATATTTTACAGACGAGTATAATCAACCTACGATTATTTGATAACGCGTTCTCAACTTTTTATTCAAATGTGAAATGTAGATATCTACTTCAGAATCAACATTTTCAAAGGCTGATTGATGAATGTCTCGTCTATTTTTGATGTTTATTTATTTATCTCTCGCTTGCTAATCGCTCGGTGGACAAACTAGCGATTTTCTCCCTTAAAAACGTAATAATATTTTTACTTTGTTTTTGATAACTTTTTATACAAAAAGGTTAATTTTTCTTCAATTTTTTAAGAATTTTTCACGTTTTCGTGCAAATTTGGCAACAGTGTATCAATTCTTTTTTTATTTTCCAACGGATTTTTGGTGATTTTTTTTTTACAATTTTCTATTGATTTTCTGATGATTTCATGCGAATTTGTACTTACCTTTTCGACTGTGAAAGTACTGTAAATATTCGCCAACGATCATACCATGCTGAATACACCGGTTCTCGTCCGATCACCGAAGTTAAGGAGCATTGGGCCAGGTTAGTACTTGGATGGGTGACCGCCTGGGAAAACCTGGTATCGTTGACTCAACTTTTTTTGATTGATTTTTGTAAATTTTTAACAATATTTTTTTCAGGATATTCTTGCTCATAACCTTAAAATATTTTCATTCGATTTTTAGTACCACATACAAAATATTTATCAACATTATTTTGATAATTTTTAGTGTGCGTAGCACACTATTGGTTTCGCTTTGAGAAATTGAAATTTCAATTACAATGAATGTTTTCTTAAGCTATCCAACCGTTTTTCGTACCTATTGGACACCATTTGAGAATCATTAAGGCGGAGGGAATAGATTAATTTTCATTCAATTCGGATGGGTAATTGCTGAGTAATTGCAATTTTAGTTCATTATTTTAATGCATTAAATCCTAAAAAAGGGAAAAGGGGACTTGTAGAACACCTGCCGCTCATTGTACCCCGCTATACCCCCAGTCTATTCCATCACCAGCTGTGTTTCATTTTACCCTGTTACACCCCCGGTCTGTTAGCTGTAAATTCCAAGTGGGAGTGGTTTGGTGGGGCATTTAAACAAATATATTATTTTAATGCCCTAACCCTCGTAGTGAATTTGTGGCTGAGTGGTTAGGGCATGTAGGTAGGAATAGGAAATTTAGGCGCCCAGGTTCGAATCCCCGTGAGGTAAGTAGGTAGGTGACCGATTTTTCGTAGGAAAATTGGATAGGTAAATGCTTTGGAGTTACCTATGGAGTACATGATAATGGGGCAAAAATAATGCTGAAATTGAGTTATGAATTATGATATCATTTGCTAACTAAAAATTCATTTCATTAATTTTTTGTCCACCTATAGCCATAAGTATCTAGTAAGAATTACCTTGACATGAATAATTTTTAACTTTTTACTTATAATTTAAAAATTACTGCAAAATGAGTAATTAAACTGATTTTTGTACAATTGAAACATGTAATTTTTATTATCATGATTTAGTAAAAATTATTAAAACAAAATGAGTTTTACTATTGGTACCTATAGCAAAATTTATTAAAATGATAATTTTTACTATACGATTACAGTAAAAATTATTGAATGGGATCTGGTACTTAATTGTGCTAAATACCAGTATTTAGTTAAATTTTTTTGTAAAAATTACCCATATTTTTTTTCGTGTAATTTAGAGGCAATGCAAATTCTTAACATATTTTATAAGATTTAATTCTTAATTTAGAATAAAAAGCAAGTTCTGAAAATTGGTTTGAAAATTTATAAATTTGAAGACAATGGAAATTCTAAAAAAAATAATATGAAAATTTGTATTTACAATTAGAGACGCTGAGAATTCCAAAAATTGATTAAAAGTTCTGTAAGTTGCAGATAATGTGAACTTGAAAATTATATGAAATAAGTATTGTAATATTTATGAAGAAGATGAGAATTCTGAAAAATTGGAGGCAATGTGAATTCCAAAAATTGAGTAAACGTTTTACAATTTGTGGACAATATGAACTTGAAAATTGAATTTGAAATTTTTTAATTTAAAGACAATAAGAATTCTGAAAAATTATTCAAAATTTGACTATTTAGAGGCAATGTGAATTCTAAAAATTGATTGCAAACTAACTCAGCAGCAATGCAAAATTCTGAAAATTTTATTGAAAACTTTATGAAATTGTAGCGATGGGGAATTCGGGAAATTGATTTGAAATTTTGTAAATTTTATTATTTTAAAACAATGCAAACTATGAAAAACAACTAGAAATTTCTTAATTTAGAAGCAATACAAGCTTATAAATTATTCTGAAATACCTATTCATCATCTGTTATAGATCTTTCGTCCTTACAAGATTTTTTCCTGCGATTAAATATTTAAAAAAAAAAAAATTATAATTTTTGTACATCATGAAAATACGTTAAAATGGCTAAAAAAAATTTCAAAACTTTAGTCGAGTATCTTATGTAGATGTTAAACATCATTTTTTCAGCTTTTCTAGCGTTTTGTTTGAGAATTTTTTTTTATTGAATGATGAGTTGGTATTAGCTACCCAAAATTTACGAATCGATTTCTCTCTTAGAATCACAACAGAGTAACTTAGGAAAGTATTTGTATTTTTGTAAATATGAAAAATACTTTTCGGAAACAAAAAATGAAAATTTCTTTATCAAGAAAAAACAGATGGTATTAACTTCGTAACGTACGAGCTGGTATTTTAACAAAAAATTCATGAACGGAAGTTAATAATAGAGATTAGGGGGCAGATTTTTACTTTGCGATTCGAGGGTTTTATTTCAAATTGAAATTTCAACCCAAACACAATACGTAGGCGTAACTTCATTTTCACGTGGGTGAAATACGATTCCGAAAATAGCTCGTACAATAAAATAAGAATAGTTTTGAAAAAAAAGTGTAGTCAATCCTAGTAGGTAACTCTGAAATTTGAAAATAAAGTCTGGTACCTACCTTTATGCTCAAGTTGAACGGAAAAGACTCTAAAATTAAATTACATTATTTCGAGATTGAACTGACGATAAAGAAGTACATAAATTCTCTTATTTTTTTATAATAATTTTCATTATTTTTTTTTCTTCAAAAATATACTTACTTATTCTTTTGACAATTTTGAAAAATTTGCTTATTTTTGGTGAAGCAGTTGAAAAAAAAACAAGTGTGAGATGTAGTGTCTTCTTCTTCATAAAATGATGCGGATTTTTAAACTAGGTACCTATTCCTTTTTTTGAGACCTTCTCTATTTAGTCTAGTCTTTTTAGCAAAATTTCTAGTCGAACTTCGAAAAAATTGGGAGAAAGCTGAATTTCACATTATTTGTTCAGATTGGTCTCTAAAACAACCCGTCAAAAGTTGCACCCCGCAACTTGCCGGCTACCCCCGCAAGAGGTCATTAACCTTTGCCGATACTGGTTTTTCGGCTGGATCGCCAAAATGAAGGATCGGAGGATAAAAAGTGATTGAACCAAAAATTATTATACGTAAAATTTCCTGTAAGCATGACCAGTTCAGTTAGAATATATTTTTCGATTTTTGGTAAATTTTTGAAAATCAAATTTAGGCCAAAAATGAGAAAAAAATCAAAATTTTACCAAATTGAGCTATAAAGCTGAAATTTGGGACATATTCAATTTTTGACCTACCAAATCGATTGGAAACGATTTCAACCCGTTTTGAGGAGTTCTGGAGCCTCTAGCACATTTTTGAAACTTGAAATTCCCACAAAATTTCTTCAAAAGCAGTTGAAAAGCTAAAATTCATTATGTAAACTAATTTCAATACGCTAGGGATTCAACTGCAAGTGTATTTCATGTCGTTTTGGAGTCTCTAGCTACTTTTTGGAAATTACTGGAGCCTCCAGCAGATATTTCAATGCTCAAAATATCCATAAAAATTTACTTACAAGAGCTGTAAATCCAAAATTTACTGTGTATTCCAATTTATATACGCTATCAAGTCGACTGCAGGTTGGTTCAAGTCATTTTGGAGCCTCCAGAGATTTTTCGAAAATTCTTAGAGCCTCCAACAGATTTTAGACACGTGAAATTTCATAAAAAGTAGTTAAAATACTAAAATTTATTCTGTAATCTAATTTCAATATGCTATGAAGTCCACTACTCGTAGATTTCAAGTCGTTTTGGAGCCTCCAGCGACTTTTTGGCAATTACTGGAGCCTCCAGCAGATTTTTCAATGCTCAAAATTTCCATAAAATTTTACCAAACAGAGACACCCCATCTTTGACATTATTCTGAGGTGGATCGCAGGCAGTTTCAATCCGTTTTGGAGCCTCCAGCAAATTTTTAGAAACTTCTGTTTTTCAAAAAATGCCACAAAATCTATCCGAATCAACTTGCGACTTTTCAACTCCATTTGATGAAATTTTATAGAAATCGCAAGTTTCAAAAATTTACTGGAGGCTCCAGTAATTTTCAAAAACTCGCTGGAAGGCTACAAAACGGCTTGAAATCTACTCACAGTCAACTTCATAGCGTATTAAAATTAGTTTACCGAATGAATTTCCGCTTTCCAACTTCATTTGATGAAATTTGGTGAGAATTGCTAGTTTCAAAAATGTGCTGGACGCTCCAGAACTCCTCAAAACGGTTTAAAATCGTTTCCAATCGATTTGGCAGGTCAAAAATAGAATATGTCTAAAATTTCAACTTTATAGCTCAATTTGGTAAAATTTTGATTTTTTTTCTCATTTTTGGCCTAAATTTGATTTTGACTTTTAAAAATTTACCAAAAATTGAAAAATATATTTTAACTAAATTGGTCCTGCTTACAGGAAATTTAGCGTGGAATAATTTTAGTTCAATCACTTTTTTTCCTCTGACCCTTCATTTCGGCGATATAGCCGAAAAACGTAGATTGACAAAGGTTAATGACCTCTTGCGGGGGTTGCAGACAAGTTGCGGTGTGCATTTGTGCAACTTTGGTCAAAATATTTTCGAGTCTACTGTGAATCGAATTCACGTTTTAAATTGTCGATTTTCATTTTTTAAAACAATTTTTATAAAATTGACAACTTTACCCCCTTCTTAGTAAGGGTGAAATCGCCATTTTAAGAAAAGCTGAACGTGCAACTTTAGATCAATCTGAACAAATAATGTGAAATTCAGCTTTCCCCCAATTTTTCCGAGGTTCGACTAAAAATTTTGCTAAAATGACTGGACTAAGTGTCCCGTCCGTCATAAAATGATGCGGATTTTTAAACTAGGTACCTACCTATTCCTTTTTTGAGACCTTCTCTACTTATTTAATTTGAGCATTTGCACCAAAATCTGCACCAAAAATTGGTTCATTCAACATCAATAGATCTACTTCCTCTTTAATTTTAAGACTATCATCCGATTCACACAAAATACTATGTTTCGAGAAATGTGACACCTGCAAAATTCAAAAATGATAACAGACACCTAATGAGACACCCTGTATAAACATCTAATCTGCACCTACTTAAAACAACACATCGATTAACTCGTTATCCTATAATAGGGTACGATAACTTGGCAACTTGGCTAATCTATGAAAGATATAGAGAGACTCATCCGTATCCATGGCACAGAAAATTCCTGCACACTGAAACAAAAGACGATGAGCAGACTTTGGCTCGCAGCAATACACGTTGAAGAGAACACAGCATTCATTACGTCAATGACCCACAACGGAGCAGAAATCAGAAAAAACCACCAAAGGCGCTCCTCCTCCTATTGCCAATACTCCAAAGATAGTGAGGCTTTTCACCTTTATTTCCAGCAATTTTTAAAGCGTCTTGAGGGGGGGGGGGGAGTTTCTGCTAAAAAGTCACCATCTATAAGCATGAAAAATTCGCAGTAATTAGACACAATTTCCTTCTGTGGCCTTTTTTTTCATTCGTGTTATTTATTATAATTTTATTACGTCTTAATTGCTCGTTTACATTGGTTACCAAAATACAGAATCGGTGTTTTCGCACATCGTAAATCGTTCGACTAGACTATAGCCCGAGGTTTGAATACTTCCGGTCTTTAGTCTTTTACAGAAACTATTACTTACACATCGAACTCTAGCAGATAAATTATCTTTCTTTACGAGCGTGTGTGTGTATTTTTTTTTATAGTTATACGTGCACCAATGTTGGTTGTAATGTACATTGACTCTATAGAGGACTAGGTATAAAACATACAATGTTCGACGTTCTCGCGTCTCGAGCTGGTAAAATCGCGAATAATAATTAGCATACTACGTTTCTCGTCGATCGATCCAGCAGACACGCGAGAAATGTATTAAAAAATCCACCGAAGCAGGGAAAAAACTCGCTTCGGGCGTGTATCTCGAGATAGGTATAAGTAGTGGTACATTAACCGCAAGTTGAGCTCTCGACACTGTCAAGAAAATCATATCCATCTCGGGGTAATTACATACGAGCTTCGAAAGCACACTGCGGAGATCTAATTAAAATATCGAGCTGGCGAAATGTGCAAAATATTATCCTACTAGTTTACCTTGTCGTGTTACAATGTGTTAACATCAATGCACTCGTGCGTCGAGCCGCTCCTTTAAAAAAATGCAACTCTTTAACTAGTCATGCGATAAATGAGAAATTAAGATCCGCTGCAGGGATATACGATCTACTCAAACATAGACACTATATCCAGAGACTACAAATTATAATAATACGTTGTCAATGACGGAATCAATGTAGGTACCTAACCTATTATTGCGGACAACTTGTTGGAATACGTTAGTCGGTGTTTTTCAACAAAATAACCGAGCTAATTTCCCTTATAAATACAATGTATAAATTACACAGGACGAGCGAGAAAAGTTGTTTTTCCAGTCCATCATATTCTTTCTAATCTTCCTGTGTGTTATTATTCGGATCGGTGTTGGAGGTACATTTGATCTTATGGCTGTATAGTAATTCGGGTATTTTTCTTCATCGATGCCATCAATTTTAATTTTATACATTGCACATTACAAATATTTTATTATAAAATCGCCTACAACTGGTTTACATACGTATGATTAGCTGTTCTGTTACTGGACAGTGGACACATCTGATTAAGTGTATAGGCTACCTACCATTTTACAAATTCGATTAGCTAATGGATTATTTTCATTTCAGTTCTAGGAGGTATATGTTGGACGAAGATGACGAATAAAAAAGGCTACTGCAAGGAAATCCTAAAGAATAACATATCGCAGGAAAACTGCTGCAGTGAAACAGATGCCAGCACAGCGTACACTGCAGAAGATTACCGCCCTCAATTGTTGTTCTTCTTGCGAGCTATGGGCGATGGTGTCCCTTGCAAGCCCTGCAAAGGTACAGACGAGCACACAAGCTCCTATATCTAGATCTAGATCTTTAAAGTTGGTATTTTTTTTCTAAAATTTTATCTGCCTACTTGAACAGAAACTTGCGAAAGTCTACAATGCGAAGTTGGAAAAAAATGCGTCGTTAAACAGGACCGGCCAACTTGCATTTGTGCTCCGAAATGTAAACATCAGAAAAATACCAAAAAAGGTCCAGTCTGCGGTACAGATGCCAGAACTTACAAGTCGTTGTGTCGTTTGAAGAAAAGAGCCTGCAGAACAAACGATCAGACTTTAAACGTCAACTACTACGGATTATGTCAAAGTAATCATCGCTGATTTTATTCGTAAACGTTGTAGGATTTTTGGCGATGAACGAAAAAATCAACCCGAAACGAAATTCTCTCTAACGAACACTTAAAGGGTTTCGAAAAAAATAACGTCTAGACAATTGAAAAAAATAATACTCGTAGGATACGGAGGCGTTTTATTTATCGAGGCGGAAATACTATTAAAATCTAAATAATGCATGTTTACGTTGGTGGGATTAAGAAAAAAGGTTATAAAAATTGTTTGCTAAATATATAGGTTTAGGTAAGTATTCTTCCAGTGAAAAATAACCTACCGAAATTGGCAAACAATAAATTCAGCAAGGGGTGTGTAAAAATATTTTTCTAAGACCGTTATAAGTAATTTATAAATGAATATGTTGAGTTTTGGATGAATGTGCCTAATGGACGTTGAAAGACATACTTACCTACTGATTGAATTCAACATAACAATATGGGTTTTTTGCGCTTCTCTCCCCGCCCCCTTGTTGAATTTTGTGGGAAAATAATTACCATTTTTGATTTTTTCTCAAGTCCAAAATAAGTGGAACACTGAACAGCCTTCCGAAGTTGAAAAAGATCAGAGAAATTTAATTTATGCAACAAGTACATAGGTACCTACTACCTAGTACCTACCTTACAAATGTGAAAAAAAATTATTGATGATTTTCAATTTTGTAATAGAATTATTTTTCCAGTGATCTCTGGCTCTATTTCAAAAAAAAGTTTCCTGGTTCCATACAATGTTTGTGTCCCTATGCATAAGATAAGTACTTAGTCCCTGAATCTTGGAAACTGCAAGAAACACCAGTTTTTTTGGTCAACTTTCCAAAAAGTTTTATTTTTTTGCCAAAATTGCAAAAAATCCTACTTTTTTTATGAAAATTGTCAAAAAGTTTTGTTTTTTTGCAAAGAATTCCAGAAAAAACTGTTTTTTTGTAAAATTTGCAAAAAAACGCACAGTTTTTTGCAATAAAAATTACCAAAAATCTTGATTTTTTTTCCAAAATTGCAAAAAGTCCAATTTTTGGTAAGAAAATCCATGTTTTGTCAACACTGTCAAAAAAAACTTTTCTAAAAATCAAAATTGCTAAAAAGACTACTGTTTTTGGCAAAATTGCAAAAAATAATTTCCAAAAATTATTCTGAACAAAAAATCTAATTATTTGACAAAAATGCAACATTGCCAAAAAGTTTTATTTTTTGCAAAAAATTCCAAAAAAAACTTTTCAAATTAAATTTGAAAAAGTACCGTTTTTAATCAAAATTACCAAGAATCTTGATTTTTTCCAAAATTGCAATAAATCTTATTTTGTGGTAAAAAAGATCCATGTTTTGTCAATACTGTCAAAAAAACATTTCTAAAAATCAAACTTGCTAAAAAGACTACTGTTTTTGCCAAAATTGCAAAAAATTGTTTTTCTGGTCAATGTTTTCAAAAAGTCTTACTTTCTGTCGCAAAAATCCAGTTTTTTTTTGTAAAAATTGCAAAAATTTTTCAATTTTTTAATCAAAATTAGGTATGTTAACCAAAAAAGCTAATTATTTGAAAAAATTGCAAAAAATCCTACTTTTTTGTAAAAACGCTGAATCGTCAAAATTGCCAAAAAGACTAAAAGAGTGGTTTTTTCGCCACAATTGTAGAAAAAGTAGCATTTGTGTTGTTAAAAACAGCTATTTTGCCAAAATTGTAACTTTTTTTTCAAATCAAAACTTCTAAAAAAATTTTTGTTTTTTTTTATCAAAATTTCTAGAAATTTCAAACATTTTTGTTCGTAAAAAATCTAAAATTGTTAAAGTTGCACAAAATCTGTTTCTTTTTTAAAAAAATCAGAACTACCCAAAAATTTGTTTTTGCTTCTAGGTAAATCTTGTTTTTTTTTGCCAAGATTGCAGAAAACCCTTTTTTTTGTTCAAAATTTCCTGCAAGTCGAGCTGTGTTCATGGCAAAAGATTTGTTTTTTTTGGTCACTATTTTCAGAAAATATGGTATTTTTGTTGTTAAAAAACAGCTATTTTACTAAAATTGCTACTTTTTTTTCAAAAACAAAACTGCAAAAAATATTTGTTTTTTTGCCAAAATTGGAAAAAACCGCTTATTTTGTAAACATTTTTCGCTTTTCCAAAAATGTCTTGTTTTTTCCAAAATTACAGAAAACCCGTTTTTAAAAATCTGCTTTTTTTGGTCAAAATTTTCAGAAAATGTGGCATTTTTGTTGTTAAAAAACAGCTATTTTCCCAAAATTACTACCTTTTTTTTCAAAAACAAAACTGCAAAAAATATTTGTTTTTTTTGCCAAAATTGGAAAAAAACACTTATTTTGTAAACATTTTAAATAATTCTATAAATTTTTGTTCGTAAAAAATTTTATTGTAGAAATTGCAAAAAATCTGTAAAGTTACCTGAAAAATCGTTTTCGATTTTCCAAAAATGTCTTGTTTTTTCCAAAATTACAGAAAACCCGTTTTTAAAAATCTGCTTTTTTTGGTCAAAATTTTCAGAAAATGTGGCATTTTTGTTGTTAAAAAACAGCTATTTTCCCAAAATTACTACCTTTTTTTTCAAAAACAAAACTGCAAAAAATATTTGTTTTTTTTGCCAAAATTGGAAAAAACACTTGTTTTGTAAACATTTTGAGTAATTCTATAAATTTTTGTTCGTAAAAAATTTAATTGTTGAAATTGCAAAAAATCTGTAAAGTTACCTGAAAAATCATTTTTGATTTTCCAAAAATGTCTTGTTTTTTTGCTAAAATTGCAGAAAATCCCTTTTTTTGTTCAAAACTTCCTGGAAGTCTTGCTATGTTTGTGGCAAAAAAGCTGTTTGTATTTATCAAAATTTACTGCAAAAAAACTGTTTTTTTATTTTCATCAAAAATCCTGATGTTTTGAAAAAATTGCTAAAAGACCAATTTTTTGTAAAAATCAACAGAAATACTTTTTTTTGTCAAATTTGCCAGAAAGTCTAGTTTTTTTTGCCAATGCCCTAATAAGACCTTTCTTTTCCTGTCATAATTTCTTACTTCATGTTTACTAAAATGGCAAAGAAATCAAATTGCGGAGGAAGCGCGTTTTATGAAAAAATTGTCTGAAAGTTTTACTCTGTTACTAAAATTTTAAGAAATTCTTTACATATAAAATTGGGCAACTAAAAATCGATTCGTGTATTATACTCCACCTGTTCAACGAGTTTATCCACTTCACAAACGGTAAAC
The DNA here is from genome assembly GCF_950023065.1 of Planococcus citri. NCBI lineage: Eukaryota > Metazoa > Arthropoda > Insecta > Hemiptera > Pseudococcidae > Planococcus > Planococcus citri. The sequence continues at coordinate 56,859,382 of NC_088680.1, read as the reverse complement.
TTTTGATTATTTTGATTTTTCAATTTTAAAAAAAGCTGGCCAAAAACCCACTTTTGAGGTGGGTCATTCCATGTCAACTCAACCAACGTATTTGGGTCATGTCCTTCGATTTTGCTAAAAAAATTTTTACAATATCTACCCACCCAGTAAGTAAGAAAGCCGCAATCAGTTTGGTCCCAGCCCCCTCAGGGGGCGGGTATTTGAAATGTTTAGATGAATTATGACGAATACCTATCTAAATTCAAGACCAATATAGGGAACTGAAATTATTAAATTCATGTCGAAACATTTTCTTACGATGAAAGTGAAATGATTATTTTCTATACATACTGAATTTAATCACAATTTTCCCTCTGCATTTCAGGTTCCTGCCAAAATGTAAAATGCCCCGCAGATAAATCCTGCGTCCAAGATCAAAACTTGAATGCCCATTGCGTGAAATGCAATTTCTGTTCTAATCGAACTCCATCCAATCCTCGAAGAGTTTGCGGTATCGATGGCATAACATATCGTAGCGCTTGTCATCTTCGACAAATTTCTTGTCTCAATGGTCGGTCCATTACTACAGCATACGAAGGCCGTTGCAAAAGTACGCTTTTAAATTAACCCAATATTAAATTTTTTTTCGATAAACATTGCCTTTTACACATTAGTATCTTTCATCACTAGGCAATGCAAGTTGTAAAAATATCCGGTGTCCTCGCGGAGAGAAATGCCTAATGCATAAAGCTAGCAATTTACCACGTTGCGTATCTTGTTCCGAGTGCCCAAAATGGAAAACAGCAGCAGCCATACGTAGAGAAATGGGAGGTCCGATTTGTGGCACTAATAATCAAACCTACGACTCGTGGTGTTTTATGGTTGAAGATTCTTGTCGTTTAGGATACGTAGTCGAGACACAATTTGCCGCATCATGTCAAACAGGTACATATAGCCAAACGATTAAAAATAACAATTATTCCATTTGAGATTTAATACGTATTACGAACTTTCTGTTGCAGGAAATAAATCGTTAGAATTTTTAGATAATTCGGTTATGGGCAAATTTGGGTGAATTCGAAGACACCAGTTTCGTTCACAGTCCCACCTGTAATTTAGTCTATTTGTACATTAGTAGAAGATGTAATTTTAAGCAATAAGTTTAGTATAATTATCTACATTCATCGATTAATAATTTATTTTCATTAATAAAATTTAAGATCGGATGTTTCTAAGACTTGAAATCAGAAATCCAAAGCTTTAAAATATATTTTAATCGATCTAGGAAATGTGGGTTTGTCGAAGAATATTATTATTCTTCGTACAAATACCTAAGTGTAATTTTGTTCAGGTATTCATTTCACAGCTATAGTTATCAAAAACACTTCGAAAAACTAATCTTAATTATAGACAAGACAAACGTTCATCGGAAATAAAACTTGTAAAATATATTCACTTAAAAACTACTTGTTCACTACACCAACCTTACTCGCAACATAAAACTTAAAATCTACATTTATAATAAAATGAGAATGAAAAAATAAATAAGGCAACATTTTGCGTTTTAAAAAATGATAAAACACGATAAAACGACGATTAACGTCATAGAAGTATTAAAACTTGACGAGTTCAAGAATGGTGACAATTACTGGCAGTGTACACCGAAGATACTCTTGTTATTCGCACGATATTGGTCAACGGCAGATTGTAAGGCTTGAATGTAATTATTTATAGATTTCTTCTCCGATTTCGAATACGAAGAATATGCTAAAAATGGAAGTTTACGTAATATTCTCCCACTCAATCCATCGCACGATCTGTAAGCAAATATAAATTTTTAAAAAATTGAAGAATAAATTCTAAAATGTTCCGAGTAGCCTGATATGCAACTTACTTAGCTACTTCGAATAATTCTCGACTAACGGTAAAATTAACGTCGCTTTTTTCTTCAGATTCAGATAAACAATCTACAGATAAAAAATCTATTTCGGTTTCCAACTTGATTAAGTTGACCTGTAACGGAAAATTGCATTATGACGTTGGCCGGCGATACTGTAAAAAACATCTGATAAATAATCTTACTCTGATTAATTCTTTCAAACACGATACAAATATCTCATAAATGGCGCGTTTCGATGGCGGTCCAACGTAAATTTGTAAATCAGCACGATCGACGAAAGCTACGTCGATGGCACTTTTTAAATTCGATGTAGTTAAAATGAGCACATTCGGATACCTGCAATAATATACTCGATTATAAAACGCTGTTTTTCGCTCGAATAATAAAAATGAATAGAATTTCACCTTCGTATCTGATCTAGCTGCGTTAGAATAGCGTTTACTACACGAATCGAATCCGAAGGTTCGGCACCGTTCATACAAGCATTTCTAGCATGAGTTAAACTTTCTATTTCGTCGATTAAAACACACACCAAAGATTCGCCGTATTCTAAATGTTCTTTGATTTTTGAAAACATCTGCATCACTAATTTTCCACTCTGAAAGGAACAATACCACAGTCAATTAGAACGAAATGAAAAGAAAATGTAAAAAAATGAAGTATTACCTCCGAATAATATTTAGAAAATAAACTATGGCTATTTATTTCGATGAATTCAGCTATCTTGTAATTTTTCTTCAATCGGATGGATAATTTTTGAGCTAATCCTTTACACAAAGATGTTTTCCCCGTTCCTGGTGGACCATACAGTAATATAACACGATTCCACGAGATTACATTCGTGTTTACTTTATATTGAGAGAATATCATCGACGTGCTGGCATAATCTAACAACTAAAACAACATAGGGACACTTTAAAATTACGAATAAATTAACATTATGTTGATCGATTGAAATATACTCACGTTTTCTTTGATATTATTGTCGTATATTAAATTCTCCCAAATGCCATGAAATGAAACATGAGGTAAGAGGCAGTAATTCGCAGCTGAGATTGTTTCATTATCGCCATCGCTGGATATATTCAATTGTTCACTTTGTATTTCTTCTTCTTCCAAACGATACGTGTGAAATTGTAAACTAACTTTGTCTAGCGATAAATTCGTTAGATTTTCTGGATCCTGAAACGATCGAACGTTACATGAATAATAATTGTGGTTCGAATTTGATACGAACATATCTTGATAAGTAGTTTATTCTTACCAAATTATAATTATGAGCTAATTCGGAACTTTCACTAATCTTTACACTGATTATGTTCTTCTTGAGTATATCTGAGGTGAATTGGACGGAAGTCATGGATTGGCCAGGACGTACTGAACCGAGGTCTTGCAGTTCTTGGTCCACCAAACACTCCAGATCTTTAGCTTCCACATTACTTCAATATGAAAATTGAGATTATAACAAGGTTGTATAAACATTCTTATAACGAAAGTAAACTTCTCAAATAACTATATTAAAAATTAATTACCTATTCGAGTGTTGTATAACTTCAACATGAACAACGCACTTCATTTTCATCTCGACAATTTGATAACACAGAATGATGCTCGTATAGAAAGAACGTTGAACTTGAAATAGGAATTTGAATATTGCTCGCTGGTACAAATGCACATTACCACGAGTTGTGATAACCCCTTCCTGTTATTTTACAATAAAATTACTAGAAATTCGATTAGAATTCTAAGAATTCCAGAAAATTGATGACTCAAAAATGTTGCAATGTTTTCTTTTTGGTGATAAAAATCTTGAACAAAAAGCGCGCCATTTTTCTCGGAAATTGTTTTTTAGCTTATCGCATTAACTGGTACGACAAGTTTCGTAAGGTAATTTCGTAATTTGTACTGTAATTACAACGAATTTACAATTTTGACTTTAAATTTGTAATTTAAAAAAATAAAAATAAATTATAAATTTGAAACAAATGCAAGGAAAAGTACTAAGTAGAATGATGATATTTTTCTTTTCATCTTTTAAAATCATTTTTAAAATGATTTTCCATTTTATTTATCATCACTGATGGCTGATGCCTGATGCAGAATAATTTCAAGTTTGACGAGAAACGACGTAGTTATTAGTTTCAGTTTGGTTTGGTTTGGATTTGGATTTTGGACTTCGGTACCATTTTCTATAATATCTCAATTCTGATGTAATTGAATTTTAAATTCGAAAACAAACTATTGATTGAATAATAGGTAATCTCATGGTAATCTTCAAAAATTCACTCCTTAGTTGAGAATTTTCAATGAAAAGTCGTGAAAATTGAATATTGATCAATTATACGATTATGTCGAGCATTTCAAGCAAACAAAAAAGAATAAAAAAAAAAAAAAATAAAACGTATATACTACGTAGTATGTATATATTTCATTTATCTTTTTCAAGTTATAAATGAACGAGCCTTCATTTCAATTAATTTGATGAGAAAAAATTACTACGACGAAGATACAGATCAATTTCATTTCATGTGAGTTCAGAAGACTAACAGTAACAAATCAGTTTTTTTTTTTCAATAAACCAATATGAGTTGAAACTGTTGAAAGAAAAAATTTCTGGCAAACAAATTTGTATTCTTTCCTTTTTTTTTCGATAGAACAAAATAGGCTGCTAAAAAGTAGGTAAAGTTTAATCTCAAATGCCAGTATCGTCTACTCAACTCATCTATTTTTTTCCCCATTCAAAACGTATGATAAAATCTCATCAAAAAATAAAAAAATATTCAACCACACAACTACTCAATTCAGATTAATTTGGATTCAGACATGTTCGTCGTTGATATCGAAACGTGATGAAAATTTTGAAATCATCCAAGTGTCCTTCGGTAAGATTTTACTTTGATTGGTTTCTGTTTCTAAGCGTAGTTTAAAGTTAGATGAGAATGAAAACAGATACGGTTCATTAAAGACATTTCATTTATCGAATGAAATATAGGTCTAAATCGTTCGGTCTAACTTATTACTATTTCATCGAATCACCGATGCTATTATCCTGGTATGATTCTCGATAAATTAATTATACACACAATTGCATATTCAAACCATTCACTTCATCGATCGTATTCTTCATGCATTTCTAATCCGTATACTCAGTTATTCTAATCATTCTCGGAAGGTAAGGTAGGTACAGGCAACGAACACGCGTAAAATGTTAAACAACTAAGAAGACGAGTTAACCCTCCATAAACTTCAAAACGAATACGCGATAGTTTGTAGACTTACTTATTTACCCTACCTATGTGTACATATTTCTTCTAAGAAATTTTCCTAAAAACCCCTACCATGCAGAGTCGCGACTGTTTTTTTTTTACACGCAACCCTCAGAAAACATTTGCTCTTCTGTAATGTTATTTTTTCTTTTTTTTTTTGCCTTACAAGACATGCATTTAAATTCAAACTGTATGGCTATTAACATTCTAAACTAGTAAACACGTCGTTATAAAGTAAAAAAAGAATAAAGGTTTTGAATGTGATAAGCCTCTAAGAGAGTAAGGAATGGCGAAAGATTTGGCTATGCTCCAACGCGTAAAATGTTCATTTAAAAGAGGGAAAATTCGCCTGCTTTTTACTTTGGGATAAATATATTATCCGGTCTTTCTTTATCCTATCGTCGGAGAAGAATGTCTACCAAAAATCATCTCCGGGGAGATACAAGCCACCACCACCGTTTGGAAAAGTTGAAACAGCGCCATGTCAGTGCTTTTTGTAAGGTGTATGTTCTTTAACATTTTATCTCTTATTTTTTTTTTTATGGACTTACAAGAATTAAAAAAAGGGGTTCGTAAGTTTGCCGCGTCTCTCGCGCCGTAATTAATTATGAAATTTTTAATTATATCAAATTTTTTGACTCTAATTTATGATCATATATCATTGCCACGGGGATGCTGTGCGGCGCCTCCGCCCGTACCGCACCGTGTCGTTGAGATTTACGTGCTGCTTTAATGCACCGGTGTACCTGCGGAATTTATTATAGCATTTCGCTCTCCTTATCGTCGCGTCATTTGATGATGTTAGCCCTTTTCTCTTCAACGGGCACCCCCCCTTCCCACCCCCCACAGTTCTTGCCGCCTTTGCTGACGTGTATAATGTTGTACGTACGTCAAACGATGATGTGTAAAGTTAGTTTGATGGAGTTTTCTCGTTGTGGAATTCGTTTATTTAAGCGTTTCCTTTTAAAATTCACTTTCGTGCGTGATTTGATTTAAGGTTTCTTTAAGGATAATTGATGATATTTTCTTGCCGTTTAATTAATGAACCATTATCAATAAAGTAACTGTGTTAAATTCCATTTAATCGAGTTACACCTGTTTTATACCCTGCTGATAAGAACAACTGTTTTTACACCCTGAGTAAGGGTTTCATTGTGAAATAAACCTTGATGGTCTTGGTATAGATAAAAATTACGTTATGATGATTTTTTTTCCTCAAGTTGTTAATAAATGGAACTTACGTGTAGTACCTAAGTACATATTATAAGGTGCGTAGTTTGCAAAAATAAGACAAGGTTTTCGAGAAAAGTTACAGAAGTTGTGCAAATGCGGGTATTGAAAAAAAATTGAGGGCTTAGGAGGTATGTAAATGGATGGTTTCAGTTCCAGAATATTTCTAATCCCCGAAAGAACATCTTAAAAGTATACTCCATGTACCTAGTTCTCTAATCTTACTTCCAGCAAGGTTATATTTTCATGGACTTATCATTGCACCGCTCTTGCTCGCTTTTATTTTTTTTAAGCTGACCAATTTCTAGTTGATGAAAATTAACTTCAATACTCGTAAATCACTAAATCCTACCTGGTAGTACGACTTCAGGCATCAAATTTTACATGAATATGTAACTAAAATCTTTTATTGGTGTAAAAAAGATTGAAAATCCAGGACAAGTTGATGAAATGTTTTTAAAAAATTTAAAGTTTAATTGAATACATAATGCAAAAACATTTACTTATAAAATGAAAAATTGATATTTACTCGTACTTGAAAATTATTGAGAATGAAATGAATTGTTCATGAAATAGGTGTAAGTAGGTATTGCAAAAAAATCTCAAAACGGATTTCAAAAATACAATGGGCACAGAAAAACCATTGAAAATCACAAAAAATTAATAAAATACTTCAACAATTTTCACTAGAATTTGCGAAAAAAAAAATTCAGGATATTATACCTATGCAATTTCAGATATTATGCTTTTCGGTTTCCATTCAAATTTAGACAAATTTTCATTAATGTCATGTACCTAGGTATATCTAAGAAGTGAGGGGTATGTTTAAAGAACAATAGTCCTGAAATGAGATTTTACAAGAGACTCAAGTAACATTGAAAAATCGCCTTTGGGAAGTTGAAATTAGATTTAGTTTATGTTTATTGTCCTCCAAATTTACCAAATAATCAAAAAATGCGAAGTTTTTTTTTCGAATTTTGAAAATATGTAAGTATTGCATGTTATTCTTTGAAATTGTGGGTACTTGCTATAGATAGGGCTGTTCTTTAAACAAAAGCCTCGAAATATGCAATAATTGGATTGAAAAAAAAGCAATAAAGTCTAAATTTAATTTTAAACTTGATAATTTCTTCATTGTCTTCGTGAAATTCAATTTTCAAAAATTGAATTGAAAAATGTTCCTCAATTTTGGACTATGGTTGTTTTTAAATGATAGCCCCAAAGTAATTTTATCATATTTTAGTCAAAATATATCTGCGTCACGCCTTACTAAAAATCATTGGTAATCAATCAAAAAAATTTCAGGTAATTTGTCAAAAGTTGGTGATAATTTATCAAAAATTACACGTCATTTACCAGAAATTACACGTCACTTACCAGAAATTAAATTAAATACTGATACTTAACGAGAAATTACGGATAATTTACCCAAAAATTACAGATATGTAATATACCAAAAGTTACAGGTAATTTACCAGATATTACAGGTAATTTACCAGATATTACAGGTAATTTACCAGAAATTAGGTAATTTACCAAAAATTACACGTAATTTACCACACATTACAGGTAATTTACTAAAAATTACACGTTGTCAATTACCAAAAACTACAGGTAATTTACCAAAAATTACAGGTAATTTACCAGACAGAAATTACAGGTAATTTACCAGACAGAAATTACAAGTAATTTACCAGACAGAAATTACAGGTAATTTACCAGACAGAAATTACAGGTAATTTACCAGACAGAAATTACAGGTAATTTACCAGACAGAAATTACAGGTAATTTACCAGACAGAAATTACAGGTAATTTACCAGACAGAAATTACAGGTAATTTACCTGACAGAAATTACAGGTAATTTACCAGACAAAAATTACAGGTAATTTACCAGGAATTACAGATGATTTACCAAAAATTACAGGTGATTTACCAGAAATTACAGCCTACAGGTGATTTACCAGAAATTACAGGTGATTTACCAGAAATTACGGGTAATTTACCAAAAAATTACGGGTAATTTACCAAAAAGTTACGGGTAATTTACCAAAAAGTTACGGGTAATTTACCAAAAAGTTACGGGTAATTTACCAAAAAATTACCTGTAATTTACCAAAAAATTACCTGTAATTTACCAAAATATTACGGGTAATTTACCAAAAAATTACGGGTAATTTACCAAAAAATTACGGGTAATTTACCAAAAAATTACGGGTAATTTACCAAAAAATTACGGGTAATTTACCAAAAAGTTACGGGTAATTTACCAAAAAGTTACAGGTAATTTACCAAAAAATTACCTGTAATTTATCAAAAATTACAGGTAAATGGTAATTTACCAAATATTGATAGTAATTCATTTTATCTTGTCAAAAAAATAAATTTACCAAAGATTGCTGGTAACTCACCAAAAATTACTGGTAAATGGTAATTTACCAAAAATTATAAAATCAAATATTTTATTTTGCAAATAATTTACCAAAGATTTCCAATACAGTAATAATTTCACGAAATACTAAATACTACCAATAATTTTTACAGTTGGACATTATCAAATTTTTCCCATATTTTTAGCTAAAAGTCTAGCTTTAATGATCCGTACTTTCTTCTCAATAAAATAGGTACCTATATGCTGCAAGAATCACGGAAAATCCGTCTAAAACAAATAAAATAAAATCGAAACATTTGTGCGTGAGTTATTTATCTTTAGTACTCAGTAGGTATAGGTTGTAAAACTTCAAAAAATGTTATCTCAGTCAATTAAAATTTACAGGTAGGTACAAAATGTATTTTCGTCACGCGAATTTTGAGCATCATTGTCATATCGTATAGCGAGAAACAGCGTAAGTTTGCATTATTTAGAAAAGGAAATGTCCCTCGTATAGTATACTCGCGTATATATATAGGACTTTCTCTCTTAAACTGACAATGAGATAGATGATCATGTAATACATTACGCGTACACGGCCTGGTGCACTCTGTAACAGCAAAGTCATCTAATTTCAACCCCTAACTCAAACGCCTTCTTTCGATTCGCAGTCGAGAAAATTACGTTTTTATAACGTTCTTTTCTAAATACGTTATTTTATTCGAAACGGTTTCGCGGGGGGGAACAGGCGCGAGGCGCGAAAAACATCTTCGACGACGATATTTAACAAAAGGCGAGATTCTTAGATGACAAATACCATCACATGTATCAAGTGTCCAACTTTTTGAAACGGCAATAAAATAATAATTTCGAGTCTACGAGCGAACGAAGGTGATAATCTGATAAGGACGGTTTGAAAATCCACTTGGCACGAAATAACCGGCTTCCAATAGAGAATCTAAATCCTGGTGGAAATTAAACTCCGTAAAAGGTAATAAAAGTTCGAAAGTTTGCTACTTAATCATAGTTATAAAGTTTAAAGCATATTGCCTCTAGTCAGTGTGCTTTTATCGTCACGCACACAACTTTTGTTCTTAAATTCTACTGCCAATCCTTTTGGGGAATTAAATCTAATTTCAGCAATTCTTATAGTCAGATTTTTAAACGATTGATTTCGGTAATTCTTCGCAGATATGACGGCCATACTGATGAGCGTTAATCAAACATTACCAACCGACTCTTCCTGCTTGCGAGAGCTTCAACGTTGTTCTGTTGGTTCGTTAGCTTTTAAAAGTTAAAACGAGAACGTGGCTAGTTGAACAAAAATGCCAAAGTTTTCCGTTAATTTTCTTCAACCGACGTGTTTTACTAACAAAGCAGTCACGAATAAAAGCGAAAATTTCCTTATTGATGGATGGTGGACAATAGATTTCAATTTAGATCGAAAAACTATTTTATGTCTCGTGTCTCGATAGCTGCGTTTTTTTTTGCTTTTTTTTTATCTTCCTTATTTTTTATTTTCACGTTTTATAAACTCTACGATGCAATTCATCGTCGCCACCCATTTCTTTACCTGCTGCGCTGAAAACACACGCCTTTACAAAGCCACCAGCTTAGGCGTGAATTTTCATTTTTCAATGCGCTCTGTCTGCTGTGCTGTTTTGTCTTCGCTCTTCGCGTCTCTTTTTACTTTAATTTCTCTTATCCAGGAAATTACTTGTTGAATTTCTCCCCTGCTATAGCAGTCTTTCTGGTCACGTCTATGTCAACAAAGTGGCGCGTTAATTTATCCAGACACTGTAAACAAAGAGTCCATGTTGCTGGTGTTGTTGCGATTATAGTAATTAATGGATGTTTATTCGAGACAAGTACATTTTCCAGCACCGAACTGATCCACTCTAACACTGCAAGTTTTGCTTACTCAATCTCTCTAAAGTAATGTTGTGTCAAAGCTTAACTTGGTACATGGCAAGTGTTCATGTCCAGCTATAGTTTATTTTAAATAAGTAGGATGCTTTGGTATTGGAAAGACAGAAAATGCACATTATACTTACCCGAAAAAATGAAGTGAAACACGAACCTATTAGCTATATTTCAATTCCAATACGAAATTGAGAAAGTATAGGTAGGCTACCTGTCTAATACCAAAATGAAATAAAATGCTCGATAAACTTCTCAAAAATGACAAACAACACAAATGAATACCCATCTAAAAATGAGAAGAGTTGGCTAAAATGGCATTACAGGAATCACATTAATAATTTAGGGTGAAAAACTATGAATAAAACGCGTCGCAATAAAATGCACTGACACAAAAAAAGTGCACCCTAGGGAAATTTTGGAATTTATACTGTCACTCAGTGTATTTTTGATGATTTCATTTTAAACTTAAAAAACAAGGGTGAACTTAAGTAGGTAGACTCGTGTTGCTAAGAAAATATTTTCCTTCGCAGCTTCCTTGTTTATTCTTTATTTTTTCAACCCTTGTGCATTATCTATGCGCTTTTTTTACGAACCCAATTCGTATTTTTACAACTTTTTAATGATCGAAAAAGTTTTCTAATTGACAGGAAAATCGATAAAAAAATAAAATAAATACGTATCGTGCAATTAGATTTGACTAAAATGTCAAAATTACTCAAAATGACGATAAAAATTATTTCATAAACCTGAAGTGCATAAGAACCGGGCTGCTCACACACATTTTTTTTCAACTTTAGTAGGTGAAAAAAGTTTTAAAAATAACCAAAAAAGTTACAAGACCCGAACAAAATATTTTAATGCAAAAAAAATTCAGAAAAAAGCCAGAACATTTCAATGAGACGTTGCCCTTTTAAACAAAAATTCGGTATTTTTGAGAATTACTGAAAAAAATGACACCTCCAAATTTTTGTCAAAAAAAAATACTGTACATTTCAAAACTTTTTTATATACCAAACATGTGTACCGATATTTCAAAAGGGCCCATTCGGTCAGTGCCGAGAAGGGTATCGATTTTATTTTTCAAAAATCAAAATAAATTTCCAGTGTTCTCCGGTGGATCTCAACAGTGTTTGAGTGTGAAGCTATCCATGAAAGCTTCACATTCGCGCGCCGTTTAGATCAATTGGAAAACTTTGGAAGACTGTGCCAATTTTTGAAAAATAAAATCTACACCCTTCTTGGCACCGACCGAATGGGCCCTTCTGAAATATCGGTACACACATCATGATTTCGACAATTTCAGCAAAGGCCAGAGCTTTTTTGAGAACTTTTGGAAGAAAAGTAAAACTCTTAAGTAATTGGAAAAAATTTACTTTTTAAAATTATTTTTAAAAAAATGAAAATAAATTTTTATTTCGAAAAAAGCAAGATTTTTTAGCAATTTGGTAAAAAGGGAGCATTTTTTCCATTTTTAGCAAAAATCAATGCTTTTTGGAAAAATTTTGTCAAAATAGATAGTGATTTTTGCAAACTTTGGTAGGTAACTAACATTGAAATTTTTTCAAATTTAATGTTCATTTAATTGAATTGATCATGTTTACAAACGAATGGAATAATTTACAAACGAAAACGGATCGATTAATTTACGATTGATTCGGTTTTTGTGAAACTATGTATTGTATAGAAATTGATCTGTTTTCAAGCAAAGTGAATCGAATCGAATCGAATCATTTACAACCAATTGGCGATTGGACAAATTGATTAATTTCTATGAAAATCACTCGCAAACGAATTGATTAATATGTAGTTGATGAATCATTTGCGAACGAATTGAATTTTCTAGTGAATCATTCGCGAACGAATTGAATAATTTTTGGTAAATCATTCGTGAACGAATTGATTCGTATAAGGGATTCGTTCACGAACGAATCGATTCATTTACTCAATTTTTTGGTGAATCATTCACAAACGAATTAAATAGTTTTCGATAAATCATTCGCGAACGAATTGAATAATTTTTGGTGAATCATTCGCGAACGAATTGAATTTTTTAGTGAATTATTCGCGAACATTTTGAATAATTTCTGATGAATCATTCGCGAACGAATTGAATTTTTTCGTGAATTATTCGCGAACGAATTGATTAATTTTTGGTGAATCATTCGTGAACGAATTGATTCATTTACTCAATTTTTTTGGTGAATCATTCACGAACAAATTAAATAGTTTTCGGTAAATCATTCGCGAACGAATTGAATAATTTTTGGTGAATCATTCGCGAACAATTTGAATAATTTCTGGTGAATCATTCGCGAACGAAATGAATAATTTTTGGTGAATCATTCGTGAACGAATTGATTTGTATAAGTGACTCGTTCACGAACGAATCGATTCATTTACTCAATTTTTTGGAGAATCATTCACGAACGAATTGAATAGTTTTAGGTAAATCATTCGGGAACGAATTGAATAATTTTTGGTGAATCATTCGCGAACGAATTGAATAATTTTTCGTGAATCATTTGTGAACGAATTGATTCGTATAAGTGATTCGTTCACGAACGAATCGATTCATTTACTCAATTTTTTTGTGAATCATTCATGAACGAATTGAATAATTTTTGATGAATCTTTCGCAAACGAATTGATTCATAAATTGAAGAATTATGCTATGTCTTAAAAAAAATGATTCCACGTGAACGGTAAAGGAAAGACGAAGGTACAAGTGAAAGCTTGGAGGATTTCTGGAAAGTTTTGGCGCAGGCAATAGCAAAGGCAAAACTGAATCAGTGGGTGCAGAAAGGGGCTAAGTCCATTTTCGCACTTTTCACGAATCCCAAAAAACTGATTTATTTGAAAATCAAAAATTTTTGGTAAACATGCTTAAGGTCATTGAAAGAGGACCCCAAAACACAATTTTTAGCACTGTTTCGAAAAAAAAATATTCACGTGCGCCGGTGCTGTTGCTGCCTAAACAAATGGGACTTGGACCCTTTCTGCACCCAATCGACAAAATTTCTTTTGAAATTGCTCGGGCACGAATGGGGCTCGATTCTACATCTAAGTACATCATTTAGACTGCTATCTCGTTTAAATTGACCAAAAAACCCTTGAGTTCTAAGACTTTTTGCCGAAGTTGTTAATTTTTTCATCATTTTTCAGTTCAGAGATTAACTTAAATTTCAAAAAATGGTCTTCTCAAAAGTGTTACTTAGTTATTTTTCAAGGAATTTAAAAAATTTTACAAAAAAGTCATAAATGCGGATTCGCCTTTTTTCTGCGCCCAAATACCACTTTCCCGGCAGTTTTGCGGAAATCTGACATCACCAGTCGATCCGCCGTACTTTGAAACCCCTATATCCGTGAAAAAAAATTTCCAAAAATGTGACTTGGTCCCTTTCTGCACCCACCGATTCAACTATAGAATCATTTCACTTTCACACAAAAAATTGAAATTTTAACTGGCGATGTATTTTTGCATGCTATTCTAATTGAGCTTTGTCTCATTCAGAAATTTTTCTACAAGTTGTGATAGCTTCCTTGTAAAGAGGTATTTTTTAATGAAACCATCCGAATATCTAAAATAGTTTCTGGTATTTTTAGTACACCTACAAAAAAGTGTAGTTTTATTCTCCTCTTCGCCCACACTCGAATCTCTCAATCTAAAAAATTTCCTCAGCAGTGAACGTTAAACGTTAAAAAAATGCTATTACCATTAGCGAGTTAATGAAGAAAAAAAGAAAATAAAAACGTTTTTCACGAAAACAAACAAAACTTTAGTTAGTAAACAGATAACTATCTCGAAGTATGTTTAGCATTATTACTTCGCCATCTCTAAAAAAGGGCGGGTAAAACCTAAAAAAAAAAAAAAGTGCGTGACTACACTTACTCTTATGCATACCCATTACCTTAGCTAGCAACGATAGGTATAAAATTCTGTACCTATGATAAAAAGCTAAAATGATATGCTCGAGCGAAAAGTGTTGTTGAAGGTGAAAAAAAAACGTGTTAGTGTAATAAAATTACCTACCCAAACAAAGGCAAAAGGAGTGCTTAATTACGTGGTAGTTGGTTAATTCTATAGAAGTGCTCGCAAGGGTGTAATTTAAAGGAAATTTCAATAATCGTTACAACAGACCACGAATTATACCTATTTGTTGTGACAATTTAATGTAACGGAAGGTCGTTGTTTTTTTTTCTTTTCTGATAAACTTTTCACAATCGAGTAACAATAGCGTTTATTTTTATCAACTTTTTAAAACGTTGGTAGGTTTTTTTTCCTCCGCAGTGCGAAAACGGAAACGTTATAACACGCTGACAAAGAATTATGTAAATGAAATTGCTCCGCACGTGGTATGTACCTCTATACTTACACAGACAGAATTGTAGTTTTTGGCGAATCTGTTGTCGGCAATAAGTAAATACCAATCGACGAAGCGGTAATGATATTCATTAAACACGAACCTCCCCTCGGTATATTTTAAGCTCATATCTTCATCTTCATCGCCACTATACCAAGTACAGATAGAGGATTTCGCAAAGGGCGCGTAAGCTCGTAAAGTTAATCCTCACAAAGAAGCTGCTACATATTAACAAGATTAACTATTAAAGAAGTATAACGCCAGTAACGAGGTTTTTCGCGGTTTTTTCCTCCCCTCTGTGTCCTCTTCACCGTAGTATGGTTGGTTTTTGCGCATAATATTGGCATCGGTAGTTACGAGTATAAGGAAGTACGCGATGGTAACTACATGTTTACAAAAGCCGAAGAGCTGAAAAACATTATTATTCAAAATTTTAAATTTTCCCACTATGCAGCTGAGGAGGCGATGGCGCGACGACGTCTTATTCATTAGAATAATTAGGTTATTGCGGTTTTATACGAATGTCGTTCTGTACAATTTAATAATTTAAAGAGAGAAAACTAAAATAAGGCCAACTAAGTTATGTTAACTGCGAATATTAGCAAGTCAAAAGAGCCCAAATTAAGCTGCTTTCCACAATGTGCTATTTACATTGCGTCGGAACGATAAATGCTAATAAGAAAATCTCCGCTTTTAAATAGCTAACTCCTATATGTATATATGCCTCATCGTAAAGTATACACAAATCGAGCACACACAGCGAAGATCGCAGCAGTACTTGAATTCGACTATACATATAGGTACCTACATACTACGAAGGGTTTCTTTTTATTATACGTGTAAGTCGAGAGAACACAGCCAACAAACACCGTGTGGTCTACTAAACGTTCAATTATTCTATCATAAACGTCAGCCAGAAGTTTAATTTGGGATAAACTTTGAGAAATGCAAATGGCTCGTTTCATTTAACAAATTAAGCCTACCTGATTCGCAAAATTATAGGCCACTTTAGAAGGCGTTAAGCATTCACGATGAAGGGTATAGTGTATCTTGTGTTATACGGTAAATTGTTTCGCAATAGGTAAAATTACACCGAGTCGGTTTTAACTGCTTTATTTAAGAGCCAAAGCTAAATTACTCCGACTAATTCGCGGATACCTACCGATTTATTTTTCATGCTGATTACTGTACCTACATATAATAATCGTGTTATTTGTCTTGTTTTTGAATCTGCGATAGTAATGTTGGAAATTTATTTCGAATATTTATTCATTTTACTTTGTGTATTATGTTGTGGTTTTCTAATAGCTCATCGTCACCGATAAAGCACGCGAATCGTTCGTTTTTTATACGTCACATTATTGTTTGATATCTATAGCATGATATGTTCAAATGAGATATCCCATTTGTTGCTGGAAAGTAATCAAGAATAATACGTATGCTTATTTTGTAGGGTATAATTTTGTAAATCATAACTAGGCCTAAAGTATCCTATTTTGGGAAAGCGTTTTTCTCGTAGGCACCTTGGAGGATTCGAATAAATGGGGTTTCGAGTTTACTTCTTATTGCAACAACAGGGTTTGTGAGGTGTCTGATTAGAGATCCTTCAGGTAATGTAAAATATAAGAACACGTTGCAATAAGGATAAAACTTATTGCCTGGGAAAACTTTAGTCGTCAAGATATATTACACAGCTCTTACCTGCTGGAGATAATCGTCACATATTTATTACACTCGCGGAAATGAAAACAAGTTTAGCATTCACGAACGTATAATTGATCTTTAAACAAAAGTATAAATTTTGCTAAGAACGATAGTAAAATATTTAAAAACAATCTTGAAATTATTCGCGATTATTTACGTTGACAATAAGTCACAAATACAATTAACCTTTAAAGAGAAATAATGAATATTAAACGATAAGTACATAACGGTTGATCAATCCGAGATGCACTAAAGCAAAAAGTCTTTGTCAACAACAGTTGTTGTTGACAAAATACTTATAGAAATCACCAGCCAGTGATTTCTGTACCTCTCACGTACACCAAATGTCGGCATGATAGTATCTCACATATGCCCCTCTGAGCTTTAATCCGTATGTAAGTTTGCAAACGGAAGAAAGTTCGGAAGAACGTGAAAATAATATCATGACGACACATGATATGACCTTGCCCCCCGTACTTTCTCAGTTGAGAAGTACATACGGAGCATAATTTAGAAACAACAGTGAGATCTCAAAACTCCAGCGTTAATCCACATCAATGACCCCGCAGTGCCACTGATAGTAGAACAAATCCAAAGATTGAAACCTCACCATAGATACAAAATCAAACAGGTAGGTCAAAATGACGTGAAAATTTTTCGGTGAGTGAGAGAGACAGAGAACCGCTAGGTTGATGACCTGGCTCAGTGCAAAAGAATTCAAAATTACAGCTGTAATTTGAATGATGACAAAAATCACGTTATTGCAACAGAATTTAGAAATGAATAGGGATTAAAAAAAAAAAAAATTAATACCATATAAACAATTAAACATAAAGAAAATAGGTTACATCTACATCAAGATAAAGAGTATAATCACAAATCAAAATAATTTTCGATGTACCTTTGGGAAAAAATTCTTGAAAATAAAATCCCAAATTCAAAAAAAATTATTACGAAAATTTTAGAAAATAAAATTCAACAAATGAATGGTAAATGAATGAAAATTTGTTATTCAGCTGAATAACAACTTTCTACCCTACTATGGTCAAAACAGAAATTATCAAAAGAAATTCAAAATTATAAAAAAGAATTATGTAGAAAAGTAAAAAAAAATTACACAATAATGATACAGTATGGTATCTTTCAAAAAACTTATTTACAAGTAGGCAGAGCCTTTTATGATCAATTGATCTATGATAACAAAAAAATATTTACATTAATTACAAACGATGATAACGCTGACGAGGTTCGATGTTGTGTATGAGTCGTGAATTACAAGCTGGAATTCTCAGTTGTGGATTTAGTGTTTGTGGTCGCCAATTTGAAATTCCATAGCATCGTCGCACAAATTGAAGATAATTCACACATAGTCTTTGTTTCCATCGTTGTTGTTAATTCGAAATCGCTTACCATCAAGAGTACAGATCTTTCAGTAGTCTGTATGTTGCTAAAAGGCGAATCATCAGTAGGTGGGGTAGAGAAAAAGCTAGTTTACAGCTGCAAGTCTAGCTATTTGGAATAATTTATTACTCAACATTAGGATTTCAATATCTTGATTCTAATACTTGCCCC
Source organism: Planococcus citri (assembly GCF_950023065.1). NCBI lineage: Eukaryota > Metazoa > Arthropoda > Insecta > Hemiptera > Pseudococcidae > Planococcus > Planococcus citri. Next base: position 56,841,076 of record NC_088680.1, on the reverse strand, counting down.
GGTACTGTGATAATTTATTTCAGATGAAATTTCATTAATTCACATTACCATTTGGGTAGTTGAAGATGAGAAGATGAAAACATGTTACTTGTGAGTCCAATAATTTTAGTATTTATTTTTAATGTGTGGGATTTTCTCTCTGTAAGTTTTGGATCTTACTTTGAGTTGAACTAGTACTGGAAATGTTCATATTTTTAATTTTCAGCTGAAAATTGCATTATATGATTCTCCAACTTTATTCCAGTTCATCATACTTGTTAATTGGTGACTCAAATTGAAGTATTCCTAGAAGTACATTTGTTGTCTCTCGCGATCGCTGAAATCACTGAAAAATGATCTTTGGATGAATTTTTTGATTTGATTTCACAATCATATATTTTCTTACGTTGAAAGTTACCATTTGAGTTTTTCCAAATTTCAAAATATTTCAAAATGTAAAGATTGTGATCGAGTTAGTTCATTGCACAAAGCTGTGTTGCAATTGACCAATTTTATGGTACACTTCTAGTTTCCGTTGGTGAATCATGATTTTGTTAAGTTTTGAGTTCTATCTTTTGATCTTATAAATTCCATGATCGTTTGTTTGTACATTGTTTTCAAAATTTTTACTCCTTCTTGATGAATGATCTGTAATTGCATTTGAGTCAATAAATTTTTTACTTCGTTGGTTTGATGATTTCTAGCTTCAGTTGAAGTTTTGAAACTCGAAATTATATTCAAATATTTTTGACAATGTAATAAAATGAAGTGAGATTCAAGTGACGTCACGACTTATTGAATAGATGGTTCTACCTTGGTGATGTAGGTATTTAGGTAGGTATCAGCTGTTTCCTATCGTTTTTGCGAGTAAAATTGTTACAGCTGTATCAATTTACTTGTACCAAGGTGATTTTTGATATTATTGAGAATAGATCTTAATCCTCTTTCATCAGGGCCTTTATATCCTGTGGGCGATGACCATTCCACTTTTTTAGACCATTCATATGTAACTTCTATTTCATCTTCTTTGTCACTTATTTCACTTGATTTATTTGTACTGAATTGGTCTTCTTGTTAAACTGGTTCAAATTCAAATTTGTTAGGTGTCTTTTTTGCTTCAGGTGAAATAAAATTTGCCCCAATCCTGGATTTCTTGATTCTTTTGATAATCACAGGGTTTTGGGTATTTGTGTCATTTTGAGTGTTGGTATCCGTTGAGTCTTTGTTTTGTAAACCTGTTTTTTGTTGATTATTTATTGTATCAGTATTTTTGTCAGGATTATCGTTTTGTTTAGTACTCAATGTGGTTGTAGGATCAACTTCATTTTTCTTTTTCCTTAACCTGCCCCTGGGTCTCTTCTTAGGTAATGTTTCATCTGAAACATTTGCCCCAGAAGGTGTAAGGGGGTTGTTCTTATCAATCAATGACTTATCTGATTTATTAGTACCTTGATGTTCGTCTATGAGAGTGTTGTGTATTGAGTCTACTGCATTTGCATCTAGATACTCATCATCACAACTCTCATGATTTTCTTTGCAAGTTTCATATTCTTCATTAGAAGATTCATATGACAATGTATTTTGAATAACACAATTTCCGCCGTAGCCAAGTGTCTTTTTTAGGCCTATGTGGGTTTTTTCTACGTAAGGTTTTGAACATATACTAGCTTTTGCTTGTGGCTCTTTTTGGAATAGAATTCTATTAGCCATTATTACTTTCTTTGGAAATGTTGATATTTTATTGACTGGCAATGTTGATGGTTTTGGATGGTCCATCATTTCTTCGGTACTGCCTTTGGAGTCCGACCCGGGCCGTCCGGGACGTACTATTGGCAACGCAGCAGCCATGATTATCAGTCATATGGTTCAGGGTTACCACTACAGGATTGACGCAAATAAATGTAAATTGTTGAATACAGCCAGTGCATGTTCCCTTTCAAAATAAAAACTTCTTTTTTTGATCAGGCGAAAAGTATAACCAGTTTTTTCGTCGTGTTTTTCATGGAATGTGGTGGATGATTTGTCCATACGCAACAGCTGTTCTTTACGACTTTACCAAGGCAAGTGACTGGCACCAGCATTATTGTATTATAACAATGAATAGGATGACGAATGATAAAGTTGACCTGACCATACCCCTTACATCAAGACATCCGAACTCCGATGAAACTGAAAGGGAATGAATACTAGTGCCTTTCCTACATTTCTTTTAAGTTGTAAATCACTGTTTTTCTTCATTTGACTAAAAAATACTATGTTATGGATACAATTATCTTGACATCTTGACTTTGATGCCTGAAGGTGGTTTAAAACATTGTTCTAAAGTTTCTGACGAATTTTTTCACTGTCTTTTTCACGCACTTCTAATCAAAAATTCCCCCAGGCATTTATTTTATTTTCAATAAAAAATCCAAACGTACACAATTACCTGTATCAAAGTACCTAACAAGCGAAAATTGTTTTTACACTCTTCAAATTATTCATCTAATTAATAAGTACTTAATCGTAGGTACCTATACCTACCCAGTTTTGCGCCGTTCTGAAGCTTTCGGCGGATTTAAAATTTTAGAATTTGAATGAGGTTTTTTGAAGGAAGTTCATTTTGAAAAAGAAACAGAACAAGCCCAAGCGATTTGTATTTAGACTTTCGAGGGCATAAAAACGATGTTTTTTTTTATGTAGTGAGACGAAAAGTGTATTTTTAAACTTGATTTCTTTTTTGGAAATTTCCATCTTGATCTCGAAAAAGAAAAGAATACAAACCCGAGCGAAGTGAGGTCAAAAGTTTTCGAAAATTTGTGTTTCAAGAAGTAAAAAATAATAAATCTTGCCGAATATTACCCAGTACCAATTTGCCGAATCGTCGAATGAAAGGGTACCCCCTGATAAGATAGGCAAAATGCCCTTAACCTCGGATTTCGATGAAACTCACAGGGTATGTTTAGTACCCCCAAAAACTAATTTTGGGCCCATAGCCCGCTCCCCACCCCACCCCCTCATCCGGGGGGCTAAAAAACGCGTTTTTCAGGAGAAAAATTCTACTTCAGCGCGTGTTTGAGATAAATTTATTCTGTATACGAATATAGTTACAGGGTACATATTAGGGGTACTTCCCTGATTTTTTTCAGAATTTTTCATCAAATCGGGGGGAGAAGGGGTACACAAGAAAACTTAATCGACATTACTGTGGAACGAAAAAACATACTAAAACGATTTTTTCGTCAAATAGGCCTATGTATCTTTAGGTCTACTTTCTATAGAAGTCATCACCCGGCCATTTGAAATGGTGGGTCAAAGGGTATACCTGGGTAAAATAGGTGAAATGCCCTCCTCGGATTTCTGAAATTTTGATGAAACATTGTTGGGTACCTTTAAAAAAATGTTAAAAAACGCCTTTTTCAAGGGAAAAAAATCATGCTTCAACAAGTTTTGAAGAAAAATCTGTATTCACTCAAAATATATGGATGAGACAGTATAATGAAAGTACATAGGTATTTGAGATTCTGCGTCGATCTATGCTATTGTCACCAAAATCCAAGGCCACTTTTAAAGTTCTGCTGAGCGATTGAAAATTTGCAAATCTTTTTTTTAATGGGGGCGGGGGTATTAGTAGTTGGTATTTTGAAAATATTTTCTTCGCAAAAGTTTCGGTACAGTGACGAAAAAATATTGAAAAATAATATATGTATTTCTGAAACTGGGGAATATTGTGGAACGCAGTAATGCCAATATTTTAGGTTTCAAAAAATCGAGAAAGATTGGTGATTTCTCGAAATTGGCAATAACAATTAAAAATAATAGCATAGAATGGACGCAGAATCTCAAATATATTGATTTAGGACTGGGTCGTAATTTTTCTCAAAACTACTTGCGTGGGCTACAGTAAAAAAAAACACGGTTTTATTTCGAAAATACCCCAACTTCGAGGGCACATGTTTTCCCTTTAGGGGCACTTTTGGAGCTAGAATTTTGCAGTACAACTTTCAACTCAAAATGACGGTTTTTGGTGAAATTGGTGAAAATCGACAGTTTTTTTCTTCTTTTTTTTCGTGATCTACCCTAGGTGTTGATGGGTCAAATGACCCTTTTTTTCGAAAATCAATATACCTAGTTCGAGGCTCTAAGTTCTGCATTAATGCTCGCGATAAATTTTCGTCGAAATATTTCAGTTTCCCGCGAAATTTTAACCCATTTTAATTGGTCCCATGATGTTTTCAAAAATCTTAAAAATCACGACTCGATTTTGAGCTTAAAATTCTTCAAAAAACTGCTGTAAAATAATTTTCGTTGAAATATTTGTAATTCTCGCGAAATTCACACCCATTTTGATAGGTCGCTAGGGAACTTTTGAATTACAGTAGGTATTTCGAGAGGCATAAAAACGATATTTTTTTTAATGTGATGGCGAAGAGTTTATTTTTCGGATTTTAAAATTTGAGAATTTGAATGAGGTTTATTTTTAGAAGGAAATTCATTTTGAAAAAGGAAACAGAACAAGCCCAAGCGATTCGTATTTTGAGAGGTATAAAAACTATGTTTTTTTTTATGTGAGGATGAAGAGTTTATTTTTCGGATTTGAAAATTTTAGAATTTGAATGAGGTTTTTTGAAGGAAGTTCATTTTGAAAAAGGAAACAGAACAAGCCCAAGCGATTTGTATTTCGAGGGCATAAAAACGAATGTTTTTTTTTTTATGTGAGATGAAAAGTGTAAGTATTTTTAAACTTGATTTTTTTGTTGGAAATTTCCATCTTGACTTCGAAAAAAAAAAGAATACAAACCAGAGCGAAGCGAGGGCAAAAGTCTTTGAAAATTTGTGTTTCAAGAAGTAAAAAATAATGTTTTTCTTTTATCTCAGGCTCTTATCCGAAATTTTGCTGAATTTTATGGTTTTACCCAGTACCAATTTGCCGAATTGTAGAATGAAATTTTGGTGACATAATCGTAGTTAGTTTACATGTTATTTTATGCACTGATTGGCAATTAATTTAGGCAGTTGAAAATAAAGTTGTGGCTTATTACATCGTTGAAGTGTTGTACAAAATAGACAACAAAAAATAAATGCAGGTGAGAGGCGGTTCTTGGCGTCAACTTGATCATGGCGGTGTTAAATTCATATTTGAAATAAAATTGTCCTCAAATTCGAGTTCAATAGCCTCAAATTAGTATGGGAAAAATATATATTTTCAGTTACCTATCTTAATTGCAGTTTTCCCCCAAAATTGATGAATTTTAATTTTTTTCAAAAGAACTTTTGGCTTTAAGAAAATGGTCAAGTACGAGCTATTGGTTTTTCACATGTCAATCGCTCACCTATCTTTCCATTGACATTATACCTCTTTGATATGGACTGCTAATGTAAATCACAAGTTTCCACACAAGTACCTATTAAGCGAGAAGTAGGCAGTTCACATTCAATGCAAAACAGAATTTTGAAAAAATCAAAATTCATTAATCTTGGGCGGAATAAGATTGAATATAACCAGAAAATAAATGCGAAACAGGTCTACCCACTAATTCAAGGTCGCTAAACTCGAATTTTGATTCCATTTTTATGCAATTGTAAACCCTGCCCCCTCAAGCGCATTTTACTACAAAATTCACCCCCACTCTTGACAATTTTATTTTTGTTGAAAAAAAAATCTACAGGCCTATCAATGGTGTATTGATTCGGCCATATACAAAAATTCAGCTCATTCGGTAGATTTGCGACCAAAATAACCCCAAAAAACGCATTTTTGGTACATTTCTCGCCTAAGCGTGAAATATCCATGTGCTGTATATGAGCTGTAGTACACTTTGCATCGTGATCTTAAAAACGAGTAAAAATAGTAAAAAAATTCATTTTCTGAAGTTGTAATCGTCGGAAGAAGCTGAAATCTGGTACATGACTGTTTCAGTACCTCATTGATGCGTGTGTACAAAAATTTTTCCAAAAAAAAAATTCAATAGGAGGGGGGGCGGGTCTTGAGATACACTTTGTGGTGAGAGTTCTGGGTTGAAATTTGGGCTGAAATGGAATCATAATTCGAGTTCCGCGATCTCGAATTAGGGGGGGGGGCTGTTTGGGGTTAATTTTCTGCTCATATTTAGCTCAAAATGGACAAATTTTGATTTTTTTCAAAATTCTTTTTTGTCTATTTTTAAGTAAACGATTCGTATAATCGAAAAAATTATAAGAGCTAAACTTCTTCAGCATATGGAGCTCTACAGGAACATAAGGTTTGAAAATGTTGAGTTCCCAATTTCTTCACCCCATTCGAGTTGATAGGAAATAGGAATGAGAAAGTAGGTAGTTAACATTTCAAACTTTGTGTTACTGCAGAGCTTCATGCGCTGAAGAAGTTTAGCTCTAATTTTTTTGATTTTTCGAATCGTTTACTTAAAAATAGACAAAAAAGAATTTTGAAAAAAATCAAAATTTGTCCATTTTGAGCTAAATATGAGCAGAAAATTAACCCCAAACAGCCCCCCCCCTAATTCGAGATCGCGGAACTCGAATTATGATTCCATTTCAGCCCAAATTTCAACCCAGAACTCTCACCACAAAGTGTATCTCAAGACCCGCCCCCCCTCCTATTGAATTTTTTTTTGGAAAAATTTTTGTACACACGCATCAATGAGGTACTGAAACAATCATGTACCAGATTTCAGCTTCTTCCGACGATTACAACTTCAGAAAATGAATTTTTTTACTATTTTTACTCGTTTTTAAGATCACGATACAAAGTGTACTACAGCTCATACACAGCACATGGATATTTCTCGCTTAGGTGAGAAATGTACCAAAAATGCGTTTTTTGGGGTTATTTTGGTCGCAAACCTACCGAATGAGCTGAATTTTTGTATATGGCCGAATCAATACACCATTGATAGGCCTGTAGATTTTTTTTTCAACAAAAATAAAATTGTCAAGAGTGGGGGTGAATTTTGTAGTAAAATGCGCTTGAGGGGGCAGGGTTTACAATTGCATAAAAATGGAATCAAAATTCGAGTTTAGCGACCTCGAATTAGTGGGTAGGCCTGTTTCGAATTTATTTTCTGGGTATACCTATGTATTTAGTTCAAAATGGACGAATTTTGATTTTTTTTTCTACATTTTTTTTTGTCTTTTTTAAGTTAACGATTCGTATGGTAAAAAAAGTGATCAGAACTAAACGTCTTCAACGTATGGATGTGAATAATAAAATATAAACTGTGAAAAAATCATTTTTTCGCGTTGTAACTATTAGATCAAAAATTTGAAATAAGAATCTAGCAATAATATACCTACATTAGCGATATTTTGGTACCTATACCTACTGTTTCTTCAAAAAAAAAAATTTTGGGGTGAAATTTGACAATGTAAGGGTTTGGTTCATATTGGAGAATTGAGGATAATTGACTTCAAATTCGAGCTCAGTGACCACGAATTAGGAGGGAAATAAATTTTTGTTTGGGTAGGTATAGTTACCTATATCGTGCAGTTATTATTATTACCTCGTTATTCTGTTCAAAGTTGATGAATTTTGATCAATTTACTCCCAAAATGGATGTTTTGAAGAAATAGTGCACTAACATATCGCTTATATAGGTATTGCTAGATTCATGTTCCAAATTTTAGCTTAATGTAGTGGTTACAACTCGAAAAAATGATTTTTTCACAGTTTATATTAATTTTTTACATGGCGAAAGTCCGAAAGAAATACAACCCAATACTTACAGCTAACACTAATACGCCGCGATGTTTTTCGCGTAAGTAGTACCTAGGTGAAAATCTAATGAAAACTTCATCACCATTTCAATAGCTGTCTTATACATTTCTCTTTTTCCAAACAACTGCTTCTGTTTTTTAAATTTTTTTCCAACTGTTAGGTACTTATTTTTGAAAACAAAACATGAGGAAAATATTCAAAAGAATACAGCATTTTGTTCTATATATGATTTGATATGTTTTTTAAAAAAATTTTTTGATCATCATTTTAAAAAGCTCTAAAAGCAACTATGGCATCGTGCAAGACTAGTTAGACTAACAAGAGAACCTTTCGAGGTGTCCACCACTGATTTGAACGAGGCCACGATTTTCGGAAAGAGCATGGTCTAAAACCCCCAACACCAAATTTTCAGCTGCCCAACTTCATTTTTCGATTTTTGGCGAACGTTTGAAAATTCAAAATTGACTTTTTTTGGTGATTTATGCTTTCTTCAAAAACGTACGTATTTGAGTAAAAATGATCAAAACAAGTCCTAAAACTGATATTATTCCCCAAATCCAAATTTAACCATTTCCAGCCATTCTGGAGCCTTCAGCCAGGGTGTCTAACAAAATTTCTCCGAAGAAATGCAGTACTTTTACAGTACCTTTTGCAGTACCTTATGTTTTTTTAAATCCAGCTTACACCCCCCCCCCAAGAAAAAAAATTATATTTTTGAACGAGTTGGAATTCGTCGATAAAATTATAAGTATTTCAATCGAAACAATTTCTGGAAATGATTTTCCCTGGCTTTTCCAGGTTTTCCAGACCATTTTTTCAATTTTCTATGCTTACCGCATACTTTGGTTAAAGAAAAAAAATTTTTTTGGGGGGGTGTATTTTTTTTTATAAGCTTCTCTTCGAACTGGATACTTCTTCGGATATAAAAAACAGCTCAACTTCGATTATTAACTTTTTTAATTAAAAATAAGTAAATAAATGAATAAAACATGCATCAAGTTTGGCCAATTGATTACAATATTCATAATAACTTTTGAAAATGTTTCTTTTCTTTTATGGTTTTTTGGAGGCATCAAAATGTGAAATTTGTTCATCTTAAAATTGAGAAACAAATTGGTCCGAGCGAAGCGAGAACTTTTGAAAATTTTCATTTCTAGATGCTTAAAAACGAGGTTTTTTTAAATGAGAAGAGTTTATTTTTTGACTTTTTAAATTTTAATATTGGAATGATGTTTTTTTGAAGGAAGTTAACTACTTTTGAAAAAAAAGAGAACAAGGTCGAGCGAAGCGAGGGCGAAAGCTTCTGAAAATTTGCATTTCGAAAGGCATAAAAACAAGGTTTTTTTATGTGAGAACGAGTAGGGTTTTTTGGCTTTTAAAATTTTAGAATTTGAATAATGCTTTTTTAAAGGAAGTTGATTTTGAAAAAGAAAACAGAACAGGCCCAAGTGAGGGCGAAAGCTATTGTAAATTTGTATTTCGAGTTGCATAAAACGATGTTTTTTTTCGTGAGTTCATTTTTTGGCTTTAAAACTTTGATTTTTATCATCTAGAAATGTTCATCTGGTCCTTTTAAAAGAAAAGAAAACAAGCCCGAGCGAAGCGAGGGCAAAAGCTTTTGAAAATTTGTGGTTCGAGAATTAAAAAATAATGTTTTCCTTTCATAACAGGTCCTTATCTGAAATTTGCAATTGATCGTTTTTTCAAAATTCCAGGGATTTTGCGTGAAAATTACGAAATTCCCTGACTTTTCCAGACCGACCAAATTTCCTGACTTTTCCAGGTTTTCCAGGCTTGCGGACACCCTGCATCTTTTGAGGTACAAAATGAAAATTTTTTTTAAAATTTTCACCAATTAATTCATTTTGAGGTTTTTAAAAAAATTTTAAATCAATGATTTTGAGAAAAAATACAGTACTTTTCAGGCAAAATGCAGTACTTTACAGTACTTGCAGTACCGGGGATTTCAATGCAGTACTTTTACAGTACTTGCAGTACCTGCAGTACCTGTTAGACACCCTGCTTCAGCGCGACTTTTCAATTTCTCCAGAATTTTGCTCCAGAAGACGTGAATATGAAGTTGGGCAGCTGAAAATCGAGTTGTGTGTTATGCTCGACCTGTTTACGATGTGTTCACATTAGAGCCGATTCTGGAAGGGACACCTCAAGATTGGTTTTTTGGCCAGCTTTTTTCATAATAAAAATACCTATCCAAAAATCAAAAATTTCTCGTTTGCGAGAAAATTATCGAAATATGCGCGAATCGCTGTATTTCGTCATTAATCAAGCCCACAAGAGTAAATTTCCTCATTTTCAGCCTTTCTGGAGCCCCTGGAGAAATTGAAAAATAGTTCTGGAGGCTCCAGAATGGTTGGAAATGGTTAAATTTGGATTTGGGGAATAATATCAGTTTTAGGACTTGTTTTGATCATTTTTACTCATTACTCATCAAATACGTACGTTTTTGAAGAAAGCATAAATCACCAAAAACAGTCAATTTTGAATTTTCAAACGTTCGCCAAAAATTGAAAAATGAAGTTGGGCAGCTGAAAATTTGGTTTTGGGGGTTTTAGACCATGCTCTTTCCGAAAATTGGAGGCGGACACTTCAAGAGGTTCCCTTGTAAGTAGGCTACTTAAAATTAGGGGTATTACGTATCACATTCGTATAAATAATATGTATAACGCCGGGGGAAAACATCAACACAGGTCTCGTCTCTGTCTAATCCATCATCTTACGTTAATTTATAAAAATGAATGCTTAAAATAACGATCCGCTATTCAACCATTCGCGACTTCGCGTCTTCCTATTTCATTCATTCATGGGTGGTGATCGGGGGGGGGAGGGGTGAAGTCGGAAGGGTCTTTAGCAGTTTACTGTTACATGTGTTACATGGTTAGTATAGAGCAGGTAGAGGGTGTACAGAGGGAAGTAGCTGTACCATAGCTAAAGTCTGTCCGCGCTAAGAACGATCTGACGTCACAAACCATGACAACACGCATTCTAGCTAAGTGCATAAAAAAGCAGTTATTTACGTGAAGAATTTGCTCAACTCGTCAACGCAGTATGAATCTCTTCCTTTTCCTACCCCTTTTTTTTTTTTTTTTTTTATACGCATTTCCGTCTGTCGCATTTATAAATGAACAATGAACCAGTTTGAAAAAAAAAAAATCAGGATCGACCCACCCGCTGACCGCTACCATCTAAAATCAAATCAAGTACATATTTTAAAAGGGAGACATTCGTGTTAGTTGCATACACTGACAACTCGCATCCTTGGTAAATTCAACGTTTCAAAAATCTATAGGTTGGCAGCGGCTCTGCATTACCTGGATCTTGCCTCACACACAACGTTCCGTCATTCTATTTTCACAATAAAACTGGTTATACGGTCGGGCTTCAAAGGTAGAGCCATTTCTTCTCTATCCAAGGCCTCTATGAATCGTACTTTTTCATCTTTCGACCCTACATCTGTAGTGTCTACTAGAGTTCTTAGAGGTCCTTTGATATTAGCTTTCCTAATATTCTTGATTTCATTCTTTTTCTTTTGATGTTCCAGTATATGTTTATCCAGCTTTCTTCTCATTAAGTTGTGCACTGGTATATATGTCGCCAAGTGTGGATACCATCTTCGCATTTCGAACGCATATCTGAATTTTAATAAGTTAGGTAATATTTCTTTTTTGTTACCAGTTTTTGCTCTAATGTATAAACCACCTTCTGCTTTTTTGCAAATTTCTGTTTCTGCATATCCTAGGGCTGTTTCTCGCCATAGGGTAATTCTAGGATCTTCTGCGACTTCTACATACATTTTTCAATATTCAATGTATCTGTTTAGGCATACCGGTTTATCGTTTTCATTTCTAGGTTTCACTAATGGGAAGAGGAGAATTATGTATTCTGCCCCTTTTTCCAAAATACAGTTCAAGATCTTCTTTAATTGATCTTTGACTACATTGTACGGAAGACTGGAAAAATTCAATTCTAATTGTCCGATGGATATGATGTATTTTCCATGAGCTGGAAATTCCTCATCTTTTATACGATCGTAAAGTTCCGTCATGCTCATCTGATCCCGTAAATATTCTGGCCAGAGTTGGCGCGATTCCTTCCTTCTTCAGAATTGGACTCTCAAAGTTCGATTCTCATATTCAAGGGAATCGCGATTCATCAAGTCCGATTCGTTTCTAAAGCGAATCCGATTCTGAATCGGGGTTTTTGCGGTTCTCGATTCCCCCCGATTCCGATTCTGAAGGATTTTATCAGCGTCAATCGAGTAAAATTACAGTAATTCATTTTTATACAATATTCAAATTGAAGTTCAACTATAAAAAGTGTATGAAATGAAATTATGAACTATCTTAAAAAGAAGGTAGGTATTTTCTCATTTTCCAAGAATTTCAGCTTTTCTGTCTCCTTACGTAATGTTTATTTTCATAAACCATTAACGCAGTAGTATTCTATTTTGATTTGAAAACCATGAGAAAAAAAGTCCAAATCCACCTAGACAACAAGTATTGACAAAATAAAATATTTTTTTATTAAAGAAAATGACAAAATTTTACATTTTTAAAAGTAAAAGCACATCATAATAATAGGTACTTATTGTTACCTTTTAGCATTAGCAACGTTTGAAAATGATCGTCTGTTAAACGATTACGAATTGGTATTAAAATAAGGGCAGCAAGTGAAAATAGCCGCTCAACTGCAGCTGAGCTGCTTAGTAAGACATTAAATTTGCGAAAAACGGGAACTATCAGTGGGTGATCTTGAAGCATTTTCATCGATGTTCGTTTATCCTGTAGAAATGTCTTTACGCTCATAGTTGCAAATAATCTTTTCGAGGTGGAATCCGTTTCTGAATTGGCATCGGAGCTTCCAGCTTTTGGCATACACAACGACAGAAATTCATCGCAATCTTCATCAGGCTCAGTTATAATGGATTCTCTGAAGGGGAAAAAAGTTACAATAGAATATTGTTGAGCAATGGGAATTTTCAAGAAAAAAAAATGCATCGTATACATATTACAAATAGAATTTTGTAGGTAAGTACATACATATTCAAACTCACTTTGATGGAAGACAATGTTCCTCATTTCGATTCAGCACATCGAGGACAGCATTTACAAATAACTCTGTGAATTTTTCGTGCATTTGTTCTTTGAATGGGCCTGTTTTGAAGGCAGGATTTGAAATCGTAGCTAGGATGGCGCTCAGTACAATGCTATCGTCTGTTAATTGATAGAACTCTTTGAATCGATCAGTCAGGAATGTACAAAGCTCAGTAGCTAAAAATTTCTCCGTAGCCACGCTTGAAGTTTTGACAACGTTTTCCAACGATACTTTTAACGAGAATAAAGTTGGTAAAAATGTACCATACAAAGCATCTGATTGTAGTTTATCAAGTGCTATGGCTACTGGTTTCATCACATTAACATAACTTCTTATGTAAAGCAACTCCGCTTCGTTGAGTATATCTTTTTCTCGGAAAAAACCCATTTGCTCGAGAATTGGTAGCTTCTTTTCATTTTCACTGAGGAATTTGAGAGCATCATACAAGGAATTCCACCTTGTTATCACGGGGTAAGGTATATGACGTCCGTAAACAGCATATAATTTTTCAAAACGGCTTGGAATTCGACTACCTTTCCATATGACTCCACATTTGGCAATTGCAGATTGATGTAAGGTGAGCAGAGAAGGACGTTTTTTCAGAATTTTCGCGTAATCAGCTGAAGCTAATAAGTTCAACGTATGACTTCCGCACCTACAGAACGAAAACTAATTAGAAATGCAATTTTTTTGACGAGGTTAACATCAAAATAATGTTTGAAATCTTACGTATAATGTGGTGGCAAATTGTATAAACTTAACCTTGCTTCATCTAACTCAGCCTGCACAGATTCAAACTCAACATGTACACTTTCATCAGACGTATCTGTGCCTGTCTCATTGTCGTCCCAGTCCAGATTGATATCGATGACTTCTACATCATCTTCGTTCTCAGCATCTGATGGATTAAGATGCGCATATACGTTTTTACAGCCAAAGGTTTTGAACGATTTTCCAAAATTCCTTGCATTATCCGTGACGATACCCACAACTTTGCCATTACTCTCAGATTGATGAGCTTTCAAGTTGAATTTTTGAAGAATCGCATCAATGCCAGCAGCCAAGTTTTGATAATCATGTTTACCAGTAGTTCGTCGGCAAGCAAGTACAGCTGAGTTTCTTTCAAAACTAGGAAAAAACAATTAAAATTCACGATTATTTTAACCTTCGAATAACAAGAGCAAATAAGTTATTGAAAATGTTTCATACTTTTCATTCAACCAATGAGCAGTGATTCCTAGAAAGCTTTTTTTACCACTTGTCCACATATCGCACGTAATACATACGTAGTCAACATTTTCGAAAATTAGTTTCAGTTTGTCGATGACCTGGAGTTGCAGCTTATCAATCTCTGTGGTCAACGTATGCCTTTTCATCACTGATACTTGAACAAATGGCTGAAACACTGAAAACATATCGCGAAATCCATTTTCTTCAACAACAGATAATGGATGCAATCCATTTATCACAAATCTGACAACTTTTGTATTGAATAAGTGTTGTATATCCTTTTGTAATTTAATTCGCTGATACTGAGATAAACCAGAGAAGTCCGAGTCGGCAGATAATTTTGTACAGAATTGTGTGATTGTTTTTTGAGCAGTATTTGACACAGGAGCAGCAACCGCAATGTTTCCACTTGTTGATGATTGTACTTCAGTATTACGTTTTTTCTGATCTTTTTTCTTTTGAATTTTGTACTCTTGATACTGTTTTTCATACTCTTTACCATGAGTCTATAAATGAATAAATTAATATCAGGAAAATTGTATCAAAACGGAGAGCGATAATTGTAGGCATAAGTTTAGTTTAGTGTTTGAACAACATTTAGGTACCTTTATATGGCGCAAAAAATTTGAACGACTGCTATCAGATACTGAAATTGACACGCAACATGTTGAACATTTGGCCCTCGTAATCTCTCGAAATGCTCCATCCTTGAAAACTTTTGTAAGACTTTCAAAGATGAAAAATTTTCCATCTAGCATTGGCGAGTTTTTGTAATTTTCTTTAAATTTTTCAACATCAATAGTGAGATCCTCTGAGGTTTCCATCGCGTCGTTCATGCCACTGTCATCTACATTATCTACTGGTTCATTTATTTCACCATCATCTACAGTACATATAATAGAAAATGAAAATTGATTATGTACCTGCCTATACACCTAGTTTACAAACTGAAGATACATAGTAAAAACTAAAAGTTCTCACCTTTCTTTCTCTTTCGAGATCGTGATGAAGAAGGGGAACGAGAACTAGAATCTTCACAACTGGACGCATTGCTACTTGGGTTCCATTCTGGATCATGATGATCATCATCCAAATCAGAATTTTCCGACATAATCTTCAAAACCTAGAAAGTAATTCGTAAATTAGCGCATCTGCGAGAAAAAACTATTGGCAGAGGAATGAAAAACTACAGCATGCAACCTATAAGCGTTTCACTGCGTTTGTAATTGAAATGTAGGCAATAAAATTCTAAACAATTTAAATTTCTAACAGAAAAGCGGTAAGAGAGTTTTTTATTAGGACAATACGCAGAATGATTATCAATAAATACCTGGATACTTGAATTTGAACTTAAAGTTTGATACCGGATAGGAGACTACAGACAAATGAACTTTACATCTACTGCTAAAGGAAAAAAGGTCAAGTTTCAAGTGATAACTTTGAGAAAATGTAAGTGTAAATCTATCTACGAGTAAGATCTGTAGCTGAGTATTTGAGCTGAATTCTACTATAAAATTATAATCCTACAACATTAAATACCTACTAGCTGATGAAAATAATGTCAGATTGATACTTACTCGGAGTATGAGTTATTACTAATACTTAGAAGAGAAATGTAATTCTTATGTATGACTTACAGCGAAAGCTGGACAGATGAATACTTTGGTCTTCATGTTGCAAAATTAAAAAAGGTACACGAAAAGTTTAAAACTAAAACTTAATATTTATTTCACCACATAATCGAAATTCACAACACGGAACCATTTCATACTTTACTCTACTGCTTTTGCGTTTGCGTTGCCTGATCACTGTCGAAACATGTGCAGAGAATCGGAGGGAATCGTGAGAGTGCGATTCCGAATCGAAAGGGAATCGGATTCTTGCATTTTATGATTCCTTTCTTTCAAAGAATCGCGATTTGAATCCGATTCGAATCGCGAGAATCGGATTCTTTCTCGATTCTTTCACGCGATTCGAATCGCGCCAACTCTGATTCTGGCAGATTGCATTTGCTATCTGACTCGCCACGTTTCACAAAATGAACGATACCATCGCCTATGGCGATATGGTCTGCAAATATATTGCGTATTGGGGCGTCAGGGTCCATGTCACTAGGAGGTGCCCCTCCAACTCCTAGTTTCTTCAGTTTACCGACTCGTAAAATTCAGGCTCAGATGAGGCTGAATCTCTGATATCTTCTAGTAATGGGTTGGGGTCAACCCCTAGGTCGTGCATCATTTTTGTTATTTCGTTTATGTCAAGGTCGTCAACATCTCTTTCTGCCATATTTTGATTTAATAGGAAACAGTTGTATATTTGACTCTGTACGTACTCGTTATTACAGTCAATTAGATGTACTGATGTTGTTATCGGAGTTTTTGTTTCGTATTTCGATAATATGATGTTTCCTTCATGGTTTATTTTAAATAAAGGAATTTTTGGTTTTTGTAGATGTAACACAGATTCGCTCAGTTTTGTTGTCTCTACATTTGTAGTTCCTGACGTTGCATGGGTCCCATTATTTTTGTTGAAATTGTTGTTTTTAGGGAAACCATTATTCCTATTTAAATTGGCATTGTATTGCAATCTTTGATTGATCAGCTGATCAATCTTTTGCGTTAAATTAGGCGTCACCACTTCAGATGAATTCTCGATTAACGTATTCGTATTTTCGATTTCCGGATTGGTTTCATCCGTTAAATTTTCTTTTACTAATTCAATGAATTCTTCAATGGATCTGGATCTTTTTAAAATTTTACGAGTATCCTTCGGGGCCTTAGCCGCCATGGTATTAATTTTTTCTATGAACGAAATTGTAGTTACCTCTTTAAGGCATTCCGTCCATTTTATTATTTCTTTAGCCAGTTCTTTCTCATTACGACAAGGTTCGAAATCTTTCCTGCAATGTTCGTATGCTTTTATTTGAACTGCACGATTCCAATAAAAATCGTAGAACTCGTCTAATAATTTTTCGTACGTGTCGATATTGCGGAGACCTCTCAAAAATTTTTGCGCTGTTGATGTTAAAATCACTCCCTTGAACGCTGCGATTTTGTGCGTCTCGATCGCGTATGTACATGAAAAATAAATTTCAAATTCGCTTACGAATGCGTGAGGGAAAAATAACATTGTATCGTCGAAGAATATTCCCTCAGCTTTTACGGATATCGGATCGATTCCAATCGCTCTCATTTTGGGGGCAGTTTCAACTGGAACTGCTCCCATTCTCTGAGTCATTCTCCGAATATTTTTTACGATGTTTTTGACAGCGTTTAATTCTTCCAGCATCCTTTCCGAACCTTCGTCGCATTTTTCCAATTCGTGATCAATTTTATTATCCAGTTGGTAATAATCGTTAGCACAGGATTCTCTGAGATTTTTTACATCGTTGTTTATCATACCAACCTCGTTTCTAAGTTCAACGTTTTCGTTGGTATTATCCATACATATCTTATATTGGTGATTTAAATTGGTATTAATTTCTTTATGCCATTCGTCAACCGTTTTGGTGAAACGTCGATTGTCTTCGTGTTGTGATTTCGAACAATTATATACCTGTTGGACTTTGTCGTTTATTTTGGCTAATTTTGCATCGGTATTAGCTTCTAGTTTGTCCATACGTTTCTCCGTTTTCTCAACTTTTTTATTTAAATGGTCACGCCAAGACCAATTCTCACCAATAATATTCAACGTTTCGGAATTGAAAATATCATTGTCGTTTTGACGATCTTCGGGTCTATTGAACAGCTGTTCATTGACCTCAGATTCGTCATCATTGTCGCTGAGATTTACTTCACTTACAGCTGTAGGTGTCGTAGTCTCGACGCGATATGTACTATTTAGTATAGGTGTGTCAGTTAAAATAATATTTATATTCCTCGGAATAGGTTTCGTCGGTTTTTTGGATGGCTTTTTGAAATCGCCTCTCCAATAAATACTTTCCTCGTATTTTTTACTAGGAATAAAAATTCGTGACCTGGATCTCGTATTTCTTGAAGGCATGTCTTCGGGTATACATTCGTCTGTAGATTGTACAGCAGCTGCTGTGGCAATCTCAGGATGTATTGTACGTAAATCGAGATTTTCCAGGAATCCGTCAGTAGGTGAGTTTGAATTAAACGTAACTCGCGAGGTATTTTGTTCCATTGTAACAGGTAAATAGGTAGATGTAAGTAAATATTCCACAGACGTAAATAAAAATTTCCAAATCGATTCAAGGTCAACGACCGACGCGTACAGTTGTTTACACTTGAAAGGGAGGCGGTGGGGTAGCGGCGGAGCTATTTACCCAACGTAAGCGAAATATTACGACGAATTAACGAGTTTGAGCGCACTTTTAACCGAAATAAAAATTGGTATTCTGTTCACAGTTGTGAATTTTCGAAATACCAATACAGTTAAACGATTTTCTTGACCACTAGCAGTTGCTAGCAAAAGAAAACAATACGTTGGGCGCCAAATGTGAGGTGTCTGATTAGAGATCCTTCAGGTAATGTAAAATATAAGAACACGTTGCAATAAGGATAAAACTTATTGCCTGGGAAAACTTTAGTCGTCAAGATATATTACACAGCTCTTACCTGCTGGAGATAATCGTCACATATTTATTACACTCGCGGAAATGAAAACAAGTTTAGCATTCACGAACGTATAATTGATCTTTAAACAAAAGTATAAATTTTGCTAAGAACGATAGTAAAATATTTAAAAACAATCTTGAAATTATTCGCGATTATTTACGTTGACAATAAGTCACAAATACAATTAACCTTTAAAGAGAAATAATGAATATTAAACGATAAGTACATAACAGTTGATCAATCCGAGATGCACTAAAGCAAAAAGTCTTTGTCAACAACAGTTGTTGTTGACAAAATACTTATAGAAATCACCAGCCAGTGATTTCTGTACCTCTCACGTACACCAAATGTCGGCATGATAGTATCTCACAGGTTCCCTGATTTTCCAGCCAGTTTCTTCTTATTTTTGTTTTCTCAAGAAATTGTTTTTTTTTTACTTCTATGGGTTTTTAGCCTAAGGAAGTATAGCTTGATGAGGGGGCTGCCCTCTGCGCCGTCAAGCCGACTTTCCCAAAGTTTGGTTATAGCGCCGAATTCTCGCTTTTGTACAGGATTCGTGCCTAGCACTAGCAGTATTTATGACTCTTGAGTATTGGGGTTTGCAAGCTTCACTGCTCTTCCTGTTGCTGCTTCAGGGATATTTTCCTATTGTTTTCTCCTCTCCTCAACTTCCTGAGATGGCTTGATGTTGTAGCCCATTCAGATTGCAGCTTTGACACGGGGCACACGCCATCGCCAAGTTGTTAGGTTTGGTCTTAGCCTCATCCTCAGCTTCCAGCCTACCGAAGATGAGTTACTGGCCTCTGTGACGTGGACGCTGCAAACCTCTCTTAAGATTTGTCTTCTCTACTCCTGGGACTGGCAGTTGTAGCGTAGATTGTACTACCCCAAGTTGGCCCAAGAGGGCCTTTTTTAGAATCAAACGTTGAAATTTTCCATTTGTTTGGTTTTTCTTTCAGGATTTTTTCTTTTTTTTTTTTTTTGGTCACTGTTAAAGTACAGGATATTTAGAAGGAATAGAGGTAGAATTAATTTTTGACCTCATTTTTTAAAAAAATCCTGCAAAAATCTTGCTTTATTGCCAAAATTGCAAAAAATCCAGTTTTTTCACTTTTTCCTTCAAACTTTGGAATTTTATATTTTACTGAATCTCTACTTTTTTTAGAACTTTGAAGAAAATAGAAAAAAATTCTCAAATGAATTTTGAAATTACCGTTCTCATTTCTCCAAATTGAAGCGTTAAAAAAATACTGGTATAAAAGTCCTGCCCTTTTGCAAGTTAAATTTGGGAGTTTCCCGTTTATTTTTTGATTTAGAATTTTGAATTCATGTTCTAGTTCTTTTTGAAAATGAGAAAATTTAACTAGGTAGAATCCCAATTGGCAAAAGTTTGAAAAATATGACTGTTATTTTCCCAGTCATAATCCCAGTCACATTAGTTCCGTTTGGTTGTCAGAAATGACAACCAATCACAAAGCAATAAAATACCCTGTACAACAATGACCATGCTAATTTCAATGTGAATGTCGATCCATCCACATCCATCACTTTTGTATGCCACATGTCAATGTGAATTTTGACCCTGTATCGAGCTAATTGTCGATGTAATTTTCGACTGATGTTGATCTGCATTCCTGTCGACAATTGGCTCGATACAGGGTCAAAATTCACATCAACATGGGGCATCCAAAAGTGACGGATGTGGATGGATCGACATTCACATCAAAATTTATGTTGACCTCCGAATTCGTAAAGTTATAAAATTTGAGTATAAAAATTTTAAATTTTTTCCCCAAAATGATGCCCACTGATGTGGCTATTGCTCGTGCTGAAAACAGCATCGATGCAAAGTCCACTTCCGAAGAAGTACAGACGAAAAGTCTGTATAATCGAAAAGTTGAACAGAAATTTCTTATATCAAAGATGGTGCAATACTTTATCTAAGAGTACTAAACTAATACATTTTCATGTCAACATGTCGATGTTAATGTTGATGTGAAATTCGACATCAACAAATACATCCACAATATTAACATATCATCTACAACTCCAAACTGCGGAAAAGTGAATAATTTTCATTAATGCCCTAAAAGAGTTGTTTTCCTCATTGAACAAGATCATATGATTGAACGTTTACTAAGCTTTTAAACACCAAAATAGAAATTTAAATTCTGAAAAATTGGTTGACATAGTTGTAGATGTAAATTTCGAGCATAAAATTTTACATCTAGGTACGTGTTGAGATGGCATGTCAAGGTATCAGAAATAATGAGAAAATTTCGAAAATATTCATTCACCTGGCTGACGATTCCTACTAAATAATTAATTGATCACTTTTCCATCATTATGTTGGAAAAAAACGTAGTCGATGTAAATGTCAACGTCGACAATTATTGCTGTGCGGGACAATATGGCCACTCCCTCTTTAGAACACAACTAAGACCAATCATATCATCACTCAGTTTTGTTTTTTCTGACTACTTATTGGTGAAATTTTTTTAAAATGGTAAGTAAATAAATATGCAAAGTCCACTTTTTATGAGCAATGGAATTGCCATATTGGTAAATTATCGGTTTTGGCTCAAATATGCGCTATTTGGAACCCAAAATTGGACCCATTCGCCAATAATAACAGTTGTCATATCCCCAGTCATAACCCCAGTCACATTAGTTCCATTTGGTCGTCATATTCGTTCAGTAGTCACATCCCCAGTCATATTTAAAAATCTGACTGCACAAATTGCCAACCGGGATCAATTTTGATTTTATTCGCTTCCACCAATAAATTGGAACAATAAAAAATTTTTGTTAGGTAAGTAAAAAACGAAACTTGATGGAAATTTTTGAGAATTTTTTTTTATTGTTTATTGTTTATTGTTTATTCGTTCCATACATGAATCTTAATAAATATGTACCTTTAACGACCCACCAGTTTGGAAAAAATCGAAATTTTTTTCAATTATTGGCAACAAATGATGCTTTTTTACAATCTCGAGAGGAATTTCTGATAAAAAAACAAAAATAAAAAAAAAAGATTTTTGACAAAAAAAAAAAAAAAATGAGACTTGATTACCGATGCACATTGCTCCTCTTCAAAATCCATCTATAGGTACTTCTACCTTCTACCTATAAATTACATTCATTCCTGTAATTCTACTCATCTCCGAGAACATTCATTGAATCGTAGATTTTTAAAATCGTCTCGAAACGAATAGTGATGCTGCGCACACTAAAAACTACGAAAATCGAGATAAAAACGAGAGCTATAAGTAAGAACAAAGTTTCAAGAACAATAATATGTATAATCGAAGTATCACAGTAAAAAGAGAGAGAGAAAGAGAGATAGAACACTTCACAAAGTTTATGCTTTGCTTGCATAGAGAAAAGAAAATTCGTCGAAATCATTAAAATAATTGAATTATTTTACCAACTTATACTTATTTTCGAGTGTATTCTGTGTCGAGAGTAAGCGAGCCACTCGAATGAAACGCTAACTATAACAATGGCGCAATCATTATAAAAATTTATCATGATAATTACGACGACAAGTACTACATTTCTCTTATTAGAATTACGTGTTCGAGGCAAATCTTAAGATTCTGCGACAATAATATACTTACGTTAAATAGGGAATTTTCACGCGTAAACACCGCGTATACGACGAGTGAAATTTTTACACTGCTATTTACGAGTATATATTTTACTACGTACTCGTAGTACTCGTACAACCAAGAACATATGTACACGTATGTGTGTATAAGAAAAACAACTAGACATATAGCGAACGAAATTATATTAGAACAAAAATGTCATAGTATAGTATGGGATAGCTTTAATTAGACAAATGGAAAAACACACTCAACATGATGTAATCCATTATAGATAAAGGCGATTCTAAAGCAAAAGTATAGCAGTTGCAGAATGGGAGTGCTTCTCGTTTCATATAAAATACCGAGTGGAATTTACTTGTTTGAATAATTCATTGAAATGCAATCGCACAAAAAAAAAGGAAGAAAAAAAAAGCGTATACAAGAGCTTGATAAATATTTTATGAAGAATTTGTGTCGTTTTTTATTGTGTGCATTTGAAATAAATACTTCAACACTTTTTGAAAAACACGGTACGCGCCTTCAGGCATCGCGCCCATAAACATATGGTTTTGCAAAATGAAAAAATTTAATCGCAACCTCGAGACGAGAGTTCGTTAATCAAGAATTTATTGTTCGTTAGTTGTGCGCCAGGAGCCACCCAGAAGGGGGATTTTCCACTAATATACCTATACTTACTCGTCGTGTTAGCGCCGTAAATATGTAGCTTAATAAAATAGGCGAAGCATTTACAAATTTTATTTTCTCGTTTGGCAGCAGACGAGAAGATTTTTCGAGTATTTTTACTCGATTCGCGCGCCGCGCGAACTAAATAAGCATAATTTTCGAATGAAATACTAATTTTACCAGCGAGATAATACGATATATTTCGACCCGAAGTATTTCCATCTTGTTCGGTATTCAATTTTTTTTAATTCGACCGTTGTTTTTTCTATCTCTCGTTCGAGAGAAGAGGGCATGATGAAAATTACCATCATAGGTAGCCTATGCCATGCCATGCCGCCAATACGTCGCTGATAAATTCGTATATATATACGTGTAATTCAATTTCGTTATAGTGTAGTAGGCAATTTGCGTAAAATACTTTTCGAGTTTCGAACCAATTTAGTAACAAAACCGAGTATTTTTTGCATTAACCAACTACCATATAAACGACACGTAACGGCAAAAAAATTATTTATAGGTATTTTTAAATTGTAAATTACACCTTTACGTGTATTTTATTCGCTAAAATTGCCGAAAAAATCCTCCAGAGATGTTTGCCTATAGTACCTACCTACATTACGTACATACGTATAAGTGCTTATAAGTATGTATATTTTTTTCTTCTATTGCGTCGGTGTTTTAAAAAACAAAGTATATTGTGATTTTTCGGTTATTTTTCTTTTTCATTTTAATATAAATGGAAAATAAAATTCGAATAGATAAAATATATGAGAAACTTGAGAAACTTTCCCCATTTTGCGCTTCTTCGCGCTGTATATCGTATGCATCAGTGAATAAGCCTTCGTTTCACTAGTAAATTTGATTTATATAAACGTGCTCGATATGATTTTACCTACACTAGATTTCAAAGCACGACGACTATGTATTTCGCATGGTAAATTTATCGTAAATTACTCGAAACAGTAAGTATATTCGATTCAGCGGAGATTATTAAAGCACATTTTTTTTTCGAAATAAATTTGCAATTGGGAGATTCGAGAAACGAATAGTTTCAATCGAAGTGTAGTGATTGTTTCTTTGTATTATTTTTAAAAATAACGTAGGTAGGGGTATCCCTAAAAAAAATGTAATGAAGTAGCTTTCATTCCACACATTATGTACCATACCACTCACTTTTCTTCACATGAAGTACGAATTTGAATTTTTTCCATCAATTTTGAACTACCTTAGAATAGCCTCCCCCCCTCCTTGAAGCCCATTTCAAAAAAAGATAATTATAGACATGAGAGAAGTGGAAAAAACCCAGATTTTAAATTTAAAAAAGCAAGTAACTAAGTATTTGAACTATGCGATTTCTAAATTGATAAAAATTGCCTTCTCTCGCTATATTTTCAGAATTTTTCAAAATTTTTTCAAAATTGAGAAGGTGGAGAAGTGATGAGTGAGAATATTCAAAAATGAATGGATATTTGGAGTGATAATCCTCAAATGTGAAACAAGATTTTAGTGCTTTTTCTCACGTAAGGGTATCTACTTTAAGTTTGGAGGATTTGCAAGGAACTTCTAGCAGGCCATCAGAGGAGATTTGTACAAAAATCAGAGTAAAATAGAGACGCGATTTACGTACTTATAGTATTTTTCTGCATATTATTGTATGTACCTATGTAAGGTATGTACAATGGAACAGAGTCGAAAGCAATCAGATGGTGTTAGTAAAATTGCATACTCAGTTTGCCGTAAATACGGTGGTGATGACGATGAGGCATATTATTTACGGCGAACAGAATATGCAATTTATTCGATATCTATTTTTCTACAGGGTGCCCAGAAATATCGAATACCCCTAAAAAAGTTTTTCATTAAACATACATATAGGTTGGCAACGTGAAATAGATGCATATGATTGGTGGAATGTTATCTCTCCAGTCCAACAACCAATCATGTGCTATCATTATTATCATTCACTGTGACCAACCCAAAGTATTTAGCAGAAAACTTTTTTAGGGGTACTCGATATTTCTGGGCACCCTGTATGTGCTTCATTGCAAAACTAGGTACCTACATACATGTACCTAGACCTACTCGTACATAACTATGAGGGCTGATCTGCGATATCATGGTCATGGTTACAAAGCACAGCCATTTGCTAAACTTATCGGCCTCACTTTCTCTCAGAAACATCAAGAAATCTCACTATTTGCCAAAATTGCCAATTAATAGTCTCGTTTCTCGCTAAAGATTGAATTTTTTTCGCAAAAAATTCCCAACAGTATGAATTTTTTTCTAAAAATTACCAAAAAGTTTTGCTTTTTGCCCGAATGAGTCACTTTTTTGACCCAAAGATTGTGAAAATGTATTATTTTCTTGTCAATAATTTCAAAAAAGACTGTTTTTTTGCAAAAATTTCTCACGTTTTCAAAAATTGACATAGTTTTGCTTTTTAACAAAACTGCTAAAAATTGTCGTTTTTGAAAAAAAAACAATCCAAAAAGTCTTATTTTTCCAAAAATTCTATAGCTTCTTGGCGATTATAAAGTCTCGCTCAAAAGTTCGTTTTACTACCAAAACTGCTACAAATGTCCTTTTTGCCAAAAAAAAAAAAACAGAACAAAAAAAGAAAAAGTATTACTTACTTTCTTTTAAAAATTGTCCAAAAGTTTTGATTTTTGGCCAAAATTTGGCAAAAATTCGATTTTTTTTAGGGATTAAAGTCTCACTTTTGTAGCTGAAATGGCCGAAAATACCCAAAAAGTCTCGTGTTGTTACCAAAAAAAAAAAAAATTGGAAAAATCTTGCATTTAAAAAAAATTGCAAAAAAATACAATTTCCTTGCCAATAATTCCCCAAAAATTGTTGTTTTTGTTGCTAAAATTGATACATTTTACTTTTTGGCAACATTGTTACAGATTTTCACTCCCCCCCCCCAAAAATTACCCAAAAATCTCGCTTCTCACCCAGAAATTTCCAAAAAGTTTTGCTGAAATTGTTGAATTCTTGTTTTATTTTTTGCCAAAGAAAGTCAAAAATTCTAGTTCCAAAAAGTCTTAATTTTTTTAGAAATTGCCAAAAGGACTCTTTTGTTTATTAAAATTCTAAGTGTGATATGAGGAAATATGCCTTAATAGCCTTAGCGGTTCTTAAATTAATAAACTTATCCCTATGTACTGAAAGTATGGTAACGTGGGGAACTATTTATACGAGTAGATCTGTGGCTCCTAGCTCGAAGGCTTGTGCATCAGATCTCTAACCACCAACTTTACTTGGGTTCAGCTACTACATAGCAATGGCTGGTTCTTTGTCAACTTATATACCCATTGGCAATGGAGCTTTCCCCCCTCTTTACTGTCTTAGCCCACTTTCCTAAGTGGATGATTCGTGCTTTCAATGTGATTTCTATTCGAATTAAGTACGTATATTAATTATAGTACATTGGATATTTCTCTGATCATGCTAGCCATTGGAAATATCTCTCATCGAAAAGGAGCTTTGTGTAAGACATTTCTGTTGAAGTGTCAAGTATAAGCATCGATATTTCATTAAATGGATACACAGCGTGTAGAGAGGTGGGTGGGTAATGCAGTGATCACAAAGTTCACAGGGGAAAGGGGGTGGTTATTGCCGCGCAACCATAGGCGCAAGTGATGCCCATCAAAACATTTTGCAAGTAGGAAGAGGTGATTAACTTCACATTTACGCGGACCCACGTGGCCACCAGGTTTGAATTCAAAATCAAAATTAACCAATCAGATACCATGGGCAGAAAAAAATTGCATCAATAACTAGATAAGCTAACAATCTATAGTTATTCTTCTTTGATGTGGGGTAAATGGACTTGCTGGGTATCCATTTAGTATAATACTGATGAGTATTAGGGACACCCTCAAAAGAGGCAGAAAAGAAAATGCATACAGTGTCATTAGTAAGTACCTAATTACTTTCAATTTCTATTAATGTAGCATTACTTCAGTCCCTCGGTGGCGTAGTAGGTAGAGCCGCGGACCTCCGTTCACGAGGTACCCGGTTCAAACCCAGCTACAGAGGCAAGCTTGTGCGTGTAATTAAAAATCTTTCGTGCAATTATCAACATTACATGCCAAGTATTACCAGGGGACTACCAGTTTAGCCGAGCTAACAGATAATGCACGCCATCTGTTAGCAGAATCAAAAAGCTGAAACTGGTTTGAGCGTCTATAGAGGTCAACACTGAGGAGCCCAGGGTCTCTAAACTACCAGGCTAGCTCCAAGGTGCTTGTGTAGATGTCACTAGAAAGCAACAGGAAACTACTAGTGGAAGCTCGAAACAACGTCGATTCCCCAGAATAATCGCAGTGGCAATAGGCATTCGCCTCACCCTGTTAGGGTACCACAAAAATGCGATTTCCAATGTCCTGTAAAGGACAAGGAACCACGACCACGACGAACATTACTTCATCGTGAATTAATAAGCTTATACTTATTTATCATTATTATTAAGATTTTTCTAGTTAGTAATGCGAGTTGTAAGATGCAAACCAGAGCTTGTATATCAATTATAAAATAATCTCGTCCTTATTTTATATTGAGTAATCTTAAAAGTGTATTTTTTCTAGTTGTTCTTCAATACTAATAAATCACACAATTAATATGTATCTACTTTGTCGAATGTGTGTATTTATTTGGTACTTTCAAATAACTTTATGAGTACTCCCAAAAATTTCTGCTTTCTACTAAAATTATCAAATTTTGCTCTTTGACAAAAAAAAACTGTTGCTTTTTAGTAAAATTGCTACTTGAAGATTTTCACCTTTTTACCAAAAATTATGCAAAAAATCATTTTATCAGATTACCAAAAAATATAAAGAAACTATTTGATGAGAGAAAGTATCTCTTCGACAGAAAAGTTTCAAACCAGACACATTAATGATGCTGCTGTGGCAAATTTTTGCAAATCAGATTCGGACCAAAAAAGCAAAGAATCAAAATGCCACCGAAGTCACCAAGAAAGCTGTGATTTAGTATACCTGCACTCTATTTTTAATCGTTGAAATCTATTTAAAAAAGTTTTGAGCCATTTAGAGTCCTTAGCAAATTTTCATGAATTGAAGTTTGCACAAAATTTTTCTGGATTGAGTTGGAAACCTGAAATTCCCTTTCCTATCTTACTTTGAAATATAAGCCGTTCTACAGGTTCCACGAAAATTTTAAAAATTCCTATTCTCCAATAAAATGCATTAAAAACTGTTCAAATGAAATCAGTACATTGAAAAATCCTCTGGAAGCTCCAAAACGGATTGAAACTGTCACCAATCGATTCAGATGATCGAAAATAGAGTCAAACCAAATTTTAAGTGTTTGTTTATCTCATTAATTTGATCCAAATTCTGCTGTTTTCGTAAAAATGAGTTAAATTGATTTTTTTTTTGAAAAAAACTTCCAAAAATCAAAAAATGACATCCACCTCTACTCTGGCCTGGTTCTATACTTCAAAATGCTCTTTCCAATTTGTCCAGTCCGATCCAAAAAATTAAACGAGTAACATTTTCCAAAACTACTCCCCAACCACCTGTTACATATTCCTACGAGAAAAAAAATTCCTAGGAAAAATATCAGTCGTACAACTACGTAGCATATTGAGTGAAAAAGGGGGGAAGAAAAACGCAGGAAATAACTTACAAACAAAAAAAGAAAAATGAATCGTAACGTAAAAAAAAACACACAGCAAATAATATCTACCAACAAACAATCCTATCCACATTAGGTTAAAGAGACACAGAGAGCAAAACAAAACAAACAAAACAAAATGAAAAAAGAACTCTAATCAAAAAAAAAAAAAAAAAAAATACCTACAACATCTAAAGCTACAAAAACGTCGTTTTAAAAATCGAGGTATAAATTCATCATGAACAATATCAAAAATGCTTACATAAATAAAACAACAGCCATCGTATTTTATCATTATACGCTCAAAAACACGTTAGCGTTGAAGAAAAATGATGAACTTTATTTACAACGACGAATAGGCCCTGTGCGCACGCTTCACCGTAGACGCCGCCGACGGAGAGAGGATGAAAATTCAAAAAACTCTCAAGTCGAAATACCTTACTACGTTGACTGAGCATTACTTAGTATCACACGTATCGCGTGCCGGCAAAGTTGATGCTTTCAAAGTGATGACGAATGGTTTACGAAAATGTATTAAAAATAACGAAAATTTCCTCGGTACAGGGGGAAATTTTCGATCAAATTTTAAACGATGAATTGCTATTTTTTTTTGAAACAACGCGATGTAAATTTTTTTGCGATAAAATTTTTTTAAAATGAATAATTTGCTGTATAAAGCGAGCGATATTTGGCAAAAATATATATTAAAATTATCCATAGAACGGTATCGTAATTATTTTCGTAAAAAGATGAAAATCGTTAAAAAATTCGAGACGATTGGTTTAAATTTGTGTGAAAGCTGTAACCTTATTTCGTACCGGGATCAAGAAAACGTCGAATGGAATAGGTCAGGAATACTACTAGTCACTTCGATTTTAATTACCATGATAATGATGACGATAGCTATTTTCGACGGATTTCCAGCGCCGATGATGGGATGCGCGGCTAAAACGTGTTTTACGGTAATTTATTCCATCTTATATTCGCTATATGTATTTCTAATTCATTAAATTATATATTTCCCCGCGTCTATATATTTTGATTAATGTTCAAACCCTTGTTAAACGAGAGAATTTATTATCAACATTGGCACTCCAGGGGGATACACACCGGTACCCTGCTAGTACCTACCTAACGATTCTTGTACCGTACTAATTACAAGAGTATCCAACAGCATTAAAACAAGAACATCGTTTACACCTCCGCACAATACTCTCGTCCCTTCTGTGCCTCATCGCACCTTTCCTACCTCCGGAATCGTCCACCTTTATCTTTCTATTACCCTGCTTTCCATCTATTCTCTCTCTATATCTCTGGCTCATCGTCGCGCAGTTTTCAAACTTGTTCATTGTTTCAAGTTGTACTTTTTAAATTCTCTTCCTCTCTTCTCACCCTTTCACGTCGTCGTGCAAACGATAAAAAAGATTCCCGTTTGAGAATTTTTTTTATGGCCTAACTTTGTCAACCATGAATTAAAATAAAAGCTTTACTGTTTTCGTATAGTACAGCTCGTAGTAGGTACGTTACTACGTATATATACTGTAAACGGGTTTTATATTTCTTCGCGACAGCTCGAGCTCTCGTTGTTCAACTTAAACCAACCATTTACATCAACTTTTCAACTAAAACAAGACTACGTTATACTGCATCTATCTACAGTACGACGTTTCAGTTTTCCAAATGTAAATTGATTGGAATGAACAGTGCAGAAGGCAAGGGGTAGTAGGTACTTGATTACTGAATAACGTTACGACGAACGAGAGAAATACTACCGAGGTAATTAAACATGTGAACGTCTTCAAAGAAATAAATTACGTACTTATTATTCAATACGAATAGAATTTTAAAAGTGTTTTACTTTCGGATAGATTAAATATACGAGAAGATGAGGCAAGAGTAATACACATTGGATAAGTTAAATGAGTACTTATTATATTGCATTGCGCTTCCTTCGTCCCCTTATACTAGTATACTTATACTGTATTCAAGAAGTCTTTTGAAACGTCGG
Source organism: Planococcus citri (assembly GCF_950023065.1). Lineage (NCBI taxonomy): Eukaryota > Metazoa > Arthropoda > Insecta > Hemiptera > Pseudococcidae > Planococcus > Planococcus citri. Next base: position 56,810,560 of record NC_088680.1, on the reverse strand, counting down.
TAAAAACCCTTCGTACAGCTTTCTGAAGAAAATTCCCGTTCCCGAGGGATCTATAAAAAAGTCTGCGTAGCGGGAGATTCTCTTTCTTTTCGCGTTTTCTTCTTTTCAATGTTTTTCATTAACATTTGAAAGTTTACAATTTAAAAAAAAAATAGGCTACCTTATACCATCTCGTAGTTGGAACTCGCAAGAAGTTGGGTTTCATTTGATTTGTGCCAGAAAATTTCAATTTAACTAATTTTAACACTATTCTTATACGTTGAACAGGTTTTAGTGAGGCTTTGAAAAAAATGATTGGTTGAAACTATCTAACTTTTGATTATTGCAATCTACCTACTATAGATAAATACGAGTACCTACCTAAATACAGATGAAAAAATGAAACAAAGGGACCGATAACGGTAAATTTTTTGGAGGGGATGAGAAGTCCCAGAGGAAGAAGAGTATAACCAAAATTGTGGAACGTAAAATTTCCTTATCAATGAAATCTACTTTTGCTCTTAAGTTCAAAAATTCATCCTTCATCGTCTGAATAAAAGTAGGTATATCAAAAAAAAAACTAACGAGAGGGCTAAGTACCTACTTTAATTGATGCTTACTTCGATTTTAATAAAATTAAGCTAGCCAGACCCATACCCAAATTTTAAGTGCTTAAGTTCATTTTTCAAGACTCGTCCTCGTTTTTTATTCAAAAAAAAAAAACAACCTTAGTATCCAAGAAAGCTTGAAAAAGTGATCAACAAGTACGTATGTAGAAGTTACAAAACATGGGCAAAAAATTTCAGAAACTTGTAAGTTGTAGAATTTTAGCGAAAAGTAGGACTTTCAGGCAATTATTGCCAAAAAAAAAGTCAAACTATTTTGAAATTTTTTCATTATTAAAAAGAGAAAAGAAAAACAAGAATTTTAGGCAACTTTGGCAACAAAGATGAACACTTTGCAATTTCTTGCAAAAAGCGAGAATTCTGAAAAATTTTAGCAAAAAAAAGTTTTATAGTAATTTCTGGAAAAAATTGTTTTTTTACCAAAAAAAAAAAAAAAATACAATGAGCAGTTCTAGAGCCTCCAGCAGATTTTTAAAACTCGAAATTCCCACAAAATGTCATCAAATAAAGTTGGAAAGCTGAAATTCATTCTGCAAACTGATTTTATTACGCTACGAAGTCGACTGCAGGAGGATTTCAAGTCGTTTTGGAGCCTCCAGCGATTTCTTGAAAATTACTGGAGCCTCCAATAGATTTTTGAAACTTAAAATTTCATCAAATGGAGATGGAAAGCCAAAATTTACTCTGCGCTCCAATTTTAACACCCTTTGAAGACGACTGCAGGTGGATTTCAAGTCATTTTGGAGCCTTCAGCGACTTTTTGAAAATTACTGGAGTCTCCAGCTGATTTTTGAAACTTGAAATTTTCACAACGCATTTTATCAAATGGAGTTGGAAAGTCGAAATTTACTCCGCAAACTAATTTCAATACGATATAAAGTCGACTGCATGATGATTTCAAGTGGCTTTGAAGCTTCCAGCTACTTTTTGGAAATTTCAATTTCCCAAAAAAAACGCCATAAAACCTGTTGATGAAATTCTGGGGAAATTTCAAGTTTTAAAAATCTACTGGAGGCTCCAGTAATTTTCAAAAAGTCGCCGGAGGCTCAAAATGACTTGAACTTACCCTCCATTTTGATGAAATTTTGTGGGAATTTCGAGTTTCAAAAATCTGCTGGAGGCTCCAGAACTGCTCAAAATGGTTTGAAACAGTTTCCAATGGATTTGGCAGATCGAAAGTAAAGTGAATCCCAAATTTTAGCTTTCTGGGTCAATTTGGTAAAATTTTGATTTTCCCCACATTTTTGACCTAAATTTAATTTTCAAAAATTCACTAAAAATCGAAAAAGGCACTTTAGCACTTGAAATTTTGACTTTTTTTGAGGACAAGAGCTAGAAATCTTCCTTAGGACTCCCCCTTATAAGAAAAAAGTTGTCCCAGAGGATCGGCGGTGGGGGGAGGTGCAATAGATCCTTATGCGCCCCCCAACTAATATTTTTGGCAAAAAGTGAGACTTCGACAATTTTTCAAAAATAAAAAAAGTACGTAACTTCATAAACCAAAATTTCAAAAAAGTAACCAAAAGTTACTTTTAATTTGGAGAGTTTTTGAAAATCAAAGAAAGTAGATATCATGGTGAATTTTAGACTTGTCCATAAAATATAATGTACTTATCAGTTGCTTCATTTTGACCTACCAACTCAAACCCAACTATTTCTGGAGCATTCTCGAGTCTCCATTACGTTTTCAATTTTCTCAGGTCAAATTTTAAATTGCTCTGGAAAATCCAAAAATGAAATTCAAAACTAAAAACTTCGATTAGTCGTAAAATTCAAGTGGGCCCAGTTCAAGTGTGAATTTTGAGTTCAGCAGGTACACATTAGAATTATTATCAGGGTTGAGACGAATCACGAAAAAAATTATTTAAATCAGAATCACAAATCACTGCTCAAAAAAAGCGAATCGAATCAATTTTGATCAATCAGAATCGTGTACTTACCTTTTCAATCACATAAGTAGTAGAAAAACATGATGGATTCTATTGCTCTATGTTTGTGTTTGTGAATAACAAACTTCCAGATACCGCCCATTTTCCCCTACTTTTTCAAGATTTCTGGCGAATCGTACAATCTGAATTTTAAAAAATACCCAAAATTGATGAAATCTTAATAAAATAAAGCAAAATAATTTGCCGAAATTGCATACAACGAAAGTCAAAAAAGTTGTTAAAATGACATGAAAACAATTAAAAACGAGTAAAAATTGATGAAAATACCTATTCCAGAGTTTGAGAAAAATTTAGTGAAAATTGCGTGGATTTTTAAAGATATTCAATAAAATTGATCATATGAAATATTATCAAAATTAAGTAAAATTTGATAAAAACTGCATGAAATAGGTGTCATTCATAAATATTGTAAAATGAGTACAAAAATGGCTAAAGATCCTTTAAAAAATGAGGTGAAATTGGCAACAATTCCTGGAAATAAGTAGGTATCATTTAAAGTGAATAAAATAATGGCAAAATTTAACTAAAAATATTGCAAAAATTTAAACAAAAAAAATGATTCATGAAAGTGATTCATGGTGATATTGATAATAATTATAATAAATCAATTTCATTCCCATGAAATTTTCTACTTCTACATATAGATACAACTCAACAATCGCAGAATTTTCAACTTTTCCAAATCAAAAAAAAAAAAAGGCAACCCTAAGTTACATTTCAAAAAAAAAAATCACGTCAAACTGTTACGCTGTGAAATTAAAAAAATAAAAAAATAAACGTACATATAGGCAATAAAATCCGATTATATTACTTTTTTTTCTCCAACGTTTGAGTTATACGTACAGTTGAGAAAAGGCATTTGGCAAATACCAGAGGGGGTTACCTATACCATCTAATTTTCTCTCTCACGTTTATACCCCGAAGAGTTGATTCGGCACGATGAGATTTCAAAAGACTGTGTAATAAATTCTACTTCATTTTAATCACAATGGACGACATGGATGAAGGATTCCTGCAAAGGTTTATTATACAGGCCTACTTACACGGAAGAATATACCTTTATACACGTCGTCAGATTTTTTCCCCAGAAAATACACCAGATAACAGTGATAATATAGATACCTATCTTTCTATATACACGCTTTCCAGCATATGGAAGCGTGTATAAGTACTCGTATATGCGATGACAAAGTGTCAAATATCGAGCTTTACAGTAGACATAGCAGCGTACCATACCTACCGCTAAATCAATACGCAAAAGTAGGTACATAAGCATGAAGAAGAAAAAAAACCTCCTAGACACATTTTTATCTCGCGGATACCCACGTTTTAATATTTCAAACGGTATTTGTGACTTTATCAAGCATCTTAAACGCAGCACAAGCGAAAAAGCAACGAAATATAAAAAATTCAAACACAACTCTATGCATATACAATCTCACCTTCCGCGAAAGAGGATTTTTTTCAATGAACTGAATTACAAATGTAACTAAAAGTATATACCTACCTACCTACCTACCTACGATGAAGACGAAAAAAGGAGACAACGAGCGACGCCTTCGTATAATTCAGACAGCGACAAAATTCAAAACCAGATCGGAAGTTTACCAAAACCTGTGATGTTACTCGCAGAGTCATCAGTATTCGAGGTGAAATGGTTGCGCGAGAACGTGAAAAAAGCAACGCGTTGGGGGAGAAAAATGAAAAATAAACTATTTCGAGTACCTTTTTCGCAATAATGTAAAGGCCGGATTGGAATTTATGTTTATTTTAACATGTGAAAAAAAATACACATTCGGTGAAAAAAACAATACCGAGTGTATGCACGTCTCTCAAGTCTACCTCATTACACGCTTCGAAAGCCGCACCAGTGTGTACGAGGAATAGTTGAATACAAGTTCGGAATTTATTTCAGCGGAAAAGTTAGGTATTCTGTGACTGTTACCTATGCGTAACGTAATCTACCTATGCTTTCAATATACAAGGTGTCCGTTTAAATTTTTATTACGCTGGCGAGATTTTGGTACAACCGGTTGTGGGAAATGGAAAACCTGCGTATGAACAGCTAGATTTCTTAACGAGAATCTGGATTCAATGGACATTTTAAATCCTGGAAAGGAGTTGAAAAATGTCAAAATGTGCTCTAAAAAATTGCCAAAAATTGAGTGAAAATAGGCATTTTTATGAAAAATTTAATACTTACCTATGTCTCAAAATTCTGAAGATCACAAATTGCAAAATTATCATCAACGCAGCAAACTTTGATTCTTGGACAAACCACTGAATCCATTATCCCCTACTGGTGTATTATTCCCCCAATGGCCATTTCCCCAAAAAAATTCTTCTTGAACGATCTTTTCGTGACTGCTGAATTCTGGAATCTGGTTTCTCGAATTAATATTCCCAGAACAACCATTCACCAAAAACTTAATTCCCAAATAAATGTAAGAATTTCTTGCAATTTTAGTAACAGAACAAAACTTCTTGGCAATTTTGATGGAAAACGAGTCTTACCCAAAAATAGTAATTTTTTGCAATTTTGGCAAACAAAAAGCAAAGACTTTTAGGCAAGTTATATGATTTTAAAAAATAGGTATTTTTGATATTCTGAACAAAAAAAAAAAAACAAAAAACTTCCCAACAATTTTGACCAAAAAAACCCTGGGTACATTAGTGTATATAAACTGGGACCATCGGCCAAAGTGGAACCTATGTATCACTAAAGTGGAACCGGATCCTACTTCATGTGCAAATTTTATGCATGAACTGGAACCTTCCTTACACAAAAATTATCTGATTGAAGTGGGATCCTACGATTCACTTTCTTGGGTTGATCATAGCCCGAGAACACTTCATTATTCATTAATTGTGTAATCGCGCGATAATTAATTAACTAGAAATAAATTCATCAACATAATATCATTTGTTTCTTACTTCATCATAGATGATAGATGTTGGGTGTCTTATAAATATTTTTTCAGTTGAGTATACAGTTCAGATATGGTTCAGAATTCAGATCATCTTCTGTTTACATATTTACATTCGATGCCATTGACTATATAGATATACTACGTATATGGACTGCTGATTCTTATCAATTTAACGTTGGTTATATGGAGAAATCGTGTAAGCCAGATTTTCAAAGTCCACTCAATGAAACGCGGTGTTCGTTGCCTGAAAACGTTGCTCATTGGCTCTCACAGTACGGAACCTTGGATGCGCGCGTCACCTCGCGTCATCCTCGCATACAATTGCATGTAATCTTCGACTAGAACCGTCGATTTTGTTGCGTGGACTTTTATGTTTACATTTTACACTTTGATAAGGGTTAGCAGTCCATATACGTAGTATATCTATATAGTCAAAGTTCGATGCAGGGCGAGCTTGATCACGGCGGCACTACAATGCCTCCTTCACCAATCACCAGTACCAAGTTTACTCAAATTCAGACATGTTTTCTCTACAGAAATTCTCAAAGTGAACTAAATTGATGAAAATTGAAAATTTGGATAATGGATAATCACAATCAGGATTTTTAATTTGCAATTTTGGTAGGAGGGCAACCACTGTCAGTATAGATAAAGAAAAAAGCTCAAAAATTTGGATATCATATGATAACCTACCACTCAAATTCACCAAGGAACTTTCATTACCCACAAAGGAAATTTTTTATCACCTGAATTTTCAATATTTGGGGTAATCATGATTATTCATCAGAAATTTTAGTAGGGATAAATTTTCATTGCTCTGATCTATGCAAAAAATTTTCTCAAATTCACATTCCATTAAACATACCAAGTTTACTCAAATTCAGACATGTTTTCTCTACAGAAATTCTCAAAGTGAACTAAATTGATGAAAATTGAAAATTTGGATAATGGATAATCACAATCAGGATTTTTAATTTGCAATTTTGGTAGGAGGGCAACCACTGTCAGTATAGATAAAGAAAAAAGCTCAAAAATTTGGATATCATATGATAACCTACCACTCAAATTCACCAAGGACTTTCATTACCCACAAAGGAAATTTTTTATCACCTGAATTTTCAATATTTGGGGTAATCATGATTATTCATCAGAAATTTTAGTAGGGATAAATTTTCATTGCTCTGATCTATGCAAAAATTTTTCTCAAATTCACATTCCATTAAACATACCAAGTTTACTCAAATTCAGACATGTTTACCCAACAGAAATTCTCAAAGTGAACTATTAAATCAACGAAAATTTGGATAATCAGAATTTTTAATTTGCAATTTTGGTAGGAGGGCAACCACTGTGAGTATAGATGAAGAAAAAAGCTCAAAAATTTGGATATCATATGATAACCTACCACTCAAATTCACCATGGACTTTCATTACCCACAAAGGAAATTTTTTATCACTTGAATTTCCAATATTTGGTGTTATCATGATCATTCATCAGAAATTTTAGTAGGGATCATCGGATCAATTTTCAATTTTCATTGCTCTGATCCATGCAAAAAATTTTCTCAAATTCACATTCCATTAGTCCTACCAAGTTTACTCAAATTCAGACATGTTTACCCAACAGAAATTCTCAAAGTGAACTAAATCAACGAAAATTTGGATAATCAGAATTTTTAATTTGCAATTTTGGTAGGAGGGCAACCACTGTCAGTATAGATGAAGAAAAAAGCTCAAAAATTTGGATATCATATGATAACCTACCACTCAAATTCACCATGGACTTTCATTACCCACAAAGGAAATTTTTTATCACCTGAATTTTCAATATTTGGGGTAATCATGATTATTCATCAGAAATTTTAGTAGGGATAAATTTTCATTGCTCTGATCTATGCAAAAAAATTTCTCAAATTCACATTCCATTAATCCTATCAAGTTTACTCAAATTCAGACATGTTTTCTCTACAGAAATTCTCAAAGTGAACTAAATCAACGAAAATTTGGATATCATATGATATGATAACCTACCACTAAAATTTACCATGGACTTTCATTACCCACAAAGGAAATTTTTTATCACCTGAATTTTCAATATTTGGGGTTATCATGATTATTCATCAGAAATTTTAGTAGGGATCATCGGATCAATTTTCATTGCTCTGATCTATGCAAAAAATTTTCTCAAATTCACATTCCATTAGTCCTACCAAGTTCACTCAAATTCAGACATCTTTACCCAACAGAAATTCTCAAAGTGAACTAAATCGTTGAAAATTTGGGTAATCAGGATTTTTAATTTGCAATTTTGGTAGGAGGGCAACCACTGTGAGTATAGATGAAGAAAAAAGCTCAAAAATTTGGATATCATATGATAACCTACCACTCAAATTCACCATGGACTTTCATTACCCACAAAGGAAATTTTTTATCACCTGAATTTCCAATATTTGGTGTTATCATGATCATTCATCAGAAATTTTAGTAGGGATCATCGGATCAATTTTCAATTTTCATTGCTCTGATCCGTGCAAAAAATTTTCTCAAATTCACATTCCATTAGTCCTACCAAGTTTACTCAAATTCAGACATCTTTACCCAACAGAAATTCTCAAAGTGAACTAAATCGTTGAAAATTTGGGTAATCAGGATTTTTATTTGCAATTTTGGTAGGAGGGCAACCACCAGTACCGGTGCCAGGATTTTTCCTTGGAGGGGGATAATTGGGTCAGAACCAAACAATTTTGCCGTCTCATTTTTTTGGGTGGGGGGGGGGGTAAAATTAGGCTTTTTGGAGAGCAGAAATCAAATAAATACAGTGGCATAGTCAGAATTTCCTCAAGGAGGAGGCAAAACCAGATTTTTAGGCATGGAAAATCGAAATAGGAGTCATTTTCTGGAAACCTATCGTGATGTGTGGATGATTATAATGAAAATGAAGGTAAAATTACTGCTCGAGCGAAGCGAGAGCGAAAATTATCAGAAAAAATGGGTCCAAACAACAACAAAAAGCGTTCATTTTTGCATGTTTTCTTTCAAATTTTCGTTCGCAAGGGAGGACAATAGCCCCCTTCACTTCCTGGCCACGCCACTGAATAAATATGTCGTTTATTTATTTAATTTTTAAAAAGGAGGGACCTCAGTGACTGAAATTTGCCTGCAAAGTATTATTCAAAGTAAATCGTGTACGAATGTATACCAATAATGTGGGCTTGAGAAGAAAAAAAAGGCCTCTTCTTCTCAAAAAATATTAATGGGAAAAAATGAACATCGGTTTGTAATCGGCATCCATCTCAGTGAAACAAGAGCGCAAAAATGCTAGGAAAATTCCCACTTTATAGCATCAAAATTTTTTCCAAAAAAACTGGCCTCTTGGGGGGGGGGATTATCACCCAAATCCCCCCCCCTTAAAACCGGCACTGGCAACCACTGTGAGTATAGATGAAGAAAAAAGCTCAAAAATTTGGATATCATATGATAACCTACCACTCAAATTCACCATGGACTTTCATTACCCACAAAGGAAATTTTTTATCACCTGAATTTCCAATATTTGGTGTTATCATGATCATTCATCAGAAATTTTAGTAGGGATCATCGCCATCATCGGATCAATTTTCAATTTTCATTGCTCTGATCCATGCAAAAAATTTTCTCAAATTCACATTCCATTAGTCCTACCAAGTTTACTCAAATTCAGACATCGTTACCCAACAGAAATTCTCAAAGTGAACTAAATCAACGAAAATTTGGATATCATATGATATGATAACCTACCACTCAAATTCACCATGGACTTTCATTACCCATAAAGGAAATTTTTTATCACCTGAATTTTCAATATTTGGGGTTATCATGATTATTCATCACAAATTTTGGTAGGGATCATCGGATCAATTTTCATTGATGCTCTGATCTATGCAAAAATTTTTCTCAAATTCACATTCCATTAGTCCTACCAAGTTAACTCAAATTCAGACATGTTTACCCAACAGAAATTCTCAAAGTGAACTAAATCAACGAAAATTTGGGTAATCAGAATTTTTAATTTGCAATTTTGGTAGGAGGGCAACCACTGTCAGTATATAGATGAAGAAAAAAGCTCAAAAATTTGGATATCATATGATAACCTACCACTCAAATTCATCATGGACTTTCATACCCACAAAGGAAATTTTTTATCACCTGAATTTTCAATATTTGGGGTTATCATGACTACTTATGCTCGGTGAACTGGTGAAGTATCCAGATTTAATGACTTATATTATTATGATTATCAGAGGTTCTATCGAACTAATGCATTGATAAACTATAAACTAATAAATGGTAATGGGTTGAGTTGAAAAAAAAGGCAAATCAGAGGGCTGGATTGATTAGGCTTGTGTTAGTTGTGTTGCACCTTCAGTTGAAGATTCAATTTATGCAAGCTCAGTTCTGTTCATCAATGTGAACATTTTCTTTCTGGTAATGAAAAGGTTCCACTTCATATGAAAATTTACATAGATAAAAATGTTATAGGGTTTCAGTTTAATCACAAACTGGGGTTCCACTTCACATACAAAAGTTTCTTTCCTCACAATGTTTTCATTACAGGATCCCTCTTCATGTTGAAAAAAAAGAAAAACAAAAAAAACAGGTTTTTTGGCAATTTTGACAGAAAGTTGTTTTTTTTTACAATTTTAAAAAACAGTAGGATTTTCTGATAATTTTGCTATAAAACAGATTTTTTCAATTTTCCAAGATAAAAGCAATTTTTTCTGAAAGTTTTGATCAAAAAAAAGTTTTTTTTGCGATTTAGGCAAATAACGAGACTTTTTGACAATTTTGATCGAAAAAGTTGTAAGAGAAGAAGGGGGAATGAATGGTAATGAAGATGTTTAGAAGTTCAGTCTGAGGGGCGGTTAAGGTCAGAATATGTGACGCGGCCAGCGATACCATACCATATTTGTCGGCAAAAATTTTTTTTCGTTTTATTGTGGTTTCTGGTAGTGTTTTTCTTCCTCTTTTCAATGGTGCAAACAGATTTTCAAAATATTAAAATCTGACAAATTTGCAAAATTTCAAAGTTGCGTATTTTTTGAAATTTAAAAACCAAAATTCTGAGAAAAACGTTTTTGAAAGTTCGGGTTATTTTTGTAACATTTTTTAAATTTTTTTTTTTTTTTTTTTTTTGATTTTCTTCATCTTTTAATAGTTTTACATCATAATATTTTTTTTTTTTTTTGACATTTTTTTATGAAAAGCACTTTTGTAAAACCGGTTTTTCACCACTAAAACGACGTGTTTGAGATCGGTGGGTACACCCATTCCAAAGTATAGGCTTCATAGTATATGAATCGACAAAAAAATTTTTTTTGATATTTTCTGACTTTTTCCATGAAAACGCGATTATCTCAAAAAAAAAGTTTTCCAACACATGGTATGGTATCGCTGGCCGCGTCACATATATTCACATATAATATACATATCATTCCTTATAGTTTTCCTGGATAGCTTACGGGATTCACTCTTAAAACTACACACAAATTAGTAAGATGAAGTATAACTAACTGTACCCTACAACAATAAGAAAATACTATACACATACCACAACAATGATGAGAAGGAATCTGTGTTCGGAAGAAACCTCTTTGAATAGTAACATATATCACAACAATTTAATGGCTTGATGTAAAAGTAGTAAAATCACACATAACAACATGACACACACGAAGGGCTCAAGTATTGATCAGGTACCAGAGATTACCATATTTGGTCACCTATAGTGTGAGGACATACACGAGCATAACGATTCAAATTCTCTTTCGATCCTACGATGCAGCTACTCATGCAGTGACAAAAGATATTTCAAGTTTGGTGCATGAACCCTCTAACTGTTAGTCACTTTTGGGTTTGGCTTAAATGGGAGTTGTTAACACATAGATCAAAGAGGAGAATTTATTATATAGTCACTATCATAATAATATGTATTGGCAATTGGCATGATGCTACCTCATAAAGCATGTAGGTAGTAGAGCTGAAAACGGTACTCGCTAACAGGGGGTAACTACTGTACCCATACTGTAAATTCTCACTACTTGCCAGTAGCTGGTATCAAGTTGAAAAAATGTCATACCAGTTCACATTGTAACTGGTAGCATGTTGTATGCTTAGCGGGTGTACTGGAATTACGTCATCATTGCCAATGATCACTGTCAGACGTCAATCACACATACATACGAACAACAGGTATCAAAGTGTGACTCCTCCCACTTATGCATTATCAAATTTTGGGGTGCGTGCGCAGACTAAGTGCAAAAACAATAGGGTTGTGCTCGCTATATGCTACTATCTGTACCCGAATCAACTTGGTACATCCACTAGCAGGTTTAGCCAGTATTTTAACCAGATACCAATAAGCGGGTAGCGTAACCGTTTTCAGCTCTGGTAGGTAGTTCTTGATGTTTGTTTAGACATTTTGACAAAAAAATACAGTTTTACAAAAAAGTAGCATTTTTTTGGAATTTTGGCAATAAAAGGCAAGAAGTTTTGATAATTTTTCCAATACTTAAATGATTTTTTTTCAATTTTTAGCGCGTTTAATTTTTGCCACAGTAAAAACAAAACATTCTGGAAATTTTAACTAAAAGAAAAGGATTTCTGCAATTTTGTCAAAAACAAGATTTTTGGTAATTTTGATAAAAACAGGACCCTGGGCTCATTTTGATAATGCTGGCAATAAATCAGATTTTTCTTGGTAACTTTGGTTTTTAAAAAAGTAGACATTTTTTGCAGTTTTGGAAAAAAATGAATTCTTGCAAAATTTTACTCAAAAACCAGTGTCTTTCGTGAAACTTTGGCAAAAAACTGACTTTTTTCTCACTTTTGTGCATTCGAGATGAAGCAGTTTGGTAAAAGTATATTCAAGAAATTGGGGTCATTCGGAAAAACATTTGAGGTTTTTTTATTCAGGACAGTGTATTCAGGGAAATGTCTGGGAACTGAAAAATATGCAATTTTCTTGACGTTGAAAGGGACAACCAATTTGAAGAAAAAAAAGAAATAAAAGCGCAAAATTTTTTGATATTTGAAATACCTTTATATACCTATTCAACCATTCATCACAGGTTTTTTAAGTGCGAATCGTTGGTAAATTTTCAACGATTTTTTACGCAGGGCACCCAAAAAAATATTTTCAAGCAATTCCTTTTTTACCATCACTGATCTACTCATAACATGTCAAAAAAATTCCTTTTTCAAGCTTTTTCGAATTTTGAAAAAAAAGTAAAAAAAGAATGAATGATAGGTATACCTATAAAAAATCAAATACCTACTCAACTTTTTTGTTTGCAATTTTGGTCCAAATTTATATCTGAGGCTATAATGCAATTCTAAATTTTTGAAAATTTGAACTGAATTTGCACGTAAATGTGCTTCATTAGATCGGTAAAATCAGTTTTAAGATGATTTGAGTTCTTTAGAACCCTCAAAAATGGGACATACAAAAGTCATTTCTTATAAAAATGTTTTCATATGTAAATAGGTAATTTTTTCTCATACATATTTCTTGAAAAGTGTGAAAAAAATTTGGAAAACTAAACGTTAATTAATTTTTAAGCAATCACTCCCCTCCCCTCGAAAAAATCAAATCCTCGCAAAAAATTATAACTGCCTATATGTGTAACATTTTACACTTTTTCGTATTCCGTGACATATTATCAAATTTTAAGAGTGTCCAGTGAATGGACTGATTATAATACTAATTTCAACTCTCCTTTTCTCCCCAACTCATCGCAGATCCCTCTCGCTCCAACTGTTTTCAAGTCATTTATTCAATATTTTTTATTGGAAAAAATTGCATAATCAGATAGATTCTTACTGTTTTCAAGAAGTTTTGGAACACATTCACCCCTTCGTTCCCTCCCATGGGCTCCCATAAAGTAAAAATTAGGTTACATATTCTCTGAAATTCGTATTTCATAATTAGGGAAATTTAACCCCATTTCCTCCAGCCTTCTCCCAAGACTTTCCATGTTCCTACCAAATGCCATTAATTTTTTTTTCAATTTAGCGAACGAAAAAAATTCTCGAATGAGGCAAATTGTAATCATTTAAATTTTTTTGAAGGGTATGAGCTCTCCTTTTCCCTCCTTAAATGGGTCCTCAACATAAGATCAAAATTGAATCAAAAAAGTCAAGAAAAAAACCAGAATTTATGCACAAGTGAATTTTTTTCACATTACTCAGGGGACTATTTTGGAGCACATAATTAAAATCTTCAGCTAAGATTTTCAAGTCCTAATGTTTCAAAATTTGAACTTTCAAAATGTAAAGACCACCTTATGGGACACCCTGTATAAATACTTATAGTACAAGTATAGATTGTAACCACATCCCATATTCAACTCTAACTACATGTATATCTTTTCATCTTGGGTAAAAATGAATAAAATAGTCGAGGATATACATGCGCATATCGTAAATATGAATTATTTTTGAAAATTGCGCCATTCGATGTTCAATAAAATACGAAAATTATCCAAAAGGTGGTTTTGTTTCGCACACCAAAGGTGTTTTTTCCCTTCGCTTTTCGCACCGGTTGAATTATTTATCTGCGGCGAAATGTTTCGAGTTAATGATGCGCCTAGTATAAAAGCGAGAGAAACCGAGAAAGGCGCAGCATGCCGGGGAAATATTGTCGCTGGCGACGCGACGAGACAAATGCAATAATATTTGAACATTCAAAAACCAAACCCCTCGCCACATCCTTTGCCGTACAAATTCGTTTCGTTGTTGTCAAAATGCAATATTTTCAAAGGTATACGAGAGACGGTACGGTGTCGGTGTCGGTGTCGCATCGTGGCACTGGCACGGCAGCTCGCCATATGCCTATTGGTGGGAATCTGCAGGGTTGCCGAGGTGCGGGTGTGCATGAGAAATATACAACCGTATCTAAGGTTTTATTGCAACAAATTCATCGGTAGGTACTTGTTTATACCCGGTAAGCATTTCGTAATTATTACGCAACATTTGTGGAAACCTTTTGTAATAAGTGAAACCCATTACTGAATCATTTCACCTGTTTTATGTTACACCATTACATTAATGATGCTTTGCGCTCTACGTGTAGTCGTGTACGCAGGTAAGAAGCGCCATTCGCGGTTTATAAATATTCCTTTGCTTGGGCTTATATTCGTTGTCATTTTACAAAAACGGCCTTTTCGTCAGTGTCTCTCAAAATATAGAGGCTCGAATGGTACCGTGGGACAATTGAATATTGCTGAAAAATATCTATGGGTGTGCCAAGTGGTTCGAAAATCACGACTGCGACCGTACAAATTGGCCAAAAATAGGTACTTGAATATGAAATTGTATTTGAACTCGACAACGCTAAATTAGAAAAATGGACCTGTCACATCAAATAACTGCAACTTGAAAATATATTTTTTCAAATCATTAGGGGAGCCTCAGAGGACTGCAGGACCAATTTTGGACCCCTAACTTGAACCGTAAATTTTCTAATGGCGGTTTCAAATTTTAAAATTTAATTAAAAAACAGAAAAAAAAGTTTTTCCGACTTTTATTATTTATCCACTAGAAAGTGAAAGAATTATTTTTGAATTTTTTTTCACCTTTGCAAGTATTTTTCCATGATTTTCAAAAATAATACAATTTTGAACCTTTTCAAAAGTAGGTAGGGTAAAATGACCTAAAAAGTAAAAAAATTCCAAGAACGGTTTTCCGCAACTCATACCTAAGTGGATATAGGTATACTTAATATGATCAATCAACACCAACTTTTTTTTCTAAAAAAAGTAAATTTTCCCTACAATTTTTTGAGGTACCCCTACAACTTTTCATCAAATTTCCCCTCAAATTTTCCAACAAAAAAAGCCTAGAATGACCGTCCCTATTCGTCAACCCTTACCAATAGGAAAGCTCAACTTTTCAAGGCAGTACAAAAACTATCACATAAAATTGAAATCAATTAAGGTAAAAATCATTTTTTACACTCTTTTCAACGAGCTAATTTTTAAAATGAGTGGATGCGAAGGTTTCCAATTTTGATCTTGATACAAAATACAGTACTTAATTTTGAATTAGAATTGTAAATAGATTTGCAAAATGTGTGGCAATTTTTTTCAGCCAGAACGTACTATTCATTTTCAAGTAGATGCCAATAGTTCCCTGATAAAGTCGATGAAAATTGATTTTCACGCAAATATTGATCTTCAAAAACTGAATTTCAACATTTTCAGCTGATCTGAAACTTTCGGGCTGATTTCAAGTTTTTGGGGTAATTTTCGAAATCTTTGGGGTAAATAATATGGGTAAACAAAAATTACATTTTCATTTCCTTTTGAAATACCAATTGACAAACCCATCGTTCCACCGGTTTCCAGATAGAAAAAGAAGTGTTTTTTTAAAATTAGACTTTAGGTTTTAAAAACTGCTTTGATGATTCAAAACTTTGAATTTTTTTAAATTGGAAAAATTTTGTATCAGAAAATTATGTAAATCATATTTTTACAAAGGAAACTTTTTGACTGACACTCTGCGATTTGAACGAAACGAAGGTAGATCGAAGGAGCACGTTCTAAAACTCCGATAAACGTGTACAAGTGCTCAAGTTGTTTCATTTTTGAATTTTTGACAAATTATTGAAAATTTTATGGTTATTTTTCAAATTTTTCATAAAATACGAGTATTTTGTTCTACATATAAACAAAACGAACCAGTGTGAAAACTTCATTTCTACCTTAGCACTTTGAAAATGACCAGTTTTACGCCATTCTGGGGCTTCCAGCGGGGTTTTAATATTCTCCAAAAATTTCAAATTGCTTTGAAATGGCCAAAAATGAACGTCAGACATACTGTATAACTTTGATTGATGCTTATTGGATACCCTTTCGATTGTTTTTCGTGATTAACCTAGAATTCCAGGAGTGTCTATTGGAAAGTGAATTTTTGACTTATTTGTTGATTACAGAAAAAATGAGGAAAATCAAATTTCGGTGCCTTCAAAGAGGTTTTAAATTTCTGAGAAAAAATTGAAAACTGGCTGAGGAGGGACTTCAGAATGATTTAAAACTGGTAGTTTTCATTATTGAAAAGGGATACAAGGAATTCTATTAATAAAGTATTTGCACTGATGAGGTATTTTTTTTTTTTTTTTTTTGGAAAAAAGTTAAAAATCACCATAGAATATATCTACAATCTTTACCTACAAATTTTTGAAATTTTTGAAAAAAAAATTAAAATCCAAAATTAACTTCAACACTTGAAATTTTAGTTACGGAGGTTTCAGGATATGCTCTTCCTGTTTAGCTTAATTTTATTCAAATCGAATTCGAAAGAGCCAATTTGAAAACTTCCCTTGTGAGTTGAAAAATCAAATTGTGTGAAGGGCACATTTCGAAGAATATAACCTTCCACGACCAAAATTTTAGTTGCTAAAAATCACTTTTAAATTTCTGGAAAATTTTTGAAAATTCAAAAAATTTGAAAAAACTGCTGTTGAGACAAATTTTAAACTTTTTTCTATTTACGGTACTTATTTTTCTAAAGGAAACAATTCAGTGTAAATAAAAATGTAATTTCATTTTGACCCACCCCCCCCCCTAAAAAAATAATCACTGTTGGTCGTTCTGGATATCTCTAAGAATCAGAAATCGTATAATGGTAGGGCTAAATATGAATTTTTGGTGCTTATTAAGAAATCTTCTTGATCGTTTCCAAACGTCAAATCAGGAGTGAATTTTCTTATGAACAAATCGTCGCAATATGTTTTGATGATAATCAGGGCTGCGAGAATGATTCGAATCATATTTCATTCGAAACGTAATTTGGATAAAAAATGTCGTGATTTATGATTCGAATCATTTTAGCCATGATGAGCCATGAATCACCTCTGTTTCTTCAAGTACCGGGAATTGATCAACTTTTTTTTTCGTCCACAAAACTCTGCGATCAAATGTGAAGAATCAATCGCAATTTTTTCAAAGTTAGTTACTATCAAAAGTCAAGCAAAACATGGTAAAATTAGATAGATAGGTACATACTTATAATCTTAAAATATTAAAAATTTATCTAATTTTTTATCCAAGCTTTTGAGAATGGCTCTAAAACTTTCAACCCCTCCTCCCTTCCCAAATTCAGCCAACTTCAAACAAATGGTGTCTCAGTAATACATATCAAATGTGACGTACCAGTTGGTATGATTTTTGCACATTGAACACGAATATTATGATTTTTATTCATTTGATTAGGTCGCATATTTCACTCTCTGTCCTTTTTACACACTCGCAACAAGAGTCAAAATTTGAAGAAAAAAAATCAATTTGTAAAATTGAACGAATCTTCCTTCTCTGACTGGGTCTGGAATAACTTTAGGTTTACAGCTTCAATTCGAATTGATGTCTTTATCGTCTGATAAGTACCTCCAGTTCATGTCAATGATAATGAGATTTTTTTTACGATAGAGGTAATTTTTTAACATTCTACGAGGGTCATTCCAGTTCGCCGAAAACATAATAAAAATATCGTCGCCAAGACGAAGAAAATTTAAAAAATATTACGCTTAATAACGACGGTAACGACATTTTATCAAATTATTAATGCTTAAAAGGACATATTTTTATTAAAAATTTTATATAAAACATGCACGTCAACGGCGCGTTGACGACATCAAATTGATGGCTGATTTAGTACCTAGTAATTCTGGTACCTACACTTTTCAACATTACGGAAATCATGTTTTTGACGCTGTATAATAAAGAAAATAAAATTTGTAAAAGTTAAACAATACAGCGACCGAGTGAAAATTACGTTACGAATCGTCTCTCGTTGGAATATACTCTCGTGAAAAAAAAACCTGCACACACACACACCGAATATAGAAAAGAGATAGAGAATATACGATGATACGAAATTTTTTTCCAACTCCTCATTTTTACGGTTTAGGCGACGAGTGTAGAATAACGTGGAGGATGGAAACTTATTGAAATTGTCATTTGCACTGGTTTTGTGATTAACATATCTGTTTCGGTGTTACACTTCATAACGGAATTTAATCTCGTACCGAGTGTATTCGTTTTTCAAATACACCGAATCCGAATAGAAATCTATTTGAATAAACTTATTTTATAGATACGCTTGTAATACTATTCTTGGCGTAGGTATTTCGATATGGAATGAAATAGAAGCAGAAACGAAAGCTCCTGAGCAGAGATGTAGGAAAGAAGTGAACGAGAAAGAGAGAAGGAAAAAAAACGTAAAATTATACGCGTTCCGTTGCTTTATTGAGAACGAGTTGGAATTTTTGTTCGAGATGCGTTATTGCGGAAAAAAACGAGCCAAGTTGAAAATTAAACGAATTTCCTCGTGTCGGGGGTAAATATAAAAATATTTGCCACGCGTTAAACGCTGACCGGTGGTATATTTTCGTCAAACTATACAGTCTACTCGTACTCGAGACCATGAAGGTACTATAGTAAAGTAGCTTTATACGCTACAGCGAGTATATTTGTGTATTTGGGCAGCTTTGGAAATTTTCTTCCCAGTAAATTTATGTTTCGGAAAAAGGCGAACGTCTTCATTTTGTTCGCTTTGTTAAATACATATGTTGTCTTTTCATTGTTCGTCTTACTGAACCAAATACTCTCACGTATATTGCCAACGATTTCATTTATTTTTTCCAATTTCTACTATGATAATTTCCCCCCTTTTTTTTTCTTTTTTAATATTGAATTTTTTGTATACACTCGAACCACTATATGCTTATTCCACTCATACTACACACATATATGGGTATCCATACGTACGAGTATTTGGATTGCAGAAGATTTGTAGCAATTTTTCTTTTATTTGTTGAGATTTTTTTTATGCTTCTTTCGCTGAAAAAGCCCTTGTAAGAGCTTATGTAAGTAAGTATAGACCCAGACCGGACGACTCAAACTACCTACCTATGTGTAATTTCCCTTTTTCTTCAAACGTTTCGTTTCGATTTAAAATTTTCTAACCGTCTACTTATTTCAGTTGAAAAAATCCATCGTTTAGGTAAACCCATCCCTAACGTTATTTCGGTTAGTCAAGCGAGAAAAAATTTGATCCCTGAGAAGAAAAAAATTACAAAACAATGAAAAATTCTACGTATAAAATAGAGGGTTAGGAACAACAAGGCTCTTATTATTTGATCTGTGTTGGTTTCACGTTGTGCATTTTACATATTACGAAATTAAGCCGCATTGAATCAAAGGCAAGATAAACAAAGTTGATTTCGAAAAGGATTTGGTTCCCTTATAAGCAGCTCATATTACACCAGGCTGCGGTCGTTGTGTGGTAGATTCGAGAGTCATTTTTCATTACGCATTTTGATTAATATTTTTTGCTCGCTGACGAATCACCGTATAGGATTTATGTGGAGTGTTGGAAAATTCGTTAGGAAGAGATGAAAAAGTTATACGAAATTAATTCATGAAAAATTGATTCTTGAATTTTTCAGAAATTTACCAAAATCTAAAACTAAAATTCAAGAACTTTTCTGCCGTTGGCAAACTATAATTTCCCTGACTCTTCCAGGTATTCGGGGGGGGGGGGGGCTATTTTTTTATAAGTTTCTCTTCGAACTGGATATTTCTTCAGATACAAAAAATAGCAGCACTTTAGTCATCAACTTTTTTAATTCAAAAAAATTAAAAATAATTTTGAATCCAGTATAGAAATAACAAAAAAATAGCAGAGCCGATGCGAGCCCCCAGGGCAGATATCATGTTAGGCCTCATTTCCAAAGTAGAAGCTAGTTTTAGGTTTTTGAGAGGGGGTGGTGTCGAATGAAAATTTTGAATTGAGCGAAGCGAAGGGAGAGGGCTTTTGAAAATTTTTATTTTGAGATGCCTAAAAACGAACGTTCTTTTAATGCGAGGAGTTTATTTTTTGACTTTTTAAATTTTAAAATTGGAATGATGTTTTTTTTTGAAGGAAGTTACCTAGTTTTGAAGAAGAAGGAGAACAGGCTCGAGCGAAAGCTTCTGAAAATTTGCATTTCGAGAGGAATAAATGGCTTTTTAAATTTTAGAATATGAATAATGTGTTTGTTGAGGGAATTTGGTTTTGAAAAAAAACTGAACAGGCTCAAGCGAGGACGAAAGCTCTTGTAAATTGAATTTCGAGAGGCATAATATCGATGTTTTTTTGTGAGGAGCTCATTTTTTGGCTTTAAAACTTGATTTTTATCATCTAGAAATTTCCATCTTGCTCTCAAAAAAAAAAAGGAAAACAAGTCCGAGCGAAACGAGGGCAAAAGCTTTCGAAAATTTATGTTTCGAAAAGCAAAAAATAATATGTTTTTGTTTCATCCCAGGTCCTTATCCAAAATTTGCAATTGATCGTTTTTTCAAAATTCCAAAGATTTTGCGTGAAAATGACAAAATTTCATGACTTTTCCAGACCAACCGAATTTCCTCGGCTTTTCCAGGTTTTCTAGGAGAATGGACAGTAACTAAAAGTATTAGGGAAATTGCATCCCACGATAAAAAACGAATCAAAATGTCGAATAAAAATCGACAATAAAATTTTAAATTTTATTTGCATAAAAATATTTACGAAAAAGATCGTAAACAATAACTTGGAGTTCAATGAACTCAAAATATAAATATTGTACCGGAGACGCGTACTAACGTATCATTCAACGTACAGAAACAATATGAATCGCGTCGAAGTACAAAAGTTCTATTTAGAAAAATGAAAACCAAAACTATATGAAACCAGCAATAAGTGTCTTTTGCACTGTTTCAATTTTGGCGTAGCCAATAATAATTAAAATATATCGCGACGAAATTTTGATTTATTTTTTAAAGAAAATGAAATGTTTTCATTTTCGTAACAAAAAGTTCCGTTTTTTTCCAAAAATTGACAAAATTCTCGTTTTTTCGAAAGTTTTTTTGTTTTTTTTTTTGAAAAATTGTTAATGATTGTCATTTTTTTCCAAAAATTCCAAAATATTCCCCCTTTTTATTCAAAATTGTTCAATTGCAAAAAAGTATATTTTTTATCAATAATTATTTCTAGAAAGTCTTGCTTCTTGCTGAAATTGTCAAAGTCTTGCTTTTTGCAAAAAACTGAAAAAATTCTCTTTTTTCAAAAATTTTTCTTTTTTTGAAAAATTGTTAATGATTTTTGATTTTTTTTTTAAATTCCAAAATAGCTGACTTTTTACTAAAAATTAATTGTTATGATGTCATCATTGCCAACAATCACTGTCAGACATCAACGTTACCTTAATGCCAAATCCGAGTATGTCCATACAAAAAAGTATGATTTTACGCATCACTGATAAGGTTCGGATATGCTCAGAAGGGTTCGTTGAGTTCTGATTGAACATTGGCCAGCTTCGTGCATCTTCAGTGGTGCATTTCAACTATACTAGGTTGCAAATTTTTCAATTCAGGGCTTCCCAGAGTCTTATCAGTGACGCAAAAAGACGATTTTGTTTTTGATGGACATACTCGGATTTGGCATTAAGGTAACGTCAATCACACATACAAACGACAGGTATCGAAGCGTAACTCCTCCCACTTACGCATTATCAAATTTTGGGGTGCTTGTGCAGACTAAGTGCGAAAATGATCGGGTTGTGCTCGCTATACCAGTGTTGGTTGTTTAAAACTCGATCGTTTGAAACATTGTTTAAAACAGGTATTTTAAATGCCGAGAAAAAAACATCGTTGTTTAAAACATAATTTTTATTTAAAACTGTTTTTATTGTTTAAAACTTGTTTTTTTTAGACCTCGTTTTTTTTTGTTTTTTTCAATGATTTCAAGATTCTTGACCATAGAATTATCAAAAAAAAATTTTTTAATGATAATGTTTTTTTTTTACACGGATTTTACAAGAATCCATTATCTAAATTATGGAATATGGATTTTACAAGAATCCATAATCTGAATTCTGGGACTCCAGCTGGATTGTCAGTTCATTTCATTTCTGATAAAGTAAAATCTAAAATCCATTCCTATGATCTACTACCCCAGTAGATTATGGATTTTCAATGTTTTAATCTGTTTAGGTACAATCTGGTAAAAAAAAAACAGCTGGATTTTCAAAAACTTATTTCATATTATTTTTTGTAAAAAAAAAATTCCGACAATCCATAATCTAAATATATACTAGATTATGCAAAATCCATAGGAACCTGAACTGAAAGGCAATATACTTTTTGAATTTTATTTATGTTTTTTGATTGAACAAGAACAATAAATTCAAACAAAGTCATAAAGTACCAAAAAAGTCTGAAAAAAAAAACAAAAAAACTAAATCTAAAACCACATTTACACATTGAAAAAAACGAAATTTTCTGTTTTAAACGTGTTTTAAAAAACGTTTAGAACACGTTTAAAACAGTTCAAATTTTACACTTGAATTTGGGTTTAAAACAAAAAATTTGTTTTAAACATACAAAAAAAACTGTTTTTTGTTTTATTTCAAAAAAAACGTTTTTTTTCCAACACTGCGCTATACGCTACTATCTGTACCCGAATCAACTCGATACATCCACTAGCGGGTTTAGCCGGTATTTTAACCAGATACCAATAAGCTGGTAGCGTAACTGTTTTCAGCTCTGATAGGTACCAAAGAACTAAGAAGGTACAAATCTCTGCAGATCACAGCAATTAACAGACATTGATATCTTATTCAACTATATTTTTGCTATAATCAAATATGCAAGAGATTAAAACGTTTGTAAGTACATATCAGATCAATGTTTCTACTTATGATAAAATGACTTCATCAATTAACTAGATTAGGCTATAATTAATTTAATGGAGACACCAACATGTAAGTACCTACTTACCTAACACTGCTGACCATCTCACCATCTCTTTCCTTAGCCTACCCCAATAATAGTGGCTGTTAATGGCTGCTTTACTTCAAAAGCAGGACCAATAAACACACGCTCCAATTCGTAGATGCCTGGGTACATCCCAAATTGACCGAAAAAGGTAACTGGGCATTAGGTTATCCCTTTGGGTTAATCCAACTTGAAAAGATACATAAAACATGTTTGCACCAAATCTGCATTGGGCTAAAACAAGGGACAATGAGACCTTAGATAAATCCCTGCCACATATTGATAAACAGAATTATGCCCAAATTCCATCGTTGACGAAACTCCTGCCACAGCAAATAGCTGAAATCAAGTGATCATACATACTCTTGGTCTTTGGTGCATAGCGTGGTAACCTTCAAGCACATCCTCTAACACACCCTATACAATTTCCCACGTTACCATGCATCTTTACATTGTGGGATAAAAATAGAATGACGTAAGGATGCATTATTAGAATAACCACCGTAGCGGTGAAGGCATATTGCACCATATCAAATTTTTTTTTGAAAAAAGCAAGACTGGCAGTTTTAGCAAAAAATTAACTCTTTCACTCAATTTTTTTGAAAAAGCAAGATTTTTGAACAATTTTAGAGAAAAAGTGAGACTTATTGAAAGCTTTTACAAAAATTTCAGCAATATTTAGCTACTTTTCAAAGAAACGAAAATTTTTGTCAATTTTTGAAAAATCGAGAATTTTTAACGTGCAAAAAGCAGGACTTGTTAGCTTAAGTTAGGTTAGAGTAATATTTTCTCGCAACCTTTTGTTTTTGAAAAAAAAAATTTCAATGGTAAAAAAATATTTGATGATTTATTTTTTTTTTTAAATTGAAACTTTTTGGATCTTTTTACAAAAAAGCGACAATTTTAAGGAAGCAAACGAGATTTTTTGCAAAAGACGAGATGTTTTGCTATCTTTGATCATGCTGGCATTCTTAGAATTTCGCAGCCCCCCCCCCCTCCATGACGGGGCAATGGTCAAGTTGTAGCTTCAGAAGATTATTTTTGGACCCTCCACAGCGATTTGAAATTTCTGGTGAAAATTAAGAAATCGCATAAGAGGCTTCAAAATGGCCTAAAACTAGTTGCCATTAATGTGTGGGAGTTAAACTGAAGAAATCATTCACATTAGTTCGTTTTGCTCGATAAAATTTATTCTCTCGAAAAAATTGAAAAATCGGTGTTGAAACAGTTTCTTCAACTTCCTTTTAAATTTTCAAAAATTCATCAAAAATCCAAAAATGAACTCAAGCCCCTGAAATGCTGGTTATCCGGAGGTTTTAAGTCATGGTCTTTCGATTTAGCTAGATTTGGTTTCAATCGGAAAGTACCAAGGAAGGGAGGGCATTTTTCTCCCTACAAAAACCTTTGAACTGGATTCATGATAAAAAAAAAATAGATGTGCCAATTTTTCTTGTTTTCAGACCGTTATTACTTTACCTCATAACTTGCTTGGATTCTTTTTTTGACGCCATTGAAAATTTTATCGTTAAAAAACCACCAAAAAAAGTTCACCCAGTTAAAAACCGTATTGAAAAATGATGAATAAAATATGTAATAATGGTTCATTTTACCCCCGAAGACTTTGGCCATTATATAACACGCGTTTCTTAAATCGCTTCATTAGCCAAAAAACTGGCATAAAAAATTTATAACTTATAAATTACGATTTTTTCGCCAACATCGAAGCATCTCGCGCGTTTTTCTGCTTGAAAAATTACGAATACGTTCAAATATATATAATGGTAAATTTAGTCTTCTCGAATTCCGTTGGTTAGAAATTTTTACACGGCCAAGTTTTATTAACGAGCAAAAGAGCAATAAAAAATTTACGATTAATAAATTATGATTTTTTTGGAAAATATCTCGACCAAACGATACGTAAAAAGAATCTTGGTGTACTTAGCGTACGATTTATTCTCATGGCTGAAATAATTCTCGAAAAAAACAACGCTTTACTTCACTTATCAGTGAAAGGCGAATTCGCATCAAGTTTCATCTAGAGAGCTATTCGTTAATAAAAAGTAAAAGCAATCGTAATATACGTATAAAGAGAATACAATCGAATATGGGTTTTTATTCTTCATAAAATAAACGTTTTTTTTCCCAACTCCTAGTACGTTTTCCTTTGGTAGGTTTTTTTTTGTCAACGAGTTCGATTCCCACGTTGCAGCACATCAACATGTAAATAAGCCTTTAGTCATAGGAGATTAAACTACTTCTGGCACATCGCGAAGCCTATTCGCCGGCGAAAGACATTTACATGTTTCTCATTTTACTGCGAATGCTTTACATGTTAGGGCCATTACAGACGATCGTGAGTTGCATATGTTTTAACAAGCAGCAGAAACGAGCGCGAAACACAGTCGCCGTAAAAAGCGTAATGTTCGCAACGTGCCGATGCATTTTATACACTGTATTTTGGCCCCTCGACCCCCGGCTCCCCCATAACAGGGTTTTTTTCTTTAAATCGTTAACCTCGTAGTATAGGAAAATTTCCACCATTTTGGGTGGTAATTTTTTACAAATTAAGTTCTAACGTTTAAGCGACAATTACTCAAGCTGTCACTAATTCTAAAGATTGATTGTCAAGTCGAAAGATTAATCACTCAAACGGTGCGGCGGATGACTAATACACGTAGATTTAGCAAAATGTCGACGTTTCTTCGATTTTCAATAAAAATTTTACCACTGTTTTCCTTCTACACGCAGTTCTCTCCTCCTGATTAATCTCAATTCATATTTCTTTACCTCGCTCGCATCGCTTTGAAGCTGCACAAGCGATACGGTATTATAGACTTTAACTTCTTATATGCGGTAGATAATACGACTCTAGCGTGAGTGTATCGGTTTTTAGGCGTCGTCGTCTTCGTCTTCTTAAATTCTTCTTAAAGCGTACGTTAAAATTGTTGGCATAGGTTGAACAGTCTTCATTTATAAAGTCAAATCGAGTAGAAAATCTACAGATCTAGAGAAATCTCGCAATCAACATGAAAAATAATTCCACCTAGGGTATAACAATAAACAATTCCAGTCTGATTCTAGATTCTTTTTTTTCCTTCACTCTATTTGACGACTCGAGTGTCTTTTGAAAGTTTTTCAATACGGTTACGATATTATTTTTCGAACGAGTTATTTTTTATTATTTAGGTGCGTGTAAAACGAGTATTTTTTTTTGAAGACAGGAAGGCGAGAGAAAATTATATTAGAAAGTACAACAGTATGAAGAAGAACAACACTTTTTTCGTTTCTGAGAAAATCGGTGGCGCTGGGAATTTCCAAAATATCACTTATGGCCAGAACGGCTTGAAACTACCTTGAGTCGAGTGGGTTTTAATTTTAAAAAGTTGGACTCATTTTGCAAATTTTTGGTAAGTAAAAAAGCGAAACTTTCCGAAGTGAGAATTTTGTAGTTTCTGGCAAAAAAGTCCATTTTTGGCACAAAGCAAGACTTATTCGACAATCTTGGCAAAACGTACGACTTTTTGGAAACGAAGCTTGGATAATTTTTGAAAAAATATGAGACTTTTAAGAACCGTTTCTAAAAAAATATCCGTTTAGCTAAACAGCAAAAATATTTGTCATGTTTGAAAAAGTGAGAATTTTTGAGACCAACAGGAGACTATAATATATTTTTGGAATTTTAGAAAAAAAGTGAAATTTTTAGTAATTATGCCAGAACGAGAGCTTTTGTCAATTTTTTGCATAAAGCAAGACTTTATAGGTAGCAATAATTATTGGTAATACTTTTTTGCAATTTTGGACAATTTTGAATAAAGAGGGGGATATTTTGGAATTTTTTGAAAAATCAACAATCATTAACTATTTTTCCAAAAAAGAAAAAAATTTTAAAATTTTTGAAAAAACGAGAATTTTGTCAATTTTTTTGCAAAAAGCAAGACTTTGACAATTTCAGCAAGAAGGAAAGACTTCATAACTGATGACGTAATGCAAGTACACCCACTATGTATACAACATGCTACCAGTTACAATGTGAATTGGTGTGACATTTTTTCAACTTGATACCAGCTACTGGCGAGTAGCGCAAATTTACAGTATGGGTACAATAGTTACCCGCTGTCAGCAAGTACCATTTTCAGCTCTAGTACCTGTACCTACCTATCTTATTTATTAAAATGAATCACATTTGTTACATACTATATATTTGATATAAATGTATTATGTAGGTATAGGTATAGGACGAATGTTGTTGAAACTTTAATAAAATAAACCTTGCACAATGCACATACATAGTAACCTGTTATAGTTATGTTCATTTGCTATGTATGTATTCTGTCTATGTTAGATTGGTTGGATTATTCGAGACTAATGCCTAATTGAGCTAGCGTATTCAATAAATCTCCCAGCTAAAGGGATATTTATTGACCAAATTAGGTACTAAGGAGATCATTTGACACCTTTTCACTTACAGAAATCCCTCGAAGTCTAACAATAACAAATTGGCAAAAACTCTTGCTTTCTGCTAAATTTATCAAAAAATGTACTTTTTTTCCAAAAATTCCCAAGTCTTACTTTTCAAAAAAAAAATTCAAAAAATTTCACTTTTTTGCCAGAAATTGTCAAGATATTGTCTCCTTTTGCCAGAATTGTAAAATTCTTGATTTTCAGCAAAATGGCTAAAAAGTGTATTTTTCAAAAATTGTTCAAAAGTCTTGCTTTTTTTGACAAGTGTCACGGCTGTAATTTCGAGGTATCCACCTAAAACGATCAAAAGGGTGATCGATAAGCACCCACTCAAAGTTGCAGGTTCTTAAGTTCATTTTTGGCTTTTCCAAATCGATTTAAAATTTCTGGAGAAAATTGAAAAATTGCAGGTGGCTCCAGAATGGCTCAAAAACTACGTAAAAGTTGATAAGTGGGCCTGGGAGTTCAGCTGAAGGAATTATTGATATTAGTTCACTTTGCTCAATAAATGTATATTTCATGAAAATTTTAAAAATGTCCTTGAAACAGCTTTTTTGAACTTTAAAAATTTTCCAAAATTCACCAAAAATCCAAATTTGAGCTTGGGGAAGTTGGAATTTTGGATACGTAGGTTTCAGAACATGCTCTTTCGATCTATTTTGTGAACCCTTCCCCTTTACAATTTTTCATTTTGAAACGACTAAAATTTTAAAACGCTTAATTCTCCTCAATTCACTCGGTATCTCAAATATATTTTCATTTTAAAACTCAGATAAAAGCGGTATCCTTCTTGTGAAAATGTTTCACGTTCGTACATTTACATAATAATTGATTCGCGAGGCATTTTGCCAGTCAACCAGCCAACGACACGCAATAGTCCCATAGCCAATACTGTAAAAAAACGAGAAAAAAATTTTTCCAACTTTGGAACTCGATAGAACAAGCGAAACGTCCTCCATACGGATACGGCGAACAGTGGTGTATTAAAATTGAAAAAAACTAGCCGTCTATCGACGTAAAAAAGCCCGTCATCAAATTCGTCGTTGGTGTGTTTTTTTTCGTTCCACTCGCATTCCACCTTGGATAACACGTCTATTCTTTTTTCACGGTACCTAGACCGAACGTATTATACGTGGAAAGAAGGGATGAAGGGGGATGGTGAAAGGGAGATGAGAGAAGGGAATTCAAGAAGAACACACCGTATAGAGTCTGAAAAGAGTTGGATACGAGCCGAAGACCGAGAAGAGCAAACATCTCATTGAGAATGCAAAAGTCGTTCGCAATGGTGTTCGTATCACTGGTCATTTGGTCAGGAAGCAGGAGTAGGCATCGTGTCCCTTGTGTCCCTTAGAACCCTCAATCCTCTTGACGTATCTTCATTTACGTGATAGTCGAAACGCAGATATATACCTTTGCTGTAATATGTTTCTAAGTCTGATCTCGAATAACCGTGTACCAAACCTTCGTTTATTTTGACAGAAATTTCGTGTTTTGCATCTTAATCGAATTTTCAAAATGAAATATTTTCTAGTTGTTTTTCTATTTTTTTTTTTTTTTTTTTTATTGATTACGGACGCGAAAGTAGGTTCAGGTCATCAAGTGTACGACGAGTTCGAATAATTGTGTCGTCTACATGAAGACATGTGTAGGTAGTACCTGAACACTAAAGCGATATTTTGGAAATTCCAAATTTCATAAATTTATGGAGATTTGGAATTTTCAAAATATCGCTTGTGGTCAGAACGACTTGAAACAACCTCGAGTCGACTGGATTTTATAGTTTTAAAAAGTTGGATTCATTTTACAAATTTTTCGTAAAAAGCGAAACTTTTTGACCATTTTTGACCGCAAAGTGACTATTTCTGGCAAAAAAAAAAAAACAATTTTTGGCACAGAGCAAGACTTTGGTAATCTTAGCAAAACATATGACTTTCTGGGAACGAGGTTTGGACAATATTTGAAAAAATGTGAGACTTTAAAAAAATGTTCCCAAAAAAATATCTATTTAGCTAAACAGCAAAAATGTAAGAATTTTTGATAATTTTTGCCAAAAAAGCTGTAGTTTTTGGACAACTAGGTATTTAAAAAAAGGGGAAACCATTTTTGGAATTTTAAGAAAAAAGCAAAATTTTCAGTAATCCTGCCAGAACGAGAGTTTTTGTCAATTTTTTGCAAAAAGCAAGACTGACAATTTCAACAAGAATCGAGCATTTATAACAATTATTGGTCAAAAAATATACCTTTTTGCAATTTTGGACAATCTTGAATAAAAAGTGGGATAGTTTAAAATTTTTTGAAAAAACTGACAATCATTAACGATTCTTTTAAAAAAGAAAAACTTTCAAAAATTGACAAAAAAGCGAGAATTTTGTCAATTTTGGGCAAAAAGCAGAAACTTTAGATAGGTAGGTTCCAAAAAATAATATAAATAGGTATGTATTTGCCAGCTTCTGTCAAAAAAAAAAACGAGATATTTGAACAAATTTTGGAAACGAGTGAGACTTTTTGGATTTTTTTTTAACAACAACTTTTATGCATTTTGCTAAAAAGCAAAAATCTTAGTGATTTTTGAAAAAGCGAGACTTTTTAACAAAAAGCAAAGTTTTGACATTTTCAATAAAAAAAATTGAAAAAAAAAAATCTTGAAATTTTTGGTAAAATGTAAAATTTTTCAGCAATTTTGCTAAAAGCGAGAGTTTTTGTCCATTTTTGTCAAAATAAAGCAAAGACTTGACAATTTTGGCAAGAAGCAGGACTTCATGCCAATTATTGAAAAAAAAACAGGGTGTAAAGTCTCCTCTCCAAGGAAAGTTTTAAATTACGAGTATGAATGTTTTTTGGTGAAGTTGACTTGATGCTTGATCAGACATAATCATACAGACCTAGTTTTCAACCCATTTACTCGCCTGTCTGACCTTTTAAGGTCATTCACCTCTCTGCCTGGGTTCCCAAGGTTGTAGCTGTCTTCCTGTCTGTTCTTTGAAGGTTGAAGGTGATTGACCCATCTGTCTGGATTCTCAAGGTGGTTTGTGTTCCTTTCGTACATCTTAAGGTCATTGACCCATTTGGTTAGCCTTTGAAGGTCATTCATCTGTCGGACTGTCTTCCCTAAGGTGGTGTCTGCCTACTTGTCTGGTTTCTTAAGGTTATTGACATCTCTGTCTGGCTTCACAAGATCGTATCTGTTTTCCTGTCTAGTCTTTGAAGGTCATTGACCTGCTTGCCTGGCTTCCTCAGGTTATCTATCTGCCTGTCTGTCCTCCCAAGTTCATTGACTCGTCTGGCTGCCTGCTCAAGCTCGTAGCTGTCTTCATGTCTGATCTTTTAAGGTCATTGACCTGTCTAAAACTGGCTTCATCATGCCATTTTTCTGCCTATCTGTACTCCCAAGGTCATTGACCCGTATGGCTGCCTGCTCAAAGTCGTATCTGTCTTCATGTCGGGTCTTTGAAGGTTCATTGACCTGCCTGTCTGGCTTCCTCATGTCGTCTGACTGTCCATCTGTTCTCTTAATCTTGAAGGACATTGACCCGTCTGTCTGTCTGCTCGAGGTCGTAGAAGTCTTCATGTCTGATCTTTGAAGGTCATTGACCTGCCTGTCTGGCTTCCTCATGTCGTATGGCTGTCCATCTGTTCTCTTAAAGGTCATTGACCCGTCTGTCTGTCTGTCTGCTCAAGGTCGTAGAAGTCTTCATGTCTGATCTTTGAAGGTCATTGACCTGCCTGTCTGGCTTCCTCATGTCGTATGGCTGTCCATCTGTTCTCTTAAAGGTCATTGACCCGTCTGTCTGTCTGCTCAAGGTCGTAGAAGTCTTCATGTCTCATCTTTGAAGGTCATTGACCTGCCTGTCTGGCTTCCTCAGGTTGTCTGTCTGCCTATCTGTCCGCTGAAGGTCATTGACCCGTCTGTCTGTCTGTTCAAGGTCGTCTGTCTTCTTATCTGACCTTTTAATGTCGCATGTGTAACTTGTCGGGTCTTTCAATAATTTAGTAACCTTGTTTCAAGTCCTTATAGGCAAGTCAAATTTTGCATCTAAAATTTCACTTTTATACAAGTAAAATTTTCAAAAATTAGTAATTTTTTCGTTTACCTAATTACATAAGTTTAGCGTCTTGCATAATGTTTGGAATTGAATGCTATTTTTTCAAAGTTCTTATAATTAAGATGGAATAATATTGTAAAATCGATTTTAAAAATGTATACAGAAATTGGTCATTTTTGTTTTTAAAAGTCTCACATTTTAATGACAAGGATTTATCGCATATTTTTTCCAAACTTTTAAAAGTCTGACGTTACCTACCGATGAAAAATTGAGCAATTTTTTTCAAGTTTTCAGAAGACGAGTCAATATTAATCTGGAAAAAAATTACAATTTTTGTAAATTTTTGAAACAGCAAAAAAATTGCTACAGGCTCCAGAACAGCTCAAAACGGCTCGAAGGTAACCGTAACTTATCTCAAAAATAAAAAAGAAAGAGGTACAAATGTTGAAATTATATCGGCAATATTTCAAAAAAACAAAAATAGACACAACGTAACTTTGGCATTTAATTTGACGATTCATTCATTATTTTCTTCGACGCAAGATCTCTGTCGGGAGGTAAAAAAAAATAGCATAATGTCTTACGAAAATTCAGTCTAAAAATACCAAGGTAATAAAATACGATTTCGGAAACAAAGGCAAGAAAATACCTAATGATTGAAAGTTGAAACGCAAACCATCCGTAGTTTACAGAAGGAAATCAATTATTCAAGCAAGTTATTTATCAAAGCGACGCATTAAACTGTGTTTAGCGACTTTTTCTTTAATTATGGAACGATGGGCCTTCAGGTTTCACCTTTCTCGTTACCCGTAAGGTACCTATAGTTTTATAGGTCTGATTCTGACTCCGTAGTCGATTATACCTACGTGAACTTTCTTTGGCTTTTTTTCTCTTGCCTCCGCATTTTGTTCTCTATTCGAATTAAAATATTTGAACAAAACGATACGCACTTGTTCAGCAGATGTACTTTTTATTATAAATTTATCAGCTAAAATGAAATTATAACTTAAGACGAAATTAATTAAACGTAAATATTTACAGCGGAATTTTAGCTCGAGTATTATTTTCTGTTTAATCCTCGGCAAATATTTTCAACGAAAGGAAATTTTAGGTCGGTATTGTGAAATTTAATTTTCGTTCATAATATCATTGATCGTAGGCTGTATTATGTTTGACTTTTAATTATCTCTTGTAAGAAGATATTTTTTTTTCTCATTTCGATTCTCAACGATACGATTTCATATTCCGCGATGAGACGATCGGAATGAAAAATAATTTTCTCAAAGATATAGAATATTATTATATTCATCGAGAATTGAAATATTATAAGCTTTGTTTGCTGATACCTACTCGTATACCAACTACACTACGATGAATATCAAAGTCTGTGATTCGTGAAATTATATACGCATAGAAATGTGCAACAATACGAACTAACGCAAAATACAGTATAAAAGAAAGGACCGCCGGAGAAAAGTTTTATAAAAATTAACGTTTCGGTGTTCTCTCGCTTTTGCCATACTATACATAAAGATAGGAGTAATAAAGTTGGAATAATTTAGTAGCACTTGTTGCAGTTAAAAATTCATTTTACCATGTTTTTCGAGTATCTAGAGATAGGTACTATAATACTAAGGTGGTAGGTTAGATAGCCATTTTAAAGAGGGCGTGTTTCAGGAGCTTGTTCATATACGTGCTTTGTTAATTGCCCCACAAAAAGCGTAAAGTTTTGTTATATAATAAATTAAAGAGCCGCATCTTTTATATATAGTAAAGTGTGCCGAATATTAAGTATCGATTTATGTATTTTTTACTCGGCGTGCCCAAAATTTTGGAACCTGGGTAAAATTTAATCTCTTTTATTACGTAGGCTTTGTACATTCGAGGTCTCCAACATTTCATTGGTGGTCTGAATGGCTGTTATAGCCATGTACATACTACGATGAACTCGCACACACACATATTAAAGCACGGGACGACTTTTAAGCTTCCTTATGTCTGTTTTATTTACGTCTAAACGAAACGCATTTAACTTTAACGACTAAGCGAGAAGAAAAAAAAAAGCCACGGAGGTATGCACCGTGTACACTGTTACTTTCTCGTAGCCATGGCCACAAAGAATAAATCGTACACGGTAGTTTTCAAAACCCTCTAACGTTGATTTCTACTCCAAGACTATCACTGCGAAACGTACAGTACCTACCATACCTACGTAGAACGTACCGTCAGCCAATACATCTTTGAAAAAAAATTACCAAAGTACCTTATTTTGAGATTTACGGTCGACGATTAAATTGGAAAACTTGAATTAAGAAGTTCTTTAATATTTTAGATTGGTTTTCATCGTAAATTTTATACTCGCTTGTTTTTTAACGCCAGCGTTTTTTTTTTTTTTCCTTTCTTACATAAGGTAATTTTTTTAATGGTGTGTTTTTTTCCTCTCACTAATTCAAACTCGAAGATGTGTTAATTTGATTTGTAGTTGAGAAATGCTTCATTTTATATTTTTCACCAAAGGCAAGGGCGCATCTCACAACTTACGACTTACGCAAGAGTGCGATTTATTGGATCAGCGATAACTACTCGTAATGTGCTCTTGTTGTCACACTATTGCTCTTTTTTTACACGTTCGAATAGGGTCAATTTTATAGTTTATTGTTTTAGAATTTTTATACTATTACGTGGATACTTCGTCGCGAATTGTTTGTGTACCTATTTCATGGGTTTCTTTCTTTCGTCGTCTTTACTTTTACGTACCATATGCGATGTTTTCTTTTTTTTTTATTGGGCATTTTTATACAAAAAAAAAATAGGTTCGAAACATGATTTAAAATGATGAAATTGATCCCTCAACACTCTCATAAGCCATCGTAATCATTTCAATGTCAATTACAATGTTGAAAAATCTTATGAAAAAATCTGAAAAATAGTTGAACGTACATGTCAAAAGCATCAGAATGGTTCAAAAATGAGAACAAAATTCGATTTAGGAGATCAAAATCTAGACATGGAGGGGTGAGGGAGTCAGAAGGGCCGAATCGAAAAAATAAGCCAATAATATTCGAACTTGACGTCTTTATTAACAATTGATTTAAGTTGCTTGGTTATACTGATTTGGGGTTAGGAGGATTTTTATCACAGTTGGAGGTCCTTGTATATACCCTCAAGTACTCAAGTTGAAATTCGATTTTGAAAATTTGTTTGTAAAAGAGAGAATAAAAAAATGGCATTCTTTGTAACTTTATCAAATTTACAAATTTTAAGGATGTGGCAAGTCTAGTATGAGATATTTAAGATCCCTTAGAATAATCCTTATTTAATACTCGTGAAAAAATGCCGCATTTTTTTCTGCCAAAAACAGTTACTTACTTATTAGTTATTAGCAATTTTCGTATAAGTAAAAATTTTTTGAAAAAACGAGAATTTTTCAATTTTTGGAAAACTGCAAGACTTTAACAATTGTAGCAGAAAGCAGTAACCTTTAGTTAGGTAGGAGCCAACAAAATAATATATTTTAGTAATTCCTGTCAAAAAAATGAGACTTTTTCAATTTTTTTTCCAAAAAAAAAAAATTTGTTGTTTTTAAAAAAGTGAGAATTTTTAACAAAAATTAAGGCTTTGACAATATTACAGCAAAAGAAAAAGCATTCGCTCAATGTTTGCCAAAAAAGAGAGAATTCTGGACAATTTTGAATAAAAAGTGGGTAGGACTTTTTTTTTATTTTTCTTGTAAAGAAACGACAATCCTCCACTTTTTTTTTTTCAAAAAAACCAAGAATTTTTGTCGAAAAAACGAGACTTTTTGGAAATTTCTGGCAATAGCGATACCTACTTTTGAGTAACTTTTGGGAAAAAATTTGAGAATTTTCGGAATTTTCTGCACAAGAAAATGTTAGCAGAAAACATAAATTTTTGAGAATTATTGACAATTGGCAATTTCGGGCAAAAAGGAGAAGCTTCTAAATAAGTTTTGAAAAAAAGCGAGATTTTTTAGAAATTTTTTTTATAGACGAGAATTTTTTGTCAAAAAACAATATGTACTTTGATAATTTAAGCAAAAGCAAAACTTTTGGCCAAAAAACTATACTTTTTGCCAATTTTTGTCATAAAAGCGAGACTTTTGGACAATTTATGGGAAAAAGTGAGCCTTTTTGGAATTTTTTGCAAAAGAACGAAAATTTTTATAGATTTTGCTGAGAAGTGGAAATTTTTGACAATTTTTGAAAAATCAAGAACTTTTGACAATTTTTAACAAAAAGCAAAACTTTGACAATTGTAGCAAAAAGCTAAAACTTTTTGAAACTGTTGGCAAAAAATAACAATTTTTGACAATTTATGGCAAAAAAAATGGACTTCTGGGCAAATCTTGAAAAAAAAGTTTAAAATAAATTGAGACTTTTTAGAATTTGGCAATATGATTAAAGGAGATTTTTTTCATTTTTGACAGAAAATGAGACTTTAATAATTTATTAAAATGTATTGAAATGTTTGAAAATTTGTAAAAAAAAAAGTAACTTAGCAGTTTCTTAAAAAGTAACCGAGTATGCTCCCCTTCATTTTTTTGTATTTTTTTTTCAACTTTTCGGGGCTCCATACACTTAGGACAAAAATTATTTGGGAGCATCAAAGGAAGTCCTTCCTGAAGAGAGAATTATGATGGAGCATGAGGTAAATTTCTTAAAGAATATTCCTCTGAAAACAGATTTGTTCCAAACTCAACCAGTCTTGAATAGTTATGAGCTTTCAAATTTTGGTGGTTTCACGAAGAATCGTAGATGGATGAAAATTACGAATTTCTCCATTTTTTTCCTTCTGAGGAGCTAAGATGGAAATTCTAGCTGGCCATCAGAGGGAACTTGTAAAAAAATGTGAGAAAAATCGGAATAGGTAACCGATTTTATTTTATTTCTAGTTCATCCAGTTTAATAAGGAGTAGATTTAGAAGCAATGCAACGGTGTAAATAGAATTGCATACTCAGTTCGCCGTAAATACCTACAGCGAATTATTTTACATAATATTTACAGCAAACCGAGTGTGCTATTCTCAAACTATAAAGGTTCATTTTTGTACTCATTAAAAAATTCAACTTTCTTTTTGAAATTTCGGTTTCGAGCATCTCAAATTTCAATTTCTGATTTCAGAATCAGTCTTTTGTAGAACTACATGAATATTATTAAACTAATGGTTGGTTATTTTTCAAACTAATTCTTCATTTAAGTTGAGCAGATACAAACGAAACGAACGAATTGTGGGGAGGGAGAGGAGTCTCGAAAAACGAGTTTTCAATCTCAAAGTCAAACGGTGCAGACTTCTTCATTCCATACAACCTTACGATTATGTATTTCGTACATATTTTAACATATTTTAGAACACACTAAAACACACGAGTCTACGTTGAAGAAAAAAAAACATCAGTCACCTCGAAAACTCCCGAGGTGTTAATTTTCCAATTTAAGTTCCATTTATCGAACTAACAACCCTATACCATTTGCATTGGTAATTTTCTCAATTTCATTTTTCGTTTGAAAATCAAAAACAAAATGGAAACAAAAAAAAACCACCTATATCGGTTTGTCAATAAAACACAGGGTAGGTAGACGTGTTGTAAAGGTACTCACCTAGAAACACCTCGAAATATGATATTTTCGTCGAAGTCGAACTCGTCGTCGTATTCCCGAAGGTATTTATTCATCATTTGCTTTCCAAGTAGGTACACCGTTGGCATAAAAGTGAACGTTGATTTGGAAAAAAATTATTTACCCATCTCGAGCAGATAGGTAAGTTACGACGTTCGAAGTTGGAGCTACAGGGTATAATAAAAATATCAATTAATATAATATTCGGTTCTATAGCCCTTTTTTTTTCTCCAACATCGGGCCACGTGCACGCGTAGGTAGGTAAAGGTATATACATAACGTACCAGGTTGAGTATGACTTTTTTTTTTTTTAATCCATCTCGGTTGACATCGAGCCTCGAGGTCGTGAATTGTGAACTCGACGACGACGACGAGAGTTACGCTGTAAAAAAGACATAGTAAAAAAGTAGTTAATTATAATATTTAATTAACGATGTTAAAAAGAACTGGAATTTTAAACGAATTAACAAATTTCACAATGTAGTACAACGACCAGTGTCGTATAAAAAACAAAAATTCAACAAGGTAAAAATTTCTCGGACGCATTTTCTCTGGAGAAATGACCGAATAGTGGTACTAACGAAATACTGAATTATTAAGTAGATTCCGTTGGTACCTTTGGGAAAACATTAAAAAAAAAGAAAAAAAATACGTATTAAACGCACATCGACTATAGAATGACTTTACTCGATGGTGGTACAAGCTTTTAAATTTTTCAAGTTATACTATATACGCAGCCACATATCGTACAAATCACACACCAAACCAATTACACCGTTTCTCTATTACTACATAAGGTATGTTGTATACCCAGAGTGCGAGCAACCACCGAAATAGATTAATTTAATCGTGTGTCCACTGCTATGGTTTTTTATGGTGAATTTGGTACTCTACGATGAGACGATGTACTCGTCGTAGGGCAGGAGCAGACTACATTAAAAATGCTAAACAAGGTGCTGATGGCTAATTTAGCAAAGTTCGCGTATCCCAGCTGATTATATGGCAGCCAAAAGAGCTACTTTAATTAATTCCGTTCTAGTAAAATCGTGAATTTGCTCTTAATTGGAAATATTCATTAATTCGATGTTCCAATTTAATTGTTACAACGAGATACCTCTCTACCTACATCTGTATATAGTGTATACCTTACGAACGTTGAAAATAAACCATTGGCATTGGCAGCACATATCGAGGTATATACTTGAGTCTATCTAGCCCTATCAACCAGTATAGGTAACGTACAAGCATATAAAATGCATTCGCATCGATAGTCAAACGTTTACATTTAGATACACACTACGTACACAGCTAGAGAAGTACGAGTACATTGATTTGTAAAATGATTCAATTACATTCTCACGAAGCGGCTTCCATTTTTAATGTTACCAGTGGCTAATTTAAAAAGCGCACGTTTGTTATTGTAAAATTTACAAGTAGCCGCAGGAGCAACGTAGTACCTATACGAAAAAGTTGGTCGAGAATTATAGATTATTTATAGTAATTTTCTGGTAATAAACATACGAGCTATAAGGTTGTACCTCTAAATCATCTGAATTCATATTCGTGTTCATCAAATTTACTTCCTCATCTACAATAACTTCCCTCTCTGGGTACCTACCTAATTTTTTCATTCTCTTTTAATACTCGGTATTACATATATTTCAATTATAACTCGTTTGCATTTTTATTCCCCTTCACATCGTCTCCTCTTCCTGTTCTGTAATTTATACGCGATGAAGGAAAAACCGTAGCGAGAATAAATTCTAATTACATCGAAGATATCGTACTGGTTTTATGTACATACTATAGATACAGTGTGTTCTACGTTCTACTATATACGATGGTAGCATAATTATCCCGCATAAGGCGCCAACGATGCTGCGGTTCTCTCATTTACACCAGCTCATGGTGTTGTACTCTCGTCGTCGTGGTCGACACTGGTGAAAGTTTAAGAAAAACTCTTTTCGCCGGTTCATAATTCATTTTCATTGTGCGAAGAATATATACAATCCGGCGGTCGTTTTTGTTCGGATAGTGATACACGCAGCCTATACATATACTATACGTATATACACGATGGGAAAGGAAAGGATTGCATAGACCCTATACGTATATATGTTAGGTACCAAGTCCGAAATTGTACAATTCGGGGTTGGTACAGCCAATTTTGTACCATCTCCGAAGTGTCCGGACCAAGCGTGAATATTACTTTTTCATCGGACTTGGTTTGTACAATGCCCGGAGGGTCCGGACAAAGTGTTCGACTTGGTACAATTTGTGTTGTGCAAAGTCCGAAATATAGTTTTATAATGAATGAATTCGAATTTTACATCCCTTCATTCCATAAATATTGAACCAAATTAAAGGAAATTTAAAGATGACTCTAAAATACACACCACCAGCAGAATTTTCAGGTGCTGAAATTCATTTGTTGATTTTTGGGGAAATTTTTAAAGATTCAAATATTGCTATGCTCACTTCTCAAAAAAAAAATAAAATAAAATAAAAAGATCAAATTGAGGTACTTACTATAACTAAAATGCTGAAATTTGGTTTTTACTCTCTATTTTCAACTTCTCTACTCGTGAAATTCTCGTGCCTTACTCATTTGAAAACTACGCACTAATACTTATGTGTAGATTCCAAATTCATTTTTTTATGGATTTTTCAAAGTCAAAATTTCAACAAATTGTCGTGAAAGGCTGAAATTTGGTTTGTACCATATTATCAATTTTCTGAGTTAATAGCAGATTTCTCCAGTAATTTTTTAAAAAATTGAAAAAATTTTGGATT
Source organism: Planococcus citri (assembly GCF_950023065.1). NCBI lineage: Eukaryota > Metazoa > Arthropoda > Insecta > Hemiptera > Pseudococcidae > Planococcus > Planococcus citri. Next base: position 56,770,314 of record NC_088680.1, on the reverse strand, counting down.
TGAACTAATACTAATACAAAATGGTTTTGAAAAAATTTATCTAAAAGATCATAAAGATCGATGGCTAATACAGGTTTATGCTAAATTTTAATTTTGCTCTAAATACTTATACACAATTTAGAAATATAAAAAAAATCACAAAAATCGAGATGAAAACGCTTCAAAATTTTGTGCTTCTGAAAATTTGCAGCCCTAGGCAGCTGCCTAAGTTGCCTGTGCATAAATACCGCCCAAAAAAATCAAAACCACCACCAAACGACTCGAGAAGTTGAAAATAGAGAGTCAAAACCAAATTTCAGCATTTTAGTTAGTAAGTACCTCAATTTGATCTTTTCATTTTCTTTTTTTGAGAAGTGAGCATAGCAATATTTGAATCTTTAAAAATTTCCCCAAAAATCAACAAATGAATTTCAGCACCTGAAAATTCTGCTGGTGGTGTGTATTTTAGAGTCATCTTTAAATTTCCTTTAATTTGGTTCAATATTTATGGAATGAAGGGATGTAAAATTCGAATTCATTCATTATAAAACTATATTTCGGACTTTGCACAACACAAATTGTACCAAGTCGAACACTTTGTCCGGACCCTCCGTGCATTGTACAAACCAAGTCCGATGAAAAAGTAATATTCACGCTTGGTCCGGACACTTCGGAGATGGTACAAAATTGGCTGTACCAACCCCGAATTGTACAATTTCGGACTTGGTACCTAACATATATATGGGTTAATATTCGGCGGTATTTTTGCGTTTGTACCGCCGCGCCTTTGTATTTCAAAGGACACTTTTCCAGTTCATCCATTGTATCGCGTGCTTTCGTTTATAAGCTTTTATAATTTTAAACATTTTTCTCCCTTTTCGTGGATTGCGTTTGTGGTTTTTTTTTGTTGTTAGGTGTACCGCTTTCTAAACGAATAGAAAAATAACGAAGAACACGCAGACATCGGGGCTTATTTCGTCTGTGTATGGGAGAATATCAATCGGAAATTAATAAAGAGAATTTTCATGCTACGATGGAGATGTGGGTTCTCGCTGGTACAGAGGTCTTATTAAAAAGGTGGTCACTTTGACAATAAAGGGGAATAATTTTTGCCATATTTTTGTTCGCGGTAATGGCACCTCAACTATTATACGTAATACGAAAATGAACACAAATACGACCTAAATTCATCTTTTGAATTCGTCTAAAGCCTTACAGAATTCTCACCCTATCATCTTATGATAAAAATTGAAAAAAAAAATATTCATTCGAGAACAATAAATAAAATTACAATTTTACTTTTGGCAAAGTGATGAAACATGAAAATGATACCATCACTAATTTTGACAAAATTGTGTATGGTTTCCTGGACATCAAAACTCAAAAGAAATCACAATACGCAATAATTATTTAAAATTATCTACAATTTATTAAAAATATTATTATAATATGGCTTCTATGGAAGTCTATCGGGAGCGGGTTTTTTTAAAACAACGTTAACTAGATGAAGCATCATAATTCATTAGGCGTTTTTTCAAAAATATTTATCTTTCCAGAAAACAACGTTAGGTACATGAAAAATCGTGTTCCCTAAGGTTGTTCTTTACGTACACTTGAAAGCATACCTATATTGGAGTACTGTTTGAAAAACAACGTTATTTAGTTGGAGCATAACTCTGAAGGTGGTTTGGTTATTTTCAGCTCAAATTACCAAAATACTTGATACATTTTTTAACGTTTTCAATCGTTTTGGTGTCATTTCAACACGTTTCAAGTTACTTTCTGGAAAATATTATTCAATTTATCTAAAATGTGAAATTTGACCAGTTGTTAACAGAATATATTCATCACTGATTTCAATTCAATATAAATTTCACAGTTTTTTGTAGTACTTTGAGAAATTTTAGCAATTTTTGAACACTTTTTTGAAATTATAAAATAATTTTTCGAAATTTTCAACATTTTCTTTTGTTATTTCGAACACTTTTACACAATTTTTTGAGAATTTTGCAATTGTTTGTCAATTTTTAGTCATTTTGAACTTTTTTATGACATGTTAACAAACTTTTGAGTAAATTTTGCAAATTTTCATCAATTTTGTCTTTTTTTTAAATCATCTAGTTTTTTGTACGTTTCTTTGATTTTCATGCCAATTTTTTTGTGGCACTTTGAGTATAGGTAAAGGATGAACCAAAACTAAGAAGTCCAATAATATTGGAAGGCTAACAATTTTTACCCATTCTTTTTGGCAATTCCATGCGTTTTTGTGATATTTCACGAGGGTTTGGCATTGTGTGGTCAATTTTTAGCCATTTTAAACCTTGATTCAAGACATTTCAACAAATTTTTGTGAAAATTTTGCTACTTTTTATCAGTTTTGCCGTATTTGTCAATTATTTTGTAATTTTTAAACCAATTTTTTGTGTTTTTCGTAATTTTTACGCCCGGGTGATGGCTTTGTCATATTTTATAGGATTTTTGCTGAATTCATTCCCCTTTAACAAGATTATTCATTTTTTTGCAATTTTAATTTTGAACAATCTTTTTTTGTTATATATATACGTCTATTTCAGAGATTTTTTCGTTAATTTTGTATTGCTCCATTAATTTTTTGTCTTTTTTAAATTTTTTAAATGATGTTTAAATTAAACAAAATTTTGAATGTACTTTGTTGTTTTTTTCTCAGTTTTTGGAACTTTTTTTTCTGATTTTCATACTTAAAGATTTTGATATATATTATATGCAATCTTCCTAAATTTTATTCCCTTTTAAAGATTTTTACAAATTCTAATAATAAATAAGTAGGTATACTACCTACCTATTTTTCATTTCAGAAATTTTCGCAATTTTTACTTTGGAAAATTTTGTAATTTTTTTTCAATCATTTACTTATAACGGGTTTTTTAATCAATTTTCTGTACTTACTTATTCCTTATTTTTATGCCAATAACTTATTATGATTTTGAAATATGTTTTTTTTAAAAACAGCGTTAAATTGTGAAAAAATCATAACTAGTGATGGGAGTTTGTTATTTTTGCTCAAGTTAATAAACATTTTATCAATTTTCAGAAATTAATTTATCACAATGTGACAATTTGATCTCTTTTCAGTCCATTTTTGGTAAATTTTAATTTATTCTTCCCGAACTTCGGTAGTTTTTGAATTTTTTCAAATTTCAGTTTTTGTGACACTTACCAATATGATTTTTTGCGAAACATTCAATTTCGATTTTCGACAATATTTTTGCTGGGTTGTACAAATGTGAGTTTGAAAAAAAAACAAACGTTTTTTTTTGTCTTTAAACAGTTTTAAAAAAATTAAAATTAAAATTATGTGTTTAAAACGTCGTTTTTTAAGCACGTTAAAAATGTGTTTTAAACAAATTCATTTGTTTTGGATTCAGTTTTTTAAATATCCGTTAACCAGTAGTCATCAATTTTTAAGATGTGAATGACGTAATACATAAAATTGCTATAAGGCTCAAAAAATTGAAAAATTGAAATCAAAACAAAAAATTTGTCTAAAAAAAGCACAGGAAGAAAACCAAAAATCTATAAAATACAGTTCATTCAATTCGACTTTTTTTTCTACGAGAAACTGAAAAAAAACGTTTTTTTTTTTAGAAAATTGGAGTTGAAAGTTTGAAACAAAATTAATGTTCTGAATGTTTTTTTTTTTTTAAACACTGTTTTGTTTTTTTATTTGTTTTAAACGTGTACAACCCTGCATTTTTGATCAATTTTTCATAATTTTTTTTTTTCAAGTTTAAGCAATTTTTAAATTTTTTTGAATTTTTGTAGTGTTTTATTTCCATTAATTTCTAGTTCAGTTTTAGAAAGTTTCATCAAAACTCAAAAAATCACAATATCCCTAACAAACTTTTCAGAATTTCACATCGTTTTTCCTATAGGAAGTTTTTAGACTTGCCCCTTTACACTGATTCTGAACCACTCTTTTTTGGAGTAATAAAATAACTGATCATTCAATTTCTTCGTCCATTGATGCAATTTTCAAGCTAGGTATCTTGGAGAAAGTGTAATAGAATGGTAGCTCTTACAATTAGAACCATCCATTTTTCAATTTTTTTTTTTTTTTTTTTTTTTTGGAGCGCGAAAATTGACGACAGAATGATCGAGCAATTTCTAGTCTCTGGCAAACCGAGAGTCGTTCACGAGTATAAAATTATTACTGGAAATTAAACTAGGGTAATTTTTAAAAACACGACATAATCCGATGCAATGCAACGACGAGCGACGCGTCTAATAACCACGAATAATGTTACGGTTTATTACGTGGAAACAGACAGAATGAGGAATATAGGAAGCAAGAGAGGTGATTTGATATACGCGATATTCGTCTTCGCTCCAGTATCCTAACTACACGTATACCTACAGTCAACTCGTATGGATCCTTGCCAGAGTAATTTTTCACCATAAAATTTATCCGACGTTAAGTTGTATTAGTTCAATTTTTAATTTGTTCCGGTGCGTCGCGTCTCGTCGTTTCGACTGTAGGTACTGTACGACTTTATCGAATTAGATAAAAAGGCCTTACAGTCGTGTTTTCGCGCCAGAAAAACTACACGATGATATGGGCACGGGGGTACGACGGGAAAACCTGCGGCGTGGCGGCGACGCGACGCGGCTTGTGCGAAAATATAGGGGTACTTCTACATTATTAAATTCCATCTGGTGAAAGAATGACGTTTTCAAAATGTCTCTCCCTTATCAACGAAATTATAAAGCGAATGTGTCGGAATTTCGCCGCATTTTTCAAATCCCTCCGGAGAAATATTACGTATTTTTAAACAAATTATCTGAGAAGAGGCGCGATGTGTTCGAGGCGATTTCCAAGATATCTGATCGGCAGCAGGCAGGTATACTCGTAGTCGATTCGTAATAGGAGACGGAATTCCGGGTATTTTTTTTTTTTTTTGACAAGCCGATAAGACGCGGGAATTTTTTTTACACTCGTCGACGACGATGCTTCATTTAATTTTATTCGTTTTTCTATCCGATGGCCATTTAATTCGGAGACGTGATAATCGAATCAATCGCATTAGCAGCGAATTAAAACGAAAATGCGAATTTGAAAATTATTTTCGCCCGTTTTCATTCACTCGGTTCGGTTCAACTGCAGCAGGTGGTGAGATGAGGGCGGCACAGTACACTTGTATTGCTTCATCGCATTCGAATACACTTGTTGAATAGACGTGATACGTTAATTTATTTAGATAGAATTTAATACACCGGGCTCCGTTCAAATAGCTATCTATTTAGTATAATAATTATTACGTACTCCGATGCTAAATGAATTCAATCCCCTTCGACGTATTCCACGTCTGATTTTATAGGCACTTCGTTGATTTTTCATTATTATTTTCGTGTATGTACAAGTACAGGTACCTAACTCGAACCCGAACGTGCAGCTAGACGAAAAATTTACTCCACGTAGGGAATGAGGGGCACCATCGACATTTTTTCACTACTTTCCCATACACAGTTTGTTCGCATCTAATTGAATTACTTAACAAAATCCACACGTTTGTTGTATCTGTGTACTTTTTCGATTGAGCGAACCGAACTCTTGACGGAGCTATCTAATTTCCTGCGATTTGTCGTGGTAAAAGTTTTCACTGCTCGTAGGCGTATCTAAAGTTGCATAACTCTATTATGCACGGCTACCAAGCTAAAACCTCGAAACTTCAATTCGGATCCGCGTCAATTTTCTATAGATTGTTCGTGCTCGGCGATGAAATATCGACTCGTGTAGACTTTTTAACCAGATTCTAGAGTTGGATGGATTTGACGTCGGCGAGACCGAGAGAACTTCGAATGGATTTAACCGCCAAGATGCATCGTCTCGGTGGCAAAATCTTCGCCATTCCATTACTGATCCGATTGTTAATAAATTCCGTTGGAATAGTTTTCACGTATTTTGAAACAATTTTCTTCGAGCAGGTATCTCGAACTGGAGGAAAATGCTTCGCAGTTTTTGGAAGGATGTTGAATTGGATACGATCGACGTGTGATTTGTTTTCTTCGTTCATTATTTCATCGAGTTATCGAGGCTTTTTCGTCGATATAGCTGATCTGTTTTTTTCATCATCTTTCTTGATCGTGAAATGAATGGAACTGTAAGAATTCCTGAAATGAAACTTTGAATATTTCACTAAAAAAAAATGAATAAATAAAAATTTTTAAAAAAATAAAAAATAAAATAAATTGAAATGATTGTTTTTTAAATTAGGTACCTACAAAAGTAGATGACGTTGATTTTTTTTTTTGAAAATCATAGAATTGATATCTTCTTATTTCAATCAAAGAAAAATAATTTTTACAAAATTGAAAAAAAAAATTCAAATTTTTTTAATTTGCAAAAAAAAATTTAAAATAAAAATCATTTTAAAACATTCAAATAGGTAAATACAATTTCAATTCGTTCTCTAAAAAAAAAATCAATTTAATTCTGTTCTTTCTCCCTTACTCTTGCAAATCCGCAACGTAAGTACTCTCACAACGGATTTTCCGGCGCTCTCGGGCAATTGCCCATCGTATCTCTGCCGGAACCGAGCACATTACCTTTTCTGCGGTCAATACCGATAAATCTAATTCAATATTCACACCACAGACACAGAGAGCGAAGAACATACGAACAGAAAGAGTGAAAAAAAAAGAAGAGAAATACATTAGATTTTCGTCCATTCACGTCATCGACATTCATTCCATTTGTAATAATTTCAAACGGGTCAACGACTCGATGAAAATCCGTAACTGGATGGCGAAAATTCACTCGTCCAGTAGTGTTTTTTCAATTTTTTATTCGCCTTATACGTATTTTTGTACGAGTATACGAGTGAGAGAGAGAGAGAGAGAGAGACAGAGGGGGAAAACACGAGTAACAAAATTGCATAAATATTGGAAAAAGGTGAGAAAATTATGTGTCGTCGACACAGCACGTTCGTGGGTTTCGCATTAACGTTGTTACACGACGAAGTTTGAAATATGACTTCATGTCTCGTATTGTCATGTCAAACATGATATTTTTCCGGTATATGATGGTATTTTTTTTTTTTCGCTACAAACTTTGTTCATTCATTTTGTGTAATTTATACACACGCGCGTTATGGAAGAAAACTTGGGCGGCGGCGTGAGGCAACTTTCATAAATATGTATTTCTGTCGCCGAATAATAAACCAGGTGATTTACGTGTACGTATAACGGCGTGAGAAAGTTTTGATGTGGCGTGGAAGGGTGATAAAATAGGTACAGGGTGTTCGTCGGGGAGCGAATGACCAAATTGAAAATTTAGATGAAACCGAACGAGTGAGGAAATTAATTGTTCCATGCTTAGGTAATGATTTTGTGCAGATTTTTTCATTAATCGTTTCAGAATAGCTAGCAGAGGGTTTAAAGGAGTTCAAATTTTTGAGAATGGTAAATTTAAAAAAAATCAAATCACTTAAAATTGAGTTTCATGGCGAATAGATATCGGTCACCTGAGTTGAATTTGATCACTTTAGAAGAAAATTCATAGAACTGCACAAAATGAATGTACGTACCAGTCGTACCTTTATGAAGGATCTTAAAACCAAAAAATATCAATCTGTGAGGTTGGAGTGAGGTGAGATGCAAGTTTCAAAAAAAATGTCAGATTTCAAAATTTTTTCATTTTTAGTATTTCTGACGAGTTTAAAGTTTTGAATTGGCAAAAATTTTCCAAAATTTAAAAACTAAATCGGGACAGCTAAAAATTTGGTTTGATAAATTTTCTCAACAAATTTCTACCCGTAAAAAACTTTAAAAGTCAGATGGGCATTGTCGTTCATTTCTAAAGCATTTACACCAAAATCTTTAATAAAAATACAGGGCTCCATAATAGAACTTTTTAAAAAATTTTCGAAGTTGAACATCTTTTACATAATTTTTCTCAGATTTCTTCTTCAAAATACGTTTTAAAGGGGCAAAAAAAGGTATCTCATTTGGCCAGAAAATTCAACCATATCTGAGCAGATTTAATTAGATACCTATTTAATTTGAACAAATCAATGTCCTGTCTAACCAAGGAAAAAGAAAAACGATTGGATATTGGATCTGATCCGGTTTGAACAGATTTAATCCTATCGAACCTCTGGACTATTTAGATCTGATCAGACCTTTCTAGAGGAAGATCAGGTCTGAACAAATCTAATTCGATAAAAACTCTGATCTGATTGGAACTGATCCGAACGAATTGAATCGAGGAAATGTCTGAAACTGACCTGATTAGATCTAGACAAATTTAATCTTGTTCTGTGTACCACCTAATTAAAAATCGATCATGATCGAAAATCGATTAATCAAACATCAAAAATTGTTCTCTTTTGTTAATTTCAATTTCATTGGATTGATTATGTTCAAAATGAAAAATTAATTTTAGCAAAAAAAAAACTTTTGATCAAAAAATAGATAAAAATCGAAAATCAGCTGATCGTGATCGCTATGAAATTCGATTTAATTGCAATTTTTGATCTTATTTGATTAAACAGATTCAAAACGAAAAATCGGAAAAATCAATTTTGACATAAAAAATGTAACTCTCGAGCAAAACATTGATTACAACCGAAAATCGATCAATCGATCCCTAAAAATCGATTTATTTGTAATTTTTGATCCCATTTGGTCGAACACTTTCCAAAACAAAAAATCAATTTTCGCAAAAAAAAAAATAATTTTTGATCAAAATATCGATAACGATCAAAAATCGATTAATCGAATCCTAAAAATCGATTTATTTGCAATGTTTGATCTCATTTGATTAAACAGATTCAAAACGAAAAATCGGAAAAATCAATTTTGTCATAAAAAATACATATAACTCAGTTAACTCTCGATTAAAACATTGATCACAATCGAAAATCGATTAATCGAGCCCTAAAAATCGATTTATTTCTAATTTTTGATCTCATTTGGTCGAACACTTTCCAAAACAAAAAAATCAATTTTCGCAAAAAAAATATAATTTTTGATCTAAATATCGATAACGATCAAAAATCGATTAATCGAACCCTAAAAATCGATTTATTTGCAATTTTCGATCTCATTAGATCGATCACTTTCAAAACAAAAAATCGAAAAAATCATTTTTGACATAAATAATGTAACTCTCGATCAAAACATCGATTGCGATCGATAATCAATTAATCGAACTCTAAGAAACGATTTATTTTCGATTTCTTATTTCATTTAATCAATAATTTTCAAAACAAAAAATCAAATTTTGCATAAAAAAAATGGAATTCTCGATCAAAATATCGATCATGATCAAAAATCGATTAATGGAACCCTAAAAACTGATTTATTTGCGATTATTTGATCTCATTTGATCGATCATTTCCAAAACAAAAAAATCAATTTTTTCATCAAAAAGTCCATTTTTCTATCAAAAGATCAAACATGATCGATCGATTAATCAAACCCCAAAAATCTATTTCTTCGCAATTTTCGATTTCACTTGATCGAAATTTGAAATTGAAAATCAATTTCAGCCAAAATACCTACTTGACAATTGAAATATACCTACCTATAACGATCAAAAAGTCGATCATGATCGAAAATCGATTATCTGAGCTCTAAAAATCGATCCATTTTCGATTTTCAATCTCATTTGATCGATCATTTCAGAATAAAAAACCATTTTTAGCCTGAGAAAACAAGATCTCCGTTTAGAAAGTCGGTTAAATTGTCCATCAAAAATCAATTTATTCGCGATTTTCAAATGTTCAAAATTACCATTTGTTTTGTGCTTATTACGTATGTCGTTTCATCTTCGTTTTTATTTGAAAATCGATCATCATGAGGAGTACTGTGATCAAAGGTTTTCATGTTTTTTCAATAAAAAATGCAGGATCCCACATACAATATTTATGAAGTGAGCAAGAAAAAACTCCTCAAATTTTAGTCCTACCTCGTTGGCAAAAAGCTCTCATAATAAGGAATATTTGCTCAATTTTTCTTAATCATCATTTCAATTGCAGACAAAATATCGTTTGGATTTTTCCGAAGGTAGGCTCTTCGATATCCATCTGCAGTCAGGTCATCTATTCCTCAAACTCCAGAATGGCAAAAAAAAAAGTCGCAAATTAAACCGCTAATTGTACACGCACATAAAATTACAATAAAGCTCGTACCATGTCTAAGTCTGTCTAGATGCACACGAGAGTGAAAAAAATAAAAATAAAGCGACACATGAGAACGTCTCTTCTACGCGATCGCGATGGAAGCGCAAAACCTCGCGTAATTGAATACAAATACGAAAACAAATAGGCTGCCGTCGTCAAATAAAATTATTTTCGCTATGCGAATAAAATTTATTCGAAAAACTCGCTAACTTTCCGAATTCATCAGTTTTATTTGTCAATCAAACGACAAAAAACGAACGAAATCAAAGGTAGAGGTATCAACATACTACAAGTACAAATCGAAAACGCAAATAGTGATAAATGATTGAACAAACAACGCCGTGGGGTTTTGTACGCTCTCGAAAAAAAAAAAGAAGAAGACTTCGACTCGACGTCTACGTCTTTTAAAATCAGTGTAAGAATGATTCTTGAGCCGCATTTTCATACTTAGTCAACTTTTCCATTCGCCAAGAGCAAGGAGAAAAACTCGACTCGAACTAAAGCATCGTCATCGAACTTGTGAGAGAAGGGAGCCTCGAAACAGAAAACAATGCAAGTCGCGATCAAACAAAGCGTACGTCGTCGTTTATAAAATAAAAAACGTGATTAAGGGTCGATTAATAGAAATTTAAACCGTATTTTTTCGCGAAAAAAAAAAGTTTAACGGTTCATTAAGTTCGCGTCGTCGTCGTCGCCGGCGAGCTTGCATGGGGAAAAACTAAACGAAAACGTTATCGGTAAATTTCGGAATTTAATCTAATTTAAAGTTAAGTGATGTAGATTTAAAGCACTTTTACCAATGAGAATGAAAAATATTTTTTTGACGGGTCCGCAAACGATACGGCGCGGCTTGGGCGAAGCGTTAAGATTTATGGAGCGTGAAAAGTTTCAACTTTTTTTTTCACCACTGCCGTAATATGTACCTACGTGAAAAGTGTAAAAAATAGGTATTTTTTTTTTAAATCTCCATTCAACGTGACACAACCCCCGTATAAAAATGTTACATTTATTCAAAACCATAACGCGTTCGTTTTTACCTTTTCGAAAACAATCGTCAAGTACACGCTACGATGAGACTGGTGCGAGAGCAAAATGAATTCCTGGCGTACGACGAATTGCATACATAGGAGAGAAGAACAACAACAACCAACGACGCCTACCTAGTTTATTTCGTCATTCTTTTCTTTCGAATTTTTGCGATTTGCGCGAATACGAAATGCACCACGATTCACGCTACCGGAGCCATTTTTCTTCCTCGATCGCAGAAGCCAATCTGGAATGATGAAAAAAATTTATGCACGTAGTTTTATCGTCGATTGAGCTAGAGCTAGGTGTTTGTATAACTATGTTTTTGGCTTACACCAACCATTCGTATTCCGCAGACAAATTTGGCTCTGATTCAGACTAAAGAGATGGCCAAATACGAATAAATTATACGTATACGAATACGATTACATAGTTATACTACGAGTATATACTTTACTTACTTTATAGCGACGATGAACCATATCGGTGTATAACGAGTTTTCCTCTTCATATTAACAGGCGAAGTTGTTGGGGGAAAAAATCCTCGAGTAATACTTCAGCAACGCGTCGCGGATAAGCTATAAAAATAATAAAAAAATTACCATCGTTTTAGTAACATCAACACGTCAGTTGCAATTTAATTATAATGCTAAAATATCACGGATTTTTAACCAATTCAGAAATTAATTTCGGTAAAACGCATCGTACCTGTACAAGAGGCGAATTTTCTAAAATTTTTGATAAGGGATGGGTTTCGTGGTAAAAGGTTTTTAGGGTTGAAATCTGTTTTAAATTTAAATGTTTCAAGGGTGAAATTTCGGCATGTTTGAAAATATCTGAAAATTTTTGTTCAAATATTCCTAATAATTTTTGGTTGAAAATTTGCAATAAGTTTGATACCTATCGGAAATTCATAATGACTCTAATTTGAAATTCTCAACTCCTAGTACCTAATTTTAGTTTAAAAATTTCTAGTAATTTCAGTTCAAAAATGACCAACAATTTTGGTAAACAGATTCCCAATAATTTTAGTTCAAAAAAACAGTAGATCTAGAACTTGGTTTTAAAATTTCTAGTAATTTCAGTTCAAAAATGTTCAACAATTTTGGTCAACAGATTCCCAATAATTCAAGTTCATACAAATAGTACGTAAATTTCTGCTGAAAAATTCCTTACAATTTTTGCATCAAAAATTCCCAATAATTTTGGTCTAGAAATTCCATCATTCTGGGTCGAAAATTCCCAATAATATTTCTTAGTTGGAAAATTCCTAATACTTAATTTTAGATTAAAATATTCTAATAAGAAAAATGTTGGTCCAGAAATTATGTAAGGTCAAAAATTCCTAATAATTTTCATTTGTGCAATATTTTTTTTTGGCAATTCTGAATAATTTTCTTAAAAGTTCACAACTTACGAAGTCAACTGTAGGTGGATTTCAAGCCGTTTTGGAGCCTCCATCGACTTTTTGAAAATTACTGGAGCCTCCAGTAGATTTTTGAAATTTGAAATTTCTCCAAAATTTCCTCAAACGGAGATGAAAAGCCAAAATTTACTCCGCACTCCAAGTTTGACACCCCTCAAGACGACTTCGGGTGGGTTTAAGTCATTTCGGAGCCTCCAGCGACTTTTTTTAAAATTACTGGAGTCCCCACCAGATTTTTGAAACTTAAAATCCCACAATATTATATGAAATGGGGTTGGGTAGCCGAAATTTAATCTGCAAACTAATTTCAATACGCTACGAAGCCAACTGCAGGTGGATTTCAAGTCGTTTTGGAGCCACTAGTGACTTTTTGAAAATTACTGGAGCCTCCAGTAGATTTTTGAAACTTGAAATCTCCCAAAATTTCATCAAATGGAGATAGAGAGCCGAAATTCATTCTGCAAACTAATTTCAATACGCTACGAAGTCGACTGCTGGTGAATTTCCAGTCGTTTTGGAGTCTCCAGCGACTTTTTGAAAGGTTGTGTAGCGTTTTTTGGAAAATTGAAATTTAAAAAGTAGCTAGAAGCTTCAAAACTATTTGAAACCACCTTGTAGTCGACTTCATGTCGCAATGAAATTAGTTTGCGAAGTAAATTTCGGCTTTCCACCTCCGTTTGATGAAATTTTAGAGAAATTTCAAGTTTCAAAAATCGACTGGAGGCTGCAGTAATTTTCAAAAAGTTGCTGGAGGCTCCAAAAGGCATTAGTTGCAGAGTAAATTTTGGCTTTCCAACCCCATTTGATGACATTTTTTTGGGAATCTCGAGTTTCAAAAATCGACTGGAGGCTCCAGTAATTTTCAAAAAGTTGCTGGAGGCTCCGAAAGAAATTAATTGTAGAGTAAATTTTAGCTTTCCAACTCCATTTGATGACATTTTGTGGAAATCTCGAGTTTCAAAAATCGGCTGGAGGCTCCAGTAATTTTCAAAAAGTCGCTGGAGGGTTCAAAACAACTTAAAATCCACCTGCAGTTGACTTTGAATCGTATTGAAATTAATTTACAGAATAAATTTCGGCTTTCCAACTCCATTTGATAAAATTTTGTGGGAATTTCGAGTTTCAAAAATCTGCTGGAGGCTCCAGAACTGCTCAAAACGATTTGAAACAGCTTCCAATCGATTTGGCATGTCGAAAATAGGGCATATCCCTAATTTCCGCTTTCTTGGTCAATTTGGTAAAATTTTGATTTTTTCCCTCATTTTTGGCCTAAATTTTATTTTTAAAAATTCACCAAAAATCGAAAAATGCACTTTTAGCACTTGAAATTTTGACAGGTGATGAACTTTTGCCTGATCTTTTGATCTACGTTTGTACGGTTTAAAAATTTTTGTGCAAGACCTACGTTGGAACGCAAAATTTGCGATTTCGGCTGACCTGTCAATCAAAATGGCCGCCATTTTGTAAGTAAGACCACTTTTTTTTTGAGGACAAGGGCTAGAAATGTTCCTCAGAACTCTCCCTTTAAGAAAAAAGTTGCCAAGTGAACCTTGTACGGGCACCCCGACTATTATTAGTGACTATTTTACTGAATGGGTATTTCACTAAAAATGTGCATTGTAAAATTTTGGATGAAAGTGTAAAAGTTATCATTTTCAATTGATTAATAACTTTCACTTGTATTCTTAATCATTATCACAAAAATTCAACCGGATTTTCTTGCATTCAAAGTACCTAGTTATTCTTGTTTTTTTTTTTTTTTTGTTTTTTCAGTTCATTTGAATGCCTTTTTCCAATTCTGATATCATTTATGGCGATTTCTTTCATTTTTTAAGCAATTTTTGTGGCATTTTCTTCAAGATCTTTAGAATTCGATCAACTTTTAATTCTTCAGAAAGATTTTTAAAATTTACAGAATGTTTTCTGAACTCGTATACCTAGTATTCCTCATCGTGAACAAATTTTCCAGAGTCTCAAATAGCTTCCATTCCATTTTTCTCTACTTAAGTAATTGGCATCTGAAATTTTTCGCCGTTTTCGACGATTGAACAAATTTTTCAAGCATTTCGAACAATCTTTTGTTTCAATTTTAACATAGCTTTCTCATATTATTTTACATCATTTTTCCCATGTTAATGCTATTTTTACAAATTTTTGGATATTTTCTCACGATTTTTTAGCCACTTTGAAGAATTTTTTCTCTGATTTCAAACAGTTTTTCAGACTTATAACTTTTTACTCAACTGCATAAAAATGCAACCAAAAAAAAAAAATTAAAAATTTTTACACAGGTAATTTTCAACAATACTTATTTAAACTGGTTGACAAATTTTTCTCAAATTTTGAATAATTTTTACTAATACTAAATTATAGTTACTTCTGAATACTTTATCATTTGAAGAGCAATCAGAAAATTAAGTATAAAGTGGAAATTACTGACTGTAAAAGTTCAGTTTTCTTACTAAGCTTTCAATTTTTCTGAATTGAAAAGAAATTCCCCCCGATCATGCACAGCTCCATTTATTTAAACTAGAAGAAGTTTTCAGTCAATTTTGCAAACATTTTAGTATACTTCGAATTTCATCTCATTTGGTTGACGATGATCTGAAAAAAATACCGAAAAAAAAACACAGGCACGATGACGATGTATCCACCTAGAAACCTACTGCAGTAGTTGGTAAATTATATTTCCCTACAGAAAATCCAACTAAAAATTATTCCACATAACGAAAAAAAGAAAACAGCTCAACTCAGCACGTATTTTTCAATAATTAATTAAAAACGATGAAATTATTTTTTTCTTTGATAAAAAAAAAGTCGAACAGTCTGTATAATTAACAAAACGAAAAAAAAAATCAATTTCCAGCAAAAATCTTCTTTTACAGAAGAGGGAAAAAAATGCCAAAGAAAATTAATTTTTTTCGCGCCGCTTAAACGTATAGAGATTCACAGAAGCATGAAGATAATCCGAGAAAATCGCTTGACGCGCGGCTTAAAAGTGCATATCTTGTGCGATCAAAATAGGTAACGAAAAGCGAGCCCGCATCTAATACACGAGGACGACGAGATTCTTTTGGACATTTTATTAACACCGTCAAGTCGATCCGATGAAATAACCTTAACAAAAGCTTTTCAGCGGGGAATTTATAAAAGACAAGTTTTGTACCTTCTTTGTGATGTAAATTTTAAATACACTCGGTGTCGTTTGAAATAAAATCAAAATTTAAGTAGTTAGGTACCTACGATTCGAAATGCAGGGTGAATTTCGTATTCCGATACCGGTGCTTGTTTTTTTTTCAACTTGGCGTTGTCAGTTAGACGTCGTCGTCGGCGAGATAGGATAAAAATACGCGCTTTTTCGTGACTCGAGCAAATTACTGGTAAGTAATAGGTTTTTGAATTACTTCAAAGTACATGCGAAAATAGAAATCCCAAGGGTAAATTGGTTTTTTCACTGGTTGGCTGTATAGCATTTGTTATTCACGATGGCATGTAGTCGAACATACTGCAACAAAAAAATTACATTGTTATTTGAATTCGTTCGTTATTTTGCATCTAGCAACATTACGTACTATGTATAAAGCTTCCGTGTGAAAAATAACGCAATTTTTCAACCTTTACGCGTTCCAGGCGAGTTTATGATTTTAAAACAAATGAAATTCCAAATGTACGATAATTGTTTTTTTTATATAGCACTCTGTATCCAACAATATAATTACGGTACAGTGAAAGATCACAAAGAAAAACCAAACGAAATATTCGTACGTTTTCGATTTGAAAATATTTTTAAATAAATGATTGATTGTACATTACTCGTTTTAAATTAAATTTTTTTCACTGAATTTTGAAAAGTTGTAAAAAGCTTTCGCTATGTGTGTAGGCGAAGTAAATTCAATTCGATGTATAACGTGTTGCTACATCAAACGAACTATTCGTGCCAATCCATTCGGTATAGCGTGAGTATCTTTAAAATAAATTTTACGCCTAAATGGTTTGACAGACAAAAAATATATACCTACTTCGATGTACATTGCATAGAGCTAAGATCTCGCACGCGGATATTTTCATTTTGCACTGTGTCGTAAAATCTCGTATAACCACGATATAGGCTCGTAGAATTTCTTATTTACTTCGACGAACGAGCAACGACGACGACTGGCTTGTAACACACGTGGCATACGATTATATTGGAAAATTCTCAGCGGATCGTATTTGATAGAGGGAAAATTTATCTCGCTACGGATTTTTCCATTATCTGTCACGCAAAATACAAAACTTATTAGGACAATATCGCGATATCTTCGTTACACTGTAAACGAACAAAATACCGAGTAATTTAATAAAAAAAAAAGCTTACTCGTTATACGTAGGTTTATTTTCGTTTTTCTCACCGAGTATAACAGCTTTTAATTACTTCTCGATTATACGTAAACAAAACGTATTATTTTAAATGATACATATTCGACGATAATCACGAGTTCTTTTCGTTCGTGTAACGAAAATTGATAGGTATACGAGGGAGGAAAAACGCTTGATATTATATTAAAAAGTTATACCAACATCTACAGTCGTATAACTTGTAGAGAGAAAAGTTATTGTAATATAAAGCTCGTTGTTTAATTGAAATATAAATGAAACGTTATACATTTTTAACAAGCAAAAGTTTCTTTACTATCTCATATATGTATAGTTATATAAGATACTTCGGTGAATTAAACGCGAACGCGCGTATTCAAAAGTTTCGTCGAAATCAGCGTATATTTGCGTTAAATAATATAAATTTTCATTTACAGGATATCATGTTGCCGCCAACGAAGCAAAGCTCATTTCATCAGAAAACTGTCGATAATCAAGACGGGTACGATCACCAAGAAGAAATAGTCACAGCTAGCAGATGGATGTCATCGAAATTATATTTATTAAGAGATAGGTAGAAAAAAAAAAGTTCAAAATGAAATAAATAAACCGAGGAACAAAAGAAAACATATTCTTCTAACGTAATCTGTATGCCGACGAAATGCGATTTCTCTTCATTGAAGTAAAAGTAAATATCTTCGAGTTACCAGAATAAATTAAAACGAAGCGAAAAAAATTGCCACTCGAAATTAAATTCTTGACGTACTGGAAATTCTTTTTAGGCCGGAGTTTCGTTTAGAAATTCTGAAACTAACAATTGCGCCGATTCAAACACCAAAATTTATAACTGCTTGTATTTTTAAACAGCAGTTTTTATCGTGTAAGTGGAACACACTGTACGTTAATTGGATCACGAGCGCCGGTTAAATCCGCTAAATTATGTAGTTATTTTCTATTTTACAAAAAACGTTACCGGTGTCGGAACGTTTTGACTTTTATTTTGTATTTAATTTTGTAAACCGTTTGAATAAAATCGTGTAACTATACCTAAAATTCGGACGTGTTTCAAAGCTTATTTTCGGCTTCCGGTGATCTTTAAATTATTCAGCATGCTGTACGGCGGCGTTCTCGTTGGGTATTTAGACTGCGAAGATCGAGGTGTTTGACGCGAGCTGTGCGAAAGTCTGTAATTAATCTTACACGTTACAGTATCACGGTAGCAAATTTAGATACTTTCGAATGATAACGTGGTAGATTTAGGTACCTGTAATCAGCGGCACTGTGAGGTGTATGTTGAGCAGCTGGCGACGCTGAAGCTGGCGTATATTCTACTTCACGTCTGCAGTATTAAAGAATATCATCAAATCAATGCATCACATTGTAAATAAAACAAAGTGCAAGTTTAAACAAGTATTTACCTGTATTGTTTAAACGCTGAACCGGACTCTGGTTTTGGGAATCGAGGAGTGTCTACGGTGGTCTGAAAAATAAGTGATAACAAATTCAATATTTTTTTGTTTTTTTACCTACGCAGATCTGATTAAATGATTAGTATTGTATTGTTTACCTTTTTACTTTGACTGCTGTTGAAGAAATGCGATTGAGATTCCGCATCGTTATTTGTATACGGAGTAAAAGTAAACTGATCAGAATTAGACGCCGCGCCCGGAGATCTGTAATTTTCATAATACTCGACCTTCCTGTAATGTAAGATGAATATTATTAGCCAATGATGAAAAAAGTACTGACTGAAAAATCCGAACAAATTTAATACCACTTACTTTTCTAATTTCTGAATATGACTTTCCATTTTACGAATATGCGATTCTAATTTCTGTATATGAGTTTTCGCCTTCTGATATTTTTCACCCTATCAATGATAAAACACGTGATAACACTATCGAACTTGTTGTGTATAAGGAGTTGTACACAAAATAAAATGTAATAACGATGGAATCACTTACGTTTCTAGAATAAGCTTTAAATAAATTCATACGATGTCCTTTTTGAAACTTGATCGCTTTCAATAATTTTTCAGCTATCACCATCGGTTCTTCGAAATACTCCTTGACATTCGGTAATACCTAAAGCAGCAGGTGGTTGTGCATAGAATAACCAAGTTCGAACCCAATTTAGACATGTTAATGACATATTTATCTTACATCACCACGAAGTTTGATAACGGAACAAGACGTTTTGCAAATTTTACACTCGACGCCACTATCTAAATTGATTCGTTAATTCATTAATAATAAAGTTGGAAGTAAATAAGCACTCGAGTTTACATCGGTGATAATTCGTAATATAGAGGTTACCTTTATTTTCACACGTCGAACAAAACACATGACCGCAACTAGTCAATATGAAATTGGAATCTCCTTCTCGAGGTTGAATGAAACACATATTGCAATGAATCCAATCCGCCATCGTAAAGCGGTAAGTATCGAACTGTGGATGTTACTCTGCAGAATAATCAACAAGAATGATGTTAGTTGTAAGTAGCTGGTAAGTAACTTACTATATGCAGTTGAAAATACGACGAATTTCTCCTCCTTCAAGTTGACGTTGCAAATACCTTATTCCTATACTGATAGTGATCAATAAATTACAATATTGCCGTTGGATATAGTTACCGGAACTTCTGTATTTTGATTGAAACACGAAAAGTGAGATGAAATCAAATAAAACAATTGTAAAACCCACAAAATATTGTCGAAGCAATGAAAATCACACAAATTTAGCTAATTGAAACCAAAGAACCGACCGAATAAAGGAAAAAACACTTTCTGAAATCTGAAACAACGATAATCGAAATAGAGAAAAAACAACAACAACAACGATCAAACAAAACAAAACGTGACTGATGACGTCACACGATGGATTGAATCATTCCTTTTTCCGTGCTCCAACGTTTGAGTTCCAATCCAGTTTCTTGAACCTTGACGTTTAGGTTTATTCATGTCAAGATGGTGGGGTGGTGCTGTGGGTGCTGTGGTGGTGAGTTTTTTTTTCAAACGCCATTTTTTTTTCAGTCGTTTTCTTTCCCGTTTTTTTCTGCCTGCGTTTTTCAATCTCGTTTCTTTTGAGCGTTGGATGTAGTTAGAGTTGCATTACTACGTTGAATTAATTAATTATTATTGAATTATTTGTTCTGTTTTGTGTTATGGCATCGACATCGACTTAATGAATGGTGAGTACTTGAACGTTACGAAGTAGCGAATTAATGATTATACTATGTACTTATTTTTGAAGCGACTACGATAGTTAGGCGTCAATTTTATTCGCCGTTGGCATTTTTAATATTCGGATTCGTGCAGGAATCGTTTGATTGGAATTAGGTATGCAATAGGTACTGGTATGGTATACTTATATTATGCAGATGTGGACGGATATTCGAACCTCCGAAGTAAGGTTAAGAATTTCGTCATTCGTGTGATGAGGATGACGGATGAGGTACGTGTTTGTATGTACCTACTTATGTATTTCTATTTACGAATTTTACGATATGAATGTTGAACTCGATCTGCAAGTCTCGATGTCTCCTCATGGCATTGGCATTGAATTTCGCTGAATTGACATGTAGCTTGATGGCATGGTTATAAAAATTTCCTCAAGTGAGTAAGTAAGAGTAATTTTATTGTTTTTCGTTACCTCGAGCATGTGTGGAGCTTTTTTGAAGTGTGAAACTGTGAATGCTAAATTACTCATTGTGCTGAAAAATATGTACTTACATGAGTACTAAGTAGGTAAGTATATGTAATGTATATTTACAATACTTCACCAAGTACGAACTCGTACATCAGTACGTAAACGTATCTCAGAAATGGTAGAGTGAGTCATTGCTTTCAAGTTTCGAGGGTTTCAAAATTTTAAGTGACAGCGAATGAGTAAGCCTATAGATCACCCTTGACCCGCGGCCTGCCCGCCTGCCCAACCGACAGAGCTGTGCTCAAGCTTGCCTACAGTGCTTCCACCACCCTACCCTCCCGAGTTCTATGTGTCACCGTCTTTTCTTTTTTTGTTGTTCTTATCGTCGAACAGATAACAGATCACCATGCAGATGAGTAGAATATGTATTAGTAGCTTATACTTACTAGACGAGGCGCTAGCTTACGTGACGTATGCACTTTGAGGTGCTCGAGGTCTGATGACTGATTATTGTAGAGGACATTTCCCTTGATTAAAAAAGTGATGTTGTCGCCTCCTCACGTGGTCCACATTTTTGCTAGGGGGCCAAAACCCCCTCATTTTTCGGTTTTTCGCAATTTTCTCAAAAACGGTTGCATTTAGAGATGAAATACCTCAGAGGAAAAATGTAGAGCATCAAATTTCCTACCAAAAATGTTCTATGCACCTTTTCCGTATGTGTGATAGTTTTTGAGATATGGATGATTGAAGTTACGCCACGAGCGCATACACGTGTACATGTATTAGGTAAGGTTACGCTATATGCGTAGTACAGCAAAGTAGCAATTCAATATCAAACAAATTGCAGTACAAGTTTTATTTTAGGTTTATTTCTTACAAGAAAGCCCACTGTAATCATATGGGGATTTCCTCATCATCCGCCCCCTTCCCCCTAAATCCACTAAGTACTTTTAAGAATTCAGCTCTTGAAATCAAGTTTTTTGCTTTCGGTGCAAGTATATCTACTTGCATATATGAAAAATTCCTACAAATAACTGTTTACAATTTTTCAATTTTTTCGTATGTCCCATAGGAAGGCAGTGGTTGGGTCTGGGGAGAGGGGATCTCACGAAGAGTGTTTGAATACGAGTACATGTACCTATGTATGCATATATTTGGTGCGCCAAGACCTTTACAAGCATATACATCTCAAAGCTTACGTGCTATGTACTTATGTTTGTACCTGGTGACCAAAGCGTCCTCTCAGGGGGCTGGTACCTTTACCACCCCTCCACCATTTGCAATTTTATTCCAAAATTCTCGATTTTTAATTCCTTTCCTTTGAAATTTTTACAATAAAAAAAAAACCTTAAAACCCGTTCCATTCATTTTTAATGAATTCTATAGCTAGAGAAATATGTTTCAACGAATCATAGAGATTTGTGAGATGTGTTGAAAAGAAAATGAAAAGTTCCTTCTGTTCTACTTCAAAAATGCAAAAAATCAATGCTGTAACAACATTGCATTTTGATCTGTTGGCGTGAAAATTTTATGTACGAAACTTCTTCCAAGATTTCCGTAAAAGAGCTACAAATTTTAAAACTTTTCTCTCAACCTCTCTAGACAACATTAATTCTATTTTTACAAGATAAAGGAGAAAAGTATTGATCATTTTCGTTTTTGTAATCAAATAGAAGATTGTAGGGGAGAGGTACCAGCCCCCTGAGAGGACTCTTTGGTCACCAGGTACAAACATGAGTGCATAGCACGTAAGCTATGAGATTTATAAATGCTTGTAAAGGTCTTGGCGCACCAAATATATGCATACATAGGTACATGTACTCGTATTCAAACACTCTTCGTGAGATCCCCTCTCCCCAGACCCAACCACTGCCCTCCTATGGGACATACGAAAAAATTGAAAAATTGTAAACAGTTACTTGTAGGGATTTTTCATAATATGCAAGTAGATATTATACTTGTACTGAAAGCAAAAAACTTGATTTCAAGAGCTGAATTCTTAAAAGTACCTAGTGGCTTTAGGGGGAAGGGGGCGGATGATGAGGAAATCCCCATATGATTACAGTGGGCTTTCTTGTAAGAAATAAACCTAAAATAAAACTTGTACTTACTGCAATTTGTTTGATATCGAATTGCTACTTTGCTGTACTACGCATATAGCGTAACCTTACCTAATACATGTACACGTGTATGCGCTCGTGGTGTAACTTCAATCATCCATATCTCAAAAACTATCACACATACGGAAAAGGTGCATAGAACATTTTTGGTAGGAAATTTGATGCTCTACATTTTTCCTCTGAGGTATTTCATCTCTAAATGCAACCGTTTTTGAGAAAATTGCGAAAAACCGAAAAATGAGGGGGTTTTGGCCCCCTAGCAAAAATGTGGACCACGTGAGGGGGCGACAACATCACTTTTTTAATCAAGGGAAATGTCCTCTACAATAATCAGCCATCAAACCTCGAGCACCTCAAAGTGCATACGTCACGTAAGCTAGCGCCTGTACTATACGTTCATTCCTTGACTATGACTAATTGACTACCTTACCTTCACAAAAGGTCGTTTCATGATTTTATGTACTACTGTATTTCTGCGTTCTAGTTGTTCGGTAATAATAATTATGATAATTAATCCTATGCATTTTATTCGGTTTTCTTACAGTTAACGTGTTCAACAATATGATCAAAAGTGTCGTTTTGGGTTTTGCATTATTTCAAACTTCGAAAGAGACGTCAGACGTGATCAATATTTAATTCAATTCCAACGATTATCTTGTCGAATGTTGCAGCTTGCCAGTGATGATGAGTCATACCCACCTGCCCGATACTTTCATACGATATTTTGTGTGGTAAGTTGATTGAATATGAATTACTCTCTTTGATATTCGTGTTGATCATGATGATCATTCTGGTGGTTCAATTAGATGTTGGATTTGATTTACCTTATGTTAATGGAACGTTTACCTACATTTTGAATGAATATCTACTGTACGTATTTTTAACATTATACTAACGTTTGTTTTGTGATTCACGTACCTACTTATATCTACCTGCATTATTTTTGCTTTTGCGTTTTATACTTATTTGCGCTCAAATAGTTCTGTCATTATTCACTTAATGCTTATGTATCTATTTCATTTTTTTTCAAAGTTGATGAATTCTAAGATATGATCGGAGGTGCTGTTTAGCATATTTCAAGGAGATGTGATAAGTCTGGTGTTCATCCAATTGCACAGAATTGGCAAGCAGAAAAATGGAATCGAAATAGGTACATACCTATACGCACGATAACTTGAGATGAAACAAATTTGATAACCAACCGAGCACCAACCAATGTTTAAAAAATTTGCATATTATACCTACTTGAAAGAACAAAAATAACTTCTGCAACGCCATTGTAAACCTAAAAATAGAAAACATATCTAAGTTAAGTATCTATGTATGTATTATGGAGGAAGAACGCTACACGTTGTCCGGGGAGTGGTGGTACAAACATCAGATATTTGGATATAACCGGCCGGTATGAGTAAAAAAACCGTAAGATAAACAAGTTGCCTATCTTGAAAATTGAAGGGGCAAAATACTTTTTCAAAATCAAAGAGCGAAAATCCAATTTTGAACATGGGTGTCGATAGTACTTTGAAAAATGATCAAAATTGTCTTTCATGACTTTTAGCTAATTTCAAAAAATCGCGATGAAAAAAATGAATAGTTACTTACTGCGTCAAAAAATGAACAACGTTTTGTTATGATCATTTTTTTTCCTACTCTTAAATTTAAAAAGTTTTTGGAATTCAAAAGTTTTTTTTCGTTAAAAATGTTATTAAATTATCAATTTTTAAGTTCCAAAAACTTTTTAAATTTTAGGTCAAGAAAAAAAATGATCGTCCTACTAAACGAGTGATTCGTGAAAATTGAAAAAAATCAGTTGAGAGAGGAATGAGGAGGTAAAAGATTCGAAAAATCGACAGCAAAAATTTTATGGAGGGTATAATATGACTGAATTTTTTTTTCAAATATCGTCATACCCTCAGATATATCGAGGATATTTTGCTGTTGAAACCGTGACGGAAGGATGAAGGTTGTACATGTACTTGTCTTCTTTTCTAGTTTAATTGTTTGTTTAGATACTCGAATGATGTATATTTTTACCGTTCGATACCTTTCTGTAAATATTGCACTTGGTTTTGCATTTGTCTCCCATAACCAACTTGAATACCCAGGTATTATTTTTCTAGTTTACTGAGGGTGATCACCTCTTAGTATTTTGATGTATTATGTTAAAATGTTTGCGATCTTATTTTTTTTTATTTTTTCATTTTTTTTAGTAAATGTGTCGTGTTTTTACCCATTGGTACGTAGGTGTAGGTACCTACTGTCACTTTGTTACGTTTTAAATTTTTCTCGCCGAGAATTTCGCTAATTTTTGTCTTTTATTTCATTTGCCTGTCTACTATATTTTTGAAATTCTGTCAGGTATGTTTCTCCAATGATGTTTTTCATTTTGTTACTTATGTGCTGTTGTATTGATGCTCGATTCAATTTTGTATTTTTTTTTTTTTATTTTTCAAAGATTTTGCTCATGTATCTAAGTATAAGATTTTCGAGCTTAGCTAGATGGCGAATATTATCGTCTGTATACGTATGCACTTATCCAATATGCACTTTTGGAAAGCACCCCCTCGATGTTCATGTATATGTGAGGGCGCATACGGAAAGGGTCCTTATGACCAAAAAAAAAAAAAAAAAAAAAGTTCTCTGAAATTGTCGTAGGAACCCTTTACAGAGTTCCTACAGCAATTTCAGAGAACTTTTTTTTTTTTTTTTTTTTGGTCGAATGGACCCTTTCCGTATGCGCCCTCACATATTATATCCTAAAATTGGCTAAATTGCTCATAATGGTCAGCCCTTGAAAATTATCACCAAGAAAAAGCAAAGATATTGCGCAGTATCAACGCAATATTCTCGCGAATTGTGTAATATTTTGGTGGCACTTTTTTCATTAATTTTTTTGTGTAAAAATAATGGTGTTAACTACCTATTTATGTTTTATTAGTACGTAGTGATTTTTTTCTAAAAATTTTTAAGTAGTCCATCGCCATTCTGATTTTTGACAGTGTTTCTTTCTTTAATTTTTTTGTGTAAAAATAATGGTGTTAACTACCTATTTATGTTTTATTAGTACGTAGTTATTTACATCTTTGAATAAGTATGTTATGTATGAAAATTGTAAGTTACCTATTTGTATAATTTGTGTGATAAATTGAGTACCTACTTCTAGTCTTCTTGCAGGACAGGTAGGAGTGTGTAGTCAATAATAAAATGTGTTATGTGGTGTTTTATTTCTTCGACACGGGAGAAGAAAATCTTTGGTAATACGTGTTATTCAGGTACCTATGGTTTATTTTCTGGAGAAAAAATTGAAGATTTTCCTTTCGTTTTTTCATGTGAATGCGAAATTGCAAACGCTGATTCTTCTGAGCATCAGGTTTACTGAATCCATGTCGTTGGGTTGAATTGAAAATTAGCCGTGGTTGTATAATCTTATAGTATGAAAATGTAATACATATATCAAGATGAACTAAGGAAACCAACACAGGAAGAATGAAATAAATAAATTTCCAATAAAAATTATTCTGCAAACATATCGATAGGCAACCAATTCATCGGTACCTAACGAAGGCTCGTGGACGCCGTTCGAACTCCTAATTTCAGAATAATCACCTACCCCATTTCTTCCAAGCGACCATAATAATTATGCCCTATGATAGGTTCTGTGTACGTGCGTACACCCATTCACTCCAAGGTCCTAATAATTCATCTGTGAAAATAGCCACAGAAAACTTGTAAGTGGTATTTGGCAGTAAACCTTTAATTTCAACATTTAGAACGATTGTACTCGCATAATATTCAAAGTCTTGCTGGTGATTGTCATTGATCGCATAATATGATATTTTATAGCCTCGAAAACCTTTAACACGATTAGCGCATTCTAACTGCCATCGTATGTCTACAAAAAACGAACCAACCTTCCCAATCCAAACATTTTGAATTTTATTTACCTGGTTGTAAATACCAGTGCATAGAATCCATTCCATGCCGCTGCTAGAGTTGAGTGAATTCGTACTAACAGCGAATTGATAACCAATGTCCTGCTCGTTGGTAAAGTTATACTTGAAAGCATAGTTATGCAAGATTATATCAACTGGTAGATGGGTCCAGTTGAAGAAGTTAGTACAAGGACTTGGATCACCGTGATAACTTTTGCACCAGAATAATGTGAAATTGGTGACTGTGATTTGGTAATAATGAAATTCTACGTCTAGTAAATCTGATAATACTGTAATTTCGGAAACATTGTCTCCAAAACGTATCAAATCATCCATGATGGGCGTACGCAAGACGTCGTGTTTTGAGGGTACATGCACGATGGAAGATCGAGGAGCTGAGCCAATCTCGTTTACTGCAGTGATATAAAATGTATAAGCGTTGAACGAGAGATTAGAGAATTTGGCAGAAAAATTATTCATTGAAGTAGGTTTAATATCGACTTTGACATTGTTTTCAAACACAGTTATCTGGTACTCGAAATTATTACCATTGTATTCTTCGGCGGGAATTTGCTTCCAATAAATCATCATGTTTCTGACATTTGATCGTTCAGCATAAATTTCAAATCCACCTGTATCAGTTTTAGGTGACCGGTAGGGTGCGCATGGGCTGGTTTTCGCCAGCAAAGAAGCTGCTTTAGACCAAGGATTTTTTTTGGATAAGGATAATTTTACGTATACAAAGAACTTATACTCCATATTCGGGTATTTTATGCCGGTTATATTGACTTTTACGACACCATCTTCTTTCTCTACGTCTTTTGAGTGAAAGTAGATTACATTCCAATGCTTCGAGGAAGGCTGCTTATATTTGACTCGATAAAGCAAATCTATACTGGACATATTCCAAGAACTAATGTGCCATTGCAGATAAACGCTATGAGGTGTTACTTTCAAAGATGTCAAATTACTTGGTCGCGCGAGAACAACGTGAGCATAATGATGCCATCTGGACATTTGGGTAGCGTTTCCAAATTTATTATTGCCATTAATGTAAAAATCCACGAACTCGAAATTTTCTCTATAAGGAGAAGACGTGTTCTTAGTCCACCGACAGTGACCAGGTTCATTCTGATCAGTTGGACAACCATATACTTGACCTTTACCACTACCAGCTTCTTTGGGAATGGAATAATGTATCGAATAATCTGTTTTAACTCCGTTACTAGGCTCGTGCCACCAGCAATCCAACGCTTCCCAATTGTAGCCGAGACATTTAAAATTTACTACTTTTTTTGGTTTACTACCGATCAGTACAGAATTTGAACAGATTAGTTGTTCCATTCGAGTTTCAGGCTCATTGACCAATGATGTTTTTGAGCTAGTGTCGGTTGCGTTAGGTGTCAGATTACCACCCTTGGCGCTGTCGCTCCAGCTCAGCATGCAATAAAAAATCTTCTTTTTGACACTAATAGGTAAATTTTCCACGTACAATCTGGCTGTTGTCGAATTTACCAATGTTACGTGTTCGTTGTCAACCATACGATCTCCTTCTTTGAATCTTATGTCTTTAGAGGTACGATTCCAGGAGTGGGTGTCCTTCAATTCCAGTGTACAAAGGATCTCTAGAGGCGTTCCGATCTCTAAAAGTATATCTGCTTCTGCCTCTGGATCTGCTGGAAGCATGCACGGTGCTGAGATCATTCCTTTACCTGCGACAGATTTCTGATTCGAGCTCGAAACACAGTTGGTCAATCCAATAGCCAGGCTGAGTTTCATGAAAAGCCACCAAAAATTGCTAATTGACCGTAGTCTCATGGTAAACATCCCATCAACGATTAGCTTCCCTGGAAATAACATTTACGTACGTACTTGAAAATTGATGGCTGATACAAACTCATAGGTATAAAATGAAAATAATACGTAAGTACAAATAACCACGAATAAGAAAGATTGATTTTTGAAAAAATATTTCGATTTTAGAACTGATAAGAAAACTATAAACAGCTAGTACATTTTTTGAATGGGAAAATAACGAGATTTTCGACAAACTGTGAGGTTTATTTCCCGAGCAAAGGGAAGGAAGTGAACCAAAATTTTGAACACCGTCTATTTTACCAGTTAAATAGGTATCTTTGATAATCGATAATTTAAAAAAAAAGTTTTAAAACGATCTAGGATTTAATGCAGTAACTCGAAACAACAGAAAAAAATGTAATAAAAACTTACGTTTGATTATTAAGATTATGATATCATCCAAAAAATAGTCCAATAGATCAATGTGATCTAGAATACCTTCACACAATTGGCAAGCAGAAAAATTAAATAAGGAAACTGGAATCGAAATACACGCATGATAACTTGAGATTGAGATGAAACAAATTTAATATCAACTAAGCTCTCAGTTAAGTATTTATTGTCTAAAAGAATTGAAATAACCGACCGAGCGCCAACCAATGTTCAAATACTTTACATATACCTACTTAAAGAACAAAAATAACTTCTACAACCGCCAACGCCATTGTAAACCTAAAAATAGAAAACATAAGTAAGTATCTAATTATCTATGTACTATGCAGGAAGAACTCTACCAGTTGTCCGAGGAGTGGTGGTACAAACCTCAGATATTTGAACATATAACCACTAACCAGCCGGTATGAGTAAAAAAAAGTAAGATAAACAAGTTGCCTATCTTGAAAATTGAAGGGGCAAAGTTCGTTTTCAAAATCATGGAGCGAAAATCCAATTGTGACCATGGGGGTCGATAGTACTTTAAAAAATGATCAAAATTATATTTCATGACTTTTTGCCAATCTTGCAAATTGAAGGGGCTACAAATGGTTTTGAATTTCAAAAAATCGATCGCGATGAAATGTACGTCAAATAAACAACATTTTGTTACAATCATTTTTTTCCTACTCTAAAATGCGAAAAGTTTTTGAAATTCAAAAATTTTTTATTAGCTAAAAATTTTATTGAATCATCAATTTTTGGGTTCTAAAATTATTTTTTGACGTAGTATTCATTTCCACGTACGTTTATTTTTTTCATCGCGATTTTTTGAAATTAAAAATCATTGTAGCCCCTTCAATTTGCACGTTGGGCAAAAAGTCGTAATAAGTAATTTTATTCATGTATATGGCAAATTAGCAATAGGAATAATTGCACCCACCCCCCTCCCTCTGGGACAACTTTTTTCTCAAAGGGGACATCTTATAGAACATTTTAAAACAAACTGGCCAAAAAATGATTGGCTTTACTGACAAAATGGCGGTCATTCTGACTGACAGGTCGGCTGAAATCGCAGATTTTGTTTTCCAAGATGGAACTCCCACGACATTTTTTGAACTGGACAACGCTGATCGGCAGAGCACGCAAAAATGTATCATCGGCCAAAATTTCAAGTGCTATAGTGTATTTTTCCTTTTTCGATTTTTGATGAATTTTTGAAAATCCAAATTTTACCAAATTTTCCTGAAAAGCTTAAATTTTTAATATACTTACCTTATTTTTGACCTGCCAAATTGATTGGAAGCGGTTTCAAACTGTATTGACTTTGAGCAGTTCTAGAGCTTCCGGAGGATACCTTTTTGAAACTTTCTTGGTTTCAGGTACCTCTACCTACTAAACTAGTGATTCGTGAAAATTAAAAAAAATCAGTTGAGAGAGGAATGAGAAGGTAAAAGATTCTAAAAATCGACAACAAAAATTTTGAAGAGGGTATACTATACCTTCCTGTAAATATTGCACTTGGTTTTGCATTTGTCTCCTGTCTCCCATAACCAACTTGAATAAGAATTATTTTTTTAGTTCACTGTGTATGAAATCACCTCTTAGTATTTTGATTTGTCATGTTGAAATATTTGCGATCTATTTTTTTTTTTAGTGAATTTGTCGTGTTTTTACTCATTTTATACCTAGTAAGTAGGTAATTGTAGGTACCATTGTCAGTTTGTCATTCATTAATTTTTTTCGCAGCAAATTTCGTTTATTTTTGTTTTTTATTTCATTGCCTGTCTACATAAATATATGTAGGTAGGTACTGTATTTTTAATATTCTTTTATGTTGCTCTAACTTTTTTTTTTTTGTCAAGTACCTACTCAAGTGTGTGTTAGTGTTGATACTCGATGCAATTTTGTAAATTTTTTTTCAAAGATTTTTCTCATGTACCAACACAAGTTTTTCGAGCTTAGCTACCTATAGATGGCGAATATTATCATCTGTAAATTAGGTATGCACTTTTGGGAATCACTCCTTCGAAGTTTATGAAAATTTATCCAAAAATCGGTGAAATTGCTCTGCAGTTAGCCCTTAAAAAATATTCTCGGAGTATAATATTTTGATGGAACTTTTTTTGGGGTCCGATCGGTGTCTGATTTTTTCCTAAAAATTTTTAGGTAAACTATCACCATTCTAATTTTCAACATTTTTTTTTTTGTAAAAATATAGCGTTAACTAATTATATTTTATTAGTACGTAATAATTTATATATTTGAATAAGTATGTTATGTATGTATTGTAAGTTAGGTATAGGTACCTATGTGTATAATTTGTGTGGTAGATTGGTACCTACATAGTATGTCCATTGCAGATAAGTTTTGTACCTACTAAGTACTCACTGTCTTCTCACAGGACAGGAGTGCGTACTGTACAGTCAATAATAAAATGTGTTTTGTTTTGTGGTGTTTTATTTCATCGACAGGAAAGAAGAGAATGTTGGAAATGCGTTATTTAGGTATACCTACTACATGTAGTTACCTAGTTCATTTTCAGGGGAAAAAGTTGAATATCAAAAAGCAATCAGTTTAGATGTGATTAAAGATTATGGACACAGTTAATAATGTTGAATTAATCGCCTACCCCATTTCTTCCAAGCCACCATGTGCCCTATGGCCGGTTCTGCGTACGTGCGTACACCCATTCGCTCGGAGGCCCCAATAATTCATCTGTGAAAATAGCCACCGAAATTTTGTAAGTGGTATTTGGCAGTAAATCAAAAATTTCAGAATTCATGTTGATCGCACTCGCATAATGTTCCAAATATCGTCCTGCAGATTTGACATTGTCTTGCTGGTGATTCTCATTGATCGGGTAATATGATATGTTGTAGCCTCGGAAACCTTTTACACGATTAGCGCATTCTAACTGCCATCCTATGTCAACGAAATCCGAGCCAACCTTCTCAATCCAAACATTTGGAATTTTATTTACCTGGTTGTAAACACCAGTGCATAGAATCCATTTCATGCCACTGCTAGAGTTGAGTGAATTCGTACTGACAGCGAATTGATAACCAATGTCCTGCTCGTTGGTCAAGTTATACTTGAAAGCATAGTTATGCAAGATTATATCCACTGGTAGATGGGTCCAGTTGAAGAAGTTAGTGCAGGGATATGGATCACCATGATGACTCTTGCACCAGAATAATGTAAAATTAGTGACTTTGACTCGATGATAACCGAATTCATCGTCTAGTAAATTTGATAAAACTGTAATTTCGTAAACATTGTCTCCAAAACGTTTTAAATTATGCCTGATGGGCATACGCAAGATGTCATGTTTTGAGGGTACATGCACGATGGAAGATCGAGGAGCTGAGCCAATCTCGTTTACTGATTTGATATAAAATGTATACGCGTTGAACGTGAGGTTAGAAAATTTGGCCGAAAAATTATTCATCGAAGTAGGCTTAATATCGAGTTTGATATCGTTTTCAAACACAGTTATCTGGTACTCGAAATTATCACCATTGTATTCTTCTGCGGGAATTTGCTTCCAATAAATCACCATGTTTCTGAAATTTGAACGTTCACCATAAATTTCAAATCCACCCGTGTCAGTTTCAGGTGACCGGTAGGGTGCGCATGGGCTAGTTTTCACCAACACAGAAGCTGCTTTAGACCAAGGATTTATTTTGGATAAGGATAATTTCACGTATACAAAGAACTCATACTCCATATTGGGGTACTTTATGCCGGTTACGTTGACTCGTACGTGACCATTTTCTTTCTCTACGTCTTTTGAGTGAAAGTTGATTACATTCCAATGCTTCGAAGAAGGCTGTTTATATTTGACTCGATAAAGTAAATCTATACTGGACACATTCCAAGAACCAATGTGCCATTGCAGATAAACACTGTGAGGTGTTGCATTCAAAGATGTCAAATTACTGGGTTGCGCAAGAACAACGTGATCGTAATGATGCCATCTGGACATTTGGGTAATTTTTCCAAATTTATTATTGCCATTAATGTAAAAATCCACGAATTCGAAATTTTCTCTATAAGGAGGAGATGTGTTCTTAGTCCACCGACAGTGACCAGGTTCAGTCTGATCAGCTGGACAACCATAATACTCTTGACTTTTACTCGCTTCGTTGGGAATGGAATAATGTATCGAATAATCTGTTTTAATTCCGCTACTAGGCTCGTGCCACCAGCAATCCAACGCTTCCCAATTGTAGCCAAGACATTTAAAATTTACTACTTTTTTTGGTTTACTACCGATCAGTACAGAATTTGAACAGATTAGCTGTTCCATTCGAGTTTCATGCTCATTGATCAATGACGTTTCTGAGCTGGTGTCGGTTGCGTTAGATGTTAGATTACCACCACTGCTGCCGCTCCAGCTGAGCATGCAGTAGAAAATCTTCTTTTTGACAGTAATAGGTAACTTTTCTACGTACAATCTGGCTGTTGTCGAATTTACTAATGTCACGTGTTCGTTGTCAATCATACGATCACCTTCTATAAACCTTACGTCTTTAGAGGTACGATTCCAGGAATGGGTGTCCTTCAATTCTAATGTACAAAAGATCTCCAGAGGTGTTCCGGTCTTTAAAACTATATCTGCTTCTGCCTTTGGATCTGGAAGCATGCACGGAGGTGAGATCATTTCTTTACCTGCGACATATTGCAGATTCGAGCTCGAAACACAGCTGATCCATCCAATAGCCAGGCTGAGTTTCATGAAAATCCACCAAAAATTACTAATTGACCGGAGTCTCATGGTAAACATTCCATCAACGCGATTCGATTAGTTTCCCTGGAAATATTTAGGTACGTGAAAACTGATGCCTGATACAAACTCATAGGTATAAAATGAAAATAATAGGTACAAATGACCACGAATAAGACAGCTTGATTTTTAAAAAAAATTTTAGAATTTAGAACATGATAAGAAAATTTTAAAAAAAATCCAATTGTGGGGTATAATATTCGAATAAAAATTTATCAAAAAGCAATATCAATGCAAAACTACAACAAAAATAGGTACTACCTATCACGAAAGATTTCCCCTGTTCGTTTTCAAAATCCTTCCCACCAACACAAAAATTTTAGGCATGACGTTGACCATCGTGATAAAAAATCACCCCTTTACTCCTCAAGAATTTTTTTCCCTTCTCTCTATGAAGAAATCTAGACTTTGTAACTGAGAGAAAAAAATAAGAAAATGGATTTTTTCCTATTCATAAGTCATCCTCTCAACTACATAATTGGCAGATGGAAATTATCACTGCTGACTACTCTCTCATATCCACTTCTTGTCAGATAAGATAGGTACGCCTGGGTAGGTACCTACCTAATCTTTCACTTTGTGGCATAAATTTTTCAAAATATGAGTTCGTACATACGTAGGTACGAACATTACGATTTTAACACCTAATTTTCAAAGTGTCTATCACATAGAAACACACTAGAGTTTGAACAATTGCATAAAGTTCATATTAAGGCGAAAGTCCCATTTTATAATCGATAATTTTAAGAGGAAAAAGTTTTAAAACAAAGATCTAGAATTTAATATATTATGTAGTAACAAAACGTGGGAAAAATGGAATAAAAACTTACGTTCGACTATTGAGATTAAAAAATCCACCGAAAAATAGTCCAATAGATCAATGTGATCTAGAACACCTGCACAGAATTGGCGAGCAGAAAAATGAAATAAGGAAAATAAAATCGACATACACGCATGATTACTTGAGATGAAACAACTTTGTTATCACTGTTATCAGTAAGCTTTGAGGTAGGTATTCTCTAAAATAAATGAAATAACTGAGTAAAAATAACTTCTGCAACGCCACAGTAAACTTAAAAATAGAAAACATAGGTCTAGGTAGGGTGTCTGGGGAGTGGTGGTACAAAGCTCACATCTGATTCGGATAAGTTATGGGAACGAGTAAAAAAAATTATACGATAAACAAGTTGCCTATCTTGAAAAATAAAGGAGTAAAATACGTTTTCAAAATCCAAGAGCCAGAATCCAATTTTGACCATAGGGGTCGGTAGTATACTTTGAAAAATGAACAAAATTACGTAGGTACTTATTATGGCTTTTTGCCTACCTTGCAAATCGAAGGGGCTGGAAAATGATTTTTAATTTCATAAAATCGTTTTCTACTCTAAAATTTAAAACGTTTTTGGAATTGAAAAAATTTTATCTGCTAAAAATTTCATTAAATTAGCAATTTTTTCGTTCCAAAAACTTTTCAAATTTTAAAGTACTGATAGAGGGGAGATATGCCGGACCTGTAAGGGTTATATAGGATTAAGTATATGTGTTGGTAACACTGATCACGCGTCGCGACACAGGGCTACAAGCCCACGGAGCGGCGCTGCGGCCGATTGTTATATTGTTGAGGTACGTAGTGATCGGACGTGTCGACGCGGTATAATCTCGTTGGTGTATTATAGCCATAATTGGCAAGAAAGCGTATTATATTAGTTTTAATTGTGTTTAATTATAAGTAATTAGTGTTATGTGTAAAGTATCGTGTTGATACTATAAACCTTCTTCAAAGGTATTTAATTGTGTTTATTCTTTTACATTTAATACATAGTGTCTTACACGTGACTACATTTTACTTATTGTGTGATATAATTGGTATAGCCTCCAGCCGGGGTAAGTGATATATTCTTTGAGTATTCAGCTTATGCAAGTATCACCAAGTGGTACTTAATATCATTATATTTACAGTACCTAAGATGAAAAAAAATGATCATTCAAGTGCTGAAATCTGTTATTCGATTTTGATGAATTTCCGAAAACCAAAATTTCACCAAATTGGCCTGGAAAGCTGAAATTTTGGATATATACCTATCTTCCTGCCAACCGTTTTGAGCAGTTTTAGAGCTTCCGGCAGATTCATCTCTAGCTTCAAATTGCCTTTTACTATTGTCATATTTTTATTTCTGTAAAATTTCAGACGAGGTGATGTTGATGTTGGCACCAATTTGGTAGTTTTGTAAGGGATATTTTCGTAGGTAGGTACGTACTTCAGTTTGTTCAAAATAATTATGTTGAAGTTGTAATAGCAACCAATTAACTTTAAGCTGGCTATGAGATCTTAAATTTTGAACAATTTTTCCTGCTGTGTAAGAACTATATTTTTTTTAAAGTTACAGCTTTCAATAATAACATTTTGAAACATTCTTCGTTTAAGGTACCTACCAAACGAGCGCATTCGTAAAAATTGAAAAAAAATCAGTTGGGAGAGGAATGAGGAGGTGAAAAATTCGAAAAATCGACAACACAAATTTTAAGGAGGGTACATGACTGAATTTTTTTTTTAAATATCGTCATTCGTCATACCTTCAGATAGGTACATCGAGGATTTTTTGTTGTTAAAACTGTGATGGAAGGATGAAGGTTGTCCTCGCCTTCATGTAAGTATTTCTTTCTAGAATTACTTTTCAAGTTTAATTGTTTGTTTGACCCTCGAATGATGTAATTTGTCTCCCATAACCAGCTATGAATAAGAATTATTTTTCTAGTTCACTGTGTGTAAAAAAAAATCATCTCTTAGTACATATTATGATTCATCATGTTGAAATGTTTGCGATCTATTTTTTTTAGTGAATTTGCCATGTTTTTTTTTACTCATTTCTAGTAAGTCTAAGTACCTACACCTATAGGTACTTCTTGTTAGTTCGTCATTTTTTATTTATTTTTTTTTCGCAGTGAATTTCGTTTATTATTGTTTTGTATTTCATTTGCCTGTCTACTCAATTTTTAATATTCTTTTATGTTGCTCCAACGTTATTTTTTTTGTTAAGTGGGTACTTAAGTATATGTTAGTGTTGATATTCGATGCAATTTTGTAATTTTTTTTCAAAGGTTTTGCTCACGTACCTACCTAAGTTTTTCGAGCTTAACCAGATGGCGAACATTATCATCTGTAATTATTACTAATTAGGTATGCACTTCTGGAAATCACTCCCTCGATGTTTATGAAAATTTATCCAAAAATCGTTGAAATCGCTCTTACAGTTAGCCCTTGAAAATTATCTTTAAGAAAAATGAAAGATAACTTTTTTTGGGGGTCCGGTAGTCGGTGTCTGATTTTTTCCTAAAAATTTTAGGTAGCCTATCACCATTCGGATTTTCAACTATGTTTTTTTTTTTTTTTTTTTGTAAAAATAATGGCGTTAACTATGTTTTATTAGCACGTAATCATTTTCATCTTTGGATAAGTATGTTATGTATGTATGTATGTATTGTAAGTTACCTATGATCGAGTACTTCTAGTCATCTTCTTACAGGACAGAAGTATGTAGTCAATAATAAAATGTGTTTTGTGGTGTTTTATTTCTTCTACAGGGGAGAAGAGAATCTTTGGTAATACCTACGTTACTCAGGTATTGTTCATTTTCCGGGGGGAAAGTTGAAGATTTTCCTTTCGTTTTCTCATGCAAATGCAAAATTCAGAAATTGGAAAAGCTGGTTCTCCTGCGCGTCGAGTATACTGAATCCGTTTCGTTGGGTTGAATTGAAAATTCGCCGTGGTTGTGTAAATGTGTAATCTTATAGAATGACAATGTAATACATATATCAAGATGAACTGAAGAAACTAGCATAGGAAGAATACCCGAAATAAATCAATTTCCGGTAAAAATTATTCTGCAAAAAAATCGATAGGCAACCAATTCAACTGTACCTAACGAAAGGTCGTGGCTCCTGGACGCCGTTCGAACTTGTAATTTCGAAATAATCACCTACCCCATATGCCCTATGGTAGGTTTCGTGTACGTGCGTACACCCATTCGCTCGGAGGCCCTAATAATTCAGCTGTGAAAATAGCCACCGAAATTTTGTAAGTGGTATTTGGCAGTAAATTGAAAATTTCAGTATTCGGTTTGCTCGTACCCGCATAATATTCCAAATAATCTCCTGCAGGATTGACATTGTCTTGCTGGTGATTCTCACTGATCGAATAATATGATATGTTGTAGCCTTGGAAACCTTCAACGTGATTAGCGCATTCTAACTTCCATCGTACGTCTACAAAATTCGAGCCAACCTTTCCAATCCAAACATTTTGAATTTTATTTACCTGCTTATAAATACCAGTGCATAGAATCCATTCTATGCCGCTGCTAGAATTCAGTGAATTCGTACTGACAGCGAATTGATAACCAATGTTCTGCTCGGTGGTCAAGTTATACTTGAAAGCGTAATTGCTCCACAATATATCAACTGGTAGATGGATCCATGTGAAGAAGTTAGTACAGGGATATGGGTCACCGTGGGAACTTTTGCACCAGAATAATGTAAAATTGGTGGCTTTTACCTGGTAATGCTCGGATTCATCTAAGTTTTGTAAATCTGATAACACTGTAATTTCATAAACATTGTCTCCAAAACGTATTAAATTATACACGTACGGTGTATGCAAGATATCATTTTTTGAGGGTACATGCACGATGGAAGATCGAGGAGCTGAGCCAATCTCGTTTACTGATTTAATATAAAATTTATAAGCGTTGAACGAGAGGTTGGAGAATTTGGCCGAAAAATTATTCATCGAAATAGGTTTAATATCGACTTTGATATCGTTTTCAAACACAGTTATTTGGTACTCGAAATTATCACCATTGTATTCTTCTGCGGGAATTTGCTTCCAATAAATCATCATGTTTCGATAATTTGAACGTTCAGCATAAATTTCAAATCCACCGGTGTCAGTTTTTGGTGACTGGTAGGGTGCGCACGGGCTAGTTTTCACCAGCAAAGAAGCTGCTTTAGACCAAGGATTTATTTTGGATAATGATAATTTCACGTATACAAAGAACTCATACTTCATATTCGGGTACTTTATGCCGGTTAAGTTGACTCTTACGAGAGCATCTTCTTTCTCTACGTCTTTTGAGTGAAAGTAGATTACATTCCAAAGCTTCGAAGAAGACTGTTTATATTCAACTCGATAAAGCAAATCTACTCGTATGTTGGACACATTCGAAGAACCAGTGTGCCATTGCAGATAAACGCTATGAGGTGTTGCATTGAAAGATGTCAAATTACTCGGTTGCGCAAGAACAACGTGATCGTAATGATGCCATTTTGACATTTGGGTTATTTTTCCAAATTTATTATTGCCATTAATGTAGAAATCC
The DNA here is from genome assembly GCF_950023065.1 of Planococcus citri. Classification (NCBI taxonomy): domain Eukaryota; kingdom Metazoa; phylum Arthropoda; class Insecta; order Hemiptera; family Pseudococcidae; genus Planococcus; species Planococcus citri. Next base: position 56,731,274 of record NC_088680.1, on the reverse strand, counting down.
ACGAACTCGAAATTTTCTCTATAAGGAGGAGACGTGTTCTTACTCCACTGACAGTGACCAGGTTCACTCTGATCAGTTGGACAAGCATACACTTGACCGTTATCACTACCAGCTTCTTTGGGAACGGAATAATGTATCGAATAATCTGTCTTGATTCCGTTACTAGGCTCGTGCCACCAACAATCCAACGTTTCCCAATTGTAACCGAGACATTTAAAATTTACTGCTTTTTTTGGTTTACTACCGATCAGTACAGAATTTGAACAGATCAGCTGTTCCATTCGAGTTTCAGTCTCATTGATGGATGATGTTTTTAAGCTGCTGTCGGTTGCTTCAAATGTCAGATTACCACCCCTGCTGCTGTCGCTCCAGCTCAGCATGCAATAGAAAATCTTCTTTTTGACAGTAATACGTGAATTTTCCACGTATAATCTGGCTGTTGTCGAATTTACGAATGTCACGTGTTCGTTGTCAATCATACGATCTCCTTCTTTAAATCTTAAATCTTTAGATGTATGATTCCAGGAATTGGTGTCTTTCAACTCCAATGTACAAAGAATCTCTAGAGGCGTTCCAATCTCTAAAACTATATCTGCTTCTGCCTCTGGATCTGCTGGAAGCATGCACGGTGGTGAGATCATTCCTTTACCTGCGACAGATTTCTGATTCGAGCTCGAAACACAGCTGGTCAATCCAATAGCCAGGCTGAGTTTCATGAAAAGCCACCAATAATTGCTAATTGACCGGAGTCTCATGATTAGTTCCCCTGAAAATAACATTTAGGTGAAAACTGATTCCTGATACAAACTCATAGGTATAAAATAAAAATATGTAATAGGTACAAATGACCACGAATAAGACGGCGTGATTTTTAAATTTTTTTTTGGATCTTAGAACTGATAAGAAAATTATTTAAAAGAAATAATTAATTATGGGATATAATAAGTATTTGAATAAATCAAAAAGCAAACAATGCAAAACAACAACATCAATAGGTACTTTGTCACCTATCACGAAAGATCTCCCTTGTTCGTTTTCAAAATCTTGCCTACCAACACAACAATTTTAGGCATGACGTTGATTATCGACTATCGTGACAAAAAATTTACCCCTGAAGAATTTTCTTCCCTTCTCTCTATGAACGATGAGAGAAAAAATAAGAAACTTGATTCTTTTCCTACTCATAAGTCATCCACTCAACTAATTGGCAGATGGCAATTATCACGGCTGACTACTCTCTCATATTCACTTCTGTTACATAAAGTGGGTATCCTTGGGTAGGTACCTACATAGGTACATAGGTAAGAACATTACGATTTTAATAATTTTTAACCGTCTCTATCACATCAGAAATACACCAGAGTTTGAATAATTGCATAAAATTCATATAAAGGCAAAAATCCTATTTTATAATATAGGTAATTGATAAGTTTAAGGGAAAAAAGTTTTAACAACGATCTAAAGTTTAATACAGTAACAAACCGCGAGAAAAATGGAATAAAAACTTACGTTTGATTATTGAGATTAAAAAATCCGCCGAAAAATAGTGCAATAGATCAATGTGATCTAGAACACCTGCACAGAACTAGCAAGCAGAAAAATGAAATAATGGAAATAGAATCGAAATACACGCATGATTACTCGAGATGAAACAATTTTGATATCACTATCAGTAAGCTCATGAGGTAGGTATATTCTCCGAAAGAATTGAAATAACCATGTAAAAATAACTTCTGTAACGCCACTGTAACCCTAAAAATAGAAAACATAAGTACATATACCTACCTATCTATGTACTATTGGGAACTATAACAGGGGATATGCTGGTCCGCCATTTTCTTGCGAAAGCGAATTTTCTATACGTCGAAAACTATGACTTTTTAGAGAAATTTTACAAGAGAGCTTTTTCGTAGAGAATGAAAAACTATGACCAATTGTGCAAAAATTTTGAAATTTCATGCAGTAGAACTTAAAATTTTGAAAACATTTAAAAAGTTATGAGAATTTTTTTGTTTTTTTATTTTGTTGGATTTTTTAGGTTCTATTTCTGCTGAATGAAATGTCAAGATTTTTGCACAGTTGGTCATATTTATTCATTCTATACAAAAAAGCTCTCTGGTAAAATTTTCTTAAATGTCATAATTTTTGACTTTACAAACCTCACAATTTCAGATTCGGATATAACAGGGTATGAGCAAAAAAACGTAGGGTATAGGATAGACAAGTTGCCTATCTTGAAAATGAAAAGGGCAAAATACGTTTTCAAAATCTGAGAGCCAAAATCGAATTTTGACTATGAGGAGGTTGGTAGTATTTACTTTGAAAAATGAACAAAATTAGGTACTTACTCGTATTATGACTTTTTGCCTACCTTGCAAATTGAAGGGACTACAAAATGATTTTTAATTTCATAAAATCGTTTCCTACTCTAAAATTTAAAAAGATTTTGGGATTCGAAAATTTTTTATTTGTTAAAAATTTTAACGAATTAGCAATTTTTCAGTTCCGAAAACTTTTCAAATTTTAGAGCAAGAAGAAAAAAAATGATCATAATGAATTTTTTTATTTTTTGACGTAGGTAGTATATTTTTTTAATTGTGATCATTTGAAATTAAAAATAATTTGTATCCCCTTCAATTTACAGGTTAAGCAACAAGTCATAATAGGTGGGTAATTTTGTTCACATATGGCAATAGAAATGAATGTACCCCTTGCCGATCCTCTGAGACAACTTTTTTTCTTAAAAGGTACATCTTAAAGACATTTTAAAGCAAACTGGTCAAAAACCAGTTGGCTTTAGGTGGCCATTTTGAATGACAGGCTGGTCGAAATCGCAGATTTTGCTTTCCAACATAGGACTCGCACAAAATTGTTTGAACTGGGCAAAGAAAGCTGATGGACAAAGCACGCAAAAATTTATCATCAGCCAACATTTCAAGTGCTGAAGTGTATTTTTCGATTTTTGATGAATTTTTGAAAATCAAAATTTTACCAAATTCACCTGGAAAGCTGAAACTTTGGATACACCTATCTTATTTTTGACCTGCCAAATCGATCGGAAGCAGTTTCAAATTGTTTTGAGCAGTTCTAGAGCTTCCGGCAGATTCGTCTCTCGCTTCAAATTGCCTTTTACTACTGCCATATTTTCATTTCTGTAAAATTTCAGACGAGGTGATGTTGATTGATGGTGGCACCAATTTGGTAATTCTGTAAGGGATATTTGGCTATGAGATCTTGAATTTTGAACAATTTTCCATGCTGTGTAAGAACTATATTTTTAAAAACGTTACAGCTTTCAATAATAAATAACCTTTTGAAACTATCTTAGTTTCAGGTACCTACCAAACGAGTGCATTCGTGAGAATTGAAAAAAAATCAATGATTCGACATTGCAAGAGTTGCCTACCCCATTTCTTCAAAGCGACCATGTGCCCTATGGTCGGTTCTGTGTACGTGCATACACCCATTCGCTCGGAGGCCCTGATAATTTAACTGTGAAAATAGCAACCGAAATTTGGTAAGTGGTATTTGGCAGTAAATTGAAAATTTCAGCATTTAAAGTGTCTGTACCAGCATAATATCTATAATATGAACTCTCAGGATCGACAGGGTCTCGCTGGTGATTCTCATTGATAGAATAATATGATATGTTGTAGCCTCGGAAACCTTCAACGTGATTAGCGCATTCCAACTTCCATCGTACGTCTACAAAATCCGAGCCAACCTTTCCAATCCAAACAGTTTGAATTTTATTTACCTGGTTATAAATACCAGTGCATAAAATCCATTCCATGCCGCTGCTAGAATTCAGTGAATTCGTACTGACAGCGAATTGATAACCAATGTTCTGCTCGGTGGTCAAGTTATGCTTAAAAGCATAGTTGCTCCAGAGTATATCAAATGGTAGATGGATCCATGTGTAGAAGTTAGTACAGGGATATGGGTCACCGTGAGAACTTTTGCACCAGAATAATGTAAAATTGGTGGCTTTTACCTGGTTATGCTCGGATTCTATGTTTAGTAAATCTGATAACACTGTAATTTCATAAACATTGTCTCCAAAACGTCTGAAACCATACACGTAAGGTGTATCCAAGATATCATGTTTTGAGGGTACATGCACGATGGAAGATCGAGGAGCTGAGCCAATCTCGTTTACTGATTTTATATAAAATTTATAAGCGTTGAACGTGAGATTAGAGAATTTGGCCGAAACATTATTCATCGATGTAGGTTTAATATCGACTTTGACATTATTTTCAAACACAGTTATCTGGTACTCGAAATTATCACCATTGTGTTCTTCTGCGGGAATTTGCTTCCAATAAATCATCATGTTTCTATAATTTGAACGTTCAGCATAAATTTCAAATCCACCGGTGTCAGTTTTAGGTGACCGGTAGGGCGCGCATGGGCTAGTTTTTACCAACGCAGAAGCTGCTTTAGACCAAGAATTTATTTTGGATGAGGATAATTTCACGTATACAAAGAACTTATACTCCATATTCGGGTATTTTATGCCGGTTATATTGACTTTTACGAGACCATCTCCTTTCTCTACGTCTTTTGAGTGAAAGTAGATTACATTCCAATGCTTCGAGGAAGGTTGCATATATTTGACTCGATAAAGCAAATCTATATTGGACACGTTCCAAGAACCAATGTTCCATTGCAGGTAAACACTATGAGGTGTTGCATTCAAAGATGTCAAATTACTCGGTTGCGCAAGAACAACGTGATCGTAATGATGCCATCTTGACATTTGGGTAATTTTTCCAAATTGATTATTGCCATTAATGTATATATCCACGAACTCGAAATTTTCTCTATAAGGAGGAGACGTGTTCTTAGTCCACCGACAGTGACCAGGTTCACTCTGATCAGTTGGACAACCGAACATTTCATTTTTACCAGCTTCTTTGGGAATGGAATAATGAATCGAATAATCTGTCTTGATTCCGTTACTAGGCTCGTGCCACCAGCAGTCCAACGCTTCCCAATTGTAACCGAGACATTTAAAGTTGACTACTTTTTTTGGTTTGCTACCGATTAGTACAGAATTTGAACAGATCAGCTGTTCCATTCGAGTTTCAGGCTCATTGGTCAATGATGTTTTTGAGCTGCTGTCGGATGCGTTAGATGTTAGATTACCACCACTGCTGCCGCTCCAGCTGAGCATGCAATAGAAAATCTTCTTTTTGACACTAACAGGTAAATTTTCCACGTACAATCTGGCTGTTGTCGAATTTACGAATGTTACGTGTTCGTTGTCAACCATACGATCTCCTTCTTTAAATCTTATGTCTTTAGAGGTACGATTCCAGGAATTGGTGTCCTTCAATTCCAACGTACAAAAGATTTCTAGAGGCGTTCCTATCTCTAAAACTATATCTGCTTCTGCCTCTGGATCTGGAAGCATGCATGGAGGTGAGATCATTCCTTTACCTGCGACATATTTCTGATTCGAGCTCGAAACACAGCTGGTCCATCCAATAGCCAGGCTGAGTTTCATGAAAAGCCACCAAAAATTGCTAATCGACCGGAGTCTCATGGTAAACATCCCATCAACTAGTAGTTTCCCTGGAAATAACATTCAGGTGCGTGAAAATCGATGGCTGATAAAAGCTAATAAGTTAGGTATAAAATGAAAACAATAGGTACAATTAATGACCACGAATAAGAAAGCTTGAATTTTGAAAAAAATTTTGGATTTGAGAACTGATAAGAAAACCATAATAAATAGTAGGTACATTATTTAACTGAGAAAATAACGAGATTTTCGACGAATTTTCAGGTTTATTTCTCGAGCAAAGCGAGGGATGTGAACCAATATTTTTGAAAACCGTTTATTTTACAAGTTAAGTAAGTGGGTGCCTATCTTTTATAGGTAATCGATAAAAACGATCTAGGATTTAATGCAGTCACAAAACAAGAGAAAAACTTACGTTTGATTATTGAGATTAAAAAAGTCACCGAAAAATAGTCCAATAAGGTGATCTAGAACACCTGCACAGAATTGGCAAGCAGAAAAATAAAATAAGGAAAAAGGAATCGAAATACACGCATGATAACTTGAGATGAACCAAATGATATCAGTAAGCTCTGAGGTAGGAATTCTCTAAGAGAATTGAAATAACCGACTGAGCGCCAACCAAAGTTTAAATAATTTACATATATACCTACTTGAAAGAACAAAAATAACTTCATAACTTCAGCAACGCCATTGTAAACCTAAAAATAGAAAACATAAGTATCTATGTACTCGTACTATGCAGGAAGAACTGTACTGGTTTTCCAGCGCGTAAGATAAACAAGATGCCTGTCTTGAAAATTGAAGGGGCAAAATACGTTTTCAAAATCTAAGAGCGAAAATCCAATTGCCTTCAATGGCCTTTTTCCCATCTTGCCAATTGAAGGGGCTACAAATGATTTTTAATTCCAAAAAATCGTCATGAAAAAAATAAATGTGGAAATAAATAATAAATACCTAGGTAGTGGGTACGTCAAAAAATAAATACATTTTGTTAAGATCATTTTTTCCTACTCTGTACTACATATAAAATTTAAAAAGTTTTTGAAATTCAAAAATTTTTTATTCGCTAAAAATTTTATTAAATATATCAATTTTTGAGTTCCAAAAACTTTTTAGATTTTAGGATAATAGAGCAGGCAAATAGCAGTTTTAAAAAGGAAAAAATTGGCACATAAATTTTTTCTTCGGGAATGTGTTCAGACGAACCCCCTGAACTACCAAAAAAAACCCGAACCTCCTAACCCTGGAGCTAATTTTTTTAGGGGGCTAAAACCGGTTCCGATTTACGTTTTTTGCGATTTACTCCGAAAATATTAGGTTTACGAGAAAAACTACCATGACGAAAAATGTTCCCCTTCAAATTCTCGACAATTTGATACTACGCTCGATACCCATCCCTCAAGAGGGGTGTCTGAAAAAAGGGGTGGAAAGAGTAGGTGTTTGAAAAAAAGTCAGTCCAATAAATTGATCAAAGTTACCACTTAATATCATTCGTTTTCGCTCAAATTTTTTTTACAAAGTCTACTCACCCAACTATTAGTCACACCACCATTGATTGGTCTTCATCCCTCCCAAGGGGTTGGTGGGGGATGCTTGGTTTTTCAAGTAACACACAACTGAATCATATATTTGAAAAACGAATCTGGACATGCAATATATCGAATGGTATGTTTTCGAGGTCGCTGAATACGAATACCAACTTATTTTCTGGGTCCAACCCCTCAAAGCCCCTCTGTGCCCCAAAAAGGGGGTTAAAATTTTGAAAAATCGTGAAAAGTCGAGTGATATATCGAATGGTATGTTTTCGAGGTCGCTGAGTACGAATATGAACTTGTTTTTTGTGTCCCCCCCCCCACCCCAATGTTCCTCTGGGCCCCAACAAGGGGGCCAAAATTTCAAAAAATCATCAAAAAGTCGAGTGATATATCAAATGAAATGTTTTTGAGGTCGCCATGCAGGCGCAAATATGAACTTATTTTTGGGTCCCACCCCACAATATGCCTCTGTGTCAAAAAAAAGGGCCAAATTTTGAAAAATCATGGAAAGTAGAGTTATATATCGAATGGTATGTTTTTGAGGTCGCTGAGTACGAGTATGAACTTATTTTTCGTGTCCAACCTCACAATGTCCCTCTTCGCTCCAAAAAAGGGGTCAAATTTTGAAAAATCATGAAAAGTCGAGTTATAAGTATATGGAATGGTATGTTTTCAAGATCGCTGAACACATATTTTTAGAATCAAAAGCACAATGGTTCTCAGCCCCAAAGAAGTTGACGTGAAAACATGGTGTGATCTTTTTCTTTAAAGATTCACACCATTATTTTTGAAAAAATTCTGAAAATTCATCTCAAAAATACTGATTGGACTAACTTTCGGCGGGAGGAGGGGAGATGTAAGTAGAGCTACTCGCATTGCCAAGGTATTATTGGGATCGCTGTTCAAAAAGTTTGAACGCTCATTTTGCAAAGAAAACATTTTACATCTCAAGATTTTTCTTTAAAACGCTCACTCACCTACTTGCAGGTTTTGATTATTTTTCAATAGAAAATAAAATGGAACTAGGACTTTCACTGTGTTGTCGAATTTCATTGAAATAAAATGTATAATCATCCAACTAATTTCTATTTTTAAATTTTGTCTAGGTTCTTACGTGCCACTCGAATTATATTTTCATGTGTTTAAATGAAATTAATCATTTATAATGTTTCTTTTTTTGCTGAAAAAACTCATAAATTGATGAAAAATTTCAAAATAGAATCCCGAAAACACACCATTCGATATATAACTCTACTTTCCATGATTTTTCAAAATTTGGCCCTTTTTTTGGGCACAGAGGGATATTGTGGGGTGGGACCCAAAAATAAGTTCATATTTGCGCCTGCATGGCGACCTCAAAAACATTTCATTTGATATATCACTCGACTTTTTGATGATTTTTTGAAATTTTGGCCCCCTTGTTGGGGCCCAGAGGAACATTGGGGTGGGGGGGTGGGACACAAAAAACAAGTTCATATTCGTACTCAGCGACCTCGAAAACATACCATTCGATATATCACTCGACTTTTCACGATTTTTCAAAATTTTAACCCCCTTTTTGCGGCACAGAGGGGCTTTGAGGAGTTGGACCCAGAAAATAAGTTGGTATTCGTATTCAGCGACCTCGAAAACATACCATTCGATATATTGCATGTCCAGATTCGTTTTTCAAATATATGATTCAGTTGTGTGTTACTTGAAAAACCAAGCATCCCCCACCAACCCCTTGGGAGGGATGAAGACCAATCAATGGTGGTGTGACTAATAGTTGGGTGAGTAGACTTTGTAAAAAAAATTTGAGCGAAAACGAATGATATTAAGTGGTAACTTTGATCAATTTATTGGACTGACTTTTTTTCAAACACCTACTCTTTCCACCCCTTTTTTCAGACACCCCTCTTGAGGGATGGGTATCGAGCGTAGTATCAAATTGTCGAGAATTTGAAGGGGAACATTTTTCGTCATGGTAGTTTTTCTCGTAAACCTAATATTTTCGGAGTAAATCGCAAAAAACGTAAATCGGAACCGGTTTTAGCCCCCTAAAAAAATTAGCTCCAGGGTTAGGAGGTTCGGGTTTTTTTGGTAGTTCAGGGGGTTCGTCAGAACACATTCCCGAAGAAAAAATTTATGTGCCAATTTTTTCCTTTTCGCCCTCGCTTTTTTACGTTATTTTCCTGCTCTATAAGAAAAAAAAATATGATCATATCCTAACAACATTTGTTCATTTTTTAACGTAAGTAGTATTCATTACTACCGCGTTTATTTTGTTCATCAGGATTTTTTGAAATTAAAAAATAAAAATCATTTTTAACCCCTTTAATTTGCATAAGCAAAAAGTCATGGTATGTAATTTTGTTCATATGTGAGGGCGCATACGGAAAGGGACCTAACGACCAAAACAAAAAAAAAAAAAAGTTCTCTGAAATTGTTGTAGGAACCCTTTACAGAGTTCCTACAACAATTTCAGAGAACTTTTTTTTTTTTTGGTCGTTAGGTCCCTTTCCGTATGCGCCCTCACATATAATGGCAAATCGGCAATAGGAATAATTGCACCCCCTGCCTATCTTTTGGGACAACTTTTTTCTTAAAGGGGACATCTTATAGAACATTTTAAAGCAAACTGGACAAAAAAAAGGTTGGCTTTACTGAGATTGACAGGTCGGCCGAAATCGTAGATTTTGCTTTTCCAACATAGAACTTGCATGACATTTTTTGAACTGGACAACTCTGATCGTCAGCACGCAAAAATTTATCATAGGCCAAAATTTCAAGTGCTATAGTGTATTTTTCGATTTTTAATGAATTTTGGAAAATCAAAATTTTACTAAATTAACCCGGAAATCTGAAATTTTGTATATCGAAAAATCGACAACAAAAATTTGAGGAGGGTACATGACTAATTTTTTTCAAATATATCGTCATACCTTCAGATACATCGAGGATTTTTTGTTGTATGAAACCGTGATGGAAGCTAGGATGAAAGTTGTCCTTGCCTGCATGTATTTTTTTCCATAATTACTTTTCATGTTTAGGTATAATTGTTTGCTTGATACGTGAATGATGTATATTTATACCGTTAGGTACATTCTTGTATAAATATTGCTCTTGGATTTGCGTTTGTCTCCATAATAACCAACTTGAATACCTAAGTATTATTTTTCTAGTTCACTAAGTATGGGAGTTCACCTCTTACAAGGGAACCGCTTGAGGTGTCACCCTCCGATTTGAACGGGACCGCGATTTTTGGAAAGAGCATAGTCTAAAACCCCCGAAACCAAATTTTCAGCTGCCCAAGTTCATTTTTCGATTTTTGGCGAATTTTGGAAACTTCAAAATTGACTGTTTTTGGCGATTTATGCTTTTTTTAAAAAAGTACGTAGGTACTTGATCAATAAAAATGGTCAAAATAAGTCTCAAAACTAATATTAATTACCCAAATCCAAATTTCACCATTCCCAGCCATTCTGGAGCCTCCAGCGCTATTTTTCAATTTCTCCAGAATTTTACATTTGCTCCTGAAGGCGTGAATATGCAGTTGGGCAGCTAAAAATCGAGTTGTGTATTATACTCGACCTGTTTAACGAGTTTATCTGCATTTGAGCCGATTTTGGGAGTGACACCTCAAAAGTGGCTTTTTGACCAGCTTTTTTCAAAATTAAAAAATCAAAAAAATCAAAAGATAACCGTTTGTGAGGAAATTTTTGAAATTTGCGCGAATCACTGTATTTCTTTAAGAACTAACCCCCGGAGCGCAAATTTTACCATTTCCAGCCGTTTTGGAGCGAGAATGACACCTCAAAAAACCACTCTTGAGGTGTCACTCTCAAAATCCGCTGAAATGTGGATAAACTCGTTAAACAGGTCGAAAGTATTATACAACTCGATTTTTAGCTGCCTAACTTCATATTCACGCCTTCTGGAACAAATTCAAAATTCTGGAGAAATTGAAAAATCACGCTGGAGGGTCCAGAATGGCAGGAAATTGTGAAATTTAGATTTGGGGGGTTAGTTTTGGACAAAATACAGCGATTCGCGTAAATATCGAAAATTTCCACACAAACGGGAAACTTTTGATTTTTTGGATTTTTCAATTTTGAAAAAAGCTTGTCAAAAAACCACTTTTGAGGTGTCACTCTCAAAATCGGCTCAAATGCGGATACACTCGTTAAACAGGTCGAGTGTAATATACAACTCGATTTTTAGTTCCCTAACTTCATATTCACGCCTTCTGGAGCAAATTCAGAGTTCTGGAGAAATTGAAAAATAGCGCTGGAGGCTCCAGAATGGCTGGAAATTGTGAATTTTGGAATTGGGGGGTTAGCTTTGGACAAAATACAGCGATTCGTGTGAATTTCAAAAATTTCCACACAAACGGGAAACTTTTGATTTTTTGGTTTTTTAATTTTGGAAAAAGCTGGTCAAAAAGGCACTTTTGAGGTGTCACTCTCAAAATCGGCTCAAATGTGGATAAACTCGTTAAACATGTCGAGTGTAATATACAACTCGATTTTTAGCTGCCCAACTTCATATTCACGCCTTATTCTAGAGTAAATTCAAAATTCTGGAGAAATTGAAAAATCGCGCTGGAGGCTCCAGACTGGCTGGGAATGGTGAAATTTGGATTTGGGTAATTAATATTAGTTTTGGGACTGATTTTGACCATTTTTATTGATCAAGTAGATACGTACTTTTTTTTAAAAAAAAGCATAAATCGCCAAAAACAGTCAATTTTGAAATTTCAAAAATTTGCCAAAAATTGAAAAATGAACTTGGGCAGCTGAAAATTTGGTTTTGGGGGTTTTAGACTATGCTCTTTCTAAGAATCGCGGCCCCATTTAAATCGGAGTGTGACACCTCCAGAGGTTCCCTTGTTAGTATTTTGATTTATCATGTTGAAATGTTTGCGATCTACCTACTTTTTTTTTTTTAGTGAATTTGTCGTGTTTTTACTCATTTTGTATTGAGTAGGTACCTATTGTCAGTTTGTTACATTTTAATTTTTTTTGCAGGTCTTTTACCTATTTCAGTTGCTCATCTACTCTAGTTTTAATATTCTGTTATGTTGCTCCAATGTTATTTTTCGTTTGGTTACTTATGTGTAAGTATGTAATTTTTTTTTTTTCAAAGATTTTGCTCATGTATCTGAGTAAGATTTTCGATCTTAGCTAGATGGGTAGTATTATCGTCTGTCTCTAGTTAAATACTTACTTATGCACTTTTGGAAATGACCACCTCGATGCTCATGAATATTTATCCGAAAATTGGCGAAATTGCTCTTATGGTTAGCTCTTGAAAATTATCATCGAGAAAAAGCAAAGATATTGCGCAGTATCAACGTAATATTTGGAACTTTTTTTTGGGGTCTGATTGGTGTTTGATTTTTTCCTAAAATTTTTTAGGTATATTATTCTATCGCTATTCTGATTTTCGACAATGTTTCTGTCTTTCTTTCTTTCTTTTTCTTTTTTTTTTTTTTTTTTTTTTTTTTTTTTTTTGTTACAATAATGGTGTTTGCTAATTATGTTTTATTAGTACGTAGTCATTTACATCTTTGAATAAGTATGTTATGTATGAAAATTCTAAGTTACCTATGTGTATAACTTGTGTGGTATATTGAGTAGTTCTAGTCTTCTTATCAAATCAAATCAAATCAAATCAAATTAACTTTATTTTTTGCAATAGGCAGGCATTGCTGCATTTACAAAGTCGACTTATGTACTAACAGTGTATAGGAAATGATAAAGATATAAAAAAATGAATAATAAAATAAATAATAATTATGAAATAAAATGAAATGAATGTGCCATGTACAGCAATAGACGCCTTCAATGAAAATAATAGAAACCAAAATAATAAAAATAAATAAAAAAGCAACATAGGTAATTGTAATAAATCAGAAAAAATACATTTGTGGAACTCCTTGCTCAACTGGGTATTGTTCAGAGAAATGGTATTCTCCATTTATATCTTCTGTCTTAACAATTTGAGTTCTATTTTTGAGAAAGGATGTGGTCCAGTCCAAAGCCACCCCTCTAATACCATAATTTTCTAGTTTACCTCGCAATATTTTAGGATCAATCATATCAAATCAGGAGTGTGTAGTCAATAAAAAAAATGTATTTTGTGGGGTTTTATTTCTTCGACAGGGAAGAAGAGAATAATGGTAACCCGAATTCCAGGGGGAAAAAGTTGAAGATTTTCCTTTCATTTTCTAATAAGAATGCGAAGATGAAGTGATGAAACTAGCACAGGAAGAATACCCGAAATAAATAAATTCCCGGTAAAAATTATTCTGCAAAAATATCGATAGGCAACCAATTAAACTGTACCTTACGAAAGGTCGTGGGTCCTGGACGCCGTTTGAACTCGTAATTTTGGAATAATCGCCTACCCCCATTTCACTCAAGTGACCATACGTATGCCCTATGGTAGGTTCAGTGTACGTGCGTACACCCACTCACTCCACGGTCCTAATAATTCACCAGTGAAAATAGCCACAGAAAATTTGTAAGGGGTATTTGACAGTAAATCTTTAATTTCAACATTAAGAACGCTTGTACCCTCATAATAATATTCTAAATATTGTGCTGTAGATTTGACAGTATCTTGCGGGTGATTCTCAGTGATAGGATAATATGATATGTTGTAGCCTTGAAAACCTTTCACATGATTGGCGCATTCCAACTGCCATCGTATGTCTACAAAATCCGAGCCAACCGTTCCAATCCAAATATTTTGAATTTTATTTACCTGGTTGTAAATACCAGTGCATAGAATCCATTCCATGCCACTGCTAGAGTTGCGTGAATTTGTACTGACAGCGAATTGATAACCAATGTCCTGCTCGGTGGTCAAGTTATGCTTAAAAGCGTAATTGCCCCACAATATATCAACTGGTAGATGGATCCATGTGAAGAAGTTAGTACAGGGACTTGGATCACCGTGATGACTTTTGCACCAGAATAATGTAAAATTGGTGACTGTGATTTGGTAATGATGGAATTCTACGTCTCGTATATCTGATAACACTGTAATTTCCTTTAAATTGTCTCCAAAACGTATTATATCATTCATGAAGGGTACAGGCAAGATATCATGTTTTGAGGGTACATGTACGATGGAAGATCGAGGAGCTGAGCCAATCTCGTTTACTGATTTAATATAAAATGTATAAGCGTTGAACGAGAGATCAGAGAATTTGGCCGAAAAATTATTCATCGAAATAGGCTTAATATCGACTTTGATATCGTTTTCAAACACAGTTATTTGGTACTCGAAATTATCACCATTATATTCTTCTGCGGGGATTTGCTTCCAATAAAGAATCATGTTTCTGAAATTTGATCGTTCACCATAAATTTCAAATCCACCTGTGTCAGTTTTAGGTGACCGGTAGGGTGCGCATGGGCTAGTTTTCACCAGCAAAGAAGCTGCTTTAGACCAAGGATTTTTCATGGATAAGGATAATTTCACGTATACAAAGAACTTATACTCCATATTCGGGTACTTTATGCCGGTTATGTTGACTTTTACGTAACCATCTTGTTTCTCTACATCTTTTGAGTGAAAGTAGATTACATTCCAATGCTTTGAAGAAGGCTGCTTATATTTGACTCGATAAAGTAAATCTATACTGGACACGTTCCAAGAACCAATGTGCCATTGCAGATAAACACTGTGAGGTGTTGCATTCAAAGATGTCAAATTACTCGGTTGCGCGAGAACAACGTGAGCGTAATGATGCCATCTGGACATTTGGGTAATGTTTCCAAATTGGTTATCGCCATTAATGTAAAAGTTCACGAATTCGAAATTTTCTCTATAAGGAGGAGACGTATTCTTAGTCCACCGACAGTGACCAGGTTCACTCTGATCAGTTGGACAACCGAACATTTCATTTTTACCAGCTTCTTTGGGAATGGAATAATGTATCGAATAATCTGTCTGGATTCCGTTACTAGGCTCGTGCCACCAGCAATCCAACGCTTCCCAATTGTAACCGAGACATTTAAAGTTGACTACTTTTTTTGGTTTGCTACCGATTAGTACAGAATTTGAACAGATCAGCTGTTCCATTCGAGTTTCAGGCTCATTGGTCAATGATGTTTTTGAGCTGCTGTCGGATGCGTTAGATGTTAGATTACCACCACTGCTGCCGCTCCAGCTGAGCATGCAATAGAAAATCTTCTTTTTGACAGTAACAGATAAATTTTCCACGAGTAATCTGGCTGTTGTCGAATTTACTAATGTTACGCACTCGTTGTCCACCATACGATCTCCTTCATGAAATCTTATGTCTTTAGAGGTTTGATTCCAGGAATTGATATCCTTCAATTCTAATGTACAAAAGATCTCTAGAGGTGTTCCGATCTCTAAAACTATATCTGCTTCTGCCTCTGGATCTGGAAGCATGCATGGAGGTGAGATGATTCCTTTACCTGCGACATATTTCTGATTCGAGCTCGAAATACAGCTCGTCAATCCAATAGCCAGGCTGAGTTTCATGAAAAGACACCAAAAATTGCTAATTGACCGGAGTCTCATGGTAAACGTTCCATCAACTATTAGTTTCCCTGGAAATAACATTCAGGTGCGTGAAAATCGATGGCTGATAAAAACTAATAAGTTAGGTATAAAATGAAAACAATAGATAAGTACAAATGACCACGAATAAGAAAGCTTGATTTTTGAAAAAGTACATATTTGGATTTTAGAACTGATAAATTCCATTTTATAATCGATAATCATTTTAAGGAAAAAAGGTTTTAACAAACAATCTAGGATTTAATACAGTAACAAAACACAGCGAAAAAATGGAATGAAAACTTACGTTTGATTATTTGATATAAAAAAATACACCGAAAAATAGTCCAATAGATCAATGTGATCTTGAACACCACAGCATTGGCAAGAAGAAAAATGAAATAAGGAAAATGGAATCGGAATACACGAATGATAACTTGAGAAGAAAGAAACAAATTTGATATCACTATCAGTAAGCTCTGAGGTAGGTATTGTCTAAAAGAATTTGAAATAACCAAGTGCCAAAGGCCAAACCAATGTTTACAAATTTTATAGAGCTATCTACTTGAATAAACAAAAATAACTTCCGCAACGCCATTGAATACTTAAAAATAGAAAATATAAGTAAATCTATCTAACTATGTATGAAGAACTCTACATGGTGTCCGGGGAGTGGTGGTACAATAAACTTCAGTTTTGGATTATAACCGGGTACGAGTAACAAAAAAAAATGTATAAGATAAACAAGTTGCCTATTTTGAAAATTAAAGGGGCAAAATTATTTTTCAAAAACCAAGATCCAAAATCCAATTTTGACCATGAGGTCGGTATAGTACTTTGGAAAATGAACCAAATTACCTATTATGAATTTTTGCTCAACTTGCAAATTGAAGTACCTATACCTGGCTAGCTACAAAATTTCAAAAAATCGTGACGAAAAAAATAATTCCGAAAATGAATATTACGTGAAAAAATAAACAAACTCTGTTATGATCAATTTTTTCCCTATTCTAAAATTTAAAAAGTATTCGGAATTCAAAATTTTTTTATTCGCGAAAAATGTCATTAAATTAGCAATTTCTGAGTTTCAAAAACTTTTTAAATTTTGGAGTAAGACAAAAAATGATTGAAATAAAATTATTTTTTTTAATTGAGATTTTTTGAAATTAAAAATCATTTGTAGCCCTTTTAATTTGCAAGTTGGGCAAAAAGTCATAAATAGGTCATTTTGTTCATATTCATATGGCATATGACTATAGGAATAATTGCACCCCCCCCCCTGCCGATCACTGGAGAACTTTTTTCCAATAGGGGACATCTTGGAGAACATTTTAAAGCAAACTTGTCAACGTAAAAGAAGTTGAATTTACTTACAAGATGGGTGCCATTTTGATAGATAGGTCAACTTATGCCTTTAAATGCAATTTGCGGTAGTTTCATGTCCGTTTGGTTGCCTACGACAAACAGGTAAGGAGTAGGAAACCAGATGAGGCGAATTTCTTATATATGTACAGCGCTAAAAATGTTGTTAAATTAACCTATTTAATAATACTTATTAGAGATTATCTTCAGCAGATGCTACTACTCAACACTACGAATGTAGTGTACGAAGTCCAATTACACAACATATCTATACTTACTAATAATTGTTAAATTATCGCACTGGTAAGTTTTATCAGTCGACTAGTCGTTATCGCCTATGTAAATAAATTTTGACGATTTAATTTACGACTTTAAATTTCCTAATGGTGGTTTAAAACTTTATTCAGTATGACTGACTGTGACATCTTTCAGTGCAGTGTAATCAAACTTGTTTTAATCAACCCATTTGAAGTAGACGTACCCAGTGCAATGGACCAGGCAAGAAACTCAGACTCTTCATTTATTATGTATTAGGTATAATGATTAAGTAATAGGTCATTCTAATTCACAAGCTATAGCCTCTTTAAAAATTTGTTCTTTTTTTTCACTTGTTCTGGTCAAAAATTCATCGCTGAATGTTCTGAAAATTGTAAAAAATAATCCATTTTTGCTCATCGTTCCATCAAATATCCAAATACCTATACCTACCGAATAACTACTCGTTAAAGATTGAAAATTTTGCGAAACGTTTTTCAAATGTTGGAAAAAATGTAAATATTTGATGCATATTTCAAACTGCTATCATAAAAAGGGAAGCTTCAACATAATTTTTAATTTGTATAAGGCGTAGGAGTTTTTTTTCAATTTTTTTAAACGCATTTTCTTTGTAAATTTTTTCTCTATTTCGGCTAGAAAAATTTTTTTCGCACCACTTTTACGGTTCTACTGAGTGGTTAAGAATTTTCAAATCATCCACTTTTTGTGTAAGCAAATTCGTGTTTTGAAAATTAATGTTATTTTCTCAAATATTTCACAATTAGTGGTGCCAAAAGGTCAAAACCAAAACATCGAAAAATCATTTTTCAGAAACTGAAGAAATATTTTGGAACGCAGTGGTGCCAATTTTTCGATCATTATTGCCAATTTCAAAAACTTGAGAAAAATGGGTAGGCAGCTAAAAACTTATGATTTTGATAGCATTTGCCTTGTATGTGAGTGAACGCAAAATCTCGAATACTATCTTTTGGAACTGAGAAATTTTTCCTTAAAACTGATTGTGTTGGGGTTAAAGTGAAAAAAATTACCAAAAAAACACGTTTTTGGTTTACTACTGACACATTGAATTTTCTTACATTTGAGCCAATTTCCGAGCTGATGAGCAAAAAATTTTTAAAAATCAGGGAATTAATTCTGTTCAGAGGGGAATTCTTGAAATTTGCACATGTGTGTTTTTCATTTATGATCGAATCCCCAAATCCGAATTTTGCCATTCTGAGCCATTCTGGAGGATCTAGCACAATTTTTGATTTCTTTAGAATTTCAAAATTTTCCTAGAAAAAAACATGTATTACACTAACAGATTTATTTCGATAAATTCAACAGGTATATGCCACTACAAAATTTCAATCATCCTGTTTTACGTATGCAGCCTGTCAATATTTGGTAACCTTCCGTTTCAATTCGATGTTGTGAAAATTATGAAAACATCAATAAGCATGAAATGGAATGGACAACGTTGAATTCAACAACCTGCTCGACTACTTCAAGATAAAATATAAAATGAAACTAGGTATGAAGTTGAACTTTTTTTTTGAATCATTAACTATGGATCATCATCAGTTTCTATTTACAAAAAAACGCTAACAAAATGATAATTGATAACATAATAACTCTTCTTCTGCATAACTTGAAACTGAAAATTGTAACTTCTTCTGTGGTTTGCAGCTTCGCTTCCTCTTCATCCGCTTCGCTGCTGGCTTCTTCTTCGACGGTTGTTGGTTTGCAAGTTTCGCTTCCTCTTCGTCAGTTTCGCTGCTGGATTCTTCTGCAATGGGTCAGTGAATCGGTCAAATCGGGCATGGGCATGCCTGGCTCATGCACCTATAAGTACAATGTGCCACTTGAAAGGCCCGATCTCACTACTACGAGTAGTTAGCTCCTGCTCCGTTCGGATACTTGATCAGTCAGCGTCACTGGAATAATAAGCACTTCAATTGGATATCCTGCAAGAATTGAAAACATTTCAATAAAAAAAAAAATGGAAGTGTAAATTCAGAATCTTATGCTTTAAAAAAAAATTATTAGCATATTATGCAGCTTTCAATGTGTAGTGTGTACTTTCAGAATTTATAAATACTCTGATACCTACTTTTCTTCACTTTATTAATTGATTTTCATAATTTTTTTCATATTTCATAAATTGAGCGATTTTTTGTATGGGTACATAAATAAGAATCCCTAAATTTTTTCATCTTTATTTTGATACAATGTTTTTTACAATATGTATCGAGAAAAAGTGTTATTAAAAAATAAGACAAGTGCAAAGCAGCAAAAAACATCTTTAAATATTATTTCGGGAAATATATAATCGCACGACAGAAAAGGGTGTTTGAACGACACCAGCAAACGACAAAAAATGCTGTGGTAGCAACAAGTTAGGTCTTTACAACGACAGGTTTTCAAATTTCAACGACAAATTAATGAGTCAGAGCGACTATTTTTAATTATTAATCACGACAAGTCCTCCCGACAAAAAAGGATGTCTACGCGACAGAATAAAATTTTAAACGACAGAACAATTCATCCAATTGCAAAACTTTTTTTTCTGTCGTTCAATTTCTTTTTTAGTCGGGCATTTCATTTATTTGTCGGGCCTGTCGTTTAGACCACCTTTTCTGTCCTGCGATTCACCTATTCTGTCCTAACGATAAATCATACCCTATTATTTCTACAGTATGACACAAAAGTAGTGCTTGAAAATTTCAGGCCCATGCACAGGGTGTTCACAAATTGAAAAATCGGTTTAGGTCAAAAAATTCAAACTGGTTTTTATTGGCGCAATGTATTCTACACAATAAGGCGACAAAAATATGATATAAATTTATTGAAACCGGTTCATTAATTTGCAACCAGTTAACAAAAAATGCCCAAAAATTGTAGATAGAGAAAAAAGCTTGAAACAATAGTTGTAGAGCGTGAAAAATTACACAATTCTGCCTAATCAAATTTTGAAACCGGTTCATTGGTTCGTATTTAGCAACCAGTTTATGACAATCGCCTAAAAATTGGAGATAGAGAAAAAAGCTTGAAACGAAAGTTGTAAAGCCGGAAGCGTGAAAAATTGAACCATTTCCGCTGATCGGATTTTGAAACCGGTTCATCAGTTTGCAACCAGTTGACAAAAATTCCCCAAAAATTGTAGATAGAGAAAAAAGCTTGAAACAAAAGTTGTAGAGCGTGAAAAATTACACAATTCTGCCTAATCAAATTTTGAAACCGGTTCATTGGTTCGTATTTAGCAACCAGTTAATGACAATCACCTAAAAATTGAAGATAGAGAAAAAAGCTTTAAACAAAAGTTTTAGAGCGTGAAAAATTGAGAAAAAAGCTTGAAGCGTGAAGAATTACACAATTCTGCCTAATAACATTTTGAAACCGGTTCATTGGTTTGTATTTAGCAACCAGTTTATGACAATCACCCGAAAATTGGAGATAGAGAAAAAAGCTTCAAACAAAATTTTTAGAGCGTGAAAAATTGAACCATTTCCGCTGATTGGATTTTGAAACCGGTTCATCAGTTTGCAACCAGTTGACAAAAATTCCCCAAAAATTGTATGTAGATAGAGAAAAAAGCTTGAAACAAAAGTTGTACAGCGTGAAGAATTACACAATTCTGTTCAACCAAATTTTGAAACCAGTTCATTGGTTCTCATTTAGCAACCAGTTTATGACAATTACATAAAAATTGGAGATGGAGAAAAAAGCTTGAAACAAAAGTTGTAGAGCGTGAAAAATTGAACCATTTTTGCTGATCGGATTTTGAAAATGGCTAATTAATTCGCAACCAGGTAACTTTTGATGGTTTGCTGCGAATTAATTAACCGGTTTCAAAATCTCATTAGAGAAAAATAGTTCAATTTGTCACACTCTACAACTTGTGTTTCAAGCTTTTTTCTCTATCTCCAATTTTTTGGCGATTGTCAAAAACTGGTTGCTAAATGCGAACCAATGAACCGGTTTCAAAAATGTGATCAGTCAAAATTGTGTAATTTTTCACGCTCTACAACTTTTGTTTCAAGCTTTTTTCCCTATCCACAATTTTTAGGGAATTTTTGTCAACTGGTTGCAAACTGATGAACCGGTTTCAAAATCCAATCAGCGAAAATGGTTCAATTTTTCACGCTCTACAACTTTTGTTTCAAGTTTTATTCTCTATCTCCAATTTTTAGGTGATTGTCATCAACTGGTTGCTAAATGCGAACCAATGAACCGGTTTCTAAATGCACTAGTAATTAGACAGAATTGTGTAATTTTTCACGCTCTACAACTTTTGTTTCAAGCTTTTTTCTCTATCTACAATTTTTGGATATTTTTTGTTAACTGGTTGCAAATTAATGAACCGGTTTCAGAAAATTTATATCACGTTTTTATCGCCTTAGTGTGTGTGAAAAATGAGACATGTTCATTATTGAGGATCAAAACTTTCATAAATGAAATGTATTAATGCACTTCACACAACGTTACATTAATCACAAAGTCGATTAATTAAATACGTTATCTATTTTCGTGTTTTAAATTATTTTTGCAGTACCTAATTCTCCAATCAATAAAATACATATATGTAATTTCAATACCACACTTCAAGAAAAAAAAAATTAGAACAGATAAGTATAAATTCAATTTTTCACTCGATCTAAAATAGGCAATAATAAAAAAAACAAAGAAAAGAGAAACGAAATACAAAACGATCTTTATTGTTTATTAATATCACTATATCCGGTTAATAGTTATACATGTACAATTTTTTTATGTTTACCATAATCGCAATTACAAGCAATTTAATTAAACAAAATTTAACTCATAAATATAAAAAGTAGGTATAGGATAAAAATAACACGATCATTATCAGCAACAGTATGTATGAGTAACGTTAGCACAGTAAAATTTTAATAATTATCAAAATGCGCAGGTAGGTATTTATATGTATGTACTTTTGCAATATGTAAAAACGTTGGTACATGCTCTTTTTCTCTTTTTTAGTTGCCAATTGTCATTTCATACAATCTTACAACACCGCATCACCGTGTAAAGTAACTGGTACAATTATCGAATTATTAAAAAACAAAATGAAAATTAAGCGATTTTAGATATTTAAAAAAAAATTATATAATCAGTCTTATTTTTACAGGATGATGAGAAATTAAAAAAAAAACAAAAGACGAGAAAGCCTTTTTACGTGTATCATTTTAAAATTATATACGCTATAAGACTGTTAAAAAAAATGCGTTTTTTTAAGGTGTGTTTTTCTTAAGTAGTTTCTCCCTTAAGGCGTACGCTCACTACAAAATAAAACGAGTATACAAAAACAATCATTATATCATAACACGGGACCATACAAAAAGAAAAAAAAAGAAGAAAAAAAAATAAAAGAATTACAAACAATGTATTTTGAAATCACAACAAGCATAGCTTAAAACTTTAATATAATAAATTAGCTTTTCAATTGCACCAGTTCATGAGTGGTTAAAATCCAAATGGTTAATAACAGATTTAAGGTACATTAAAACGAGGAGGGAAAAAAAAATTACAAGTAATATTTCAAAAATCTACCCGATAAAAACAAGGCAATTAATAGACTTAAATGCGCGATAACGTTGAAAGTAATAATTGTGTGCATAAATTAAGCCGAAAATTTGAATAAATCGAGAAAAAAAACAGTTGTATACAAAATCAAGGAAAAAATGCGTTATTAAAAAAAAAAACAATCAAATCGTAGATGAAATTTCAACGTTACATGAAAACAATTTTTTTTGTTCAGTTCATATAGGTAATTTTCACACTTCTCTAACCGCCACAACATCTTTCAAAATTAAAAATGTGCGCATAGTTTTCACATGAAATATTCATTCCAAATTTCTCAACACTATTCTGTTCGTATATAGGCGTCTTAATTATATCTGTGAGAAGGGCCTTTCATCGCCTGACTGAGTTTCTCTTCGGCAATCAACTGTGCGCGATAAGAGTCTAGTTTGTGTCCAAATTTACTACACGTCTCCGACATTTCGATTATAAGATCTTTTAGATCTTTGGAATAAGCTAAAACAATAACAAAGTATATCAAATGAATATCAATAATGTGGTATGTAATTACAATATTACCCAGTAATATATGACCGTGCAAGTTGAAAAAAAAGGTTACGAATAGAGGTGAAAAACATGAAAGTGAGCTTAGAATATTTTTTCATCAATTTTGAACCGTACTCAATTTGATTATAACTTGAACAAGATTCATAACCAAGACGTTTGTATCAAAAAAGTAACTATAAATAATTCTGAAAGGAGAAAATGAATGGAAAATTTCAAAATTAGAAGGCAAAAAATTGAAAAAGGTCAAGCTTCTTTGCAATTATGGTATAAATCAGGATTCTTTGGCATGAAATTTCTATTAAAATGTTTCGATTGGAAAGGATACAGGGATAGGACCGGTGGAGAAGCTGGAAATTCATTCTAATTAAAGTTTTTTTCTACTATTTTCAAAAAGAACTTGAAAACATGAAAAAAAAACAAAATTCTAAAAAAAACAAACACTTGAATGGAAAACATTCAAGTATGATTTTTTTTAATGGGGAAAGGCAGATCTTTTTGAAAATTTTGGCAAGAAGGATGA
Source organism: Planococcus citri (assembly GCF_950023065.1). Lineage (NCBI taxonomy): Eukaryota > Metazoa > Arthropoda > Insecta > Hemiptera > Pseudococcidae > Planococcus > Planococcus citri. The sequence goes on along the minus strand of NC_088680.1, from coordinate 56,707,435 downwards.
AGGATGGAGAGTTGGAGAGTGGGGAAGGACCGGGATAGAAGATTGAAATTAATTTTAATCATAGTTTTTTCTATTTTTCAATAAGAACTTTGAAACACGAAAAAAATTTAAATTAAAAAAAAGCAAACGTTTGAATAGAAAATTTTCAAGTTTGATTTTTTTTTAAATTTGAAAAAAAACAGTTCTTTCAGAAAATTTTGGCAAAAAAACGTGACATTTTTCCTTTTTTTTTCAACTTGAAAAAATTAAAAAAATGATTTTTAGAGAGTATAGTTCTTTTTGAAAATTTTTGCCAAAAAAGCAAGATATCTTTTCTATTTTCAACATTAAAAAATGAAAGAAATCAAATCCTTGAAAAATTTTGTTTTTTCTGGAAATTTTGGCAAAAAAAAACAGGACATTATTTCTATTTTTTAAATTCTTGAAAAATTTTCAAGTTATCTAAAAAAAACACACAGAAAAAAAATAAAACTCTTGTGATATTGAAAAAAGCAATTATTTCCAACAATTTTGTCAAAAAACAAATTTTAATAAATTTTTTTTACCTAGGTAATTGCTTTTATAGAAGTCAGCCAAAAAAATATCTCTATTTTCAAAAAAAAAAAAAATAATAAAATAGAAAGAACAAATTTTTGAACAATGAATACAGAAAAAAGTGATGGAAAAAACTAAAAAGCAGAACTTGACTCTATTTGGAAGAAAAACAAGTACAAGATTTTAAGCAGGAAAATGTCACGTTTTAATTGGATGGGCGATTTGACTATTGACATCTTTGGCAAAAAAGCAAAATATTTTTTTTACATAAAAAAATTACATTTTTGTAAAATTTTGGTTTGATTTTAATTTTTTAAACAAATGAAATTATTAGCAGAATTTTTTTGCAATTTGAACAAAACAACAAGACTTTTTGAGATTTTAGGACTAAAAGAAGACGTTTTTAGAAGTTTGGCAAAAAACAGGGCATTTTTCCACATTCAAAAATGAAAAAAAAATCGTTTTCATAATTATGGCAAAAAACATAATTTTTAGGAGATTTTTTGAAAGTTCCAATTGGAAGGGAAGAAAGGACGGAGGGAAGGAGGGAGGAAGGAGAAACAGGGGAAAGCGTCAAATTTTTTCCATTTTCGAACAGAACCGGTTGAAACATTTTTTAAAAAAACTTGAAATTATAGAAAAAGTAAGGAACTTTTTCAAGTTAAATTTCAAAAAATGGAAAAAACAGTTCTTTTTAGTCAACTTTGGCGAACAGCAAACATTTTTCCATTTTCAAAAAAAAGGAAAAAATTTCAAAAAATTGAATTAGATTTTTTTAAAAAAAGAAACGAAACTTTTTTGCAACTTTGGCAAAAAAGGGCAAAATTTTCAGGCAATTTTGAAAAAAAAAACAACATTTAAGCATTTTAGGAATAAAGCAGGCCTTTTTAGGAGTTCGGCAAAAAAAGGAGAACATTCTTTTTTCTAAAAGATATATTATGGAAAATAAAAAAAAAAAAAACAAAACAAAACGAATTCAAGAAAATTTTGAAGTTTGATTGAAAAAAAAAATGGGAGAAAACATAATTTTTCTACTTTTGAACAAGGGAAAAAATTAAAAAACAGGGCATTTTTTGATGTTTGATGAAAAAAAAAAGGCAAAACTTAGTTGCCAATAATTCAATTTCCTAACAATTTTTACAAAAAAAAAAAAAAAAAAAAAAGACGGGAGATTGGAACAAAAAAAGAATATCAGGACAGTTTCTGTTCTTGTGAAAAAAATTTTCAACTCCCTTCTCTCTGCTGTTTTAAAATACACGAAATTTGAATTTCATTTCACGAAAAATCATAGTGAAAGCTTTCCAGCAAGTACGTAGATTTGAATTCGCCATTCTCATTTTGTTCAGCTAAAGGTAAGCAGATCAAAAAATGTATCATTCGTATAAAATTTTCGTAAATGCCCTTTTTTTGAACTCCTAAACCTTCAATCAGCCACTCGAGTTGATTTTCAACCATTCTGGACCAACTTTCAAAAATCTTCAAAACATGAATACCTCATTTGAGAACCCTGAAACTATCAAATGTTTCTCCTATACGTTGAAATGGTCTAAAAAGATATTTAATTGAAATTAATTTCATGAATGGGGGGGGGATGGGGTGAGTTCTCAAAAACTTACCAAGAAATTGGAAAATGAATAATAATTTCGAAAAGTACATTAAAATGACCCATTCCCTCAAGACATTCAATTTTTAGACAATATCAATGTCACGACCACCGTCACGACATACTAAAGAGGGTATCATTTCGTACCGCAAACGTCGTCTCGTCGACATGATAAACGAAAACTCGGTGAAGAAAATATTCCACCTTCTATTTCACATTCTTTTCCAACTTTTTTCCTACCCTTACACGGTCTCAAATTATAAAAATACACAAAACAAATTACATGCTACACAATCATGCTACTGGCAAAGCGTACGCGTGATATTTAACATAGTAAAAATACTAAAATAGCAAGCTGTATGCCCCAAGGGTGAGTACATAGGTATATTTTTTTTTTCATACGTACATACAAAAGAAAAACACAAAAAAAATGCAAAGTTATTCGTACGCTTACATATGACAAAAAAAAAACTAATCACGAGTAATAACCTGAGACGATGAAATGATTTGAAAAATAATATTAACAGAACTAAATGAGAAATTTACCAAACAACGATGCAAAAATTCAATCATCATGCTAAAAACATGCAAATTCACTTACGAAGCTCTAGCAACATATTAAATTAATATCACAACTGTCGTTTTTCATGACAATAAACGACCAAACAGCCTCACAAGCTAAAACCTACGAACGGTAACATTCTAGTAATACATTGAGCAAATTTCGCAAAAAAAAAAAAAAAAAGACAACAAGCATTATTGCGACTCTTTACAGAAATACGGAAGTGCAAAAATAAACACGATGGTATAAGCAAGCGGTAAAAGAATAAATTGCAAAACGGATTTAGCCAGTTTACTATAATTACCGTCTTGATCAAAATCAACTTCTTTGGTTCGTTTCAATATTTCAGAACTGCGTTGCAGCCAGTTGTTCTGTAAATCTATGTAAGTCTTATGTGTATCTAAGACTTCGTCCTCGATTTCTTGTAGCTGCGAGACAGCTTCGTGGAATGTATATAACTCGGCTGATATCTCATTTTCCTGTAAATCGAATCGATTATTAATTTGTAATAAAATTAGATTATTTATACAAAATGATTTGAAGATTTTGAAATTAAATTTCATTTTTTCAAGAAATTCTAGAATCCTCATTATTCAAACAGGTAAATACAGTTTTTGAATTAATTAAAAAAAAAAAAAAAAAAAAAAAATGGTAAGAATTGTTTTAAATATTTTTTCAATTTTTTTTTTTTTTTTTTTGAAAAATTGAAGATTTTATGACTTTAAGCTATCGTTGAATGAAAAATTAAATTGCAATCACCCTAAATAATATTTAAAATCAGCCAGTACATTTTCAACTCACATTTAGAGAACGCAGAGCTGCTAAATCACTATCATTGATTGAACTGCTACCGTTTTGGTGACGATGCAACGAATGACTATTGGACGTAGGTGATGATTGACCCTTGTTTTCGGACGTCAGATCGGTGGCCGCTAATTCTTTAACTCTATCAGCGTATCTCAACGTGTTCAATGAATGTTCACAGGAAGACATTCCAGGACTTATCATTGCTATCTGTAATTGAAAAAAATATATATATATAGAAAATGAATTAATTTGAGCTTATTATTCGTTTAAATCACAAATTCAATACTCACCATACACGTTTTAGATTTATCCCCGATGAAAGAATCCCTTAAAACTTGGGTTAATTTACTGGCTCTAAATGGCAAATGCGATCCTTTTCTACCGAGCGCTCTAATACATTCTTTCAGAGCTAATAAACTTTTATTTATTTCAGCGCCTTCCATTCCTACGATCAAAAAAAAAATACCACATAACACGATAAATAAATCATCACACATCACACGTGACATGACACGTAAAATAAATCAAAATCTTCCGCTTACTCGTTTGCCTATTGGAAGATTGCGTATCAGCGCCTCGTTCATTTCCTGCTAAATCTATCAAGGAGAATTTACCGTGTACTTTATTCGCTACTGCATTATGAAGTATGATTTGAAACACAGCATGAGACCGAGATGAGTTACTGTTGGCTGAAGTTTGACCAGACGTTCTGTGAAAATAATTACGTGGGTTGTTAGATATAGTAAACGTCAATCGAGGCACACACAACTCGTCACCTACAGGCTAGAAATGGATCGAGATTTATTAGGAAATTAATTTACCTTGTTGAGTTACCGCGTTGAATTATTTTAAAAACATCTTCGACATTTTCAACGATAGTTTCCGTGAGACCGACAACTTGCACTTGTTGTTTACCATCTTCTAGTACCCTTAATTTCGCCTTATCCGCTAATAAATCGAAAACCTGAAATTAAAAATGAAATTTGGTAATCATTTTCCTTCAGAAAAATTTACTCGTCCCTAAAAATCTATTTTTTAAAAAGCGAATTCTTCTGACAAAAAGATGCAAATTTTGGAAAAATAAGATTTTTGATGATTTAAAAAAATTAGCAAAAAATTAATAAAATTTGCAAGTTCTTTTTTTTACAATTTCGTCACTTGGAAATTTTTTTCAGTATCCTTTGTATGTATTTTTTTCACTATGAACCAAATTTTTAGTAAAAATTGAACCAAATTTTTAGTAAAAATTGAACCAACAATAAATCGTTCTCTGTCCAGTATGTTCGTTTTTTTCCCTTGACAAAACTGAAATCAAAATTTCTAGGACTCGTGCTTAGTTTCTTCCAAAAAAAGGTGAACTAACCAAAAAAGTTACAAAATGTGGACAAAATATTTTAATACAGAAAAAAAATTTCTAAAAAATTCAGAACATTTCAATTATAAATGTAAAATAAAATACTTTTTGGTAATTTTTGACTTGAAGAGTTGAAGGTAAAAATTTGCAAAATGTTGATAATTTTTAATAAAACAGTGTTTTTTTTTGGCAAATTTTAGCATTTTTAGGCAAAAAAGAACTATATTATTTCAGCAATTTGGTAAACAGCGAGAATTTTTGGCCAAAAGCAAGATTTTTTGGAAATCCCCGCCAAAGGGCTCGTAATTCTTTTTTTCCAAAAAAAAAATCAACCAAGTAATCAAAAATACTCGAAAAATTAGAAACCAAGAAATAATCACCCCCCCCCCAAACAGAAAGTTGAACTATTTTGAACTTTTTACTTTCAACATGTTTAGCAACAAATATAAAATGAGAATTTCTGCAGTTTCCGGAAAAAAAAAGAAAAAAGGTGTCACCTTGACAATTTTAACAATTTTTTTCAAATGTGAGGCTTTCTGGAATTTTTTGCCAAGAAATCTGCAAATTTTCCAATTCTGTTAAAAAGCAAGCATTTTTGACAATTTTTGCATCAAAACAGCAAGATGTTGACAATTTCAGCAAAAAACTTATATTTTTGGTAAAAAAATCGAAATTTTTCAATCGTAACAAATAAGCTAGAATTTTTGGTAATTTTTGAAAAACAGGAAGATTATCCGGAATAAAAACAACAATTTTTGCAATTTTGACAATTTTAGCAAAAAGCAGAACTTTTCAACAATTTTTGCAAAAAAATAATACTTCTCCGCAATTGAAAAACCCGCTTTTTTTCACAACGATAATTTTTGCCATTTTTTGACAAAAAGCGAGAATTTTGGGAAATTTTTGGAAAAAAAATTATCAATTTCGAGAATTTTTTGAAAAAAGCGACGATTTTGGGCAAGAAATGAGCCTACTTGATCATTTTAGCAAAACGTGAGATTTTTTGGTAGGTATTTTTGGCAGTAAGCAACACTCCGAATTCCGATAGTAAACCCCCCTCTGCAAAAAACTTTTTAAAACTGCGAAGAAATCGAACAGGGTTGCCAATTTTTTCACAGTATCAAAATTAGGTATTTCAGTTTTTTCATTTTTCTGATTTTTTGAACAAATTTTTTTATTTTTTCATTTTTTCATTTTTTTTATTTTATGGAGAGGAGAGGAAATGAAATAAAAAATTTTAAATCATAGTCTTGGACTTTTTGAAAAATTTTCAAGTGTGTTTCAAACAAAATTCATAACTTTTTTCTGACTTTCATGACCGTTAAATACCCTGACACCACAAATCCTTGATATTTTGGAAGAATTTGCAATATTTTAAGATTTTTTGAGCAGATTTTTCGACTAACCTGACTTGATTTTTCAACATAAGTTTTGAAAAATGTATTCGAAAAAATTCGAATGCGAATAAATTCAATTTAAGCTTCCAAAAATTGTTTTATTTTTCTAAAAAAAAGTGACTTTAGTGACTTTCACCAGTGAAAAAAGTGACCAATTTTTTTTTGAATTCCAGCGTTTAGGAGAGCAAAAAATCGAAAAACAAAAGCAAAAAAACGTTCAATATCTCACCTAAAAACTATAACTTTATTCTCCCGCCTGGCCCCACCGGAAAATCCGTTTTTTTTTTTTTTAATGGGAGAACGAGTAGTTTATTTTTTTATTTTTAAAATTTTAGAATTTGAATGACGTTTTTTTGAAGGAAGTTGATTTTGTTCGAAAATTGATGTTTCGAAAAGTAAAAATTTGTGTTTTTAAAATTCTGAAATTGTTTAATAAAGAAAATTCGCATAAAATCCTTTGAAAATGAATTAAAAAAAGATAATTTGGATAAAAAACGAAAAAAAAAAAAATTAAAAAAAGTGACTTTTTTATGAAAAAAGTAACCCGCTACGATGCCTGCTTGTGCAAAAGGGAGCAAAAGGAGGGTGCATCAGAATCAAATTTCATTTTAAATTTTCAAATTATTATCATTTTTTTAAAGATCATTTCACAGTAACTTTTTTGTTAGGATCTCACAAATTTTGAACAAAAAACATGAAGATTAAACAAATTTTTAAAAAATAATAAATCAACCCAATAGGGATTTGACAAGACAACTGTCGCGCTCTAGGAAATTGTAGCCAAAAACGCCGGAACTAACGAAAGGTCCTGTTATTATCAGCAATTTTGACAACATAACATTCCAATGTTTACACCAGGACCTCAGAAACAAGGTGACACTAGTGCGGCGCGCCTCTGTCAAGTTCCTATTGCGCTTTGTCATTTAGTAGCATTTTCATTTGAACTTTCGAGATAATTTCAAGTGTATATTTTTTGAAATCACGTTATTTTTCAACAGAAATTGGGATACCTTCTGTGAAACATTCGAGAAAAAATGTCTACTACATTCTCATATTTATTCCCTTTATCCCCCCCTTAAAAAAATGAATACAATTTTTTCAACTTCAATACATGTCCGAAATTTTCACCCTATCGGTACTCACCTTACCACTGTATATCTCAAAAAAACTCGCAGACACGGCCAAATTCAACGATTTGTACTTAGGCGACTTTAACAACTTGAATACGTCTTTGGCGACCATCGCGTAAATGCCTTTCTTGCAATCTTGCGTTTTACCGTGAAAATCACCGCCCATAGTGTGCGTTTTACCACTGCCGGTTTGACCGTATGCGAAACAGGTAGCCATACCGCCTTCGAAAATTGTCTGCACTAAAGGCTTAGCCGAATACCTATGAAAAAAAATAATACACAAAATTTTATTAACGAGTACGAGTTTCACACAATATAAAAAATTCTTCTTTCGTGTTCGGTCGAAAGGAGTAAAAAAAAACCATCCACATTTTATACGAATGGAAAGGAAATATATAAAATCAAACGTCGAAAAGAAAAAAGTGGAAAAATCGTGTTTCGTATTTGACGCACGTTTGCCAGAGTCGAATATTTTATTACTCACGCTCGCGTTCGCGTTCGACACCAGTGTAATAAAGTAAATCGACACGACATAAAGATGTCTGTGCCTTTGAAAATGCCAATTCGTTCACATGTTTTACGAATAGCATACGTCGAACGTACTCGTATGTGTTATAAATTTTACGTAAGTATTTTTTTCACTTTTTCCGCTCGACGATACGACGATACTTACTTATAAACTATTTCATTTGTACACTGTTCGTTGAACGCGTAATCGAATCTAAAATGCTGATTATCTAGGTATTTAGTCAAATCTACTTTATTTTTCGGTTCGTGTACGACGATTTGATCTTTACTTGGTACCGATATCACATCTACTTCTTTTCTTGTCAATTCTGCGAATTCGCCCGACAAAATGAATCATCATTAGTATAAAAAAAATGTGAATAGAGTTCGTCGTCGTTTGAGTAATGTTTACGCAACCGTACCTTTCTTGTTCAGCGGCCTTTTTCTAACGCAAACGGTAATTTGATGATCTTCTACGACGTCGTGATCGTTTAATGGTTTAAAGTCTATGTTTAACTGGTATTCTCTGCAAAAAATGAAATCTTATTAGAATGAGAAAAATCAATCTACAAATTGACTTTGGTCAATTTCATATATTTTATTTTATTTTTTCAAAATTTCATTATTTTTACCTTATCATGGCAAGGAACTCCCAGTTTGGATTTCCAGGATCCAGATTCATCAAGGCTTCTTTTTCTTCTTTTAATTCGGCTTGCCTTTGTCGCCGCTCTTCGCGATTCTTTTTTAATTTTTCTACTTCTTTGACGACGTTACTTCTTCTGTTACCTTTGTTGTTTTGAGTAACTGAAAAATATAGTTACGTGAAATTATGAGAATATCTCGAGGAAATAAACGTTGAAACCGAGAAGCACGTGTATTAAAATTGGAAAAGTTTTTCAATTTGACCGAAAATATCGAAAGTTGATGCCTAAAGATATGAAAGGGTATTGACAGACGGTAATACAAATCGACTTCCTGTTCACATCTTGAAACTTAGTAACAAAAGTTCGTTTATGGAGTGAAATGGCAAGTATCAGCTTGTCAAAGGGTTCCAAATGGGTATGTATTTTTGACTCGTTGATATGCTTATATTTTTTTTCAAAATTTTTCCTTTTGCGAAGTTGAAAAAACTCGAGGGAAGAGGAATTGAAAAAATTTTAGGCTGATAAAATTTCATCACAAATACCGAATTGATTTTTCGTTGACGTCTGCATTTTCATATTTCGCGTTGAAAATTTACTCGCAATATTTTAAGGAAATCTTCAATTTCTAAAGACAAGAAGAAAATCCATTCTAAAAGTATGTAGTTTCAAAAATATTCACCCAAAATTTCAAAAGTTTGCCAACTTTTGGTACGATGATTAAACAATTTGAAAAAAATCATCTAGAAAGCATACATTTTTATGATAATTTATAACTATAAATTTTTCGAGACGAATTCCAGAATCTATTTGGAAGGGGGGGGGTGTGTAGGTACAAAGTCCAGCAATTTTGGTCAACATGAAATGTAAAAAAAAGGTGAAGTATTGTGTGACATATCGTTTTACAAGTTTTTGAGATCGCTGAATACGAATATCAACTCATTTTTTCGATCTAACCCTTCAAACTCCTTCAAAGCTGGCTCCTCCAACGCCTTCAATGCCACCCAAAATTTTCTAAAAATTGAAAAAATCGTGTGACATATGGTTTACTTGGTTTTTGAGAGCACTGAATTCGAATATAAAGTCATTTTTTCGATCTGGCTCCTCCAACGCCTTCAATGCCACCCAAAATTTTCTAAAAATTGAAAAAATCGTGTGACATATGGTTTACTTGGTTTTTGAGAGCACTGAATTCGAATATACAGTCATTTTTTTGATCTGACCCTTCTTTGTTTTTTTTTTTGGAAGCATTGAGTACGAATATCAGCTTATTTTTTTAAAATTCTGCGTATGCAACGTTCTCATTGGTCCAATTTCCTAAAAATCGAATATAATTCAAAATATGAACCTCAGGTAAGATTTTCAGCTCTATTTTGTTTGCAAATCTCGTTGTAAGCAAAAAAAACTTCTCGCAGAACTCCAGTTTTTTCAATTTGATTTTTTTGAAAAAAAAAACAAAAAAAAAATAAAATTGTTATCAGAGGCTTTTATTTGAAAAATTGTTGGGTGGGATTGGGATTGGAAAATTGAACTTTATCAAATGACTTTTCCTTCGGAAGCCTCATTTGAAATTACTAAAGATGAGAAGCAGAGTTATCATCACTTATCAGTATAGAAATCTATTGGTGGCTAATTTGCCTAGCACATCTGTCAACACCCTTTTGAAATCTTTCAGTTCAAGAAAAATTCAAAACATTATAAAAATAGTGTGGAATCAATTATAAAGGATTTTTCATTCGTGTATAAAAATAGAAACAAAATGAAACTTCATTGGAAGAATCATAAATCAAATAGAAGAAAATGTTATTTTATTCAGTGGCAATCAAATTTATTCATGACGAAATACAGGGTGGTCCATATGTAAAGTTACAATTAAAAATGTTTCGATAAAATTGAATTTTTTAATTTTTGCTTTTTCAAAAAAAATAAAATAAAATGAAAAAACTAGGTATAGAAAAACAATGTGGCAAATTTCATGCTCCACAATTTTGTTCCTGTTTGTTTTATTCATTTTTGAAAACTTCTGAATTGTTCCCAAAAATCGATTTTTCAAGGAGAAAAATAGGAAATCATCCATTTTTTATCAAACAATAAATTCAAGCTGATCCTTTTCAATTTTTGCTCAAAATATCTCGAAAACAAAGTCTCTCAGAAAACAACAGGGCACTTTTACTCATGGGAAATTTCATGTTCTTTAATTTTGTTCCCCTTCATTTTCTTTTTTTTGCAATACTTACTCCAATTTTATGTTAATTTTCTGTTTTTCGTAAAAGAAATTGAATAAATCTAAATTTTTGTCACTAACATAATAATTATTGATCTTCACCGAGCGATTTTTTTTTGTAGCCTCCTACACAGACCACCCTGTATATCGCTCGACTTACTTATTCATTGACAAAAAAAGCTCGAAAAAAAATACAAATAGCGAGACAATGTTTGTTTTCGGCAACAAAATCAAACAACAATACAACGTTACGTAATTTTGCTCTTCGATAATTCAAGGTCACACAGGGGTAAAAAAAACGTGACAAACTATCATTTATAATCACATTAAACACGCCTAAAACGAATTCTTTGCCTACCGAAATAATCAAACATTTCAAAAAAAAAAATTCAACCATCAATTTAAAAGCTAACTACGACTGAAAAAGTGATTTATTTTATTTTCGACAATACGGCTTCCGGTATCGAGTTAGAATTTCAAATCAATTCGACTAAATTTATACAAAGCTACCCTTATACTTCAACTTTTCCCCCACAATTACACGTAACATTTTTCATTTCACTTTGAACTTGACCGAAAGAATCCGAAAAATCGAAATCAAAATATACTCGTACGAGTGTCGAGTATCATTGAACTGATCCCATCCACTAGGTGACCGAGTGACCGATAGGTATGATTTTTATTATGCCAACAGCTCGTAAAATTCGCGTCATTTAATTTTTTAACAATTCGTCACCGTGACTAATCTCAATGATGAACGTTAACTGTTACACGGGGTTATTAATACCGAATTAAAAGTTAGTCGAGCAGAATTTATTAGTACAACAGCTACTATTCGAATTACTGAATGAGTTGCAACAATAAAGAGCTTTGCATTATCGCCAGTCAATTGTCCAGCACGATACTACACATCCATTTTCCACTTCGCATAGATAGATACATTATGCGCAACCGCAAAACTAATACATCTATTAAGTGTCATGATTTGACAGCATAAGTAAGTTTAGGCAAAGCACCCTTACTTTGATTATTCGTAACGTTAACAGATTGCGTATTCATTTCTTGTATTGGTTTCACAACAGTCGGATGCACAAAAGACTGCGTAATTCTAGGCGGATTCGTTGCGACTGGAGTCGAAGGGGTAACTGGAACGGTGGATGCGGTTTCTACATGGTTATTTAACGCCGGTGGCATAATATTCGTAGGTCGACTTTGCACTCTGGATCTGTATGATCCTGCGAACAGAAATAACAAAAACGTAATAAATCTTCTACATAATATTTAAAAAACAAAAAAATGAGATCTAAGTGTGGCAGTGGTTGCATGCTTTTCTCTCTCACTTTGCAGATTCAAGTTGACAGTACTGAAAGTCTCAACAAATTCTACCTCAAATGTGAAGGATTTTCATAGAATTTTCTCAACATTTTTGCAGGATCTTGAACATGGTGTTCCTCGAATTGAATCCTCTCTCTTTCGGTCAAAAATACAATCTCGAGATTTCGATTTTTTTCTGATTTTACCTCTCCCTCTCCTTCAAAAATGCAATCCCAAAAGTGTAAGTGTTTTTCGGACACCTCCCTTACATTTCTCAAGTGAGTAGATCTTCGGGATCAGAAAAACACATTGACTGGAATTTATTAAGTAGAATCGTGGATTTTCAACAGATTTTTTTGGAGAGGGATTCGAAAATTATGGGAAAAATTAAGACTTCGAAAGAGGTTCTAGATCGGTTGGAAATCAAGACAGGAGACGATTCAAATCACGACTTTGGAGCAAAAATGTCGTGATTTTGATTCATAATTCCAACCTTTTAGCTCTGATTCGTGATTTGTAATTATTTGCACCATAAATCACGTTCACGAATCATTTTTCTGTTCTTCGTTCTTTTCATTGAACGACTTTGATTTTTGCAACATTTTACTCGAATTTTCAAACACAACAATTTTCAGTAATTTTCAAGTAGGTACATTTCAACGTTTTTTTTTTATTGGCAATGTTTTATGATCTAGGAACAACATTTTTGGGAAATTTTATTCAAATTTTGAGATATGTATTTCACCAACTTTTGCCATTTTTTATTGTTTTTACACCATTTTATCAAATTTGAAAGCTGTTTTAGGCAATCTGTAATATTATATCAATTTTTTTGGAAATTTTTAGCAATTTTTATGCCAGTTTTATAATTTTTCTGTGATTTTTTTAGCTAAATTTCATTCCATTTTGATAACATTGATCGATCAAATTTTAGTAATTTTCCATACAATTTGTTTAAAATTTGAGCATTTTTGCGATATTTTGCATTTTAACAAAATAATTTTAAAGCAATTTTTACAAAGTTTGCTCAACTGTGTCGATTTTTCATCAATTTAAGCCAGTTTCAATACTCAACTTAGGAGTTGATTTGATAAATTTTATGATATTTTCGACAATTTTGACACATTTTTATGCAATTTTGAGAATATTTAATCAATTTTTGATCATTTTGGTGGTTTTGCAAGATTTTACTCAAATTTTTGGACGTTTTAAAATTTTTTAAATGCGATTCCAACAAATTTCAACAATGTTTAAAACAGTTGCAAGACATTGCACAATTTCACTGTTTAATCAATTTTTGGAAAGTTTCGAATGATTTCAAATTCAATTTTACAGTTTTTATTCATGATATTTTATGCAATTTTTTCACAATTTCATTCAATTCTGATAATTCTTCATCTACTTTTTTCATAATTTTCAAAAATTGTTCTTTGTGTATTTTTTGCGATCATTGTGTCTACCAAATTGGAAAAACACAATTTCGTACTTGTTTCGTGCATCATTATTTTGAATGGTATCAATTGGATTCATTTTTTCCTCACCCCTCCTCCTCCTCCTCCGATAGATGAAAATTTATCAACGACATAAATCATTTGGTTGCCCCAGCAAAGAGGGGGCGTAAAAGTTTTGATTGAAAAAGTTTTGATCTAGTCCGAGTGAAGCGAGGGCGAAAGCTTTCAAAAATTTACTATTTGTGAGAGCAAAAAAAAATCGATTTTATTTAATTTTTTTCAATTTCAATCTTCCTTTCCTTCATATTAAGTATACCAAAAAAAGTCATTTCCTTCAAAATTTCGGTTCGAATAAATTTTATAAATTTCGTAAATTTAGTTTTGTACTTTTCAAGCCCATTTTCGAATTTTGAATTTTTTTCGTATTTTGTGATGTTTTGTTGACAATACGATGTTTTATCAATTTTCAGTCAGCTACAAGTATTTTTGTACTTAACATTAAAAAAAATTCTTAAGCAATTTTTGCCAAACTTCTCTCAATTATCAGGCATGAAACTCGCTATTTTATTTTTTTTAGTGACTTTAGGCTACTGAAAAATAGCAAAAAAGTGACCAAAAATTTGAAAAAAGTGTCCTAAATTTTGAAAAATGTGAGCAAACTTATGTTTATTTTACTCATCAATTTATGGTAATTTACAATAACTGCGAAGTCAATCCAACAATTTCTATTTCTGTTCCTGCATTTTTGAAAAATCAACATTTAAAGGAGGAGTCCCGATAAGGCCACTTTTTGGGCCCCGCACAGTTATCGACTCGACTACTCTTAAAATGTTGTAATAGATGTCCCAAATACAAATCCGTGGTTAGTTAACCCAAAATGACCATTTTTTGGGCTCCAGGGGTTCCCAAAGTTGCGAATAAAAAAAGAATTTTAGGAACCACTGAGTATTATTTTCAAAAACTTTTTAAGCGTAAAATATCTGTTTGAACCCTATAAACGTTATGCGAGGTGAATTTCCTATTTTCGACCCTCAGCGGTAGAAATTGGGGGAGTTTCAATTTTTGGAAAATTTTGGAATCGCCATTTTGACCTTACCCCTTTGAACCCCGCTAAAAAGCTTTTCACAGTTTATTAGTATCCGAAAGACCTTCATCCTACCAAATTTTGCGCTGGTACTCAAAAATCCAATTTTCCAAACTTTCGTAATTTCGATATTTTGGGAACCCCTGGAAAACTAGAAACCTGCGATTTGCGCCAAACGTAACGTTTTGAGGTATATAATCAATTACCTAGACGAAAAAGTTTAATTAAGCTCCCTGTATATTTGTAAAGTTGAACCCTTTTTTTGGAGCCCCCCACTTTAGGTACCCCTCAAAAGGCGTTTATGCATATTTTTTCAAATAAATTGAAGAATTTACGATTGAAACACACTAGCAAGAGCTCGATAATTTTTCATTCGATTTTACCTGTAACTTTCAAAATTGGGCTTTTTTAGGCCAAATTCTGAGATTAAACTTCAACGAACGTGATTTAAACGTTTTTTTGAGGAGTAAAATCTCAGAATTTGGCCCAAAAAAGCCCAATTTTGAAAGTTACAGGTGAAATCGAATGAAAAATTATCGAGCTCTTGCTAGTGTGTTTCAATCGTAAATTCTTCAATTTATTTGAAAAAATATGCATAAACGCCTTTTTTAGGGGTGCCTAAAGTGGGGAGCTCCAAAAAAAGGGTTCAAATTTACAAATATACAGGGAGCTTAATTAAACTTTTTCGTCTAGGTAATTGATTATATACCTCAAAACGTTACGTTTGGCGCAAATCGCAGGTTTCTAGTTTTCCAGGGGTTCCCAAAATATCGAAATTACGAAAGTTTGGAAAATTGGATTTTTGAGTACCAGCGCAAAATTTTACTGAACTCAAAATTTGGTAGGATGGAGGTCTTTCAGATACTAATAAACTGTAAAAAGCTTTTTAGCGGGGTTCAAAGGGGTAAGGTCAAAATGGCGATTCCAAAATTTTCCAAAAATTGAAACCCCCTCAATTTCTACCCCTGAGGGTCGAAAATAGGAAATTCACCTCGCATAACGTTTATAGGGTTCAAACAGATATTTTACGCTTGAAAAGTTTTTGAAAATGCTTACTCAGTGGTTCCTAAAATTCTTTTTTTATTCGCAACTTTGGGAACCCCTGGAGCCCAAAAAATGGTCATTTTGGGTTAACTAACCACGGATTCGTATTTGGGACATCTATTACAACATTTTAAGTGTAGTCGAGTCGATAACTGTGCGGGGCCCAAAAAGTGGCCTTATCGGGACTCCTCCTTTGAAAAATATATTTAATCAAGATTCGGCGATTCTTCAATAATACGAGCAATTTATGCAAAATTTCTTCTCAACTTTTCATTGTTTTTTAATATTCCATCAATTTTTGGTAACTTAATTGTGCAATTTTTATTCCAATGACACAGATTTATTAATTGGAGAATTATCATCAATTTTACAGATCAAGAGCCTCGTCTATTCAAAAAATTGAACGTTTTTTTTGACCATTTGGGCGAAGGGATAGTGACTCGTCGGATTGTCAGATAATTCGTTTAAAAAAATTGCTATCTTCTATCCAGAGACGGATCAAAATCACTAGTCGAGGCTTATCTACGAAGTTTTTCATGACGATGAAAATTTTCCAACCTTAATACGTTGAGAAATTGAATTACCCAATCATAATGTTCGAGTAAAAAATACAAAAAAAAAGTCTCCACTCTAAAACACTTTCTGGAATTTTCACTCAATTTTTCATAACTTTCGAAAAACATCTTCTACCTCGAAAAATAAAGAACCAAACGTGAAATTTTCCAAAGAAATAAGCTCGGTACAATATACTTTGGGGAAATCATCGCCAACATACAATTTCTTCGTTAATTTTTTTTTCGCCCTGGAGTAATTTTACACCTTTTCAAGATAACACTATACCGCGCCTACTCTACTACAGACATAGACAAGCCACAGACAAATGAAAAATAGTTGAGCTCATTAATTACACGAGTAGAAAAGTTCAATCCACCGATGACCCGAAAGTGTAATCACCTGCGGCTAAAAATTAATATATCGATATAACTACACACATATTACATAGCAACGTATTCTTTTACACGTTGCTATAGGTAAGTAGTAAGTACCACGTATTTCGGCGCGGATATTAAAATGAAAATACAAATACATAATACGCTAAAAATACAGTCGGTATTTACCCTTCTCACTAGCGGGTTGATTTCGCACACAAACACAAACGGTATTACAACAAAAAAAAAAAAAAAAAAGAAAGAAAAGAAAGAAATCTAGGTACTAAATGGTATCGACAATCTTACCACGACCGAGACACGATCCACTCCTTCGAAGAACTTTACCCATCGTTCTTTTTTATAACATCGTTATAAAGTAAAAGCGACGATGACGGTACAGCTTGCACGCGTATAAACGCATCAAAATCCATCCACGTCGTGCGAACTATACCACCACCTCGATAATAATTACCACAATTTACGTAATCGAAAGACTAATAAAAATTGTACGTATACTGGTGGAGTTACATACACCACATATACCTAGATCGCGGATTATAATTCGCGCACTGCTAATATTTTACGCTTTGATTCCAACGCTCATTCCAAACCGAATGTTCTTTCTAATTAAATAAATTTATACGAGGTTAATTCATGTTGCAGTGATATCATTGTGAGCACATCAAGACCAACGTAAGTACATCCAGATTTCCTAAAATTATAGAGAAAAATTTGGTCTCATACAATTATCTTTGCCGGACATTGTAGAATTTACATAGGATACTTAAAACTCAGCCTAATTTTCACTGCAGCATTCAATTGTTCGGGATTCCTCGGCTCGAAATTGGGAAAAGTACGCAGAACATTCAAAATAATAACACCAAAATTGACATTTCAACATTTTCTTGACGTCCTTGACCATTCATTCACGAAACCGTAATCATGAAAGTTTGACAATTTTTTCGAAAAAATCCGTTTTTCTGAATCTTGTATTACCTTATTGGGCGATTCACTCTCAACTTTTCAGGTATAAAATGTTTAAAAATCTAAATGTCAACGTCCTTTAGCATTTCAGTTTTGTCGAGACCACCTTATTACAACAACCATGTTGGCTCCGATGCCATATTTAACCTTTGCCTTTTGATTCCCCTTTCGTGCCTATACACAAATATGCAGAGTACCTACTTGCTTACAATTTCGATTAGATACCCTTCATTTTATTATCGGCTGGCTATTCAGCAAATGGTGCATTTTATTGGTGTATCATTAATTTTTGACATGAAAACAGAAATTTCCCGCAGGAATAATTCAATGTGAAAAGCTTATTTATAAATAAAGCGTTTATTACCGAAGTAAATGTCAAACCCTTCCTTTAGTTCCCTCGAAATGTTTTCTTCATTGAGAAATACTACAATGTTGCCTACTTCCTCTCCAATCTCCATTCGCATCAAGCAAAAATTGGACCACCATTATTGAAAGAAAAAAAAAACGAAGAAAATGAGAGAAAACGAGGTAAGTATACCGGGTGTTGCACGACGAAAGATCCGCCTTCGAATGGATGACTAGGCAACTTGTTTCAAGTACAAGTATGTACGTTTGCCTACCTTTGGAACTAAGGAACAAAGTAGAGCGCACTTAAAACATTTTTAATCAATGATCTTGTTTATCGTTTTTGAAGTTCACAGCTTTTAGCTATTGGTTAAAAAGTAAGGTGAGAGGCAAGAATCATACGAGGGGTGTAAAAATTTCCAGGATAATACTTGCTCGAAAAATGATTTGAATCTGAATCAAAAAAATTTAATTCGTTTTAAAAATTTAACGAAAAATGTTGCAAGAACACTTTATGGTACAATAACCAATTCAAGATCGCTAGAAGAGAATTACCATCGATCGATTTTGGAGGTCGAAAATACGTAGGATAGACACAAACTTTGAGACTTGATTTTATTAAACTTTGATTGATTCTTTCATTGAAATTGAGCTGAATTAACACTTTTTAAAAATTGAAAAAACGAAATCCAGCATTTGAAATGTAATCTGGTGGTGCACTTACCCTTGCAATTTTGTTCACTTTAAATATATGTATTTCTATCAATTTGAAATCTGAATATTGGAGAAACAGAAAAAAATTTCCAACATAAATAACAACAAAAACAGTTGTAATTTTTCCAAAGATTTTTATATTTTTTCCTCTTAGATAATTTTTTGAACAGGACGAAGTAAATCGAAAAAGCATGCTAAGATACACTCTCAGCCAAAATTTCAGGGGCAAATGTGCATTTTTCACTTTCTGTTGAATTTCTAAACATCAAATAAATTCTGGCAAAATAGGTACATAACATTTATAGATATGAAAAAAAATCAAAGTTTCACCAAATTGGCCTAGAAAGCCGAAATTTAGTACGTACCCTTTTTTCGTTTCTCAGGATTAATTGGAAACAGTATCTAGTCATTTTCAGCAGTTCTAAAGCCTCCGGAAGAAATTTCACCAAATGAAGTTAAAAAGCCAAAATTTACTTTATACCGAACTTCAACATGTCGAGTAGACTGAAATGGTTTTGAAGCCTCTAGCAACGTTTTGGAAATTCCAACTTTTGAGAAAAACACCATAAAATCTGTCATAGGTATTACTATAATTCAATTTTAGCATTTATATAAATAAGCACGTATCTGGTTTATACACGCCAAAGTTGATTAATGATTATAACAGTATTCATGGCATTTTTAGAAAATCTGGAATTTTCCAAGTATGACTGGAGGCTCCAGAACGGGTCGAAACCACCTTTAATCGGCTTAACATGTAGAAATCAAGGTATAAAGTTGATTTAAGCTTTTCACCTTCACTGGATAATATTTTTTGTGAAAATTTTAACTTTCAAAAATCTGCTGGAGGCTCCAGAACTACTCAAAACGATTCTAAACTGTTATCAATCTATTTGAGGAGTTGAAGTCAATTTGATGAATTTTTGATTTTTTGCATTTTTGGTCAAAACATTAAATTTTCAAAGTTTACCAAAAATCAAAAAATGCAATTTGGTACCTAAATTTTTGGTTCATAAAATGTATAAAATTCAGATTGTTCGGTTCGGGATACTTCCCTTAAGTCTATGATGTCAAACCTCAACCATAAATGAGGAAATTATTCTCAGAAGAAATTGAAACACGATTTCAAAACAAAAATGCCATTTTTACAGGAATCAAGCTGAACAGGAGCAAAAACGTATACAAGGTGTCCAGGCCAAAAATCGACTCGTTCATATTCAATTTTAAAGGATCCAAAAAATGTCATTGTGATCAAAATTTTAAGTACAAATGGTTCGTAATTTTTTTTTTTGAAAATCATACGAAGCATTCAATAAAATTCACCAATTTTCATTACAAAATATGAAAGTTCAAAATCAAAGTGAATCGAAAATTAGGGTTTCTAACTAAATCTGAAAACTAAAAAGAAGGACCTCCTCGAAGGACATTTTCAAATTTGAAGATAATTTTCAGAAAACTGCCAAAAAAAAGCTTCAAAAATTTTTTATCGTAAAAAGAAACAAAAAAATAATCAAGAACATACATCAAACAATGGAAATAATCTAAGTAATTGGTTTTCATTAACAAAATATTTAATTTTTTGCTATTATAATTTGATTATTTTAACGTTTAAAAAAATGAAAAATCCTAAAAAATTGAGTTTTCATTTTTCGCTCAATTTTCATTAAATGACAGAATTATTTGAAAATTCGGATAAAAGAAGGACCTTCTGGCAAAAAGAAGGACTTTTTCCTGACTTTTTTGAAAATAATGACCCATAGGCAAAAACACAAACTTTTCCTGACCTTCTGGATCGGAACGACTATAAGACACCCTGAAAATTGGCAAGGCGCTACCCGGAAACACCCTCTTGTCACGTGTCTTAAAAAATTGTAACATCTTTGTTTGAAAAAATTAATTTTTCAAAATTTAAAACGAAAAATGGGAGTAAAGGCTCTTTAAGGAACGTGTTTTAAATCATGGATATAATTATTTTTTGCTCAAGAAATTTCAGAAAAGACAAAATATTGTGAAATCAGATTTTATTTCAAAGTGATCAAGTTTTTTCCCAGAATTTTTAAAAGTCTGACATAAAACATCATTTTTTTTTTACTCAAATGTCAGAAATGTTCATTTTTTCAGTCTTTAAAAGTCTGAAATAATTTTAAGAATTTGTTGTCGATTTTTTTCCAAGTTTTCAAAAGTAAGCGACGCGAATTTCGGAAATATCCCCGGCGAAAAAACATATCTACGTACCTATGTCAAAAATATCCCCATACTTTTTTTTTGGTTCACCTACGTGTCATTTCATCAGACGATAGATTTTCAAATCTATTTAGGACACCCTGTATGGTTATGAAAAAATACCCCGAAACATTATAGGTACAGTAGTTTTCAGAATTTAACACCACTTTTGATACAGAAATAAAACAGTAACGATGAATACGATGGTCGATGATTCACATACGTATCATCAGAAATAAACATAATTCATCACTCTGCATATATGTAGTTTCACTATTTCTAATAAGTAGACTTCAACTTTATCTGATAAGATGTATTTTCTAACTTCTGAGAACCAGAGCATGCGGCACGTAGGTATTTCACCTAATTTTACCAAGAGCAATTTTTAGATTTTCAAATTCAAAAATAAACAATAACCTATAAAACGTATCGTGACAATTCGACATTACTCGAATAGCCAGCCAATTTCTAAGCAAATACCACGACTCAAAATAATCAAACTAGTCTACGCTTGTTAATTTAAAATAATTAATTCGCCTTTGCCTCCGCCTTAGTAAAATTAATACGTTATCGAGTCGCGGAAAAATCACCATTCACCAGTCTCCATAACCGGAATATTAGGCCAATTACACATGCAACCACCGCAGCAAGGAAAAATTCACCCTTACGAATGCTTACCTTTATTTGCAACGACCGGAATAGAGGCTTTTGTTGAATTCTGCAACACAAAATGAAAAAAATAAAATTAAAATCATTACGTCGAAATACCAAATACCTAATTTATCGTTTTATTTCCCTGCTGTACGATGCTCGCCCTGTCGATAGTTGGAATAATTCAGAGCACGCGATTATAGGTAAATGCGCCAGAGGAGGGAAAAAAGCGACCAAATGAAGGACATGCCGCCATGTCGCGATGACAATGATAATCGAATGTATTGAAAAGCTCATTTTTTTCCTATTTGATTCCCATTACCGGATACGGTCTACAAACACCGCACGACCGATCGACCACGCCGCAGTAGTCTTCGCCGATATCGATACTATACATACAAAAATGTTGTAAGAATAAATCTCAAGTACCTTATACATTATTGGCATCGATACATAAATGTGCATAAATGCGAAATATTATGTCGAAGTAAACATCCAATAGCTAGACTTTTGTCGGCGCACTTTCCATAAAAAAATCTTTTATATTAATCAAGCAAATCAAACTGCTTGTTCCAGTAGCCAAATATCATGTCGTTAAAAATAACTTTATTACCTTCTTCGTCGTATGGTATACCATACTTCTTATTCAACTCCACACTATCCTCCCACTACACAAGAGAGTTTTAATGATTGATACAATACATATACTAAGTAGCACACACACATATGGTATCCAAACCCAAAGTGTTGTGTTTGAATATGCTAAAAAAAAAAAAAAAAGGAAAAAAATGCGAAAAGAAAGGTAAAATTGGCATCGACGCAAAACTTACTGTACGATTATTTCGACCGCTTCTAGAACGCTT
The DNA here is from genome assembly GCF_950023065.1 of Planococcus citri. Taxonomy (NCBI): domain Eukaryota; kingdom Metazoa; phylum Arthropoda; class Insecta; order Hemiptera; family Pseudococcidae; genus Planococcus; species Planococcus citri. The sequence continues at coordinate 56,685,074 of NC_088680.1, read as the reverse complement.
TGCTACGTTGACCTGCCGATCAAAAGATTTCAAAGTATTACTGCGATGGGAAAAATTTTCACAATTTAGAAGCTACCTACATGTTCCACATTCTTCACCATAGAGAAATACCAGAGACCCGTCTTATTTCTATCTACTAGAAAGCGGAGAATTCAAAAATGAGTAAACGAACTCAGCATCATCACTTTATCAGCGAAGGAATCAGACAATAGAGAAAATAGATAGAATGTAATAAAATTGATTCAAAACATTTGAGAATTCCATAAAAAATTCAGAAATAGTTTCAAAAATTTAAGAAACGAAAAATTTTTGATAACTGATTCATCAAAATCGAAAATGACTGCTTAAAATGAAGAAAATTGTGAAAAAAAGAGCTAACGCCAAATAACGTCTTTTTTGTTTTTTTTTTAAATAAAAATAAAATTGGAAAATTAATATGTGAAAAAATTGAAGCAATCTTTAAATAACTCCTTGAAAAAAGGTGAAGAAACAAATTCATCAGACAAAATTACAAAATCTCTCAATCAGAATGTAGGACTTTTCCAGACCATTTTCAAAATATCTACACATGGTATCTAACGGATTTTTTTTGAAAAAATCACTACCTTTTTTCAACCAAATTTTCAGAATTCTATCCACTCGACCCCCGGGCCCTCACATACACAAAAATTGAAATTGGAAGAAAATTTGTAGACAGTATTTTTTCATTTCAATCAACATTATTTTCAAAAAAAATAATACAAATGAGCTCATTACATACGTTTAAGACAAGGTGCCTTAACAAAATTTCAGATTAAAAAATGAGGACTTTAGCAGGACATTTTTTCAACACTAGAGTTTTTACAAGAAAAGAAAGCCGGGGGGAGGCAAGATTTTACATTAGAATTTTTCGCTTCTCCAATGTCTTTAAACATCCCAAGATTTTTTTTCAAAAAAGTGGATGTCAAAAATATAATTTCATCATTTTAATTTTTGATTTTATTTTCACCTTAAAGGTTCAAGCTAATTTAATGAAATTGGGTGAATAAAAAACTTTTTTAACGTAACAAATTTTTTAAAAATGTGCAAAAATTGAATGGAAAATTTCAATGTCATTGGGGGGGGGGGGGGGGGGAATCAATTTTTCGAATGAAACGGTGAGTTTAAATGATTTCTCCTTCAAGGGAATTTTTTAATTGCGGAAAGGAGAAACAAACGGGCTCTGGCAAAAGCTCTCAAAAATCAGTATTTCGCGAGGGCAAAAGCTTTTGGAAAAATTTTTAATTCGAAAAGTAGAACAACATCAATATTAATGAAAGGATTCGACTTTTGTGATCTCCGCATTTTTAAAAATTGGTGGGATAACTTAAATTTTTCAGAGATTTCTGATATGAATTTTTCGGAAATTCTGAGTTGGTTAATTATAAAAAGTTTATTACTTTGCTTAAAAATTTTGAAATTCAAAATATGATTTTTTTTTAGAAAAAACCTAAAATTGAAAAAAAAGCCAACAAGCCCGAGCGAAGCGAGGGCAAAAGTTTCCAAAAATTCATTGCTCGAGAAGTGAAAAAAAATTTTCGTCATACAGAGAGGATTTTATTAACTTTTCTATGTGGAAAAAGAGAAAATAGCCCGAGCGAAGCGAGGGCAAAAGCTCTCAAAAATGTGTAATTCAAACTCTAAAAAAGTTGACAAATGAGCACTTTTCTACGGAAAGAACGAATTTGAATTTTTTCATTTTTTCACTACCTTTTTAACAAAATTCACTACTTTTTCACTACTTTCACTACCCATTTTAAAAATCACTACTTTTTCACTACTTTCACTACTTGCACTACCTGTTAGATACCCTGCTACAGCATCTTGAGCACGATTTTTCATACTCCTTGCATCATAAAAATACACTATCATTATTTTGAAGTATTTTTCAGATTTTCAACAGACGGGGGGTTCTTTTCAAATTTTTCTACCATTCCTCTTCTCTTTCAATTAAAAACCACAAAATACTAGAAAATAAACATAAATTAGAATTTTGATCAATGAATTACAAAAAAACAAAGTAAGGTAAAAAATTGACACGATAAAATAAAAAACAAATTTTGAACGAATTTCTAACAAGGCAAAAATGCATGCATTACTTTTGAATTAAATAAAGGACTTCTTCCTCAATAACTGGACTTGCAGCACCTATTAGACACCCTGTGTTTCAATACATCGCAGAAATGTGTTCAAAAGTATTTCAAATCCAAAATTCAAAATGCCCTGCAGAAATGGATTTCAAATTCCAAAATCCAAAATCTTCCCAAAAAGTGGATTTTAAATCCAAAATCCAAAATTTAGATGAAAATAAACAAAATGAAAAAAAAAATTTATACTCGTATGCATGAAATAATCAAAATTTTACCATATTGACTTAGAAAGCTGAAATTTGGGATACACCCTATTTTCGATCGGTCAAATCGATTCAAACCGTTTTGAGCAGTTGTGGAGCCTCCAGCAGATTTTTAAAACTTGAGATTCCCTCGACATTTTATCAAATGCCGTTGGAAAGCCAAAATTAATTCTGCAAACTAATTCCAACACGCCATGAAGTTGACTGCTGGTGGATTTCAAGCCGTTTTGGAGCCTCCAGCGAGTTTTTAAAAATTCTTGGAGCCTCCAGCAGAATTTTGAAACATGAAATTGCAACAAAATTTCAGGCTGGTTCCTCATCCCTTTTAATAAAATGTTGTGAAAATTTCATGTTTCAAAAATCTCCTGGAGGCTCCAGAAATTTTCCAAAAGTCGCTAGAGGCTCCAAAATGACTTGAACCCACAAGAAGTACAGGGTGTTCCAGAATAACCTTTCACATTTTGGTAACCACTGATCTGTGTTCAAGAGGAGCTAGGGGAATGGTAAAGGCGGTTCTAGGTAGCCAAAGTATGCCGAATTATGTTTCAATAGTTATTTTTTGCCCTGGAGAAGTAGATGGCTGCACAGTGTACTTTTACTGTGAGGTCCTTTTTTAAAAATAAAGACTCCCGGACCCCTTTACTTTACTCATCAGTAACAAAGCTCATTTTTAACTAAACAGTGAAGTGAATATACAGAATGTGCGCTTCAAGTGTACAGAGAATCAGTTGATAATACTCGAGAAACCTCTACACTCCGCCAAGTTGACTGTTTGGTTGGGCGTGGCTAAGTTTGGTGTAGTGGGACCATGTGTGTTTAATGAAACAGTAACGGTGAGGGGTAAGGCAAAATGTTGAACGAGTTTCTTGTTCCTGAACTGAAAGGCAGACGATTATATAGTGTACAAGCAGAAAATACCCGTCCTTCGGACGGGTGGAGCTGCATTTTTTAAAATTCATTTGAGTAAATAAAAAATTTTTTGGTAATTGTTGTCGTATTTCACCTAATGTGGTTAATGACACTAATGCCCCTCCAAAAAAAAGACCTTTCTGTAATTTTAGCCTTTGACCCTCTCCACTTCAGGGGTCAGCTATAGTTCCTGAAAGTACTTCATTCCTCAAGTTTTAATTCTGAATGTCTGAACTAAGTATATTAGAACAGTTTCCAGGCTGAAAAATTGAAAATTCACCATAACCTACCTACAAAATTTGACACGTTGTGAATCATCTAGTTAGTTTGAGCTCAAAAACTTGCGAAATATCAAAAATTTTACTCCCCCGGCCTTTTTTCCAAAGTAGGCACTCCGGAATAGACATATTTTTTGAACAAAAAATTGCTAAAAATGATAAAATTGATCAATTATCCGTTTTTAATTCTTTTTTTCATTTTCATTCTTAGTTTGAGCTCAAAAACTTGCGAAATATCAAAAATTTTACTCCCCCGGCCTTTTTTCCAAAGTGGGCACTCCGGAATAGACATATTTTTTGAACAAAAAATTGCTAAAAATGATAAAATTGGTCAATTATCCGTTTTTAATTCTTTTTTTCATTTTCATTCTTCGAAGTTTGAAATTTTTATTGAAGAGATCTAGAGCAGTTTTTGCTTATTTACATATGAATGAATAAAAAATTGTTTGGTAATTATCTTATTTCACATTCCACCTGATGTAGGTAATGACAGTAATGCCCCTTCAAAAAAAAAGACCTTTCTGTAATTTTCAACTTGAACTCTCCCCACTCCAGGGTCAACTCTAGTTTCTGAACGTTTCCCATTCCTCATAGCTTTATCTCCAAACATCGCTGAACCATTAGAACAGTTTCCAAACTGAAAAATGGAAAACTTAAGTACGTGCATAAAATCTGACATTGTGAATCATCTACGCAGGTAGGTACCTAGTAAGTTTTTGGCTACAAATGAGAAAATCAATAAATTACTCTTTTTATTTTATTTTTTTCATTTTCATTATCAGTGATTTTTGGATAGTGGCATTTTTCAGACACAGGCCAACTTATTATTTTTTGAAGTTCGAAATTTTCACCCCTCCCCCCAATCACAGTCACTTAAGGTACAAAAGGTCAAAAATGGTCACATAAGATCACGACCGTCTTGAAAAATGCGGTCATAATCATGATGGCCTAATATGATTCTTTTTTCTTGTGCATTGGGTCCACTGCTCTTTTTGATTTTTTTTTTTTTTTTAAATCGAATTCAAAATTTCAAAAAAATGACCTTTCTGTTATTTAAACCTTTGACCATCCCCACTTTAGTAGTTCATAAAAGTACTCCATTCCTCAAGTTTCATCTCTGAACGTGTGAACTATTATATAGAACAGTTTCCAGACTAAAAAATTGAATTTTATCCGATTTTGTAGCTGTGATTTACTGAGGGTTGCTCTGCAGCTTTTTTTTGTTCAAGTTAGGTATTCAAGTTCAAGTTGTATCCCCAAGTAGAAAGGATAAAATGCAGAATGTTTTAGTGAAACACTGAGGTGCTCACTGAAAATTTCAAGAAATTTCAATTCAAAATTTCATTTTTATTACTCCTTGCGTTTTTACAACTTTGAACCTGAACTGAATAACTTTCCAACAATCAAAGCTACAGCTCTCAGTATGAAAAAAAAAAACAAAAAAAAATAAATAAAGGAAAATATAAATATTTAATTTTGAGTTCGCAGATGAATGATATTTAATTTTGAGTAATCTTAATTGAAATTTTGACGATTTTTATAAATTTACGTGTAAAAGATCGCAGATGAATGATTGATTTTTGATGTATGCCATGAAAAAAACTGAAAATTGTAAAAAAGTTTGAAAATTAACATTTTAATTTCATTTTGTTTTTTTGAAGCATTTTTGAGTGGTTTCGAAGGAGGTTAGTTGTGGACGAAATACACCGATTCGCGCAAATTTCAAAAATTTCCTCGCCAATGGAAAACTTTTGATTCTTTTCTGGAGCAAATTCAAAATTCTGGAGAAATTGAAAAATATCGCTGGAGGCTCCAGAATGGCTGGAAATGGTGAAATTAATATTAGTTTTGGGATTTATTTTGACCATTTTTATTGGTCAAGTACGTACTTCTTTTAAAAAAAAGCATAAATCGCCAAAAACAGTCAATTTTGAATTATCAAAAATTCGCCAAAATTCGAAAAATGAACTTGGGCAGCTGAAAATTTGGATTTGGGGGGTTTTAGAACACGTTCTTTCCCAAAATCGCGGTCCCGTCATAAATTGGGGTTTTAACATCTCAAAAACCTGGCAACACTGTTCCGAACTGCTGATTTCACAACCTGATAGACTCTTACTACACTTAGAAGTTAAAACCACCCCTACTTCCAGCACCTACCCTCAATGCAACGTAATACACTCGCTTTGCAACGAAATTTTACCTCGTCTCTCCGCAAACTGGTTTCACCTCCGCAAAGTCCAAAAAAGTCGTCATTTTTTTCAACTTTGAAGCTTTATAACAATTGTCCTTTGAAACTTTTTCAAATTTTTTTTTGCCATAAACACTCTCCAGCTTACAGGCGTTCGTATGCATAAAAATTCAGAATTTTTGGTTCGGCAAGTTTCGAGTTTACCGGCAACAAAAAAAGGGGACTTTCCTTTATAGTATTATAGATGTATAGTTACTTACTTGGTTACAACATGTTGGAGCTACCTATCATTCAGAGACCAACACAATATGTTTAGCGCGTGAGCACTTCGGTCATTGAATAATTTCGTTGAACACAGAAATTTAATGGCTACCTCGATCCCCTGATTTTTCCGCCTATGATTTTTTTTATGGAGTTACCTCAAGTTAAAAGTGTATCAGGATGAATCTAGGACTCTAAAACATCTTCTAGGTGATATTAATCGTGAGTTGAGACTGATTGGAAGAGAAGTGTTCAATAATTCGAAAAAATGTTTGGTTGAATGTGTCAAAAATGATGGAAAATATCTCGATGGAAAAATTTTTAAAACTTTATTTTTAATGGAAACTCAAATATATGGTCTAAAAACGGCATGTTTCTACTTCATTTTGGTTGTAAAAGAATTTTTGTAAACATTTTTCTCTCAGAGTAATAAGAAAAACAAATGTGAAAGGTTATTCTGGAACACCCTGTAGGTACACTTGATAGCGAGTTGAAATCGGAGTGCAGATTTAATTTCGGCTTTCCGACTCCACAGGGTGTCTAAAAAATTTCAAAATGAAAAAAAAGGATTTAAAAAGGACTTTTAGTAGGACTTTCAGCTGGTCATTTATCGAGCACTTATGGAATTTTTTGAGGTGTGGTGGGGGGGGGGGGTGCAAAATTTTTTTCAAGGTGGGAGGTTCAAAATTTTCATTCAATTTTTTAGCCAAAGGAACTTTAGCAGGACTCTTAACAGGACAATTTTTGAACACTTGGGATTTTTTGTGAGGGGGAGGGAGTGGGCGAGATTTCTCCTTTAAGTTCGGAATTTATTATTAATCAAGGAAAAGAGAAACAAACTGGCCTTGGCGAAGCGAGGGCGAAAGCTCTCAAAAATTAGAAGGTATTTTGGGAGATACATATAAAAAATTATGTTATCTTCTGTGATGAGTTACTAAGTATATTATTTTGCTTCAAAATTTTGAAATTCGAATAATTATTTTTTTGAAAATTTAAAATCCGAAAAAAAAGCTAACGGATCCGAGCAAAGCGAGGGCAAAAGTCCTCTAAAATCATAATTTCGAGTTCGAGAGATACAAAAACGATGTTTGTATGCGTGACGAATTATTCGTATTTTGCTACAAAATCTTAAAATTTAAATGATTATTCAAAACTCCAATTCAAAAAAAAGAAAAGAAAAAATTCAAACTTGAAAAAGAAAAGCAAACAAACCCGAGTGAAGCAAGGCTAAAAGTTTTGATTTCAAAATTTCATGTTTTGCTGAGAAGTAAAAAAAAATCTGTAAGGAAGGAGGAGTTTATTTTTCTGATTCAAACTTTGAACATTTCTTGAATTTGAACAATAAGTCACATATTCGGAAAAAGAAGAGCAAATAGCCCGAGCGAGGCGAGGGCAGAAGCTTACCAAAACGTGTGATTCAAGTTCTAAAAAAGTCGACAAATGAGCCCTTTTCTACAAGTTCAAAATTCTGGAAAAAAGGGGAAAAATTGAAAATTTGAAAAAGTCATTTTGGAAAAAAAGGACTTTTGGATAAAATTGTTGAAAAAAAGGACACTAAAAGGACAAAAAGGTGTCATAGGCAAAAAAAGGACTTTTGTAGGATAAATAGGATAAATAGGAGTGTTAGACACCCTGCTCCACTTGATGAATTTTTATGGGAATTTCAAGTTTCAAAAAGCTGCCGGAGTCTTCAGTAATTTTCAAAACGGCTTGAAAAAGTTTCCAATCGATTTGTCAGGTCGAAATCCTAAATTCAGCTTTCTAGGCCAATTTGGTGAAATTTTAATTTTTTCCTCATTTTTGGGTTGAATTGAATTTCCAAAAATTTAGCAAAAATTGAAAAATGCACTTCAGTACTTGAAATTTTGACTGGAGATTAATTTTTGCTATTCGATATGCGATTGCCGCATATCGTAACATTATCGTATTATTATCGAAAAAGATTAAATTCGCGATTAGATTTTTTGAAGAACAATTATTGAAAGATTTTCTGTCAGTTCTATTGGATGATGGTATCGTCAATTTATCTACTGGATAACGTTTTAGATTAACTTCTGATAATTATTCGATATGTGATTACCAACATATTGTAATATTATCGTATCATTATCGAAAACGATGAATTCGCGATTTTTTTAATGATGATATAAACACTATTAACAGTGAAAATCGACATGAAATCTGAAACGAATACTAAACGATTTTCTGTTATAGTTATATTGGATGATGGTATATCCTTATCGTCAATTTATCTACTGATGGATATCGATTTCCATTAACTTCCGATAATTATTTGATATGCGATTCCCACATTTCGTAATATTATCGTATCATTATCGAAAAAGATAAATTCACCTTTTTTTTGTAGATAAATTCCATTTTCGATATTACATATCTGTCGATTGTGTGCTACTAGGGCAACAAAACAAGAAAATGTAAATCTTGTTCAATTTTTGGAAAAAAATTAAACACTTGGAATTTTTTGCAAACAAGAGACAACGTTGACAAAATACGACAATTTTCACTGTTTTTGGTACATACATAGATAACGCTGAAGTTGACAAAATTGATGTTCTCGTAATATTTGGTAGAAAAATCGGAAAAATTGCATTTTGAGATAAAAAATTGAGATCTACAATATTATTAGTTTGTCATTATTTTGATCAGTTAAAAAAGTTCAAAGAGGCAGGAGAAAGAACGAAGAACGTGTACTTGATCATTCAAGACAATTCACAAGCATTGGGAACAAAATCAAAATACGTAAGTCGAATAATTTTCAAAATTCCACCACCTCTACAGTTATTCTACATATAGTCATCAAGTTTTTTAAAATTCACTTTTCCGCAAACCTTTATCCGACCTTTGGCCATCATTTCATTAAATCTCTGTTTGTCACTACCACATCTACAAAATACTAATTAAGTAAGGTTCTTAGATAAATAAAATTTGATTTAAATTATTCTACAGCCATGCCAAAAAAAAACAAATCAAAACCAACATACTCGTACGATTTCAAATTAGCAAAAATTCATTTAGAGAATCCGTTAAGTTTAAATTTTCCCAACGACGGTCTCCATTGGCTGGGTACCTAATTTTCATTTCCATTTATACTAAAACGTTGAACGGAACGAAATCGTGTGCGATTAATTGAAATTAATTACTCTCGGGTACGTATTTTGCATTCGAGCCACTATACATCATTTTATTCGCTTTGCTCATTGTAATGCATAACTTTTTCTCGCATATACTCGTATGAATTATTCCATCTACAATCTACATAGTTCATCTCAAAGCTGCACAAAAACACGAGAGGGATGATATCTGAGATTTCATCAATATTACGTATAGTCGTATAAATAGATTTATTTCACGAATCTGCCCTTCGAGTAATAATTTATTTCAATCTTATACAATTCATCTTGAAAAATTCTCGCCAATTTTGTCAAAATATTAACGATGTTATCGCAAAAAATAAGGAAGAAATAATATAGACAGATCCGTGACATCACCACCAGAGTTTTTGAATGAAATAATACCGATGAATGACCCACATAAATTACTATATCTTTTCATTTCAGCGTCGAACTCGAAGTGAACTAGCATGATGCATTCTGCAAAAATCTCAAAACACGTACGTATAGTTTTCAGCACGCGATATGTTTCATTGAACTTTCGAGTTGGAAAAAAATAAGTAAACACTTACAGGTCTTTAATACGTACCAACAGTGTACAATTTTTATCGAATTTTGGACACCCTACAACTGAACTAGGAACAATTTCGCAACACAGATTATCTCCAGGCTGTCCTTGAACTCTCACGAACATTATTTTTGAAAACCAAACAACATCACTATCTAAGGAGGAAACCTCTCCCATTGAAAAAAGCTCAATTATGGTACCGCCTAAAAGGTCAATTCTGCAACTGACAACTGATATCCTTATCGCAACACACATACGAGCGTCATTTTCAACTTTTCTATCGGCTTCCTCCTAATCTCATCTATAATATGATCAGCATTTATTCAGATAAATTCAGCCTTTGACTCATTTCGAAGGGGAGAAGCTGCTTCTGATAGTGAAAATATTCGTCATCGTGAAATGCACCATCGCATCGTATAAGTTCAAGGTTATACGAACACGTCTCGACCATCTCTATCGATCGGTGTTATTGTTATTTGGTGTGTAATTCCCGTTACTTGCTGTTATCGCCAACTTTGCTCCGGTGTGAAATTTTACACGGTTTTGTTTTTTTACTTGTTGGTCCAGAGCGGTCAAAAATTTCATTTTTTTTTACTGCATAATAATATTTTTGGCTATTCGTGGAAGAGAGAAGAAAATGGTGATTTGAGATGAGTTTTAAAAATGTAATAAAAATGCAATAAAACTCATCTTGATTGTTTTTATCACCTAATTTGAAAAAGGTTACCAGTGTAATACCACTTGATAATTTTTTTTTATTTCTTGTGCATTTTTTTGACCTTTAAACTCTATTCTGATAATACGAAAATTGGCATTAAAACCTGTATTTTAGAGCTGACAAAACTTCCAATAAATTATGAATATTTCTCAATTCAAATCGTCATTTTCGAACTAATTTTCGGTATTTTTCGAGTGATGGCAAAAAAAATGTCATTAATTGGATATTTTAAACAACTCAAAAAAAGAGCATGAGCCTAATTTCCGTAAGTTCAAAATTGATTCTGAAAAATTTCAAAAAAATTACCCATTATGAGTCCTCTTTTATTCACGCCAAATTTTGAATAATTCGACTAAAAAACTATCAAAAAAATCCGAAACACACGAAACCCAAAAAATTACGTACACAAAAATCAGGAATCAGGAAGCCAAGCACTGGAGACGTTCTTACCTCCACACACCATATTTGACCACCATATTAAACCATAAATTTTCGACAACACAGTGGCACTTGCACAGCTGATATACGAGACCGTGAAACGAATACAGACACAGAAGAGTGTGAGAGAACCAGATGAAGCGATGCGGGCGGAGGAATTCATCTATGAAGAGTAGCGTTAACGCTTATACGCATATTAAAACGGCAGGGAATTGCAATTCTACTCGTACACGATACACACATATGCGATGGTTCACTGATCTACGAGATCACTCCATACGAAGTGAGGTTTGGTCCGTAACCTTCACTATTGTAATTAAATTCTCCACGTCATATCCATATTAGATTATACGGCGTATACTCGAATCGAGTGTCGGTTGTCTGATCTCTTCTCTCGCTCTTTCTTTCGCGAAACCAAGACCAATCAAGACACTATATTATGGCCAAGATCGGCGATGACAAAATACAACAATAACACAGAGGACAAGGAACGAGTACATCGATACACCATACAGTACACGCTTACACAGTTCACTTTATTCATTCGTGAAAAACGAATCGCATTAATCGAGTCACCGAAAGCAGTAATCGTTAGCATGTACTTTGTATATCGCGATGTATGTGGGGGCGTCTTTCAAGTGTTACAGCGTTTTTGGTCAGAAGAATTTTATAAAATTATGCGTACTGTATAATCTGCATTTTTTTCCAATCCATCTCTGGTTCAAGTAATGCTATCATCACATCTTATGTTCATATTGTAGGCTATACGAGATGAATCGAACAAACCGTTTGGGAATTTTCCATCAATAAATACATTGCAAACTGCTTCAGGTCAGATGGGGTCGATGATAAACGTGCGAAAAATAAAAAGTAGGTAATCTATAAATGATTAGAGAGACGAAGGTCGGGGATTTTCACACGTTTTAAAGGAAATCAAGATCACATCAACACTAACTTGAACGAACTTTCTACTTCCTCACAAGTGAGGGTAGAACATTTTGTAAATTAAATGCATTTTCACCAACCCACCCTTTTGTGGTTTCTTTTGCAACAAGTTCATCGACCTCTTTAATAGTAGTGAAATGGTTCAAATTTTTGCTGGACAACAACGCACCATAGCCTACATTGAAAAAATGCTCTAGTTGCAACTGGGGATTCTCAAAAGTGGGGGGGGGGGGTTAAAATGTCAACATTTTGGTTTTCGAGACACGCGTACGTTATGGTGGATCTTGAAAAAAAAAATAACGGGACAGATTTTGACCAAATTCAGCAGAGACCTTCATTTTGAGTTGAATACTCCAAAAAAATGGTAGCTCCAAAGGATCGAAAAAAATTCATAAGTTTTTGGCAATTTTTCTCGATTAACTGAAACTGGCAATATGACTAAAAAATTGTTGCCACATCTTCTATGCGCCAACCCAAAAAATACAAGAAAAATCAAAAAAAAATTATTCAGCCCGTTCTATGGCACCACAGAGAGCTATTTTTTTTTTAAATCGGCGCCTCGACGCCTCTAGAATATAGAAAAAATATACAGCCCAAAAAATTTTGAAATTAAAGGGCCCAAATTTCGAGTTGAAATGGGTTCTATTCGGCGCTTGAATTAGATGCATGGGTTGTTTAGGGGTGACAACCATGTGCGGTGAGACGAGGTAGCTAACATGAAGGCGACATCGAGCCAGGAGCCATGTGTTTTGTCAACGTTACCCCTCACGAACCACCTTTAAAACAGTTCTTCCTAATCATTTCATCAGTCAGATTTTACCAAACCAAAAAAAAGTCTTTTGTTGAGAGATGGTAGGTTTTACACAGCAAATCAGCATCGTAAGGACTTCAAGGAATTACGAATTAGTCATTTTGAAAGAAGACCATTTCACCTAAACAAGTACCTACATGTCATGTCATGTAAATACCTGTTGCAGCGTTTAAATTATTTTTTCTTTTTCAATAGTCTATGAATAGATGGCAACTACAAGATACCTAAGTATAGGTAGTGTGAATGATTACTCATTTTTCGGAGAATTGTGAGTTGTTAACATCATCAAGTGAAGTTATCTTTATCTACCTCCTCTATTATCTATCTCTATTAAATAACGCGCCTCTCCCAAAAAATACTCGAAAAATAGACTACTTACTTACATGGAAAAATACTCGAAAAATCGAAAAAAATTATACCTATAGCCCCTTTTATGGAACCTAGAGAGCTATTTTTTTTAAAAATCGACACGTTAACATCTGTACAATATGGAAAAAATATACAGCTCAACAATTTCTGAAATTAAAGAGCCGGACCAAATTTTGAGTTCAAAAATGAGCCATTCTTGTCATTTTTTCGATTATTCTTAAATGCACCTATAGGCCTATCAAAAACCAAAAAATCAATAAAGGTGGTTAATGTCTCTTTTTAGAGAGTATTAAATTTTGAACATTTCTCTCACTTACATTAAGTACCACTCTAGGGTTCTTAGTCCTTGAGCTATTTTGAATCCAAATTTTGAATTAAATTATCTCAAAAACTAAAAATGCTAAATGAGTAATGTAAGTGAGGCAATGTTCAAAATTGCATACTTACTCTTTATTTGAGTAAGTTTGGATCGATTTTTTTTCAGAAGTAACCAACAATAATTCATCATAATTTCCCAAATCTAGGAAAATGACATTTCACTTATCTTACCTAGGAATACCCTTTCTGAAAATTTAAGCAATAGAAATTTGAATCAGACCGAGTGAAGCTAGAGCAGATGCTTTTGAAAATTCACCATTTTTCACAAATAAAACAAAATTATTTTGGAATCAATTTTTCTACCAACAATATTTTTGGAAAACTTGAGCAAATATTTTCCCAAAACAGTACCGAGGTCAGGTTGAGATTGGTCCAGAGAAAGGCTTAATTTTCTCTTTCAGAATTATTCAAAATTTACAATAAAATGAAAAAAAATTAAAACCCAATTTATTTAGATGTTTCTTTCAGTTTCTTCTCTTTTAAATTTTTTTGGAAAATCAGAAGGTCTACTGAAACCAAAAAAGCAAATTTCTTGCATTTTCTTGCCTTCTTCGTCTTATTTTCTTATTTTCAAACATGAAATTTCGTACCTCTTCTCATTTTTACGAATTCATGATCAACGCCACCCCCCCCCCCCAATTTTTTCTCGAAAATTTAAACAATAGTATCAAAAATTTCGAAAAGTTCGTGGTTCTGTTCAGAAAAAAATGAAAAATTCGGATTTTTCAAATAGTTTGGGTATCTACTTATTGAGTTTCTTTGAAATTTTTCTATTTAATTTTTGAATTCATAAAAATTTAAAAGCGTTAGAAAATTTGCAATTCGAAAAGTAGAACATCAATTTTAAAGAAAGGATTCGATTTTTCTGATCTCAACATTTTTCAAAATTGATGGTGTAACTTCAATTTTTTACTTTGGAAATTTTCTTGCTTTTCGAAGGAATTTCTATACTATTTTCTTGCTTTCTTGCAATTTTCTTGCCAGTAGACACTCTGAAAATGTATAATTTTGCAATATTTGCTTAACCACCTGACCAAATGCATGACTTGCATGACCTGTTGAACACCCTATTTTTAAAATTTGAAATATTTTACTTTTTTGTTGATACCCCTTCTCGACCAATATTTTTTGAACATTTACTTCATAGCATTTTCGAGTTTGTGGCAGAGAAATTTTTGAAAAATTATGATTCCCCCTCACTCCCCCCTCCAAAAAAAAAGTTTGTAATTCACTGAAATTCAGGATCGAAAAAATCCTAAGTAAAAATTTGTAGGATTCTACAAAATGAACCTAATAATGTAAGTTTCCATTTTTTTCGGACTTATTAACATCGAAACATACGCGTATGACCATACAACATTTACAAAAATAAATGACAAAAAATGCAATACCTACCTAACATTAATATCAATCACCACAATTTCAACGTCATCGTAACCTTTTAATCTTTGACGTAATATCCCCATATTTCAGCTTATCAGAAGCCCTACTAAAGAAATCATAGGCTTGTCACGAACTCGCCATAATGTCTTCGAAATTAAATTAAAAGAAGTAATTTAATTTGTTTTTAAATATGTAAATCCTTGCGTTGAAATATCAAACCTGAACTAATCATCGTACACAAAACAATTCAATTTTCACAACAAAATATCCCAATTTATGTTTTCCATAATTTTTCATGGATTTTTATACCATTTTTATGACATTTTGGTGGCATTTCAGCAATTTTCATCGTATTTCATGGTGGAACAATTCATTCAACGGAGCAAGGATAGTTCGTCCTTCCAAACTCTTCTCCTTTCAGTGTATCTATTTTCGGGATGGAAAAAATATGCGTTCTAAACGTAAAATTTTCACTAAAAAAAAAAAGTCTAGAATACATTTTGAAGAAAAAATTGGAGAAAATAAAAAATGAGTTTTTAGTATGAGAGCTGAGATTCATTATGGTTGACCTGCCAATCTTTTCCCGTTCTCTTCCATCCAACTCCTCTCAATTTCATCAAACACCTATCCGACAAAATTACCCATTTCACCCTCAAATTTCTGTCCATCTCCCTTCAAAAGACCAAATTGAAACCTTCAACGTCCATCAAAGAGAAATTACATCAACTCAACTACTCCTCTGCATGGTTAAACGGGCGCTCTCGCGTCACAAATCATCATCAGTCGACGATAAACGATAATTATCTCGTTTCAACGATTAACATCGACGTAGCCTGCTTCGGCATCTGATGACAAATGACATAATATAACGTATACTATCGCTTTTCATTACGTTCGTATTACGTAGACATACTCGTATTTTCATTGCTCGAATCAACCCGTAGGCCGTAACAAACAACAACACGAGTTTCCATAATAAAAACACGACACCGACCAAGAATCTCTCATCGCATCGCTTCATCGATTGATTCTTCTCGACGAAAACAACGCTGAGAAAATTTCTCACAGCTAAAACACACAGTGCCAAATTTAAAACATTTTCGAAGTAGTTTAAGTGGCTTTAATAGTACCGCAGAATATTTCTCTTTAAAATTCACAGCACTCGTCGTACCATACAAGAGTACCGGTAATCGATAACACGTGTGTTGCGAATACACACTGCACATAGTGATACGTTGTATTGTGTTGTATGTACGACTACATGCCCAACCACGACGATCCCATAACTTTTTGACCCGAAACTGCGAAATTTTTACTAGTATAATTATTTACCATTCATGTTCTAAAGGTCATGCATCCTACATTGCGAGCGTACAGATAGGGAAATAAAAGGAAATCACCGACCATTACTTTCCCTCGATTTAAGATTACTTTTATAAGATATACTTACCCTGGCTAATTTGTTGCTAATAGGAATCGAACTGATAGGAATAGTTTCAATATTTTGAGTATGTGCTGGTAGTAGATGACTATTTAATGCTAATATACTATCCAAATCAATCTGTAACAGAAAATTACACACACGTGTGAATTCTACGAAAATAAACACCTTCTTGCATACGATTATTTCACGAATAACCTGCGGTAGATGCGATTTAATATTTTACGAGTCCATACTCGTCGAGTAAAAATAACATTCCGCTACATGGAAATTAATGAAACCCATGTGAACACCATCGTCTGGTTTCTGCGTATACTTAGCAACTTGGGATCTCTTTTTTCTTCCACTTTTACGGACATTTAATACACATAACGCCACAGTAACGACGACGCTTACGACGACAGCTCGAAATTACTCTCTTGCAAAGCGTTAAATTATCGTCAATTTAACGCCTTTTCTCTCCCTTCACTCTTTATATTATGTATCTCTACAGACTCGAGTCACACTGGCGGCACCGAGACTCCAACGACGAATTCGTCTTCCCAAAAAAATTCAGTCTCGTGGAATTAAATTTTCTAGCACAAAATGCTATACGCCAAGAACGAGTAGATTCTCAAAAAAAGAAAGAGAAAAAATTGCCTAATCATTTTGACTCGTCTTTTCGAGGCACGTAACGATGATGGATTTCATTGCATCGAACGTGAACACGAACCTTAGCTTCGTGGTCCAAATCTGCGGATAACTTTACACAACAACGTGGAGATTACTCAATGAGGCAATTTACGTACGGTAAATTATAAAGTATAATAAATAGTATCCGCGTTTAAAATCGAAATTTATAGCGTATTGGGTTCCCTTTTTTGAACAACATATAAATGAAGACATTTTGCCATAAACAATTACCGTAAATTACCGACTGAAATATGTATACAGCAGATTATTTTCTTAACGAAATATTCTGACGGATTTATCACCAATGTGTTTTAATAATATTTTAGAAATAAAAATAAGTACATACATACACAGACGTACTTAGATGCAATGTAAGTCCAAGTACATTACATAAATTAGTGGAACAATGATTGATGAAAGAATAGAGTTTAAATTTGGGACCTTTACTTGAGGGTAGAAAGAGCAAGGAATGGTGGAGAGAGTGAGTCATGGTATTATGTAAATCATGGAAAACATTTAAAACATCAAATAGGGTGAAAATTCAACAAAAAAAAAATATATTGAGCCTATACTCTTTACATGCACTAGTAAAATAGTTTTGTACTTCCTAAATTCAACCAGGCCATCCCCTTCCCTCTCCATCCCTCTTAAAAAACCAGAAATGAGATTTCTACGCAAAGTGTTCGCTGGGGTAGTCCATCGTATTTTTCTTTTTTGAAAGAATTTCTCCAATTTCTCCAAAACGGATTTAAAAAAATCGGAAACTAACGTCATCATGTTAGAACAAAAGCACATCCCCTAAAAAAAAATGCACATTTCTAGACGTTATTTAAACAATGTGTAAATCAGAGAGCAGAAATAAATTCCACAAGGTAAGTTAATAAAATGTAATTGAAAAGAAAGAAAAATTATCTTTTATTTGATGACGATTTTTGAACAAATTTTCAAGTTGAAATTGGTCACCTTGACTCGGGTCCTCATCAAATTCGTTGCCAAAAATAATCAGATTTCAACGAAAAAAATCACGACTCAAAAATTCATATTACAACATCAAAGAAATTATGAAGTGGAAATACAGGGTGTCTAACAAAACTACCACACAAAAAATCATGACTTTTTCATGTCCTATTTTTCACATTTTTACCGCATGAAAATACCTCCCTCCCTCCAAAAAAATAACTTGAAACTGCGAGAAATTTTTTTCTAATTTTGTAGGCAAGTAGGTATTACAGTTTTTTTCATTTTTCTAATTTTTGGACCAAATATTCAATTTTTTAATTTTTATTTACTTTATAGGCTTTTAAAAAAATTTTCAAGTGTGTTTTGAACAAAATTCATGACTTTTTCATGACTTTTCACAGTTTTTACGACTTTCATGACTATACCTACTAAAATTCAAGACTAGACACCCTGAAATAAATACAAGAAATTCCATTTAATCAGTGTCATGATCATATTTTTTAGTTAGAATGGAAAACACAGGATTCGTACTTACTCAATTTTTTCCAAAAAAAAAAGGTAACTTTAGCAATCAAAAATCTCAAAAAGTAACCATTAAGTAACCGAAAAAGTGACAAAACCTGAGCAAAACATTTCAATGAAAAATTCAACTACCTATTTTGAAACTTTTTTTGATTAAAAAGTGCGAGACTTCTTGGCAATTTTTGACAACTAAATGTTAGAATTTGTGCGATTTTTGACATAAAAATCGTTTTTTGGAAAAATACAGCGAGACTTCGACAATTCTACAAAAGGAATGACTTTTTGACAATTTCTGACCAGAAGCAAAGCTTGGATAGTTTCTTTTAAAAAAGTGAGACTTTCTAGAATTTTTTGCAAAAAAATTACATATTTTCACAATTTTCTTAGAAAAGTGAAACTTGTTTATATTTTTTAAGTAGTAAAATGACACTTCTAGGTAATTTTTGGAACTTTTGTGGTAAAAAAGCGAGACTTTCCAATTGGCAAAAATTCTTGATTTTTAGCAAAAAAAAAACAAGACTTTTGGACAATTTTTGACGAAAAGTAAAACTGACAAGTTATAGCAAAAAATATGCCTTTTGGGAATTATTGTGAAAAAATTATGCTTCTACGCCATCTTTGTTGAAAATGGAAGACCCTTTTTTTCAAGTTTTCATTTGAAAAGCGAGAGTTTATGGGGATTTTATGGCAAGAAGCGACATATTAATTTGAGTGATTTTGAGAAAAAAACAATTACTTTTTGGAATTTTTTTTAGCAAGAAATTAGATTATATATATTCGGCTACTCTGACAAAAGATGAAATTTTTTGCTATTCTTGACGTATAAAAAAATTAAGTTTTTGGAAAATTTGAAAAAAAAAGTAACTTTAGTATCCAAAACATAGGTAGAAACAAGTAATACTACGAGCCCTGAAAAAAAGTTGGACCTCGGTTGAAGAAAATTTCTGCTAAAAATTTATCATTTTTCGTTTTTGATCAACGTGAAACATGAATGAGTATCTTTTTCCACCGAGAATAAGTACGAGTACATTACTCAATTCAACATAAATCAAAGTTTCAAAAGTTTTTTTTGTTTGATAAAAAATAAGCATTTTGATACAGTGTTTCATGTCAAAAAAAAGAAACGCGTTTTTATTTCAAGAATCTGAAGTATGAAAAAAATAAAATAAAAGTATTATCCAGTTCTGAAAAAAATTACTAAATAATTGATCAAAAACTGAAAAATGATAAAGAAATTGAAATTTTTAGAACTAAACTGCGAAAAATAAAATAGAAATAATGATCACTTGACATAAAAATGTTTTGACAAGAAGTCAAGAAATTGAGGCAAGTTCTGAAATTCCAATCAGAAAGTTGTGATCTTGAAAAAATTCAAACAATTGAACAACAGACATTTCTGTTTTTTTTTGGAGGGGGGAGGAGGGGAGAAGGGTCTCAATGCAAAAAATTTACTCGATGAAGTTGATATTGTATTATGGCGAATTTGACCCATTTTCGAAAAAAAATTACTACGTTGAGGTAAAAATCTCAAAATTTCTTCACTTTCTAGAATTGAACAAAAAATGAGAATTGAGATTTTCATGGCTAAATTTTTTAATTAAAAATGACAATTCGAAAAAGAGGATTTTTTCCTGATATTTAAAAAATCTTTTTCCCAACTGAATTTTTAGGTCGGTCGCCAGCTTAAACCACGACAAATATTAGCTAAAATTATCCAAAAATAATCAAGCGCTGAGTAATTACGTCGCATGTACTTCAAAGTTCAAAGCAAGCACCCAATTAACCGCAAAATAACCGTGCAATTTTTTCAATTCGTGTCACCGATTGTTTTCATTTGAATTTGCCGAAAAATTTCTCGTGAATTTTTTTCATTGCACTTTTAAAATAACTTCACTTATCGCGACACACTATAAACCCATAAAAAAACGGATTCTTTACACGCTCTATATGAAGCTTTTTCAATTCACCGACAACAACGGTCGGTCGCCAATTGAATTGTTCGTTAAACCAATGAAACGAATACAGAGTCCAATTACGTGATCACCGTTACGATAGAAAAAAATCACTGTGCAGTGCCGAGTCAGATAGTAACTCAAACCGGAAGAAACATTAGAACGTGAATAGAAGGCGAAAACTCGACGCATACGTAAAATTCGATTATCAAAACGTGATCTTATACTACATACAAAGATACGAGTACATCTGCCAAAATACACATAGGCTACATAATATTCTTCTCTGTATACGTAAAAATGCTCGCATAAAATTTTAAAATTTTCTTAAAATAGGATTTGAATCACTCGTATTGGTAAAAAAAAAATTCGAAAAATTACACCGGCAATGTTTTTTATCACTTTTCGAGCATATTTCACGTGACTCGAGTCGAGTTTCCGCAATATAGGGTTAAAAATGAGTCAACCGACCAAGCGGACAAATTGGCTGTTTGAATGGAACTTTCGCATTTTAAAATATTGCCTTTCTCTCTTTACTGCCACCCTTGTAATGTCAAAAACGTCAGATTGCGTGTTCGGCTCGACGTCGTCGTACACAAAGTACATATTACCCACGTTGGTAGGCACAGGTAGAGGGTACAGCTTTGTAATAAGTACAATATACGAGTACGAGTACACACAATTTACACACATACTGGTACCTACAATCTACATACCTAGACCTACACGTAAGCTCAATAAAATCAAATCGCTAACTTCGCCATAATTTCACAATTCATTTCGTAGTATAAGTATATTCATAATTATAAAGTTTGCTAAAACCAAAATTCGCGTGGCGATGGATCGAGCAACGTGCATCGCATATTTTCATCAATTCGAAGAAACATACGCCAGGCGTTCATATTACAGGAAATTTCAGAGCGAACTTCACACATGTTTCAGCGTCTTGTCATAATATCTTCCGATATAGACTAGGACTGCACGAAGTCGACTTACGATTAACGCACGCCCTTCATCGCAGCGTCTACTGAAATCATCACCGTCTTTCTCCTACCTCATGTCGCAAAGAATCGTCCCTCAAGTCTCTCTACATTCTATACTTTATGCGTCGAGCCGCCGGTTCACCAACAACGTTGGACGCTTCTCGTTTGAACCATGACTCATTTGAGCACACCGCCAGCCATCTATCGCCATCGACCGCATATGCTGCTGTACAATGTACACTGCACAGCTCTCTACCTTACCTACAGACCTCATATATACCTATACCTCGTGTATCAGAACCTGTTACTGTTACATCGGGTGTATCTAGTAGATAAACGTATAGGTATTATGTGTACTCCATGTACATTGTACACATACGCAGACATCGTCGTACTATAAATACCCATACATTGACGTATACTCGCTCTTCATCGCGAGACCATCAGTCAATCAAACCAGTCTGTCACAAACGCGAACAACGCTCACCAATCCAATCAATCCATCTAACTTACAAATCCTCCACTCGACTAATTCGCATGAAATCGCGACAAAAAGCAGAAAAAATATCAGTCGCCATACGTCCAATTCCAGATTTCCCTGCGGTCTTCGGTTTTGACCACTCGTACATTGTTACAGCCTTGAAATCTTCGTGAATTAATTCCCGGATGGGATCGTGCGGAGAAGAAGACGGTGACGACGCCGCAGCCATATACGAGTAACTCAAGCGAAGGTTTACTCTCAAAATGGAAATGTAATTTACCGTAATATTCAAATTTTTACATTAATAGACGAAGATTCGACGCCAAAAAATTCGACGTCGTCGGGTAAATATACAATGTGTTTTTTGATGGTACGTACTTCTTTGCCTTTGGTTTCGCTTCCTTCGAACCATTCTACAGTAACGCTTCTAGATTCTCTGCAAATGCCTGATATCAAAGCAGCGTGAACTCGTCCTGTAAAAATAGAAGAGAAAATTGAATTGAAAATTGAGAAAAACAGAAATACATAGGTACTCGTGTCGAAATGCAATAAAAAGTAAAGTTTTTACACAAGGTGAGGGCCGAGGGGAGAGGGCTGATGCCATTCAACTTCAGTTTCAGAAGTGATGTTCTTCGATGTTTTCGTACCCCTGTCGAAATTTGTATTCCAGAAAGCTAAATGTGATTTTTAGCACGATTCAGGTTACAGTAAGTCTACCTCAGGCACGTTTAAATTCACTCGTAGCTTCGTACAACCTGCACAGATTTTCAAAGAAACGATTTTTTCCAGATTTCCGACCATTTTTTTCAATTTTCAAATTCTATAGCTTCAAATTTCGGTCAAAAATGAAAAAAATCTAAATTTCACCAAATTGAGCTAAAAAGCTGAAATTAGGTATGTATTCTATTTTTGATCTACCGAATCGATTAGAAACTGCTCTCAATCGTTTTAAGCAATTTTAAAGCCTCCAGCAGATTTTTGAAAGTTGATATTTCCAAAAAATTTCAGAAACCAATTTTGGAAAAAATGGAGTGTAATGGGTGAAATTGGTCACTGAAAAGCACAATCGCGATAGTTGATTTGGACAGTTTTTATAGCACTTTTTGAAAAGTTGGAATTTCCCAAATGTTATACAAGGTGTCCAACAAAATTTAAAAATGATAAAGCAGGACTTTTGGCAGAATGTTTTTCAAACACTTTACGACTTCTTTATTTTTATTTTGCGGGGGGGGAGGGTGTCAATATTTTACACGTCAATTTTTCGCTTTTGTTATATTTTTGGGCACTCTTAAGGTTTTTTTTTCGGTGGGATGAAGATGTCGAAATTTGCTTCACCATTTCAATTTTATATTGGCGAGGCATTCTGCAAACGCTTCAGGACTTGGGGGGAGGAGGGGTTGAGGAGAGGTCAAAATTTTACAAATAAATATTTTACTTTTCCAGTGTTATGACTGAGGTATTACAATATTTTTTCAGGAGGGAGGGAGGCAAGAGTTATCAATATTTTTACTGACAAAATTTTTCATTTTTCAATTTGTTTTGAGCGTTTTTTTTTAATAAAAGTATCATCATAGGCGCATTTTTCACATAATTGTTCGTTCTGGAAAAATGCAAATTAATGCCTCTATCAAAAATTAGGTATGTAGGTACATAACATAGTACATACTTTAAAAAGCGAAGCATAACATTTTTGGAAAAATTTTGGTTCAGAATATATAAAAATAACAAAAAAGATTTTTAGCATAATATTTTTTCACCTGTTTAAAGACTATTTCTATACAGATTTTTTCATCAGTCAGGAGGGAACAACAACAATTTTTTCTTCAAAATTTCAAGTCTGATCTTGAGAAAAGCGTAACATTTTGATAGAAAGTATTGAAAGCAAGACAATTATTGGACTAGCAGCACACTGTTAGGCACCCTGAAATATGACTGGAAGCTCTACAACGGCTTGAAACCACCTCCAATTGACTAAGTATGTTGAAATTGAGATAAAAAAGTAAATTTCAACTTTCCAACTTCACTGGGTACAATTTTGAGAAAAATGTCAACTTTCAAAACTCTACTGGAGGCTTCAGAATTGCTTAAAACGAATTGAAGTTGTCTCTAATCGATTCAGAAGGTCGAAAATAGAGAACATGCCAAATTCCAGCTTTCTAGGTCAATGTAGTAAAATTACGATTTTATCACATTTTTGACCCAAATTTGATTTTTAAAAATTCATCGAAAAATTTACTTCAGCTTCTGAAACTTTGACTGGTGGTTATTTATTTACCGTTTTAAAAAATGTTGGGTTACCTAACCTCACCAAATTGGTGTCCATGTGTGAGAGCAGAGTTACTCTCCGATGTTTACCTTACACGACTTTTCAAATTTCTGGATAAAAAATCTAAATTTCAGGCCAAAAAAACGACCCAATTCAGCAAATTGGGAGCAGAGAAATGATTGTGAAAATGCCCTTCGAGTATAAAATATAAACGGAGGGGGGGGGTGTCCATTTCAAACCTTCAAGGAATATAACGGTTGTGAAAGCATTCTCAATCAAAGTTTATTACATAATTTGGATTTTGAAGTAAAAATTGTTGAATTTTTTGGAATTTTCATAATTTTTCCAGAATGAGCAAAATTTACTGACTTTTCCTGGCTAATTTTCCAAAAAAATGGGCATTTTTATAAATCAATAATTTTCAAAACAGGATCTCATAACTTATGAAAAAAAGACAGAATGCCACAATTTTGACTAAAATTAAAAAAAAATTAAATGAGAAATCACATTGATTTTCAGTTATTTGGGGGCTCTGAATTCCAACATTGGCATATTTTTTTGATGTAACCAGAACCTGGTCTGATCCCCGTCACCTTTGAAGTGCCCTTAAAGGAACGGACACGTGAGTTTTTTGAAGGGTCAAAATAAAAGTAGAAAAGTGTAAAAAGTCAAACGAGAAAAAAAGAGTTACAAAAGAGTTGGTACTTTTTTTGAAGAAGGGTTTGAACTCAGTCAACTTTTTTTTTCAAAGTCTGTCCAACCTGGCCAAGTTCATCCTGATTAAAATCCCGAATACTTGAAAATGAGCTTTTCGAAAAAGCAGAATTTTCCAATATTCACTTCTTACATTTTCTGGATAAAACCACCAAGTGTCTTTCAAGACACCCTTTACCCCATTTAAAAACAAAGTTCAAAAAATGACGAAAAAGTGATGTGAAATGTCGATTTCTAATGATTCCAGATCGCTGAGTTCGAATATTTATTCATTTTTCAGATTTAACGCCCCGATCTCTCTCTAGTCACTCACTTTTATCAAAATGGCAGGCTAGGACGACAGTGGGTGAGTAGGTCTCGGTACTAAAAGTTCAGATACACGGTTTCTCAGAATATAATTTTATAGCTATGTAAATTTACTAGAATGTAAAACTAGTGCTTCGAGTATCAATCGAAAAGTATTCACCTCATTTCCGGATCGCCTGGGTGACCATACACAACAAATAAACCGATATAACTATACACATCAACTATAGACACAACATCAAGACCCGACTAAATACGATTCAACATTGAATTTTCGGTCAAATTTCACGTAAGCGAGCATCTCAACACACTACATTCTCGTCAAAATACGAATAAACTCGCAGGGACTTTAAAAAAAGAAAAAATTTACACGACAGTAAGTACTTTCCGATCAAATACCAGCACGACAATATCTATAAATTCGTGACCGACAATATTATCGTTTAGTTATGTTTCGATATATAATATTGTCATCAGTCGGCGCATTAATACTTACTATAAAGCCTTCTATTGATTTTTTTCAATCGAGTGTTTTCCAGCTAAATAATTCAATCAGATAATACAGTCATCGCAAAATCACTATCATTATAGGTAAAATTTTTCAACTATTAGAGGTATCGATTCGAATTTCCCATACATGTGCCCAAGTTCAGTAGCAAGTACACGAGTATAGATACGTACATTCGGCATACTCGACCAGATCGCGAGGACATACCGTTAATTCCCTCTATTTCAAGGTCGAATGACAGATACGAGTACGCCAAGGTATATACAGAAATCGTACCTACCATTAATCTAAATCCATTAGTAAATTCTCTCAAAATTAAAATTACAAAAAGCTATAGCTCGAGTTGTGGCGTGGTTGAAATGAAACCTCGTTCATGTGTAGGATGAGACTATAAACTCTCCGAGAGCTGGTCGCATAACAAGGGTGTGTTTTAATATTTTTTCCGGTTGCTTGTACATATAACTTTATCACTTTTTTCTCATTTTTTTTACCGTACAGTTACTCTTATTTATTATTCCATTTACGTCGTCTTCTTTAAATACACGTTTTCTTCGCCCTTTTTTCATCCACATCCATTTAATAGGAAAATGAACCTAAACCATAATACCGGGCTCATTATTTATTATACATCTTCGTGATACATCCATCAACGCGAGCTGCAAAAAAAAATCACCAAATCCACCTAGAAAATCCCTCTTCGAATACCGAATTAGAAACGTAACGCGGAGACATACTCGGTACGTTACGAACGATATAAATTCACAAATCCAAATCGAGGTGCAGTTTTAACCTTCAAATTTGTACTTCCTATTTTCCGGGTGCGGCATCGGATCATTAATTGAATCAAGAAAGCGGATCTGGGTACTCGAGATCATAGGCCCGGTTCATCCTCAGCAACGTAAACGAGCTTCGATGAAATTTTTCATCACGTAGGTATCGATGCTATCTCTCGACTCTCGCGGGCTAATTGTTGACAATTTCTACTCGATGTCGAATTAGCTTCGTACATCGAACGTATAATTATTACATCGACAGTAATATACCTCCAACTATCTACGCGAGTGTATCGTATAATACGATAGCTGAGCGAGCCTCTTCGTCTCTCTCTCAGAGTCACTCATCCCACATACGCCAATTAATTCTTCAAAGCCACCGAAAATCTTGACTCATAATTTTTTGTTTTCGGTGAATTGCGGGCGAGCACGCGGTCGCGTTGCTGCTTTTTTTTCAACGCCTAGGTCAGCACGAACACGATGAGAATTTCCGAGCGTCTTTCCAAGTATAGGATTTGAATGGGTCTTCGAGTAGGCAGATCCGCAAGTACCTGCCGCAATTGTCGCGGAAAATATCCTATGCAAGCGTAGACGACGATCAATTATCTCAATGAGTGTATTTTTCTCCATCACTCGCGACTCGCGTACCGAATCCTGATACATTTTAAAAACTCCCTTGAAAAATATCTGCATTATCTGTTGGACAGGGGAGCCAGAGGAGGGTAAAAGTAACGACATTGACGTCACGTAAAATATACACGGCGGACCAGTATCTACTCGTATCTACAGTACTAGCGGGTTCGCCTCCACAACTGGCGAGTATCTCCTTTTAAGGAATCTTTTATAAACAAGCGTACAACTGCCGCCTGACCATCGTCGTATTAACCTTCTTAATATTTCATATAACAAGTTGCAATGTGTATAAAATACACCGAGAGAGACCCTGCTCTTCCTACCCCATCCAGTTATCTCCTTTGCTCTCGTATCTCGCGGTATATCTTCGTCTTTCTCCGGTTTCGCGACATCGTCGACATAAAGCGCGTGCGCTTCGCTTTTATGGACGGAAAAAAAAACAAAAATGAGAAAAATTATCATAATATTTTGATTTTACGCCTCACCGTTGCGGAATTTCAGACTACCATTGAATAGGTTATAATAAAAGCGAAAAATATAATAATTGCGGCCGTTAGTTACGTAATAACTTCTGCCTTGACCATTTTACATTGTACGAGTATTTGAGTACCTGGTCTATGTACCTACAATACTAGACCAGCGAGCAACACGAATATCTCGACTATCATCGATTTTTTTCTCGCCTTGTGTAATTAACGTTCGAAGAAAATTATTCACTTCGTGAACGATAAATTTTCAGCTGAAATTGCCCTCGTAAAAACGCGTTCGAATTACACTCTTTTTTCCAGACTGCAAAATAGCTTAATACACATCTCGTATACGAGTATGTGGCATACCCTACACAAAAGTCATATCGTAAACTATTATTTCATTCGCTAACACCATATTCTCTCTCGAACGGTTTTCTTCGTCTGACTCGACGTCGACGTCGTCGTAGACACACCGGAACTTTTTTTTCACTTCTTCCTGATTCTTCTCTTGGAACGTATAGCCTATAAAATTGACTCCTTGAAAGTTGCATTATATGACTCTACTTAGGTAAAGTACGGCTTGGAAAATATCGTAAAAACCGCCCCAAGCAATAAAATTATCCCTCTTGAGACACCGCAACTTACGTATATCTGCACAGTTACTTTGCCTTTGCTACAGTTGCTAATATTTACGTCAAACAGCTGCGTGCAAAAACGCATGGTGTATTACATTAAAAATTAGCAATGCTTACTGTAAAACTGCTGCACAAGCAAAGGGTTATTTTTCAGTACTGCTAAAAGGATAATAAGTCTTACGAAGATGTAAATTAGAGGTATGTTTCGTAAAATGGAAAATATTCTCAACTAGCTAGCTTTTAGGGTCTAAATCGAAATTGCTATAATACTTACTAGATACCTATGAAGATTACTTGTAAAATTTAAAATTAATGAACAAGTTAGAGTTGAACAAATCTACCAAAGAAAAAATTGAACTGGGTCAATTTTTCAGGAAAATTACTCTTGTTTTGTTAGATGAAAAATACAATCACATCAAATAACAGATAAAGTAACTCACAAAGTAGAAGTCCAGATTATCCTGTCCTGACATCATTTTCTGGTTAAAATAACTTTTCGCGCACTTTTTCTCGAAAAATTTGAAAATTAAAATCATCAATTTAAATTTACCACTTTAGCCGCGAAAAAATGAGACTATTTGTGAAATAGTAAGTATTGTGAAATAAAATAGCCAAGAACGCGAGTACTGCTTAGAAGGCGGGGCACAAAGAAAAACTGCTATCTGGAGAAAGTTCCTTTTACCATATTTTTGAAAATGACACCTACCCGGGTTAGAGAAGTACTTATATGTAACCACCCTCATTTTGGAGGATGAGACAAGTCAAGCCAACACAGGTTGTTGTTGACTTCCTTTGTTGATGAAGTTAGACAAACGATATTGAGTAGTTACAATAAAAATTGGGGACAATAGATAAGGAGAATTACAAAGTGCATAAATGTGACCAACTATCTGAAAGTAGTACAGTTCAGTTCAGTCACTTCTGCATTGTAAACATTTTTAAAATTAAGATTGAAGGTTTCTAGTTTTGAGAAATTTGTTTTCCAATTTAGAATTTTGATGTAAGTACAAAAAATGTGTGCCACTGAAAGCAAAAATGGAGTGAGTAGATATTACAGAAAACAAAACTGGTCTTGAGGGAATTTTTTTTTATTTTGGTTAAAAAATACTGTTGCTAAAAAAAAAATGTTATTTTAGGCAATAATATAGTGAACACCTCATTTTACGTTTCATTTTTTTAATTTGGGAACATTATTTTGGTTTAGGATTTTTAAAAATGCCAAGTGGCTTTCTAGAAACATTTGTTTCAAAACATTCAGGTCTCTTCTGTCTACCTCTAAGAGTTGATATCCTCTAGCAACAGGTAGTCAGAAGAGACTTAGGGAGTATTCTTGTAACTTGTAACAAAGGATATTCAGTAGAGCTTTTGACTCCTCTCCTTTGGTACAAGCCTACTTGAATTAGGGACATTTTAGTGCAGGGTACTTTCACACATTATATTTTGACACTCCTCTAAAAAAAATCTAGAATGATTGCAATTATCACACAAGTCGCAAAAAAAATTACAAGGAAAAACAATAACAGAAATGATTTGTTTTTTTAAAAAAATGAGAAAGTGAACAGAAGACAAGGAGAAATACTTAATACTGACCTGGGGGGATTTTGTTTCCAAAGTTTTAGTCTGGTTAGTTCAACAGGTTTAAAACCAAGGTGGAGATACCAGTTTTGAAAAAAAAAAACTAAACAAAGATGAACAATGACCTTTGCTTAGAGTCAGGTGACTTGACTATCTATTTGACAATAACATTCCATAATACCTAAAAACAAGGGAGGTTATAGACATTTCTCTAACCTCAGTGGGTCTCAATTACAAAAATATTGTTAAAGGAACTTTCTCCAGTCAGCAGTTTTTTTTCACGCCTCGCCTTCCAAGTATGTATCACTCGAGTTCTTGGCTATTTTATTTTACAGTACTGTTTCACAATCAGTTTTGAATGTGTGTTACTTTGTTAAGGTCTCATTTTTTCACAGCTTTTATGGATGAATTTAAATCGTGTGTGATCGGTGGTCGCATTCAAAATTTTCATTTGTATTTTATTTAAGCATTGCACAGTGTCCAAAGTGTTTATGTGTTGTGCCATCATTGTGGAATTCCAGAAAATTATACCAGGTTGTTCAACGTGTATGCAGAAGAAATAATGAGGGAACCGTGAATCAAATAAATGGGATTCAAGATCAACGGCAAGAGAATAAACAAAATAAGCTACGCAGATGACAAAGTGATCTTTGCTGGGACAGAAGTGCAGATGCAGAAGATGATCGACCAAATTAACACTGCAGGATTAAAATACTGAATGAAAATAAACACAGCCAAGACGAAGGTGATGAGATGCACAAAAGGAGATGATAAAGAAGTCAAAATCAACATTGGAACACAAGAAATTGAAAAAGTAAACCAATCCAGATACCTTGGAGCGCTGATAAACAACGATAGTAGAGATCATAAAGAAATTGAATCACGGATTGGAATTGCAAAAACCACTTTCAACAACCTTGCCAATGTGCTGGGAAATCGAACAATGAGTATTACGTCTGAGGAAGAGAATTATGCAATGCTACGTATGGACCATTCAGAAGTATTCCAGTGAAACATGGACCATGAGTGCAGAATGCAAGAAGAAAATATCAGCTTTTGAGATGTGATGCTATCGAAGGCTACTATACAGATCTCATGGAAGGACTTCATTACCAACAAGGAAGTATTAGCAAGAATAGGAGAGGAGCGG
Organism: Planococcus citri; assembly: GCF_950023065.1. Classification (NCBI taxonomy): domain Eukaryota; kingdom Metazoa; phylum Arthropoda; class Insecta; order Hemiptera; family Pseudococcidae; genus Planococcus; species Planococcus citri. The sequence goes on along the minus strand of NC_088680.1, from coordinate 56,654,285 downwards.
AAAGTTGTCGTTGAAGATATCAAAAACAGAAAGCTAATGTATTTAGCTCATAAAATACAAGAAAACGGTGTTTTCATGATAGCAGTACAGGAGAAAATCCAAGGAAGAACGACGAGAGGGAGGAAATGATCAGAGCTGTTAACAACAAACTCACTGGCCAACTCTCGCTGTAAGACCCTGAAAGAAACATTCAGATACGCTAGAAACCGGCTGATATAGATGGAAATATATGCCAAGGAGTGCGACTACAACGGTGATATCAGGACAATAGGCTTTATATTCGGTGAGTTATTTCATCTCTTTATTTAATGCAATTGTATTTTTTATCTAACAAAAAGGAGTGATTTTTCAATTATTTTGAAATGCCATGAATCCATACAGGTTTTTTGAGGGGGTATCACAATTCTGTGTTTGGAAAATTTACAGGGTTAAAATGTTGAAAATTGGAGTTGAAAAAGTTTGCAGTAAATTTTCATAAAATTCTCGTCACTCCAACTTCAAAGATGGACGGACTGTACACCCTAGCGAACATCTGAAGACAGTACTCAGAAAGAGAATTAAATTCTCTACAATTTTGTTCATGTGAAATTTTTTGCTACACACTGTGTTTTTGAGCTACACGTCTTTGAAGTTGGAACGAGAATTTTATGAAAATTTACTGCAAAATTGTTTCACTCCAATTTTCAAGTTCAACTTTTTTTACTCAAACTTCAAAGGCTTACACTTTTGAAACCAAGGGTCCTGCGAAAATTTCAAATTCACAAAATTGTAGAAAATTTAATTCTCTTTATATGTAAGGTCATTAGATTTTGATAGGATGTATGGTCTGTCCAGTATAAATGCAGAAAACTAAAGCACTAAAAATTCTCTCACATTTACTTCAAAGAGCTTTTGGACATTTTTTTTTTGGTTCAAACACATTAAAAGTTCTTGAAGGATAGGGCTTTCACACACAATAGGGTTAACATTTTTCTCAAAATTGTTAATGGTATCATTGTAGCAAGCTTTTTAAAAACTGTGTAACATCGCAATTTTTCTGCTCGGACAAGTAATTCGCACGCTAGTGTACCTACATAAGTATGTAAGTATTAGTGCTTTGTAGATCTGTTTCCTATTTTATAAGCGTTCTTTTAAACTTTGATTTATTTTTTTTACAGGTAACAAAAACTGAAGCAGTTAGTGATGTGGTTTCAAAGAAAAATGGCCCAAAAAAATGAAGATATTCTACATAAAGAAATATGTGACCTTCCTGTAAGCATGCAAGAGAGTGTTCTTGCATGCTTCAAATCTAGGAAACACATCGATCCTCGAGGCGGAACATATAACTAGAAGTATTCTTTTGTTTATAAAAGATAACTCAAATTACGACTACATGAGAAGACACGGAATTTTAGCACTGCCATGTCAAAGTATGATTTGAAGGTATGTAGGTACAGTCTACTTGATAAAAATTTCTGATGCTAAAGTGAAAGAATAATTCATGTTATTGTTTCATGCAGATATGTACCTCCAGAATTTGAAGGCTCATTATGGTTGTGACCAGAACATTTTCAAATTGCTCAAAGATAAAGGCGTCAGCAGGGAGATGCAAGACAAAGGAGGTACTTATATTACACTTCAGTGATTCTTAATTTTCTTAATTTTTCAATTTCAGTGCTTTTCATTTTTGTTCTATAGGTGTTATTTTACTGGATGAATTGAAAATTACACCATTTGCCAAGTTGGATACCCAAAATTTGGAAATTAATGGTTTTTCTGACCTTGGTAAGTACACTCCTGGTCCTGAACACCATAAGAACATGTTGGGTAATCATGGTTTAGTACTATTGTACATATCAACCATTTAGAGTTAACTGGATGCAGCCACTCAGTGCTTTTCTGAGCAGAAATGCCGCACCAGGGAATGTATTATCTCAACTCATATTGGAGGATACTTTGTTGCTGGCGAATAGCGGATTTTTTGTTGATGGGATTGTTTCGGATGGCGCCAATTGGAATCGCTCAATGTGGCGTCAATATGGCTGAAATGACAAGAACCCAAGATGTGTCCACCATTGCAGTGATGATCGTTTAAATTTTAATCTACCTAGTAAATTCTGTTAAGAAACTTGGAGAAGAGGCTGATTCAGTGATTCTAGTATTCTTTTTAGTACTAATATTATTAATTTTATGAAGTATACAAAGTACTGGTGTCTGTATTTTTGGCACCTGAAAAATTGTTTTTCTGTACAACACCTTGATGTTTATAAAAAGAACGTTGAAAAAGATTAATTCAGGCCAGAAAAAAAAACAGAATAATGGAGAAAAAAACAAAAGATTTGCAAATCAACTCCAAAGAATTGTGTTCTAGATTCAGTTTTCCAAAGAAAATCTCAAAAAAGCTCTCTGAATTCAAAATGAGAAAATTTTTACAAGTTTACTTTTTCTAATTTTTGTTCAATTTTATTGTTTTTAGACGCCGGATGTAAAAATGGACTCGAAGTTTTGGGAAAATTTAATAGCTATTGAAGAAAAGAAACCAAAATATTCCTTGAGATCACACAAGTTGAATGGTCACCACTTGAATCCAGAGCATTACAAAAAAATGCCACGTTGTGTTAGCTTATCAAGTAAGGAAAAAATGGAAGATTAAATTCACCTTGATTCTGTAATATGTATGTTCCTGATGTGTTACAGTATTTGTTCCTGTACAAGAATTAGGTACATAGTTGGGGAAAAAATTGAGAGAAAGAGAAAGACAGAGAAATAATGAAGGAATATTGCATTATATGCGGCATATGTAGAGGTCAGCGCCACCACTGATGATTTTCCAGCGGTGTGAAGCACTCAATTCAAAAAAAAAATACGACTGTTGTCCACTTTTTTTTTGAATTTTTGCTACAACGCCACCTTGCTGGTGCACCGATTCGCACCACCACTGCTGTTTTTCTGCCAGCGCATATCTGTAGGCATATGTAATGTTTTCTTTGTAGTGATAAATTTGTGCATTGCAGTTCTTTGGTTATGATGATGCGACGGAGATGGAGAAATTATCACAAGATGGCAAAACAGAATTTCCAGGATGTGAGCCTGTAGTAAAATTCATAAAAAGGGTGAATAATTTACTCACAGCTATGAGTTCGTTGAGTCCAGAAGGTGCATTATGGCCTGAATCTACAGAATTGAAAGTAAGTTGAAGAAAATACTTCCATTTGCAATAAAAAATTATTGAAAACAATTTCATCAAAACCCTATTTTCATTTTCAGAGTATTTCAGATTCCCTCGAGTACTTAAATAACTGGGAGGAGCTAGCTGGCGCAAAAAAGTGATTACCAATTCGGCCTTGGTTGGACTGAAAGCTACCTGTAGGGTTGCGTTGAATTTTTTGAGTATTTGACCACAAAATGTAAATATAAATATGTTATGACTGGTCGGCTAAATCAAAATAATCTCGAGGTACTTTTAATTTCAAACTTTCTTCTTCAATTTAATTTTCTATTTGTTAGCTTAATGTGTGATTTCCTGTTACAGAAATTTTTTGGAATGGTTCGATCGCATTGAGGCAGTCATGATCATCCAAACTCACTCATTTTCTAGTGCAGCTTTGGCACAGATGGCCTGTGTTACAGAAAACGGCATATTAGAAACCGTCACAGATGGGATACTGACTGACACAGTAAGTACTTCAACTTGTAAATAATTCAACCTGGAAGGAGATTAACTCATCGTATTGTGCATTTTTTTTTATCACAGTAGGATTGTATTTCATCTTAAAAGATGTGAACAAAGAACACAGTAAAAAAACAAAAAAGAAAAGAAAAGAATCTAAACTTTAAATTTCATGACTTTTACCATGTTTTAATTGTTTTATATTTTTAATACTGTTTAGGGTTCCCCAACCCCTGCCTCAGGAAACCCTATTACAATCACTAAGGAGAATTCTTCAGTGCACCATGTTATTTAGAAATGTATCTTAGGAGTTGGGTATTACACATAAGACACCTTTGTACTTGCCAAGTCACTTTCAGTTTCTTCAATCTACAACAACGCACTCTAGCATGTGAATTACCTTCATTTTTTTCTATTGGTGGAATTATTTCATTCATTATTTTTATTGGCCAAAGTTTTTTTTTCATTTCTCATATCATTGAAAATGGCCATGTTTGGCATGTTTTGTGTTTTGTTTTACAATTTACAATGGTGATAATAATTTTGAAAATCAGAGCAGAGGATACAGTACCTTTCATTATTTTGTATTTTCAATTAATGTTTAGCTTTTTCACATTATTCAACGCTGCCCTCCTATTACTGGAATCAGTCGGTGGGACTGATGTAATGTATTAAGTATAAGTTTTTTGATTCCAGTTGTTATTCACTAATGTAATGTACGTAATGTAAATTGCTTATGCATGCACATCACATAGCAGCGAATAATTTGGATTAGAAAAGGCCTAAAGTAAGTGTAGCACAACGTAGTAAGTTTCTTATTTGTATATTTTGTTGACTGAGTGGAACATCTGATTTGATAAATGGTGTAGTAGTGGTGGTGAATTTCATGGAAGATGTAAAACTTGAATTTACTATCTTCCAACAAATTACTACTACAAAAAAGCATCATAGTTTAGTCTAATCTGGAAAATGGTATACTTAAACAAACATATGTTATTCAATATGTAATATCATTCTTGTGTTTACAGCAAGTCCCCAGACTGACTCATGTCCATTGAAATTTTATTGTTCTTTTAATAATGGAAGAATAACACCGCAATCATGTCGTATCAAGCCGAAAGTATCGTGATCCTTCTATGGGATTCAAACAAGGTAAATACTTAGTTTTAAATTACATTTTTAGCATTTTTCTTCACTGTGTTACTCACATGTCTTATGCTCTGTGCAGGTGATCGAAATGAATTTCAATGAATTACCCTCCAATGTAAAGGATTAAAGGATACAATTGAAATTTTAAGCCCAGGAACATCATCTGGCGCAGACTTACTTTGCTTGATGAGTACACGTACACGTATCACTTTTCTCACTTGTGATGCCTTTTTTCAATCTAGGTGTCAATGGTGATTCAGTCGAAAATAATGTCGCAGTTCAAAAAGTAACACACCTGTTTGGTAAGTAACTTTTTTTCCCACTTTACCCTGCAAGTAATTATCAAGCTTTTAAGCCATTTTTTTTTTCATTTTATAATGGCTTCAGATGGAACAGAGAATTTAGAAATCGGTGATTGGGTATTGGTTTTACTCTTCATTTATTGTTATTTTGTTGAGTTTTTCAGTTGAGGAACCAGGAACGTAATTATTTAAAGTTAGAACAACTGTTGGCGCTAATGGGTGGACAAAGGAATCCATGAGAAATGCATTCAAAGCCGTTAGAATAGATAAGATTAAAATCAGAGAAGCTGCTCGTAAATTTGACATTCCCTATGCAACAGTTCGAAAACATCTAATTAAGGACTCTACTGATAAGGTAAATACAATTCGAAAATATTCATCATACTTTTTACGTAGTACATAAATTTAATCTTCATAAAATATGCTATGTGATAGAATCTTGGACGATTCAGACCGATTTTCATGGAAGAACATGAACAGTCTATTGTGGATTACATCAGAAAAGCAGACGAAGTATTTTATGGCCTTGAAAAAGAAACGTTGGCTGAGTTGGCATTCCAATTTGCCGAGAAAAATAACATTCCGCACACGTTCAAAGGAAACACAGCTGGTGAAGAATGGATTAATAATTTTTGTGATAGAAATTCATTGGTGGTATTACGAGCACCTGAAGCAACATCCATAGCGACAGCCAAAGGGTTCAATAGACCTCAAGTCCAGAATTTTTTCAAGAATTTAAAAACTGAAATGGATAAACATGAGTTCGATAGCAGTAGGATATTCAACGTAGACAAAACTGGTATGTCTTATTTGTTTTCTTCCTAAATGAGCACATTTTTTTTGAAAATTAATAACGAATGTATTTTTTACTGCAGGGATTAGGACCTGTGGAACAAAACCTCTGGAAGTTTTCAGTATCCGAGGAAAAAAGCAAAAAGGGACACTAGTCACAGCAGTATGCTGCGCATCAGCTGCCGGAAATTTCATTCCACCGGCATTGATTTTTCCGAGGCAGATATTATATAATACAAATTGGCCCCTAAATGGAAGCAAGATCCGCTGAATCTTGCTTCAACTCCGAGTCGCACGTCCACGTCGTGGGGGCTGGCAGGCGCCGGGTTTCCTAAAAAAAAAGGGATCCGGCGTGCTAACGCGACAGGGGGGCGTGAAGGCACGCTTCTTTATTTTAAGTTAGTTTACTAGCTTAGGTAGGTAGTTTTAGATGGGTTTGTTGGACTGCGGTGGCAGTTACACGCTTTCTGGTAGCAATTTCAGCCGAGATTACTTGGTGGGAGATGTGCCATTGTGGGTGGACGTGGCGGGGTACTGTGACCACAACGGTCTTTAGGGTCTCCTGGCTCCCTGTTCCTGTCGGGAAAATATTCCTGTAGTGGGAATCACTTTTCCTGATTGTTGGCGGACAGAGAAGGCTTTTGGTGCTGCACTGCTTTGTTGCGTTTGCTTGCGGTGACATGTTGAGCTCTGGGTATGATTTGCTGTCGTTGGTGCTCGGAGGTTGTGTTCCGGTCGACCACAGCCTCGATAGCTCATTAGGTTAACTATATTTACTTAGAGTTAGTAGATTAGGATGTATAGATAATATTAATTATCGTAAGTACATCAAGACCGAAGGAGCCCGGCCCTTCCCTCCCCTCCCCTCCTGCCCGGTCGCGCGCGCGGCCCTCCCTTCCCTCCCGGCCCCGGCCCCCGAATGGGAACAGGTTCATTACCTGCTCCAACTCCTAGTCGCACGTCCACGCCGTGGGGGCTGGAAACTTGTCAAACTTGTACACTCATGAAGTGGCAAGTTTGACATGCTAACGCGACAGGGGGATGCGTTTAACACACTTTTCAATTGCTGTATAAAATAGTAAAAACTGTATCATGTTTCATGTTTGTTTTCCTCTTACTCAAACTCTTCTTCTTAATTTATGTTTTGTTTCATGTTTCCTTCTTATAGCATGCTAGAATCTATGACTAATATTAATAATTCAATAACTTGTGATCAATTTTCAATCTCACACATCTCTCATTCAAGCTGTGTTTCTTCTTCACTAGTATCGTAACTTTTTTCGGAAATTTGGTGATCTGCTCCATGAGTTACCTATTATGAAAATTCAAGTTATTAAAAATTTTAAATTCTAAGGCCAAATCTAAAATTTTTTTCAAATTTTGAAGTGAGTTTTGGCACTTTTTGCACAGCAGTAACCAAACAGAGAACCTGATTTTTTTTTTAAATCGTTACTTTTCTGTCATTTTCTTGCAAAAATTTGCAAAAACTTCTAAAATGGAGCCCCCCACCCCCGCTTAACTGATACAGATGAAAAATTTAGCCGAAATAAAAAAAAGTTCTGCATTATTGTGCGAGAAAAATGAAAATGTTTTGCTCCAAATTGTTTTCAAAAAAATGAAGAAGGGGTGGCGGTCTCAAAAATTACTTGGAATATAAAATGTTGATATGTAATAACCAGGGCTCGGATATTCTTTCCCTAAAAAACCCAAAATATGCGCTTAAATATTCCCTAAAAAATGGCAAAATATGCTCTAAAAAGTAAAAATATTCTCTAACGATACGGGCATTGTTTTACAGGAAACATTAATTCCTATACGATTTTACTAATATTGTTGCGAACAGAAATTCAAAACTGAGCATTTTAAAATTACAAAAAGGTAAATTCTAATTCCATTATTAAAGGAATAAAAAACAAATAAAATGAACAAAAAAAATAAGTAGGTACAAGAGAGCTACTGCAAGTTTCACAATTTTTTCGGGGAAAAAATGAAGAATAGCCAATTGCAAAAATTTGAAATTGATCAGAATATTCCCTAAAAACTGCTAAAAATGTAAAATATGCTCTAAAAACACAAAATATTCCCTAAAAAATGCCAAAATATGCTTTTATATGCTTTTATGGTGAAATATGCCAAAATATGCTCTGACGAATTAGGTTCGTTTTACTTGAAATTTCATGAATCGTGGAGATAATTGAAAAATTCCCTATCCTCTATGCATACAAAAAATATGCTCCAGCATAAAAATCCGAGCCCTGGTAATAACCAACCAACTATTGGTTATTGAACGACGCTGATTTCACTTCCACTAACCATTCAAATCAAGAAGGAGGAGGTACAAAATTCAAAAAAAATTAAAATACAATATTATGACGAGTATCGAATTTCAAGCTTTTGAGAACGCTGATTTCAATTTAATTGTTCATTTGTCAAAAAGATCAAAAATGAACCCCTTAAAATGGGAAGAGGGGTATGAAATTCAACAAACTTAATAAATACAAACATAACCATGATACACAGATTGTATTTTAGAATTTTCAATTTTCTTCCTTCGTTGGAACCCTTTTTGGGATTTTTGGTGTCAAATAGTCCTCAAAAATAAATTCTGCATTCTCAAAAATCCTTTTTATACACCAATATTGAGTTTTTAGAAAATTGTCGGTTTCGTACCTCCCCTTTGGAGCTCATTTTGGGCTTTGGGGTCTAGAGGTAATTAAAAAGTGTGAAATCGGCACTCCTCTCGTAACCAGAGTTTGGGTTTTTTACACGCAGAACTTTGGATTCGTTCGACCCAGTTTTCCAACAATTTACTGAATTATTGATTCTGAGATTTTTACTATGTGTGAAATCGTGAAAACATGATTTTAACGTCTTTTCGAAGAGTTAAATCTCAGAATTTGACCCAAAATAGCCCAATTTTGAAAGTTACTGGAAAATATCAGATTTATGAGTGTATTGTGTTTTCAGATTTATTACATACCATTGAAATTTAGTTTTGATTCAGAGAAAAATTCAAAAAGAAGAAGTAGATTTTAAATTCGGTAATAATCATGATTAAATATTGGCCCCTAAATGGAAGCAAGATCCGCTGGATCTTGCTTCAACTCCGAGTCGCACGTCCACGTCGTGGGGGCTGGCAGGCGCCGGGTTTCCTAAAAAAAAGGGATCCGGCGTGCTAACGCGACAGGGGGGCGTGAAGGCACGCTTCTTTATTTTAAGTTAGTTTACTAGCTTAGGTAGGTAGTTTTAGATGGGTTTGTTGGACTGCGGTGGCAGTTACACGCTTTCTGGTAGCAATTTCAGCCGAGATTACTTGGTGGGAGATGTGCCATTGTGGGTGGACGTGGCGGGGTACTGTGACCACAACGGTCTTTAGGGTCTCCTGGCTCCCTGTTCCTGTCGGGAAAATATTCCTGTAGTGGGAATCACTTTTCCTGATTGTTGGCGGACAGAGAAGGCTCTTGGTGTTGCACTGCTTTGTTGCGTTTGCTTGCGGTGACATGTTGAGCTCTGGGTATGATTTGCTGTCGTTGGTGCTCGGGGGTTGTGTTCCTGTCGACCACAGCCTCGATAGCTCATTAGGTTAACTATATTTACTTAGAGTTAGTAGATTAGGATGTATAGATAATATTAATTATCGTAAGTACATCAAGACCGAAGGAGGAATGCAGTGGTGGTCCCAGCCCGGCCCTTCCCTTCCCTCCCCTCTTGCCCGGCCCTTCCCTTTTGCCCGGTCGCGCGCGCGGCCCTCCCTTCCCTCCCGGCCCCGGCCCCCGAATGGGAACAGGTTCATTACCTGCTCCAACTCCTAGTCGCACGTCCACGCCGTGGGGGCTGGAAACTTGTCAAACTTGTACACTCATGAAGTGGCAAGTTTGACATGCTAACGCGACAGGGGGATGTGTTTAACACACTTTTCAATTGCTCTATAAAATAGTAAAAACTGTATCTTGTTTCATGTTTGTTTACTCTTCTTCTTAATTTATGTTTTGTTTCATGTTTCCTACTTATAGCATGCTCTTATCTATGACTAATATTAATAATTCAATAACTCGAAATCAGGCATCCCAACGATAACTTTGACTGAAAATTTGTCAACAGAAATAGGGAAAAAATACCCATTTTGCTAATTAATATCAATTCATAAGATTTTCAACAATTTTCACTTTCTGTTTTGAATTTTTGGGGGCGCAAATGTGATTTTTTTCCAACTTCAAATGAAGAAGAAAATTGGCCCGAGTGAAGCAATGGCGAAGTTTTTGGAAATTTGATTTCACAAGACTTGATAATGAGACTGTGAAAAAAAAAGAGGAAAGGCCCGAGCGAAGCGAGGGCAAAAACTTTGGAAAATTCGTATTTTGAGAGAACTATGAAAAACAATGTTTTTTAATGCAAGGAGTTCGTTTTTTGGTTTTTAAAATTACCGTGAAAAATTGGAAAAAAAAGTAACCTCCTGTTGAAAATAGGAACAAAAGTAACCAAGGCTGAAAAAAGTAAACTAATTGAGATGCCTGCGAAATAGATTTACCCTTTTCTAGTTTACTAGGATACGGCTGAAACAAAATCAAGCTGAAGAGTTGACTTTGGTAAGACAAAAGAGTATGCAAACGCTCGTTTCAAAGTTCAAGGTGGAAATGTTTTTAAATTTCAAAGGAAATTGAAAAAATTGTTTTGCATTTCTTTTACTTTTTCAAATTCATTTTCAGTATGTATGTATGTATGTACTTTCTGACAAGTTATAGCTGGTCCTTTTAATTATAAGAACGAGAACTGGATCTAATTTCCAATGTATTAGATGTGATCAATTTTCAATCTCACACATCTCTCATTCAAGCTGTGTTTTTTCTTCACTAGTATCGTTACTTTTTTCGAAAATTTGATGATCTGCTCCATGAGTTATTATGAAAATTCAAGTTATTAAAAATTTTTAATTCTAAAATTTTTTTCAAATTTTGAAGTGAATTTTGGCACTTTTTTCACAGCAGTAACCAAACAGAGAACCTGATTTTTTTTTTTAAATCGCTACTTTTTTGTCATTTTCTTGCAAAAATTTGCTAAAACCTCTAAAATGGAGCCCCCACCCCCGCCAAACTGATACAGATGAAAAATGTAGCCGAAAGAAAAAAAAGTTCTGCATTATTGTGCGAGAAAACTGAAAATGTTTTGCTCCAAATTGTTTTCAAAAAAATGAAGCGGGGGTGGCGGTCTCAAAGATTACTTGGAAACGTAAAATGTTGATAATGACCGTCCAACTATTGGTTATTGAACGACGCTGATTTCACTGGAGGTACAAAATTCAAAAAAAAATTAAAATACTCGTACAATATTATGAGAATTTCAAGCTTTTGAGAACGCTGATTTCAATTTAATTGTTCATTTGCCAAAAAGATCAAAAATGACCCCCTTAAAGTGGGAAGAGGGGTATGAATCCTTCGTTGGAACCCATTTTGGAATTTTTGGTGTCAAATAGTCCTCAAAAATAAATTCTGCATTCTCAAAAATCCTTTTTATACACCAATATTGAGTTTTCAGAAAATTGTCGGTTTCGTTACCTCCCCTTTGGAGCTCATTTTGGGCTTTGGGGTCTTGAGGTAATTAAAAAGTGTGAAATCGGCACTCCTCTCGTAACCAGAGTTTGGGTTTTTTACACGCAGAACTTTGGATTCGTTCGACCCAGTTTTCCAACTGGATTATTGATTCTGAGATTTTTAATATGTATGTGTGAAATCGTGAAAACATGATTTTAACGTCTTTTCGAAGAGTTAAATCTCAGAATTTGACCCAAAATAGCTCAATTTTGAAAGTTACTGGAAAAATCATTCGAAAAATTATCGAGCACTATTTATTTGAAAAACTATGCATAAACGCCTTTTTTAGGGGTGCCTAAAAAGGGGGCTCTAAAAAAAGGGTTCAAAATTACGAATATACATGGATCTTAATTCAACTTTTTTATCTAAATAATCGAATATATACCTGAAAACGTTACTTTTGGCGCAAATCGCAAGTTTCTAGTTTTCCAGGGGTTCCCAAAATATCGAAATTACGAAAAATTGGAAAATTGGATTTTTGAGTACCAGCGAACATTTTTATTGAGCTCAAAATTTGGAAGGATGGAGGTCTTTCAGATACTAATAAACTATAGAAAGCTTTTTAGCGAGGTTCAAAGGGGTATGATCAAAATGGTGGTTCCAAAATTTTCAAAAATTGAAACCCCCCCCCCCGAGGGTCGAAAGTAAGAAAATCACCTCACATAACGTCTATCTGATTCAAAAAGATATTTTACGCTAAAAAAGTTTTTGAAAATAATACTCAGTGGTTCCTAAAATTATTTTCTTATTCGCAACTTTAGGAACCCCTGGAGCCCAAAAATGGTCAGTTTGGGTCAACTAACCACGGATTCGTATTTCGGACATTTATTACAACATTTTTAGAATTGTCGAGTTAAAAACTAGATGGGGCCAAAAAATGGCCTTATCTCGCAACTCCTCCTTTGTTTTTTTTTCTAAATTTTTTTCAGTAATCATGCATGATAAAAGCAAATACCTCAAAATCTGAGCCCATTTTCGGATTTAAATGTACACTTGAAATTCGTAAAAGAGCCAAAATGCAAACTTTAAACCAGGGTTGTGCCGTAGAATACACCATGTAGAATACATGGGCATTCTACGCGTAAAATAGCGTGTGTAGAATAGCCTGAAACACATGTAGAATGCGTAGAATGCGTAGAATGCGTAGAATACGACGTAGAATAAATGTGCAGATTATTTTTATTTTTTCGAAATACTCATATTTTTTTCATTTTTTACATAATTTAATTCAATGCTGGTATGTAACAAAATGAAATGGTAATAGTAATGTTAAAAAAACAAAATAAGAGTAACAATAAGCTAAAAAAAAAAACGAAATAGTAACAGTAAGGTAAAGAACAAGAACAAAATAGTAACCAGCAACGTATTTCAAATCACCTGCTTTTCCTGTAGTTTTTATAATTTTGAAATTAAGCTCACCTAACACAGCTTCATTCGGCTTCGGAATTATGATTACTAGTCTTATTACTTTTTCTGTTCAGTTCGTATAGGTACCTATAAGTCAATTGAATTCTTTTCTCAAATCAAATTCTCAATTGTTACAATCAATTTATATAATTAAAAAGAAGAAAACCCAAATTCATATTTCAAATTTCATTTCCTGAACAAAAAAGTTGAACTTTCATTTTTCAAAAGTGCATTTTTGGTAAATAAACAATTTTTTGGCTTTCAGATGGGTGATTTTGCTGCATTCCACGCATTCTACGCGCATTCTACACATTCTACGCGCATTCTATGCATTCTACGCATTTTACGCATTCTACGTCAAATTTTACGTATTCTACACCAAAATGTAGAATAGGCTATTCTACGCGTAGATGCCCAACCCTGCTTTAAACGTTTCGATTCGAAATTCCATCCAACTGGTTATTTTCACGAAGCCAAAAAATACCACAGAAACTGCCCACCTTTCGCGACCCCAGACTGAACCCAGTTCCGCGATCCGGAACCCAACCAAACGCCAGCGCCTGCGTCAACCACCCTCTCAAATCACTCTCGCCATTGTACCCACATAAGCGTGAAAGTTCCATCGCATAATTCAAGCATAACCTGCACCTTGTGCATGGAATCATTGCGCGCAACCATTCGTAGTAGTTACACATCCAATTTCGCATACTTCTCTCATCATAGCATGAACATCGAACATTGTCGAAGGCAGAGATACGAGGCGGTCTTGGTGCGGCGGATGCTCAACACGAAAATACATTATTCTATAAATAATTACGATTTTTATACGAAAGAAAGTGCGAATAAATTGGCAGCACTGTAGCGATGCTTCCGCGTTACACATACACGTTGGTTTATTGCGGTAAAAAAAAAAGTGCATAAGTGGAAAAAATCCATTACCTTAGCCGCCAGACGTTCTACCAGGTACGAGGAAACACTCCCAAAGCTTCCACAGACTTTACCCCTTCCTCACCCGTCTCTCCTAATACACAATACACGCGAAATTCCCAATCCTAAGGGACATACACGAGTAATGAATAATAAACCACTCGCTATTTTTCGACTCGTATTTACGCGACATTTGATCAGACTGGACGACTTAATCGCCTTTAATATTCGATACCATTTTATAGGCTTCTTTTGCCTCGATATAAAATTGGCTTCGTCGAAGGGTACGTGTATTAAAATGTTTACCCGTCTTCGTCTCCATGGTCACCCTTTCGTATATTTCCAAAGTCCACCATAAAAATAAATATCGAAACCTATTCGACGGCGCGTGCTAGTTTCCTTGGATTTTTTTTTTTACTTCGGTTAATTATAATCGTCATTCTTTGATAGTTACATTCCCGATGTACCTATTTTCGTGTCTTCTGTTCTTTGCTATCATTCTCTTTCGCTCGTGAAGTAAATACAACACTACCAAATCGTGTACGCCAGACCACCAATTATTCCTTGAGATACCTACGCTCCTTCTTCATAGCTGGATGGAGGAAACCTGCGTCGACGTGTTATGCATTCGTGGTTACCAACTTGGTCATTTAGTTTAATATTGTTAATCGCATTCATCATTTGGTCGCACGAAACCGCACCGCAACTCGTAAAAAATCAACCAGGAGAAAGGTATCTCTATCGTGTTGTACAATACGTTACATTTGTTGTTGTATACCACGAGAAATATTCTCCCATACCTTCCAGATACCTCTATTGTCTATAATCTCGATTTATATAGACTAAACCGAGCGAATCTGAATTATCAACAAATTATTTCACCGGCCATTCGGGTTAATAGACTCGAATACTTTAGAGCCGAATAAACGAACGATAACGAAGGTGTAGGTAAACATGACTTATCTCAATACTTTATCTATTGCAAACAACTCGGATATTCTCGTAAAATTTTTCAATTTTATTCGAAGGTGAGAAGAATATTAATTACTTCCTGTTGAATTTTTTCCAAAAATTGGCAAATTATGTACGTCTTTTCTTTCTTGACCTTTCGAGTAATCAGGAAATTTTTCCAATCCATCTTCTTCGTAATTTATTACGTATTCCATAATTCGAACAGTATCCCAGTATCTTTTTTCAATTTTCTTGAACATGAAAAAGAACATCGTACTCAACGTGTCATCAAATTGAGTAATTTAGCAAGAAAATGCAAACAACCAGTCTTGAAAAATTACCATTCGTATAACAATACGACAATGGTGTAATACAAGAAGCCAATTGTTTATTTAACGAATTACTCAAACTTGACAAAATGAGCTGTTGACGTTACGATGATTACTGCAAACGAATCATCGAACACTTTCCGCGAAATTTCCACCAATTCTCCTTTCGTCATATCTGATCGAAACGCTGGTTACATCCTGCTCGCAGTTAATGAAGCGCCGCTGATGCTATGTTTCCAATGATAGTATAATATACTTCACGAATCCATCAATTACTCTCTTATCTCAGACTGAAGCTGGGTACGTTGATTTGAGATAACACTTCGTGATTCTGCCAGACGAGGAGTAGGTAGAGTACCGAAGAACTGGATAATTTTGCGGAAAATATTCGCAATAACGGATCAACTCGACGAATACAGATGTGTGATGTGTGTATGGGTAACCTTTTGGAACGTAAACAAAGAAATATGCATTTTTCAAGTGTTCGATATGTATCAACACACACATCTTTCATCGAATAACAATCGACGTAAGAAATATGCAAACAACCGAACTATACAGAATGAGATTAGAACTCTTTCATCCAAGACAACACACAATCAATTTAACCGGTACGAACGATGTGTTACGTAAACGAATACGAGAGCATCGACGATATCGAGGGATATCTCCAAATGACGTGTTATTCGAAAGAGATGAATTGACTATGTTTCTGCGATATCTGCTTATACTCATTCGACTAAATCAATTCGAATTACACGAGATAGAGATATTTTAAGTATGACATAGGTATATTTAATAGAAAAATCAATCAACATACCATCTGTCCTTTTGATATCGACGGTGATTCCCGACTTGATGGCTTGAAATTCGTCTTCCATGGTTTATATCGATACACGAACAACGTTGGAATTAACTTTTATTCGAAATTTCGAATTTTAATTAAGAAAAACCGTTAAACGTTATCAGATTAAAATTTCAACAATTTGGCCTAGGCAATCATTAAAAACGGCTCTTATCATATTAACGCGAACTATTACCGATTCTTAAATTGAATTTAAAAACTAAGTAACATTTAACACGTAATATTGGAAAACTATTTTCACAAATTCACATTTGAGTGAAAATAAATTAAAATTTCACGGACTTTTTAAGTTTTCACATTGTCGATACAAAGAACAACTGTTTGAAAATGAAATCTGTAAACTGTAAAATAAACGGTTGACAGCACAGAGGAAAAGTTTTAGAAGATAATGTATAAAATGTATCGTGTGATCTGTGACTTCTGTGATTTTTTTTTTTTTTTTACAACCAGTGTATAAAATTTTGAGAGAATTGTCCATTTTTTTTACTTTTTCAGAATCAAATTGCAGGGAATGAGATGAAAATACACTAATAATGTCAAATGGAAATACATATTTTCATGGTTCATTAAAATATTCATTATTATTGCATAATTTGCTGTTTTCGGTAATTTCTCACTTCGGAAGTTTGAGTTTGAGTTGATGAGTTGTAAGTTGAAATGCAGTGCAGCCTTTTGTGCAACGGAAAAACTTTCTTATTATTTTTTTTTGAATTTATTTTTTGATAAGGTGTTTGAAACATGTTTGAGTTTTTGAAAAATTGAAGAAAACTTTCCGGTTCAAAATTGTAATTGAAATGATTGGACCCGTCGAAAACCTTTAAACATATTTGATTCTTTTTCCACAGTTTCCACTTCCAGTCAAGAAGGAAGACTACTAACTCAACTAACTGAGAACAACAGAATGATTCAATCCTTCGGTGGTCTTCTCGATTGAAAAAATTAATACTCTTGAGCTTTGAACTGACACAAAAATTTTGCACCATTTTGGCGTTTTCATTTCATCCCAATATTTGGTTCTAAAACCTTCAAGATTCTTCAGTCAGTCATACGTATACCAGAAGTTCCCCTGATTCTAATGAAATATTACCAAAAACTGCGTAATTCTCATTGTGAAAAAAAAACATATCCAATTCAACGTTGCTCTTCATTTTTATTTCCGAAATAAATAAAATTCAACATGAAGAAAAAAAAATGAAAATAATCAACATTAAAATTATTCATAACGAACCCAAAAGCGAATCAGCTGGATATGAAAAGTAATACAATATTGATTAATGAAAAAAAGCATTATGATTCATCGATTTTCGAAGTTATGAAAATTGAAAAACAAGAATGAAAATGACAGTTTGATTCACCAATCGGAAGGTAACAATACGCTCACATTCAATGATATGTTTCTCATATCGCAACTTCATTCACCATCCACTTTAATACTTTCATCTCAAGAGTGGAATTTATTACATAGCGTTGTGAAATTCATTTGAGACGAACACTTCTTATACTCACATAAAAAACAAAATCCTTAATCATAATTCAACATACAACATACCCACAATCAGGAACCAATGCACGTAAATATAAAGAAAACGATTTCAAGAGTAGAAATCACAATAAACAGCACAGTAACTTATTCGAAATATCACAGCCATAAAAAAAATAAAATAAATAACGTCGATACGAAAAAAAGAAATTGTAGGAAAAGAGGTATGCTAATCATCTTTGTAGAAATCTAAAGCTGGAATGCTGCTGGTAGTATATTCCGAAGTAGACCATAAAAATAAATCCAACGTTTTCTCGGTACATTCCGCAATTAACCTCATGAATGGTCGGATATCACCACCGTTGGCCAATTCCAAGACGCGATAATATCTATGAAATACAATCGAAGGTACAGACAGAATGAACTAAATCATAAATATGTATATCGAAAATCGATATTTTTTTCTTACCGATGACGTTCTTGCTTTGGTATAATAACTGGAGGGAAACCAGCTTGCATTAAAATCATATTCATCAGCAATCTAGACGTTCGTCCATTTCCATCGATAAAAGGATGGATATGAACTAATTTATAATGGGCTAAAGCAGCTAATTTGATAGGATGCAAACGCGCAGCTATATCGGAATTCAACCACTTGGAAAACTCATCCATAAGTAAAGGAATGTGATGTGGTCCTGGAGGAACATGACCGCCAACAAAAACTTGCGTACGACGAAACATGCCACTTTCTGTCGGATCCACGTATCCTAGAACTCGACGATGTATTTCTAAAATATCTTCAACGGTGATCCTTCCGATTCTAAAAATAATACCGTACGTTTTAATTTTTTTTCAACATAACAGTAATACATTTTTGAAGTTCAACTAACCTATCGATTAATGTAGTATTGATGTATTTTAAAGCAGCATCTAAACCTAAAATTTCATTGTGCTCGGCGATACTTTTACCACCGATAGCCATTCTAGTTTCTACTATCGATCTAGTCTGAGACAGCGACATTGTGTTTCCTTCGATGCCAACAGTATGATAAATATGCTAAAATAATCACAAATTAAATATTAATATCACATCATTCAAAACACAAAGGGAGAAAACACCCATATGTTTACTTGGAAATAAGCTTCTTTCTTAGCTCTAGTTAAAGCAACATTTGTATCCGGAATAGCAGCGACTTGATTACGTTTTTCATCAATATTATGCAACCAAGCTGTATCCTTTTCTTCGACAACTGTAATTGTTCGACGTCTATTTACCAACGCTCGTTTATGACTCGGATTCTTCACTAAAGCCTGAAATTTTCAAATTTATTAAATGAATAGATAACGACGAAATTATACATATCGAAGGCACAAGGTATACCTGAAAATACATCTGATCAGCACCAACAACGTCTTTTTGAATATCTTCCAAGAATTCACCGTAACTGTTCAACACATCTGGATCGAACGGAGCCAAGGATATACAATGCTCCATGATTTTCATCGCTTTTTCCAATTTCCCAGCATTCTTCAACTCCACAGCCACATTAAGCGAATTAATAGCCTCAGCTTTCAAAGCTATCGACATAACGTTATTAAATGACGATGACTCAAGATGAGACGAAACCATTTACAATTCTCCAGCGATACTCACAAGGTACTTCTAGGTCAGATTTTCGTAAGATTAAATCTTGCGTTCCTGGATGAACAGTATTGAAATTATCTTGGGGTAGAGGATAGAATATTTTTCTGGAAACATCGGGTTTATCGTATTCGGTAAACGCTAGTGAAAATAGAAGAATACCGAAAGCAACCAGAAATGACGACGCGGCACTCAAAATAGCCAATATCAAGACGGTAGTACGGCTTTGAAATTTAGAGTTCGAAGATGAATTCGAACTATCGACGAACAATACTTTGAAAAAATACATATTGGTTAAATGGTACCGAAAATTAACAGCAAAAATCATATCCAGAGTTAGGTAATAAAATCGCGAAGATTTTCATTAACTTGGAACGCCATTGAAATAGCAATTCTTTGGCATACTCAATGTTGAAACACTCGATAGTAAAAAATTTCAATTTCGAAAATTCATAATCGTTGATAAAAAAAAATTGATTATCACATAAACCACGTATAATGAAATCAGAAAAAAATTGCGTCAGTCAGTTCGTTTACTTCACAGAAAATTTTTCAATCACTAGCGCTTCGTGATGGAAAAAAGAAATAGTCAGCGGTCATTGACATTTTGACATTTTTGACATAGTTTTGTGATTACAAGATTACAACGTTCGTTCTCGTTGTAATCGCGTATAATCTATTCATTGATGTCTTCAAAATGAATTTGATTGAATGAAATTGACGAAATTTGCATTTAAACGTTTTCCAAGATGGCAAGAACTTGAAAATTCATCTTCATCCTAAAAATAAATCATCAAAAACTTCTGCGACCGGCGACTTTGACTTCTCCAATCTCCAATAAACTCGAGTGTTTGGCAAACGTCTCATTAATTTCAAGTTTCATTTAAACCATGAACGTCAGCAAATTTCACGTTTGTAGGTATAGTTGTGTTGTGCACTTTGTGCCTTTGTTATTGGTTACTTTAAGTTTATTTCCTTGTGTCTCCATAATTAGTAAATTTCAAGACAAAAATTGAGAAAACTAAACTTGCGAAATTCAACTAGGTGCACGAGTATCTTAATTCTTAATGGTAAATATTTTAATTTATGTTCCAAAAGGCAAAAACATTTTCGATGTTCGTTTTCCAATTCAGTTGCGGAATACCTACGAAAACTGAACGGCTTTAAAATTGCAAAATGTCATCATTTGTTGATTTCTCAAACGAAAGTAATAAATAGCTGTTCCAACTTGATGAGTAAATTAGCGACTAAATAGATAATTTTTGTTTTATTTTGTCTGAATTTTAATTAATATGGATAATCACGCATTTTAATGATGACTTGTTGGCAGTTGGCGGCCCTGATTCTTCATTTCTTCCACCTCAACCGTTTTCGTTTTCTCGTTTGTTCCTGATCGTGCGACCGTTATACGAAAGTTTTGTCTCGTGTGTATTAAGAGTTGCTATATTCGTAAAAATAAGGTAAAATTTGAGTTATTCTTTTCGATTTGGGTTTTATTTTATTCAAGAAATTCGGTAAAATGATTTCCATTTGCTAATGAACTTGTTAGATTTGTGTTTTTGTGTCGTTTATGATCTTCGTTAATGGCGTCTGAACCTGAACGTTACTTGATGGGTATGTAGTTATGTACTGAGTACGAAAGTACTCGTAAGGTTTCATTTTCGAATTATCGTGTACCTATATCCGGTTGATGTTTTCGACATTTTTCTTCATCTTTGGCTTAGCTACGTACTACGTATGGTTTTGGCTCTGTAAGTAAATGCCTGATGGTATATTTCAATAATTTCCGGTGTTTCGTGTGTGAGAAATTTTAACGGTTTTCTTCGGTTTTTCCGATTTTGGTAATCTAAATCACGTTATTGAATCCCCTCGTTAGTGTTTTTCACTTCGTAAGCACCTTTTTTGTGAAATACGTTACGTAATTGTTCGGTTTTGAGACTTCCGTCGATTTTAGTCTCATTTTCGTGTTTTTCAGTCTGAATCGGTGTGTATAGAGTTTTGCTTTTAGTTAGTTCATATTCGATGGCGAGATTTTCTTTCGTTTCGAAGTTAATATTGGTATGCCTATCGGTAGAGTTATTCAGATATCGTGTTAGCGTAGTTCATCTAACACCGGAGTAATAGTTTCTTATTTACTGGTAAAAGAAACGATTCTCAAAAATCTTGAATTATTTCTCTTGCTTCGCTTGGAAAATAAACCTCAAAATTTTTCGAAAATTGTTTCATTTCTCAGCTAAATAATAGGTACCTATTGCTTCCGCACTTCAGTTCCGGTTCTCTCTTTCCAATCTTTCATTCGCAAGTTTATAGATCCCAACCAACCTCTTTTTTTGGTCTATTTAGGTATGTATTTTATTCGTCGGATTTTGGAAAGAGATCTACCTACTACAGGTGCTGTGATGCCGAATTTTGGTACGAAGCCTATTGTACTAATCCTCGAATTGACGTACAAATTCTCCAGCTGTTGCTGGCATCTGCGTCGTAGGTAATTTTTATTATTGCTTATGTTGAAACACGGGAGATGACCGGATCTGTAAGGTCAGTTCGTGGCTTCTTACAATATGCCGAATACTGAAAATAGTATCATAGACCTGTAATTGTGATTTTAATTTTATTTGTTTTCGACTTTCGTACCTAAGTATGTCGGTTTTCGTTTGAATCATGTGTGTAGCGTTTAGTTCATATTTGATGGCGAGATTTTCTTTCATTTCAAAGTTGATATTGGTAGGTTTATGTGATGATTTATTTTGCATGCTTCGGTTATTTCTTCTACTGCCGGAAAAATAGTGTCTTATTTTAGTGTTAAAACAAATACGCACGAAGACAAAGCTGAGTTTGAGTTTGTATTTCGTATTGTGTTCAGTTTTTTAACGTAAATTTTGCTACCCGAATAGCTTAGATATCTTTTTTTAATTTCGTGTGATGTTTCGCGATGTAATTAGTGTTCCATTCCAAGAAGATCCATGAAGAAGAAGAAGAAGATTGAAGATTCATCGATATAGCAGCTCATAACTGAGCTGCGTGTTTCATTTCTTCTCAATATGTGATAGTAGTTTTAACTACTTTTTATTTCTTCAACAATAAAATAGCAGTTTTTACTGCTTTTCATCGACATCCAGTCAGAAGCCGGATTCCACGGAGAAGATGAATTCTGCTTACCTATCCTCCGACTTCATCACTCATCGCCGAAAATAGAATAGAAGAAAACTGTTCGCCCAGAAGAGTGTTCCAAGAAGATTCATCGAAGTAGCAGCTCATAACAGTCATAACTGAGCTGCGTGTTTTATTTCTTCTCAATATGTGAATAGTAGTTTTAACTACTTTTTATTTCTTCAACAATAAAATAGCAGTTTTCACTGCTTTTCATCGACATCCAGTCAGAAGCCGGATTCCACGGAGAAGATGAATTCTGCTTACCTATCCTCCGATCCTTCATCAACCATCGCCGAAAATCGAAAAGAAGAAAGCTGTTCGCCCAGAAGAGTGTTCCAAGAAGATTCATCGAAGTAGCAGTTCATACGTAATACGCGTTTTAGCGTTATTATTATTTCTTCTCAATACAATATGTGATTTCTTCTCAATTTCAACATTACTCAACCAAAAAGCTGAGTTATGTTGAACCTATATAATATGTGATTAACACGATTGTTGACTCTTCGTTATAATTTCTTCTACAACCAAAGTCCTACGGAGGTGTGCTGTTAATTTTAATGTTGATCTAGGTATGTATTCTAATCTAATATTTCTAATGCTTGTTTCTTTGCTTAGGTATTCGTATTATGTTGAGCGCATTGCGAGTTCCATTTTTTTAAGAACAAGAGAACGAAGGACGAAACTGAGATGACCGGAAACAAAGACCAAACTGAGACCTCGTAACATATGACTGTCATTGGAGTGATTCCTATCCTGCAATATTAGTATCGTAATAAATTTGTGTATTTAGATAGTGTATATTAATTGTACGTATTATAGATCTGTGATACCTATGTGCTCTGCAATGGCATGCGTGTATTGTGTGTGTGTTTTGCTTTATGTAGATATGTGTTTAAATGTGTTTTGCTTTGTGTGTATGTGTGTTTTGCTTTTTCTGTGTACGGGTGTGCTTGTTGTGCTTGATTTTGCTTGATCTTCCTCTTAATACCTTTTCTTTTTCTATTCTGTATTCCATTTTTCTTCTCTTTCCTCGTCCCTTTCTTCATTTTGTTGCCAATGATGAAAATCAAAAGTACTTCGTGGTACTTGAAGATTCTGATGGTGACTTTTTGAGTAGATAGTTAGATAATTATACACCTTTGTACGATTACCTGTGTCGATTGACCAATTTCTGATTTCAGTAAGAATTTCAAAATTATTGTTGTAACAATACCTAGTGTTGTTTTTAGAAGCTCTACGAAAGGAATCTTCTCAGGTAATTTTTTCGTTCCTCGAATAAAGAACAAAGATCGTCGAAAATTAATTCATTTTTCTTTTCAGGATTCACTCACCGAAGCAAAAGATTGATCTTGAAATACAAAAACGTGGTATTATCGTTTTCCATTTTCCAGAAAATCATTCGATCGTTGGAAAAATTTACATTTACCTAAATTAGAAATATCAGCGATGAAAATTCACGTAATGACGACTGTTCATAATGTAAGTAAGCACAATATTGAATAAGAATAAGGTACCTATACCTATTAAAAAAATTAAATCCACGCTTAAAAGTTTTCGAGTGCAATAAGTACAGCATTCTATCTATAATGATTCTTGAGAAACTATATTGCTTGATTTCTTTTTAGTCCAGGTTGGAGTTAAATGCATTCGAAAGTATTTTACCGATGAAGTTTCAATTGGAAAGAATTATTTCATCACCAGCTACGTATAAAAATGTGCAGTCAATTTTGTGTTTGGTTAAATTCGGTAGGTAAACTCTCGAATATTTATTTTGAACCTAATCGATGTAATCAAGCAAATGAATTTTAATCAATTTTGTGAATTGAAATGTCAAAATTCAATACCTACGGAAAATTCTCCTTGAAAACTTTCACGTTTTAATTGGCATCCGAATAGAAGGTCATTTTAAATGAGAAATGCATCGAAAAGAATGCTTTCAATATTTTTTCGTACAATTTGGTCCAATTATAATAAACACATAAT
The DNA here is from genome assembly GCF_950023065.1 of Planococcus citri. Classification (NCBI taxonomy): domain Eukaryota; kingdom Metazoa; phylum Arthropoda; class Insecta; order Hemiptera; family Pseudococcidae; genus Planococcus; species Planococcus citri. The sequence goes on along the minus strand of NC_088680.1, from coordinate 56,630,068 downwards.
AACGTATAGGTAATTTAATTTAGATCAAAAAATAAAATATGATTGTTTTAGTAATACTTAATTTATAAGTGCATGAAATGGCAAACGTAAGTAGGTACGTATCTTAGATTAAAATTTTCAAGCATTATAATTAATCGATCATTGCTATTGGCTGAAGTTCGGGAAAAAGCAATCAAATTCGGTAGTTCATTGTTGGAGAATGGAAGATATTTTATAGAATTTTCTTTAAAACTTATAGATTAATGTAACGAGCAAAAATTCAACAATGGATTCGATCCGATGACGTTTAGTACAGTATCCGGATGGTTGAGTATATATGGTAGGTCTAGGTACCTATTGTCATAGAATAAATTAATTCGAGTTAATCTACGGTATTATCTAACCAACGGAAATAGGTAAATGTACATACCTTAATGATGGAAGATTGTGTCATCTTTATTTTTTAATTCATTTTGATGAAATTGACATGTGATAAGAATTAAGATTTCACTATTTCAGCCAACGAGCCTTTAAGTATCAAGTATCTAATGCGCCTTCTGGAGATCTGATAGTGATATTCTTTTACGAGACTTTAATCATTTACGTCACGAAGCCTTAGAATGTTCAAACACGAATCAGTTAACATTGAAATATATTGTTGTAATTTTACTCTTACCACTTGAAAATTGATGCGAAGTTCATCGGTTATACTTACATGAGATATTTTGACTATCTTTTTAATTTTTTTCTAATCGTCACTGAACTGAAGTGTTCCTAAACAATGACAAGTTTTGAGAAATCATACTGATAGGATTCTTTCAAGTGGCTTGGAACAATTGAAGCTAGGTTTTGTATTATCATACTTAGAGTATTTTCTCCTCTGAAGATGACCTTATAAATTCATTCCGAATGTTTATCTCAGGTATGGAAATTATAATCATTTCATTTGATGGTTGCTGGTTGATAGTGTTGGCCGAAATTTTTGCCAAGAGTTGTACTTATTACCTATCTAGCTAGGTAAGGAACGTGTTACTTTTTTTTTCATTGCACTTTTTCAGTTATTTTATTTCCAAACATCTCGCAAGAATTAGTATCAATGATCAGTTCGTCGAGACTTGGCTTTTGACTTGAGAATTCACCTTATCACATGCCAAACCAATCTCATTGTATCGAATCAAAATCATCAAACGACTACCATAAACGTTGGCTTATGGAAGTGAATCTTTACAGTTATCTACACGGGAAATCACTGAGGTGAGATACAAATAATGGTAGGTAGGTAATAATATCGTTCATGTGCTTTCAATTTTGTATCCTAATTTTGAAATGGGAACGAATTAAAATTCGCCCTTGAAGTGATCGGTGATAGCAATTTATTGTCTTTCAACTTCAATCATTATTTTTGTCTTATAATTCAATAATTCGCTTAAAATTTGTTATTCACGAATTAGTTACTACTGGAATCGTTCGAGTTTAGAGGTTGATTCTCATAAATCATAATGCCAACTTTTGGTGTTAAATTTTCTTAAGACTCGTCAATGTTGATTTCATAGGTACGTGAACTTTTCTAGAAAGCATAAAAATTACAATACCTATTGCTACTTTAGCAAGTGCTTGACTTAATCGTTCGGTTTTTAAAACAATACCTTTCGTTGGTAATCGTACGCCTGTTTTGACCTTTTTTTTTTTTTTTTTTTTTTTCAGAAGAAGTTGAAAAATAATAAATTTTGCATGTATTGTTTGAAATGACACTGTAATTGGCAGTACATATCTACCTATCTTGAAATATTCATCGCATCAATATTCGATGACTTTTTGCTTGGGTTTCAAGTTTGAGATGTTTTGGAAGTCGAAATATCCTGCGTGAAGTTTTAAAAAATCGTGACTTCTTGATGGGCATTAGGTACTTTGAATTTTTAAATATCTCACAATTGCGAGTAACTAAAGGAAGCGCCTAATTTCAAAAAAGGATGGCTACTTATTGATTTAAATTTTACAACTTTATTGCTCGAGCTTACCTACATACTCGTGGATTTGGCAATGATATACAATTTGTATCAAGAGAGCAGTTTTTTTTACTTCGTTTGTTGACATCATGTCACCAACAATTTAAAATCATATTTTCTTAATGTTGTAGTTATCAACGCGCTTCACTCATCTATCATCTTTAATCCTTACGTAGAATGGAGGATCATTAAGATAACTACTAGGTACTCAATCGTAATATGTTCGCCAATGAAGTAACTGAAAATCAACAACTAAAGACATGTTTCTAAGCGAAGCTAAATTCTTGAAGATATTAATTTCGACAATACTGCATTTCATTGGCGCCTTCGACTCACCGATATGCAGCATCATATACAGCTCAGTTTACATGGGTAGTTTGCTGATCAGTTTAACTGGAAGTATCATCGGATTTGCCAACACTCACGGAAAAGTTCGTAAGATAGAATCTTTTGTATGCTTATACGTGAATTTTGAAGTAAATTGCATGTTCTTAGCTTCAATTCTATGTCGACAAAGAATTAAGAAATTATTGCACACGATGGAGAATAACATCATCTGTGCCTACGATATTTTCAAAGAAACAGCTAAATTGGCCAATTTGAAAATCATCATGTTGATAAGTGCACACAATGTTTTAGCCATCATGTTCGTAACACCTCCGTTATTTCTTTTAATTTTCGAACCAACGTTCTCGGATACAGATAAATCATCCGAAATATTACCCTATTGGTTCGCTTGCGATGATCAACGGTCTGATGGATTACTCAACACATTGTGTTGGAAAATGGAAACAAAAAAACAATTCATGGTCAAGGTTATGCTGGAACTTTTGGTTGGTACGATGTCGTATTTTGGGTTTTGCTTCTGCGTGATGCTTTATTGCGTTATTATAGCCGAGTTTTGCATTCATATGAGAATTTTCAAAGCCGAAATTGCAAAATTGACCGATTATGCAAATTCATTTTCCCACGAATATAATCAACTTCACACTGGAAAGTTGAAAAATTTGATGCTGGTTGAGCACAACGAACGAATGAATCATAAATTTATCGACGTTATTAAATATCTGCAGTATTTAAGACAGTAAGTAATTAAATAGGTACCTTCCTTTAGTATGTAGGTACTTATTTATTTTATTATGTTTAAAAATAACGAGAAGTAGGTAACTTTTAACAATAACAACTTTATTGGTCAATGACCATTGTTATAAACAATATTTTAAGGTGGTGTTAACATCAAATAAAAATAATCGGGTTTGAATACTTGATAAAAAAAATTTTTAAATTTACATTTTCCTTAACAATGTTTTCAAAACAAGTAAATATCTCGATTTTTTAAACTTGGTTCCATATGATTAAATTTTATCCAGCTTCAGCATCAATATGTAGGTACCTACTCAAAAACCGATCATTTTTTTTTTGACAGCTGCGTTCGGGAAATAAATTCTACTTTCAAATATTACAACGATATACTCATCACCGAATGCTTTTTTGGGACGGTAACCGTAATACTCATGGCTTTCAACAAGGTAGGCTGTCATTACGATTAATTTTATTTTTTATTTTAGTTAATTCATTGTCATTATTACTTGTAGAGTGAAAACGCGATGTTATTCAAGTGTACAGCTGTGTGTATTCATGGTATAATATCATATGTTTTACTTTGCTATTTCGCTCAAATAATTTCAGATACAGTAAGTAAAAACTATATTTAAGAATTGGATACTCTTCTTATTCATTTTAATGTAAAAAATGATCTCTTAAATGGAACCTTTTCATACAACTCGTCAACTGTAATCGTGCCGCTGAAATTTGGCTTGGTTCTGAGGTCTGAGTGACATGCTCTTTCAGTGAACTAAATTTGTGCTAGATTGGAGTTGACGAGTTGTTAAAGTTACCTTGTCAGTCCTAAATAGGTAGAGGTACCACTACCATATCATTCAAAACTTGAAATTTCAGAATGAAACAATATTGAATGAAATGTCCACCATTCCATGGTACAATCAATGCGCTCAATTTCGTAAAACATATTTGATGGTATTGGCCGACACTTGCATACCTACCTACTGAAGTGAAGATCTTTGATGCTCGAGTCTTGAATTTGACTTTTTTAATATCGTCTGTCAAAACAATATATTCTATTTTAAATGTACTCTTATTAAAAACAGGAATCAGGTAGATTTAGAATATTTTTTCAACGAACTATAATTTGCGATTTTTAATTTATTTCAATTGGATGCTGTAACCATCCCCCTCTTTCGTACCTAATGAGAATTTTCGTAGGCTTTCTAAAGATTAAAAAAATATGTTGCAGTTTTTTACTTTTTTTAGATCAGAAATACAACATTTATTACTGATGTAATTTTCTCGCAGCGTTGCTAAAAAAAATTTTCTTGATCAACTTGAACTTCAAAAAATCAAAATATTTTTCAACCAATCTGGAACGTCTAGTCAAATAGGCATTAATTCCCACCATGAATTTATAACTATTAATTCATTTTTGAAACCCATCGGATGCTTGTATTTTTCTTTTTTCTTCGCCCAAATTCCAAGAAATGAAATGAAAAACTTTTAGCCATCTTTTGTATACCTATTTACAGACTTTTGGCGATAATCAATTTGTACCTATACGTATTGAACCGCGTAAGTCATGAAAATATGTCATTAAGTTTTGTATAGGTACATCGTTTGAAATAAATACTACTGTCGTAATTGATCTATTTATGTTTAAGGGCTTTTGAATATTCATCACATCAATTCGAAGACCTTTTTGCACGAAGTTAGGTATGATTTTGAGAAGTTTTAAAAGTAGAAATTTGTGCAAAACAATCGTGACAACTCGAGGTAAGTAGATTAACCAGTCAAGAATTGCAAGTTCCTAATGAAGCAAAGCATAGGTAGTAATTTTCAATCAACTGCTGTACACGTCGATTCAAATTTTACAACTGAATTATCGGATCATATAAGTACGTGGACTGACAGTGACACATAATTCAGGGTCGAAAGAACATTACCCATTCAAGTTTTAGCATGAACTTAACTTACCAACTAGAATCCATTTCTGACATCATGTAATTAAAAAGTTTGAAATATTTTCAAAATTATACCTATCTTTTTGACAAGATGTACTCGTAATTGTTTCATTCGACTCATCTGTCATGTGTGTTAATCCTCAACGTGCTATCGGTATGTTTTTAAAAACGCAAACTGTTTTAGTGACCGAACGCGGAAATAGCCCGTAAAGACTAAAATGCTCCTACATGAAGCTAAACTCTTAAAATTATTAGTTTCAACAATACTGCATTTAATTGGCGCCTTCGATTCACCAATATGCAGCATCATATACAGCTCAATTTACATGGGTAGCTTGCTGATCAGTTTAGCTGGAAACATCATCGGATTTTCCAACACTCATGGAAGTAAAGTTCGTACGATAGAATCTTTTGTATGCTTATACGTGAATTTCGAAGTAAACTGCACTTTCTTCATTTCAATTCTATGTCGACAAAGAATCAAGAAATTATTGCACACGATGGATAATAACATCATCACTACCTACGATATATTCAAAGAAACAGCTAAATTAGTCAACTTGAAAATCATTACGTTGATAAGCGCTCACAACCTTTTAGCCATGATATTCGTAATACCTCCGTTATACCTTTTAATTTTTAAACCAACGTTCTCGGATTCGGATAAATCATCTGAAATCATACCTTACTGGTTTGCCTGTGATATTCAACGAAATGAGGGATTACTTCATTCATTATGTTGGAAAATGGAAACGAAAAAAGAATTCGTAGTCAAAGTTATGTTGGAATTTCTGATTGGCACGATGTCTTACTATGGCATGTGCTTCTGTGTAATCCCCTACTGCGTTATTATCGCACAATTTTGTGTGCATTTGAAAATTTTCAAAGCTGAGATTGCAAAGTTGAACAATTACGCCGATTTATTTTCCTACGAATATCAACAAGTTTATGATGAAAGCTTGAAAAAGTCAATGTTGACTGAACACAACAAACGAATGAATGATGAACTTATCAACATTATTACATATCTGCAATACTTACGACGGTAAGCAATAGAATATGTTTTCAATACTTATACCTAGGTACCAAAAACTCGCAGAATCTACGTAGGTAGGTACCTATAGATCTAAGAACGCACTAAAAATAAAATTTTTCTACAGCTGCATTCGAGAAATAAAATCTACGTTCAAGCATTACAATACTATACTCATCACCGAATGTTTTTTTACTACGATAAATATATTACTCATGGCTTTTAACAAGGTAGACGTCCAATTGATAATAGTAACGTATTTTTTTTCTTCGGAAATTTTAATTATTTTACTGTGATTATTTTTCATAGAGTGAGAATGCGATGCTATTCAAATGTACAGCTGTATGCATTCATGGCCTTTCATCGTATGTTTTAATTTGCTATTTCTCACAAATAATTTCTGATACAGTAAGTACTTTTCCAACTATATACCCAGGTAATTCTCAAAAAAAGTTTAAAAATCATATAACAGGTGGTTTACTTGAATACTATTTACATATGACATTTTTTTTCGGTGCCATTGTGTAGATACCAACTCGGGCATCACGTGCATATAGTTTCACGTCCCCAACCCCCCTCCACTATGAGTCAAGTCCCCCCCCCAACCCCGAAAATTCCATCGTCGTGGCTTGTAATCACTTTCAATTTTTCAACTTCATCTTCAAAAATTAATTACACTGTATACATATTATTGTGTGGTATCCAGAGTACATGATAGAATCAATACAAATTTTCAGAATGATACTTATACCCTGAAACCGAGGCCATAAAAAGATGTAACCAGTTTTTGCTCCATCGCCGTGGTCAATTTTTGTTAATTTTTTTCTGGCTCTCCTATTCGACTTTTTTTGCGGTGAAATGGCTACACTACACGTACACTGTATTGTTTCAGTGAAAGCAGTGCTGTGCCCATTTCACAACCATCAAGCAAATACAGTCACCCGTTCTCCGATTGCCGATTGGTAACTGTAAAAATGGTACAGATTACCATTTTTCAGATCCATCGCCGTGGCTCATCATTCTCACGTTTAAAAGAGACATTTTTTCTTGAAAAAAAGAAGAAAAATATTCAAATGGTAAGTATTTGATGACCACAACTTTGAAAATTGAAAAATTATTGATTCTATTACCAGTAAAACAAAATTTAATTCTTTTTTTCTTATACGTCGTGGATAGTACAGTTTGGTATTTCGTCGTGGCTATCGTGATTTTTTGTCCACGGCGAAGGAAAGTACTAAAGCTCTTTAATACACGTATGGAAATAGATTATACTCTTAAGAAAGTCATAGGATTTTACGTAAGTTTTACGTACTGCGCAGTGCGCGAGCAAGCATCAAATCAGCTGTTCACGTACAACGTTGCACCCCATTGGTTGCTCCACCCACCTCCACCGCGTGACGACACCAACCTGCCATGCGCAGTACGTAACACATACGTAAAATGCTATGACTTTCTTAAGAGCATAATCTTTTTCCATACTTGTATTAAAGAGCTTTAGAAACTAGAAAGTACCTACCTTATCATGTTTGAATACTCCCATTAAAATGTACCTGGTACCTACCTGATGGTCTTTTTGTGAGCTAAAGCTACTAATAACGGCTCCAGTTATACCTATACCTACCCAAAAGTAGTAAACAGCCTTTTTTTTCAACATGTGACATCAATTTTTTTGAAGCCCCTACCCCCGCCCCTATTGAAGATGACTTGAGCCTGAAGTCATTTTGGGGGTCATAGGTATCTATGCCTAGAATCAAGTCCCCTTTGAAAAAATGTCAAAAAAAGGTTTTCCTTTTTAAAAAATTTTAGTACTGAAATTTAAACTTTTTTTGAGAATTACCCACCCACAGTCCACACAGATAAGTAGTCAAATACCCGTAAAAAGTCATAGTTATCCGCACAATATCCCCGCGGTTACTACTAGTAAAATAGGTACCTATATAGATATACCAAGTCACATGATAATCCAATTAAAAGTAGGTTAAATTGATTTACCTACTTTTTGATATTTTACAGAACGAAACGGTACTGAATGAGATTTCCTCTATTCCATGGTATAGTCAATGTGCTGAATTTCGTAAGACATATTTGATGGTATTGGCCGACTCTTGTATACCTACGGAAGTGAAAATATTTGATGCTCAAACGTTGAATTTAGGTTTTCTAATATCGACCTTCAAAACAACTTATTCGGTTCTTAACGTACTCTTGTTAAAAACAAGAACCCGGTAAATGTATAATTTTGACGAACGAATCACTTCAGAGAGCTAACTCATAATTCCAATTTTTCAGTAGCGATCCAACCATCCTTCTCCTTATCTCTTTTTAGTGAAGCTGTTCTCATGTTGAAAATAAAATATTTTATTGCATTTACACTGAATAGAATGTGATTTCAAATAACAATGAATTATTGTTGAATCTAATTCAATAACTTCATTGTAGGTGTACCTACCTTACAAATCAATTTGAGGGAATTTATAACATAACCACTGCTTTATATCAATATCAACCATCAACTCATCATGGTACTTGATAAAGAAAATCTCGTCAGGTAGGTACACCATTTTTCTCTACAATAAACAGTACCTAGTTTGAACTATGTATGTATGTGCGAAAATTCCAATGCTTATAGGCGTTTGATGTTCAATTTTTGAAAGTGGTTGCTGTAACTTCCACCCCCCTACCCTTCGAACTAAATAAAAATTTCTGTATAGGATAGGCTTTCTACAAGTTTCTTAAAAATGTTGCAGTTTTTTTCCTTTATCCTTTCATAGATCAGAAATGCAACATTTTTTACTGATATATTTACTGCTGTAAAATTACTGAATTTTTAGCCAAATTTTTGTAAAAAATGATGGCTATTGCGGTAGGCCCAACTTTGGATAAAAAGGTCGGGGGGGGGGTCAAAAATTTTGATAGTTCTCGACGTTTTGAGCTCAAACTAGACGATTCCCGGTGTGTCAGATTTTATATATTTATAAGTTTCAGCACGATGGTCATTTTTACATTTTACGACCTGGAATCTGCTCTAATTGATCAAATCAACTCAAACTTAGGGAATGAGGTTTTCATAGGACCTAAAATTGACCACCGCAGTTTGAAGGGTCAAAGTTGAAAATTACAGAAAGGTCATTTTTTTGGAGGGGCATAATATGACTCCAAATCAATGAAAAGGGTCCAAAATCATACCATTGGTCAGTACTTTCATTGTGATCAACATATCCAAATTTCAGCTTCCTAGGTCATCTCCACCCCATTTAAGGTAAGAAAAACCACATTTGACCCCAATTTTTGACCCCCTTACCCCTAACATTGATCTAGAAGGTCCAAATTTTCAGAATACAATGGGAGGGTGCCTCATGAGTGATTATTGCAGGTTTCAACCTTCCAACCCTATTTGACCTCTCTCCAGGGTCAAAAAGTGGATTTTTGGTCCATTTTACCTGTTTTTAAATTTTTCAGACGGCCTACAGCCCTTCCAAATTGACCTAAAGGGTCCAAATTCTCACAGTACAATGGGAGGATGTACCTAAAGTGTCTTTTACTCTTTTGCATGTTTGAACCTTCCAACCTCATTTTTACAGAAAGGTCATTTTTTTGGAGGGGCATAATATGACCCCAAATAAATGAAAATGGTCCAAAATCATACCATTGGTCAATACTCTCATTGTGATCAACATATCCAAATTTCAACTTCCTAGATCATTCCCACCCCAATTAAGGTGGGAAAAACCACATTGGACCCCAGTTTTTGACCCCTTCACCCCTAAAATTGATCTAGAAGGTCCAAATTCTCAGCATACAATGGGAGGGTGCCCCATGAGTGATCATTGCAGGTTTCAACTTTCCAACCCTATTTGACCTCTTTCCAGAGTCAAAAAAGTGGATTTTTAAAATATTTTACGTGTTTTTCAATTTTTCAGACAGCCTGTAGCCCCTCCAAATTGACCTAGAGGGTCCAAATTTTCACAGTATATTGGGAGGATGTATCCGAAGTGCCTATTGTAGGTTTCAACCTTCCAATCCTATTTGACCTCTCTCCAGGGTCAAAAATTGGATTTTTGGTCTATTTTACGTGTTTTTCAATTTTTCAGACAGCCTGTACCCCATCCAAAATGACCTAGAGGGTCCAAATTTTCACAGTACAATGGGAGGGTGTACCCGAAGTGCCTTTTGCATGTTTCAACCTTCCAACCCTATTTGACCCCCTTCGGCCCCTTCCAGGGTGAAATGTGTTTTTCGACGTTTAGAAAAGCCTACAGCACATCCAAGTTGACCTAAAGGGTTCAAATTTTCACAGTACAATGAAAGGATGTACCCGAAAACCCTTTTGCCGGTTTCAACTTTCCAACCCGATTTGCCGTGTTTCAGGGTCAAGACAGGTTTGTTACCATACTTTTTGCAGAAGGAAGAAGAGAGTTGGGCAAAACCCGACCCGAGGGGATGCAGGGTGGACAATTCCCCCACAGACAGACGAAGCACATGAGCGAAGCGAGGGTGCGAGTAGTTCAAGAGCCCTCAATGTTTCTGGCACAAAAATTTGGCTCTTACGTAGCGGCAGACTGCCACGACTTGTTTTTTCTTCATCACTTTGAACTTCAAAAAATAAAAATCTTTTTCAAATAATCTGGAACCCTCTCGCCAAATATTGATTTCCATCATAAGTTTACAACACTGTTTATTAGTTTTTGAAATCCATTTCGCATTTTTGTGGTTTCCATGAATGAAAAACTTACATTAATTGTTTGAAATATTTAATAAATAGGTACCCACTATTGTCGTACCTAATTAGTTTATTTATGTTGAGTTAGCTTTTAATCATTCATCACTTCAATTCCATAACCCTTGCAGGGAGTTTTGACTAGGTATTAGATGTTTTGGAAGTAGAAATTCGTGCAAAACAATTATGACAACTCGAGGCAGGCTAAATCAAGAATTGCAATTAAAGCTAGTAATTTTCCAACAGCTGCTACACGTCGATTCAAATTTTACAACTCAATATTATAAGATCATATTCGTGGACTGACATTGACACACAATTCAGGTGCTTCGGAAAAACAGTATTTAATTTTAGCATGAACATAACCTTCGTCGAAATTGAATCCATATTTGACATCATGTCATGAAAAATTCTAAAATATTTTTAAAATAATAGGTATTAGGTACCTCCTCAAGATGTTATTGTTTTATTCAATTGATTTGTCAACTGTTAATCTTCATCCATATGTAGGCCTATCACTTTGAAAACACAATTTTTCCAGTAAAATAAACGGCAACCCACCTGAAAAGACGAAACATGTTTCTACGCGAAGCTAAATTCTTAAAGATATTAATTTCAACAATACTGCATTTAATTGGCGCCTTCGACTCGCCAATATGCAGCATCATATACACCTCGATTTACATGGGTAGTTTGCAGATCAGTTTATTCGGCAGCATCGTCGGATTTTTCAATACTCATGGAAGTAAAGTTCGTAAAATAGAATCTTTTGTATGCTTATACGTGAATTTCGAAGTAAACTGCACTTTCTTAGTTTCAATTCTATGTCGACAAAGAATCAAGAAATTATTGCACACGATGGATAATAACATCATCTCTACCTACGATATATTCAAAGAAACAGCTAAATTAGTCAACTTGAAAATCATTACCTTGATAAGCGCCCACAACCTTTTAGCCATCATATTCGTAACACCTCCTTTATCCCTTTTAATTTTTAAACCAACGTTCTCGGATTCAGATAAATCATCTGAAATCATACCGTATTGGTTTGCCTGTGATAATCAACGAAATGAGGGATTACTCCATTCGTTATGTTGGAAAATGGAAACAAAAAAAGAATTCGTGGTCAAGGTTATGTTGGAATTTTTGCTTGGTACGATGTCTTACTACGGGTTTTGTTTCTGTGTAATCTTGTATTGCGTTATTATAGCAGAATTTTGTATACATCTGAGAATTTTCAAAGCTGAGATTGCAAAGTTGAATAATTACGCCGATTTATTTTCCTACGAATATCAACAAGTTGGTGGTAAAAGCTTGAAAAGGTTAATGTTGGCTGAACACAACAAACGAATGAATGACGAATTTATCAACCTTATTAAATATCTGCAATATTTACGACGGTAAGCAATAATATCTTTGCTCAATTCCTATCCTATAGGCTACCAAAAACGCACTAAAAAGACAATTTTTCAACAGCTGCATTCGAGAAATAAAATCCACGTTCAAGCATTACAATGCTATACTCATCAGCACATGCTTTTTTAGTACGATAAATGTATTACTCATGGCTTTCAACAAGGTAGACATAGATGCAATTAGACATCTCCTCTTTTTTTCAGAAATTTTAATAATTTTCCTGTGATTATTATTTATTTGTGTAGAGTGAGAATGCGATGCTATTCAAATGTACAGCTGTATGCGTTCATGGCCTTTCATCTTATGTTTTGATTTGCTATTTCTCTCAAATAATTTGCGATACAGTAAGTACCTACCTACCTACCTACCTACCTACCTACCTACTTACTACAGGGTGCCCAGAAATATCGAGTACCCCAAAGAAAGTTTTTCATTAAAAATATAGGTTGGCAACGTGAAATAGATGCATATGATTGGTGGAATGTAATCTATCCAGTCCAACAACCAATCATGTGCCATCATTATTATCATTCACTGCGACCAGCAACCAAAGTATTTTAGTAGAAAACTTTTTTAGGGGTACTCGATATTTCTGGCCACCCTGTACATACTTTGTTATCTAACTATACCTACCTACTCAGGTTTATACATAGTTCAGTTCCCATAAATGTAAAAATTATAGTTATCATCACAAATTATAGTCGCTCTATCATTGATATTGCAGAACGAAACTGTACTGAATGAGATGTCCTCTATTCCATGGTACAATCAATGTGTTAAATTCCGTAAAACATATTTGATGGTGTTGGCCAACACTTGCATACCTACTGAAGTGAAGATATTTGATGCTCAAACGTTGAATTTAGCTTTTCTAATATCGACTTTCAAAACAACGTACTCGATTCTCAATGTACTATTATTAAAAACTGCAAACTCGTAAATTTTATATTTATGACCAACGAATCACTTCAGAGGTCCGACTAATAGTTTTAATTGTTCATAAGCAAAAGCTAATGGTTCAACCATCAACCTCCTTCCACTAAGTATCTCTTTTCAGTTTTCAATGAAACTATATTCAAGTTGAAAATAAAACGTATATTTTTGCACTGAATAGAATGCCATTTCATATATGACTTATTGTGAAATCAAATTCAAAAATTTTAAAACCAGGACATTAATTTAAGGAATTTACAGCACAAATACTATTTATCTAGGTATACTTTTATTATCAATCAACTCATGTTCTTTTTTATTATTATTGATATCGATAGGTACCTTGGAGTATTGTATACAGATAGTGCTGTGATAATTTTTTCATAAATAAAGAGTTTGTTTACAGGATTGAGTAGGAAGGTGAACATTGCTCAAATAATTATCTTTTGAATAAAGGGGGATCCTTTATTTGAAAGCTTATTTACATGGTCATACCCAAAACCTTTGCACTTTCGCCAAATCTGGCAAGAAGGAATTTCCAGAGTTGTCCCAGGTATGCTGAATACCAGTGGTAAAGGGGAGGACCACTGATTTCTGAAGGTTCAGAGTCAGACCAATTTTATTAATTTAAAACCAGGTGATGATATGTATGAGCGTCTGTTTAAATGAAGACAATTGATGATTTTCGTTTACTTTTAGGAGAACTGAAACATCGTCTGCAGATAAAGTTAAAGAATATATAGGTAATTAGGTATTGATGTAGGTACGTAGGTCGTTATTCAAGAAAGAACATAACTTATATCCATAAGAGTGATACTCTCCTTGGTACCATATACTTTTCCAATTTTTCAAGGGGGTGCTGTAAACTCCCCCTCCCCGTCCTTTACATCTGTTGAAAATTTCTGTAGGCTTTCTAAAGATTGGGAAAAAATTGTTGCATTTAAAAAAAAAGTCAAGAATTGGAAGTAAAGCTATTTAATTATCAAACAGCTGCTACTCTGCTACATGTAGATTCAAATTTTACAACTCAATTATAAGATCACATTTGTGGATTGACAACGACACACAAAACATAAGGTACTTACATTGAAAAAACAGTACCTATTCAAGTTTCAGCATGAACTTATAACCTGTCAAATTGAATCCATTTTTGACATCGAGTCATCAAAAATTTAACATTTTTTCAAAATAATAAGTACATACTTAGTTAGGTACCAACATAAATATCTTTTGACATGATGTTATTGTTTCATTCAACTGATCTGTCATCAGTTATTCTTCAACTAATGTATACCTATAATATGTATTATTTTTTTTTTAAAAAAACAATTTTTCCAGTAAAATGAACGGCAAACAGCCCGTAAAGACCAAAAAATTCTTCTACACGACGAAGCTAAATTCTCAAAATTCATAATTTCAACAATATTGCATTTAATTGGCGCCTTCGACTCACCAGTATGCAGCATCATATACAGCTCAATTTACATGGGTACCTTGCTGATCAGTTTACTTGGCAGCCTGATCGGATTTTCCAAGTTCCAACACCCATGGAAATAAAGTTCGTAAGATAGAATCTTTTGTATGCTTATTCGTGAATTTCGATGAACATTGTTCTAAGCTAAAAATAAGGTCTCTTTTGAATAAGGATAAAGGTCCTTTATTGGCGCAATTGCCTATCAGCCTTGTATACCTACACCTGCCCACACACTTTCAGTTAAAATCAATTTTATTGAATCACGTTTCATAAAAGCACCTACTGTTCGAAATAAAAACAGTCTTCTGTCACAATTAGTCAATTAATGTTGAGTAGCTTTGAAATATTAATCGCTTTAATTCGATGACCTTGATCACGACAACTCGAGGCAGACTGCAGTATAAGTCAAGAAGTCAAAACAGAGCTATATTAATTTTTAAACATCTCGATTAAAATTTTATAACTCAATTTCCTATATACGATCGTATTTCGTGAGCTGACAAAAACACACGAATCAAGTAAGTACATATACTCATCGAAAAAAAATGTACCTGCCCATTCCAGTTTTAGTTTAGTATGAATTTAGCCCACCAACTTTAATCCACTTTTGACATCATGTCATTGAAAATTTTGAAACGTTTTTTTCAAAAACACAATTTTTGCTGTAAAATGAGGGGTAAACAGGCCATAAAGACTATTAAAATGCGTCTACGCGGAGATAAATTCTTAAAATTCATAATTTTTACATTATTGCGTTCAATTGGCGCCTTCGACTCACCAATATGCAGCATCATATACATCTCAATTTACATGGGTAGCTTGCTGATCGGTTTACTCGGTAGCTTTATCGGATTTCTCAACACTCATGGAAGTAAAGTTCGTAAGATAGAATCTTTTGTATGCTTATACGTGAATTTCGAAGCAACCTGCACTTTCTTAGTTTCAATTCTATGTCGGCAAAGAATCAAGAAATTATTGCACACGATGGATAATAACATCATCACTACCTACGATATACTCAAAGAAACAGCTGAATTGGTCAACTTGAAAATCATTACGTTGATAAGCGGCCACAACATTTTAGCCCTAATGTTCGCAATACCTCCGTTATCCCTTTTAATTTTTAAATCAACGTTCTCGGATACGGATAAATCATCCGAAATCATACCGTATTGGTTTGCCTGTGATAATCAACGAAATGAGGGATTACTTCACTCATTATGTTGGAAAATGGAAACGAAAAAAGAATTTGTAGTCAAAGTTATGTTGGAACTTCTGCTTGCCACGATGTCTTACTGTGGGTTTCTCTTCTGTGTAATTCTGTATTGCGTTATTATAGCCGAATTTTGTGTACATTTGAGAATTTTCAAAGTTCAGATTGCAAAATTGAATAATTACGCCGATTCATTTCCCAACGAATATCTACAAGTTTATGATAACAGCTTGAAAAAGTCGATCTTGGCTGAACACAACAAACGAATGAATGATGAACTTATCAACATTATTAAATATCTGCAATACTTACGACGGTAAGCAATAAAATATGTTTTCAACATTTCAACGCTTATACCTACCCAAACTCGCAGAATCCTACGTATCTACTCGTATATGTAGTTACCTGCCTTCGGGCTCAAATGCTCAAATAGATCTAAGAACGCACTAAAAAGAAAATTTTTCAACAGCTGTATTCGAGAAATAAAATCTACTTTCAAACGTTACAATGCTATCTTCATCACCGAATGTTTTTTCACTACGATAAATATAATACTCATGGCTTTTAACAAGGTAGACGTCTAATTGATAATACTTAGTTTACCTAACCTACTTTTTTTCTTCGTAAATTGTAATTATTTTACTGTGATTATTTTTCATAGAGTGAAAATGCGATGCTATTCAAATGTGCAGCTGTATGCGTTCATGGCCTTTCATCGTATATTTTAATTTGCTATTTCTCTCAAATAATTTCTGATACAGTAAGTACTTTTTTAACTATAGGTAACTATACCCACAGTCCTCACAGATTACTGTAGTAGTCAAGTACCCGCGTAAAAACGCACAATATCTCCGCTATTATCACTGGTAAAATAGGTGCAGGGTGCCCTGAAATATAGTGAACCCCTAAGAAAGTTTTTTATTAAAAATATAGGTTGGCAATGCGAAATAGTTGCATATGGTTGGTGGAATGTCATAATGAAAAATCGATAGAATTTCTGAAATCGACAT
This sequence comes from Planococcus citri, assembly GCF_950023065.1. Taxonomy (NCBI): domain Eukaryota; kingdom Metazoa; phylum Arthropoda; class Insecta; order Hemiptera; family Pseudococcidae; genus Planococcus; species Planococcus citri. The sequence goes on along the minus strand of NC_088680.1, from coordinate 56,613,252 downwards.
CCTTGAAAACCTACATTTCGATATATGGTCGATTTTTTGTGAAAAATTTCATCCCTCACCCCTTGAATGCAGTATCATCCCCTTACCTTCGACCAAAATGAAAAACTGATAGCATTTCTGAAATCAGCGTCCTTGAAAACCTACATTTCGATATACATGTCGACTTTTTGTGAAAAATAGACCTACTCCCCTCCCCCACCCTTGGAATCGAAAAAATTATTGCAAATTTGAGTTCGACGGTACAAAAAACATTGATACAAACATCATTATCTCGGTAGAAAAAAAATGTACACTTACGTTGATTACATTTCTAAAATTGATTCAACATAAGCAAGATAAGGGTCAAATTTTACCGTTTACCCCCTCTACTACCTCCCAGGAGGGGTGTAAAAAGTGCCTCCGAGTCTTATTCGATGGCATTTGATTTGTGTAGTATTCGAAAATCGACATTAGAACCTTCTCCCATTAATTGTATCCGGTGCACAGTTCAAAAACCCCTGTTAACCCCTTTAGACCCCTCTGTACACCCAGGGTAGAGGTATGTGAAAGTATTGATGGTCGATTCGCATTGTAATTGACCTGTAGAATCCAAAAATGACTATAAAAATGTCGATGGAAGGTCAGCGTGTCGTCTAGGGTTGAAAAATTGTAATTTTGGGGTATTTTTGAGAAAAATGCAAAAACTTTACTTAGAAAATCTCAAGTTTGAGGCATGCCTCTTCCTCAGATTTTGAAAGTAATTGTATTTTTGAACTCAGCAGCGTTCAATCCTTTGGAATTGACACCAATATCGCACCGTTAACCCCATTTGGAAAAATGGGTGGTTGAACCCTCCCCCAAATCACCCTCATTCCCCTCCTATGGGACTTAGCGATTGCCTCCCGGGCTTAAAAATTTTCTTTTAGTGTCTTTGTTCATCATACCAAATTTCAAAGCTTTATCATAATTTGCCGCTTACTTACAGTTTGCCACTGAACTACGTATATAGTCACTTAATAATCCAACTAAAAGTAGGTATGATTTACTTTTTGATATTTTACAGAACGAAACAGTACTGAATGAGATGTCCTCTATTCCATGGTACAGTCAATGTACTGAATTTCGTAAGACATATTTGATGGTATTGGCCGACTCTTCTTGTATACCTACGGAAGTGAAAATATTTGATGCTCAAACGTTGAATTTAGGTTTTCTAATATCGACCTTCAAAACAACATATTCGGTTCTTAACGTACTCTTGTTAAAAACAAGAACCCAGTAAATGTAGAGGAGAAGGTGCAATATTATGGACCCAGGTACAAATATGGACCCCCCCAAACTAGTCCGAAGTGTCAAAAATGAGACCATGATTTTTTCATTTTTCATCAACTTAGCCAATTTTTTGCATGGGTATAAATATGGACCCCTAAATTTTTTTTTCCAATCTAATTTTGATTCAATGGTTTTTAGAATACCGAGAAAAGAAGACAAGTCCAAAGTATCAAAAAACATCTTTAAATAATTTTTTTTACAATTTTCTTAAATTATTATTCATTTTTTGAGGGGGTCCATATTTGTACCACTTTATGTCACTTTTCTAAATTTCAAATTTCTCCATGAGTTTTCAACAAAAAAAATTTTTTTTACACAATATACTAGAGTCTTTGACCTTTTGAATGGTATATTCGAAAAAAAAAAATTGATAATTTTTTCTACCCTTTAAAGCCAAAGAGCTAGAAGGGGTCCATATTTGTACTTTCTCCTCTATAATTGACGAACAAATCACTTCAGAGAGCTAACTCATAATTCCAATTTTTCATTAGCGATCCAACCATCCTTCATCTCCTTATCTCTTTTCAATGAAGCTGTTCTCAAGTTGAAAATAAAATATTTTATTACTGAATAGAATGTGACTTCAAATAAGAATGAATTATTGTTGAATTTTATAATGTATCAACTCATCATTGGTACTTAAAGAAAATCTCGTCAGGTAGGAAAACTATTTTTCTCTACAACAAACAGTAGTTTGGACTATCTATGTGCAAAATTCCAATGCCTATAAGGGTATAGGCATTTGATGTTTAATTTTTTAAAGTGGTTGCTGTAACTTCCCCCCTAGTCCCGGAAAGTTGGAAGTTGGAACTAAAATTAACTGAATTATGACAGCAAAGATTTTATTGTTGGAATGTGTGTATAAGGTCCATAGAAGTAAAACCGCAAAACTTTCCCCACCCGACTGCGTATGCGTTTTCACCCAGAGTGGATCTTAGCCCCCCCCCCAAATCAGTTTTTCGCCATTTTCTCCTCCGCATTGCATTTTAGCGAAAAATATGCTATTAGATAAAAGAATCTACGTCAAATTTCCGAACTAATGATGTATAAACTTTCCTTGTATGTCTCAGGGGGGGGGGTAAAACCACAACCATTCAAAAAAGGGGGGTTTCTTGAAAAAAACAAAAAGGTTGTAGGCGCCTTAAATGGTCCCCGAAAGCGTTCGAGTTGATATCAGCATGAAAGGTGGGTACCATTGACATTGAGAAACTTCAGCGTAAAAAATTTCAGATTCATACTTCCTTCTTTTTTTGGGGAACCCCTCTTTTTTGAAATTTAATAACCCTTTTCTCAGCCCCATTTTAACCGATTTTGAAAATTTTTCAGTATGTTATGTATGTATATCTTCAATAGGTATCCCCACAAGAATTTTCAACCCTCTCCCCACATATTTACCCCTCAAAATGGCGTTTTATTCATTTTTTTATGTTTTTCAACAATGGTAATAATTGAAGGGGCTAAGTGCTCTGGAGAAAGTTAGATGAGGGTAGCAAAAAATCTGACGTCATAATCGTGCTCAGCGGTATCGAATCGTGAGAAAACGACACCCTGTACTCATTAATATGTACTTACTTAGTTATTTCCCCCAAAATTCCCATTTCACCCCCAACCCTCCCTGAGACACATTTTTACACCATTTTGAGAGGTAAATATGAGCGGAGAGGGTTGAAATTTTTTGTGGGGTTACCTAATGAGGATATACCTACATAACATACTGAAAAATTTTCAAAATCGGTTAAAATGGGGCTGAGAAAAGTGTTATTGTAATTTCAGTAAGGGGGGGTTCCCCAAAAAGGAGGGGGTGTGGATCTGACATTTTTTACGCTGAAGTTTCTCAATGGTACCCTTTAATTCGCTTGAAACTATCCCTTTTTCAGACATTGAGCAAAACATTCGCAAAAAGCGAGACTTTCGGGCAATTATTGGCAATTTTGACAAAAAGCGAGACAGCAACGAGACAGACCACAAATACTCGAGCAGCTTTTGAAAGAAAATTCGACCCTTGTGATATTTTTGCAAAAATAGCAAAAATAAGTGAACTTATTCCGCAACCCTTGCAGGGATTTTTGTCTTTTAGATGTTTTGGAAGTACAAATTCGTGCAAAACAATTATGACCACTCGAGGCAGACTAAATCAAGAACAAGAATTGCAATTAAAGCTAGTAATTTTCCAACAGCTGCTACACGTCGATTTAAATTTTACAACTAAATTATAAGATCACAATTTTGTGGATTGACAACGACACACAAAATTAAAGTACTTATCTACATTGAAAAAACAGTATTCAAGTTTCAGCAAGAACTTAACCTGTCAAATTGAATCCATTTTTGACATCGTGTCATGAAAAATTAAAAATTTTTTCAAAATAATTGGCACATACCTACATATTTCTTTTGACATGATGTTACTGTTCCATTCAACTGATTTGTCATCTGTTAATCTTCAACTAACTACCTACCTATGTATTATTTTAAAAACACAATTTTTCCAGTAAAATGAACGGAAAACCACCCTATCAAAAGACCAAAATGCTTCTACATGAAGCTAAACTCTTGAAAATCATAATTTCTACCGTATTGCATTTGATTGGCGCCTTCGACTCACCAATATGCAGCATCATATACAGCTCAATTGACATGGGTACCTTGCTGATCAGTTTACTCGGCAGCTTAATTGGATTTTCCAACACCCATGGAAATAAAGTTCGTAAGATAGAATCTTTTGTATGCTTATTCGTCAATTTCGAAGTAAACGGCACTTTCTTAGTTTCAATTCTATGTCGATAAAACATCAAGAAATTATTGCACACGATGGATAGTAACATCATCTCTATCTGCGATATATGTATTCAAAGAAACAGCTAATAAAATGGTCAACTTGAAAATCATTACGTTGATAAGCGCCCACAACCTTCTAGCCATAATGTTCGTAATACCTCCGTTATTCCTTTTAATTTCTAAACCAACATTCTCGGATTCAGATAGATCATCTGAAATCATACCGTATTGGTTTGCCTGCGATGATGAGCGAAATGAGGGATTACTCTACACAATAATATTATGTTGGAAAATGGAAACAAAAAAACAATTCGTATAGTCAAGTTTATGTTGGAGTTTTTGGTTGGTACGATGACTTACTTTGGGGGTTGGTACTGTGTAATACTGTGTTGCGTTATTCTTATTATCGCCGAATTTTGTATACATTTGAGAGTCTTCAAAGCATGAGATGAGATTGTAAAATTGAATAATTACTTACGCCGATTTATTTTCCTACAAATATGTATCAACAAGTTGGTGGTAAAAGCTTGAAAAGTCAATGTTGATTGAACACAACAAACGAATGAATGATGAAATTATCAACTTAATTAAATATCTGCAAATTTCATATTTTGGATTTTTTTACGCGTCTGCGATGCTTCTTAATTTCAAGTAGGTAAATGGGGGAGGGGCTGATGAAGGAAATTGGAGGGAATGAATTTAAAAAAAATTGATATTTGTATTCAGCGCTTCCAGAAACCTAATGAGGCATCTGTCATGTGATTTTTTTCAAATTTCAAAAAATTAGAGGTCCTGATGCGATGGCCATTGGAGGGACCAAATGAAAAAAATAAGTTGATAATTCGCATTCGGTGCTCTTTAAAACGTTTTCGAAACGATATGTGACCGTCCGCGATAAAACCGACCATCCGTCGCAAAAAATCGAAAATTTTTTTTTCGCGAATTTTTGTTCCCTAAACCATTTAAGGCCCAAAAATAAGCGAAAAAACATTTTCGATATTTTGTGACGGATGGTCGGTTTTATCGCGGACGGTCACATATGTCAAACGATATTTGGCATTTTTTTCACATGAGAATCATAATGCATGAAACCCAATTGAGTAAATATTTTATTAATCGACGATAAATCAGTCTATTGGCAAGATTTACGTAGATTACATTTTTTAAAAAAAAAAACAGCATTCGCCAAACATCAATTTCAGTGCTTCACCAACTAACATACATATTACTATTAGGTATAGGTACCTACCTAAACAGAAAATTAAAACATTTTGATTGTTCAAAAAGAGACAACTTGCCCACTCAGTAATGGTGATTTTCAAGGTATAATCGTGTGATCGATCAATCGATTGATAAAATGTTGATAAAACTTTTACTCTTACAATCTTTGAACGTTTTTCTAATCAATCTGGTAATGTATCCGGTTCACGGTGTAATTCCTGACGAATATCGCGCTTTCAAGGGGTAAAAACAGTGACTTTTTTTTTAAAATAATAAAATCATTGTGCTAAATTTTTAGTAAGTTTTTTAGCATTCATGAGATTAAGAAATTTTTAATTTATTTAGCAAAGATCTTACTACATTTAGCCAAGATACTCTTAACAGAATATGCAATAACGCAGCGAAGAAAATAGGTCGTTCTGGAACAGATTACAAAGCAAGAATCCAGGAATGTACGCTGCAGCTAACAGCTTCGCCTAATGATAATGTTGTTGAAAACTTAGCTCACTGTAGTGGGTCCTGTGGTGAATTTTTCATTGGCAAAGGGAAATCGCAATTTGGTGTTTATTATTATTTGTGTAGTAGTTTTCCAGGTTGGAGGTGTGATCCTAAACAAAATGTAGATGGACCTTTATAGTTGTTTTTGAACTTTTTTTGTTTTTTTTTTTGTACGTTAGAATTAACAATATTATATGTACAATCTAAAAAAAATCAATGCAATAAGATAATCAGTAAAAAAAAAAAAACAAAAAAAATGAAGAGACCCTCGAATGGGTTTTTAATGACGAAAAAATTATTTTCGATTTTCAAAGAACAATTAAGTAGATTTGTGTAAGAAATTTAAACTTCTCACACAAATCTACATAATTGTTCTCCAAAAGTAGTGAACTAAATTTTAGCCAAAGATAAGACAAAAAAATTTCAAGATGATAACAAAGTTTCTTGCTAATGAATTCAGATTATTAATCAGCTGATATATAGATAGGCAAAATACTCAGCAAGTTACCAAATTCACGATGTTGATCTTTTTTAATTCGTGAAAAATCATGATAAAAACTACAACACCAAATAGCTGAGTTTCTTCTGCAGACTTCGAAAATTCAGCTGTGAGGCAGAAAATATCGATCTGTACCTAAAATCCAATTCCTTTATGAAAATAGCCAAAAAGTGACCCTTCATTTTGTCAGATTATACCTCATTCAATATAAAACAATCAAAACAACAAAAAATAACATTTGTAAATAAAAATGTGTTTTAAATCGAATAAATTGTGTTTATAAAGTCATTATTTAGAAGAAAAAAAATTCGTATAAATAAAACTTAACGACAATAAAAAGCTGGTATTGGACAATTTCATAGTAAAGAATATTCTAGGCGTAGCAGTACAGTTCATTTATAATAAAATGGTATTTATATAAGACCAGAAAAATCGACAAAATACATACACTTATCAAACTTGCATACTCAATTAAGTAAAAAAAATATATAGAAGGAAAATTCGTTGATATTATCAAGGCACTAACTACATAAAATATTACAAGTATTCAACTATTATGCCTCTATGTTCATTGCTGACGATAGTATGGTAAAGTATTATATTGTTGTTGCGGATATTGCGGTTGCTGCGGAGGAGGAGGATAAGCTACGAAACAAAAAAAGTAATTTCAAGATTACCTTTCTTTTTAAATCACTTCCATTATTTTTATATACGACTACGACTTACAATGCATCTGAGGTAAAGTTGCATATGGATTATAAGTCGTAGGCATTGGCGGTGGAGCGTACGCGTATCCAGGAGGGGCTGCGTAAGGCATTGGCATACCGTGAGGATAGGCCGGATACGGTAAGGTGTTACTACCGTCCATAACATTACCAACATTTGGCGCTGGTGGTCTCGGAGGAGGTTCTTTTCTCGCGTCTAAAATGACGTACGTCGTATTATTATGAGTTTAGTATTAGTACGTATAGAGAGCTTTTTAGATGGAGGAGACGGAGAAGGGGGATTATAAAAATTAAAGGTTAAATACCAGCTCCGCCTGTAGCTGGAGGTGTAGGAGCTGGTGGAGCATTAGCCATACGACTGGCGTCCTGAGTCAATTGTCGCATTAATTCTTCCTTTTCGGTTTTACGAGCGAAGCAAAAATCGGTCACTTTGTTTTGGAAAGTCACTAAATGCTGTGGAAGAAATTGAGCAAAGAATTAGTGTACAGATACGTCAAATTATACGATTATAATGTAAATCTCACGAAGTATATAGGTACCTGAGTAAGATTTTTATAGAAATTAATTCCTTCTTGTAAATTTTTTTTCAATTCAACGTAAGCGTCGTAAGCAGCAGCTAATTCTTTTAAAAATGTTTCACGATGGATGCTGGCGACACAGTTACTCTTTTCTTTGCAGAATTCGGTGTTTTGATTCTAGAAAAATAATGATCATTGAAGCGAATATGTACTAAATTCAAGATGAAGTTCGATTAAAATATTCTATTACTTGAATATTAGCTAAGAGTGATTCTTGTTTATCGATGCTTTCTTTGACTTGTTTCTGTAAAGCGGTGTATGTTTGATTGAGACTTTCTCCGGATAGTTCGGCTTCGTTGATGGCTCCGTCGTGAGCTAAAGCTCGTAAAAATGTTGATTTCATGTCGACGGTTGCTGATTTAAGTTCAGATTCGATGGCATCGCGTTCGGCTTTAATTGTTTCTACCTAAAATACAACATTACAAGATAAAATTGCAAAATTAATTCCAATCGTCGCTATTCCTGATGCTCACCTCTTCCATTAAACGTTTCAAATTGGAAATAGCCGAACTACTGTAACTGATACTACCACCACCGGTCGTAGATCCGGCTGGAATATTACGTTCTATTTCCGCCCTACCAGAAGCCAGCAGTTTTATTGCTCTTTTATGTTGTTCGAATTTCTCTCTAACGACCTGCAAAATTTCAAATAAAAAAATCACATCGATACACAAACATAAACTAAATCATATTGAAGCAAGTTTCAACGTTGATAATGAATAACACCTACGCTATCAGCATTTTGCGCGGTTTGTATCATTTGCTTGTAACTGTCTAAATTACTCTTAATTGACCCTGTTAATTTATCCGATTCCGTACGCGTCCATTTTTCTCTAAATTGCGCCCTCAACGTATCATCGGCCTGTTTCTCTTCGATCAGTTGTTTTTCAGTCTGTAAAAGAAGAAAAAAGCCCACCAGAATCAGAATTAAAAAATCCAATAAATATTACAACCAGTCATACGAAGCATACCTCGTCCAAAATCTCTCGATTACATCTTAATAAATCAGGAAGCTCTCGGATCATTTGTTCGATTTGTTGCACACCTCCTTCCCTCATCACAATTTCAGATTTTTCGATAACCGAAGGGGGAACAACGACGCCATTAGTATCTTCCAAAGCAGCAGGTAAATTCAACGATGCTAGCACACTAAAAGGGAAAAAAAGGCAACAAATAAAAAACCCAACTAATCAAAACCTCCTCACACTCTGTATTTATTTCCGTACCTATTCAAAAGCTGCGTAGATTCTCTCAATTTATTAACTTCGCTGTTCATTAATTCGGTTCTTCGAACATCGTAAGCTGCCAAAGCTTGATGAATCACAACAGGTGTCAAGTCGGAGAATAAATCTATAAAAAAGGATTACATCATTATTATCGTTACGATGATTATGATTCATTGGGTTCAAGTACCTCGGATCATCGTACGTACCTGTGAAGTTAGCAGATAAACGTTGCGGTATTGTCGTAGGTTTAGCTATAGCTGCTCGAGGTATCGGATCCAGAGCTTTCAAATCTGGTATTCTTTCGTGATAGATGAAATCGTTATCTTTCTGAGCTTCGGCTAAAGCACGCTGAGCTTTATTGAGGTAATCTTGGAATAAATTCTTGGCCGATTGTTGCTGTCCTGATTTTATCATATCGATGGATGCCTATGGGATTTAAAATAAATCAGTGATAGTAGATTTGTATCTAGTTGAGGAATAATACACATAGATGAAATACGTACTTGTAATCGAGCAATTTCTTCGCCTACTTCTTTCTTCGCTTTGCATACCAGAGATTGGAAATATTCAGCTAATCCTCGGAATATGTGGCATTTACCGACAACCTGAGATTAAAAAAATAAAACCAGTTGACTAATAATGCATCAGAATGCTTTGAAAGTCCTGCAGAGTGCAGATGCTTACCAAAGATATCCACGAAGCGCCAACTAAAGGTCTGACGAAATCCTTTTGCATTAATCTAGCAGTATCTGTGTAGTATTCTTCACACTGAGCGCATAATTTCGCAATTACAGCATCTTTCATTTGATCTAAAAAACCAAACGACAATTATAATCGTCATCTATACATCAAACACGAAAAGTGCATCAATTACCATGAATGGCTTTCAAGGCGAAGATTTCTTGAGCTTGAGCTAGCATTAAATACGTTAGAACCGATAAAGTTTCTGTATTTAAATCAGGAGTCAACTCTTGCTGAAACGATTCTTGGACAGTTTCTTTAATATGTTTATAAATACCAGCAGCCAACTGGGGAAAACAATATCGTTAAAATTTCGTTTTTTCATCTCAGTAAAGTCATTCATTGCAATACAAACCTGGAATAATTTAGCAGCCAACTTCAACCCATCGTCTGATTCAACACTCTGAGTAGCAGCAACAGAGCTTTGCAAAGCTCCGATGTTAAATAACACGCATATACATTCGTATTTGAATGAAGTCAATGCTATATACAACGAAACAATAAAACATTATAATCTGGTTTTTTTCGTACATAAAATCACACAACTTGATACATACTACATACTCAAACTAGCTCGTCCGGTGAACAATGAACCTTTATCGAATGCATCTTTCCATTTGAACGCAATCTGCGAACTACTTCCGGATAATTTCGTTTCCAATGAAACTAATTCATCGTAATAACTGCGGAAAAACGAATAAATATTATAAAAAAATCCGGAATTATCGAAACACATCTCGTATTACACTCACCAATATGCCACCTCCAAGGAACTTTCATATTTTTCGTATACTTTCCATATCGCCTGGCTTCTCAATTTATTGAATTCCTCGATGGCATTATTATACGAATCGGGATTATCGGATGTGCTGTAATGCGATGAAATTATATTCTTCAATGGTTTAACTAGATCGATATCGGTTGGTTTTTTAGGCGGTATCGATAAAAACTCCGACATGCTTTCGAACATCAGACCGATTCACATCAATATTCGATACGTTTTTTAAATACAAACTGCACAATGGAATTTGTTCGACGAGTCGAGAAGCAACAAGTTATTGAAATTAGCGAATGAATAACAACGGAAATAACCAAAGAACAATTATGGTGTAGTCATTAGTCAATTTGAGCGAATCTGACTCATTCTTGATAACGACAAAAACAATGAAAATGAAAATAACGAGTAAAAACTGGATGACGGTTCGTTTAATTTTATCAAGTGGTATCACTGATAGTATTACAGTGTGTGCATTTTTGTGCGCTTTAAAAATGATTTTTTTTCGTTTTTATTTTTAATTTCATTTTCTTACTTCAATTACCTGCCATAATCGAGTGATTGTTTAGATTGATAGATTTATTCCGACAAAGTGAACTGATGTGTATGATTAAATTATGTAGGTACTCAACAATACAAGTTATTCATTAATAACTTTCAGTGATCTTCATTCTTCTGGCACTCTGCCAGTTATTTTATTTTTGATGATTTAATTTTCAAATAAGCATTGGCTAATTATTAAGATTAAAAACATTGTTTTCATTCCCACGAAGAAACGTAAACGCAAATAGAGTACAAATTTCATCGCTGAAGCAGGGCTGTTAATACGAAACGAAACGAAACGAAAGACACGGAACGAAACGGCAATTTTTTCCTCTGGACACGAAACGAGACACGAAACGAAACGAATCAAAAAAATTACACGAAACGAAACGTTATAACGAAACGAATCATTTCTGTTTCTTCAATTTTTCAAATTTTTGGATTTTTATTGCAAGTTTTTTTTGTAAATTTTGACCAAATTTTGCCAAATTCACTCAAATTTCATCCATTTGGAGTCTTTAGAGGGGTTCTCTTCTGAATTTATTAATAAAAATGTCCGCTTTTTTCACTTTTTTGGCTGAAACGAAACGAAACGAAACGACACGAAACGGCACGAAACGAAATGATACCACTTTTATGAAACGAAACGAAACTTTATAACGAAACAGTTTGGTTCAAAGAGCTCAACCGAAACGAAACGATACGTTTACGTTTCGTGTCCAACAGCCCTGCGCTGAAGTTTCAACTCAGCTCACATTACATAGAAAACCAACGAACGTCGAACACAGAAGTCTGAGAAGTGAGAAGAGTGAGAAGTCAGAACAGAACAGATCTGAAATTTACGGCGCAGAATTAGGCAATTTTATTAACATGTATTCAACAACGGGAAGGTGAAGGGAAATGAATTAAACGTTGCAATTATGTAAATTATAATATTCTCGATTCTGTAAAAACTAATTGCGCTGAATTATCTTAGAAATAATAATGGCAAATGGCAATTTCATCATATAGGTGTATTGAAAAATGAAATTTAATGAAAAAAATGTAGTCCACCAGGTCCACCTGAAGGTTGAATTAATCATAATTTTTACTGCAAATTGGGTACTTTAAATACACAAAATTATACCTATCATTAATCGACACGTTTCAACCAGTCGAAATGTTCGATTAACTAGCGTAATGTTGTGTATTTGAAGTGATTTGTGGTAAAAATGACACGATGATTTCTTTTTTCGATTTCTTTTTCAAGTGCTTGAAAAAAAAGTAAACACCAACGTAACAAAAATGTCAATCATTTTAACAACCGGGTAGCCCCGATAATGCACACAAAAAAACAAGTGTAAAATGATAAATTTAAAATTAGCATCCACGAAACACGAATGTGAATGGGTGAAAAAGATGTGTCGTCAACATTTTAGCACCTGCGCGAAACGTAGCAAAATTATCGATCTTAAATTTTAACCTTATAAAAGGAATAAACAACGATATGTAAATCACACACAGCATTTATCTCATAGAAACAGTACTGATAAGAATTTTTTTTAGAGTACCTATGTCTTCCTATACCATTTACATTTTAATTATTTTATCGTTGGTTTTAACCGGTAATAATGCTTCATATACAAAAGATAATTTTTATAAAAATATGCATAAAATATTGGCCGATCACGGATTAACGGAGGTAAGTTATTTTACAAATTTTTTCAATGTAATACCGAGTAAAATGCTACTTTTTTGTAATTTTCAAGGATGATGACGTGATCGGTAATCGAGCAGAACAGCCTATTTTGATACCTCCTCCGCGACCAAAAGAAGTTGAAAATTGGCCTCAGGCTAAACTTCCACATTTAGGAGAGATATCAGGAGTTACGATAAATCGCGTTGGACAACCTGTTATTTTTCACAGAGGGTCTAGAAATTTTAACGAATGGTGAGTAGATCGAGTGATATTATTTAATAGGTAATAGGATTACACACGAGGGATGAATTCAAATTAACGTGTTTTTTTTTCTTAGGTCTTTCAACGAAACTAATGATTTTCAATTTATTAACGAGGGGCCAATTGATATCGATACCATTTTAACGCTTGATCCTAAAAGTGGAAAAGTTTTAAGTGGTTGGGGTAGAGGATTTTTCTACCTTCCTCATGGTATTACCATCGATCACGAAGGTAACACGTGGCTAACTGATATAGCTATGCATCAGGTGTTTAAGGTAGGATACCTAGTTCTCATTAGTTGAGCATAGTTGATTTTTGAAGTAGCTTTTATCGTTTCAATTTTTTCATTAATTTTTTTTTCTTCATTAGTTTTCACCAGGCTCGTCTAGACCATCCATGACATTTGGACAAAAATTTAAACACGGTTCAGGGGTAAGCAAATTATGCATGCCGACATCTGTGGCTGTGGCTCACACTGGAGATATTTTTATCGCCGATGGGTACTGCAATTCTAGGGTATTAAAATTCAATTATCGAGGTGATCTGGTCAGGTTGTTCCCACAACAATGGGGTAAGTTGGATTTTTTCAGCTAAAAGTTTTTCAAGTTGATTCAGTATCAGAGCTAGGTATGAAAAGTAAACACTAAACAAGCGATTGGGGACAACTTGTTCTATGCTTTTTCACAAATTTGATTTTCATGTCGGAGAAATTGAGATTCAGTTTTTAAAAATTTTTAAGAAGACAATTTCTGTTGATTTTCCAAGTTTAAATGTTTTGTAACTTTCATGAAAAATATTTTTACAGAATTTTTAAGCCTGCAAGTGCCTCACAGTCTAACTCTAATGGAGCAGTTCGATTTACTGTGTATTGCCGATAGAGAGAACATGAGAGTGATTTGCGTTAAAGCTGAGCTTGGTAATTATAATAACGATGTACAACAAACTAGTTTGAATATTCAACAACCTGATCTAGGAAGAGTGTTTGCTATCACAGCACATGGTGAGTATATTGGAATTATACAATATTTACACTGATCAAGTAAATGCTTACTTACTTGACTGGGTTCTTTTTTTTTTTCAGAGGATTATATCTACGCAATTAATGGCCCAACTTCACCAATGATTGCAATTCAAGGTTTTACTCTAAATCCCTTAGCAGAATCAATAGTAGATCATTGGGATTCATTTGCACAAGTGAGTAGAAATACCTACCTTCTTAGCTTCCATCGCTTCAATGTGTTTTGTTGTACCATAAACAATACTTACCTATTCGATATTCGTAAATTAATCATATCTTCATAAATTTACAGAAAATGTTAATGCCACATGATATCGCCATAACTGAAGATGGTCGTGAACTTTATATCGTATCAGTTACCCCTAGTCGTATACTTAAATTCACAATGGACTGGCCACAACGTAAAATATTCTAACACCTAAATATCGACCACACATATTATCTCAGTAGTTCTCTGAAGGCCCATTTCATCTCGAGTATTGTTGTAACCATTTTATTCATTTATTAGCTACCAATACCATTTTTTATCGTGTAATTATATCATTTATTTGCAACTCGATATTTATTTTTATTGAACTCAAAAATTAGAAACAAAGTTTAACTTAAGACTAATTATTGGCTGTTCGTAATGATGCTTACTTGCAGTATGTCAATCATAAGGTAAACAAAGATTTTCAATCAGTTTGATATGATTCGATGAGTTTTGTTTTGTAAACTAAAAATCTGAAAATAAATTCTCAGTACAAAATTATTTTGGAAATTGTAAGTATAAATTTGAAATAATACATTAGGTATTTTATTCTATGAACAACAAGAGGAAAGAGTAGAATTTCGAATTCAGTAAATAACATAATTTAATCTTAGCTAAGATGAGTAAGTTTTAAGTTGTATTAGTTACTCGAAACTCACTCTTATTATGACTGACGACTGATAATGAAATGAGAGGAGAAACATTCAAACATTTAAAGTGCTAATTTGATCTTCGTTGTGAAACATGATATTCGTTTCGTTTCATTTTTAAAACTAAATCTGCGGTAACTAAATCCACTTTTGTCTTAGATTACTTTATTCTAGGCCTCTGGCAAATTTTTTGATTGATTTTTACACGAATTCGAGAGTTATCTTAGTTGTAAGTATAATACGTTGAATTCGTAATATTCACGTACCTGCTTCATCTTTACTCCTTCAAAGGTATATTTTAGAATAAATACCTATCGATTCCAGTATAGGTAGTCATATTTTTGGGGAGATGTTATTTCCACAAGCCTGGGTGAGGCGTTCACTAGAACTGATTCAATCGTTCTACGGCTACGGACTTGGACGATTTTAGAGCTATACCATACTCAGGGACGGTTGTGTTATTGTTTTTATGAAAATTACTCGAAACTTTGATTTTGAGCGAGGAAATAAGGCTTGAAGTAAGAAAAATGATCTAAATTAAATTCTCTACAAGATGAAGTGGGTTTGAAAGGCATGTGCTCAATAGAAAACAAGGTATAAAAGCTTAAAGTTGGAAAATTTATGAAATTTTTTTTTGAAATTAAATAAAATTTATTTGAAATTTTGAGTGAGGACATCGGCGTTTGAGGTAAGGAAAATACTCAACCTACATAGAATTCTCTACAAGATGAATTGAGTTTGAAAGTTAATCCGCGCGATAAAAAATAAGCTATAAAAGCTCAAAGTTTTAAAACTCTTGAAAAAAAATTGCTTTTTCGTATTTAAATAAATGTATATAACATTTACTCAAAATTTGAAATGAGAACATGGGTATTTGAGGACGAGGTAAAGAAAATAATCTACATTGAGTTCTACACAAGTTGGTATAGTATGAAATAATGAAAGTTGTCCGCGCTATAGAAAAAAAGCTTTACGTAAGCTCAAAGTTATAAAACTCTTGGAAGTTGCTTTTTCGTATTTTTTCATTTTTTTGTATCTAAATAATACGTATTTACTTGGAATTTTCGTTTCAGCGAGGACATAATATGAATATCTAGGTATTTGAGGTCGAAAAAATATTCTTCGTTGAGCTCTGTACCAGATGAAGTAGGTAGGTTTGAAAGTTATACGCGAAATGGAAATCAAATTATAAAATCTCTAAAATACAAAAATTCAGTTATGAAAAAAAAATTCTAGGAGTTTTACAACTTTGAGCTTTTATAACTCTTTTTCTATTGCGCGGATAACTTTCAAACCTACTGCATCTTGTAGAGAATTCAACGTAAGGTATTTTCCTTGCCTCAAAACACCTATGTCCTCTCTCAAAATTTCGAGTAAAATTTATTTAAATATAAAAAAAATACTAAAAAAAAAATACGACGAAATAAAATTTTATGGAGTTAGGAGTTTATTATAAGGTTGTTTGTTAGGTTGGGACGATTTCGTTCGTGTTCGTAACAATTCCGAGCGAGTCCTCACCTAGGCTTGTGGAAATAACAACTCCCATATTTTTTATGGTACCTATTTTATAATACTGCGTGAATTGTTTTGCCTTATTATAAAACCAAATTTGTCTACATTCAAATCTGAAATCCGAGTACCTATTTGAGGAGTGATGCAACCGACGAATCAACGCTATAAGTATAAACGCACCACAGCTCTGCTCCTTTAATTTCAAGCATCGGCAAATCAATTAACAGTTGAGTAGGTAGTTTGGCTTGCAGAATTCCCAACTTGACGGATAGACTCAATTGCATTGAATAGAATTAGAAATTTCTTTCGTCGTCGTTCTTTATTTTGGACTGAATTCGAAGACAAATTGATGGAAAAATGATGGAGATTAGCTTCGATTAAAATTTTTGCCATTCAATTTTCTTATCATATTTTTAACGCTGAATATTTCGATTGACCCATTTTCCATGAATGACCAACAAACCATTCAAATAGTTCAAATATAAAAAAAAAAAAAAAAAAAAAAATGAAAAATTAAGTTGGTTAGTTACAGATGAAATTTGATTCATAAAGTTTCAGCTGCTCAATCGAATTTTTCTTAATTTTTTCAGGGGGGAAAAATACTGGAAACATAATTATACTTTATTGGTAGATAATGAAGGAGCCTTAGAAAGTAAATAAAATAAAAATATGACTAGGAAAAGGAAATAGGTATAAACTTCAGTTTCCAAATCAATTTTTTGATTTTTCTGCGGCTGAATTTGGTACCATGGAAAATTCAATTTAAAAATCTTGACAATTTTCCAACACCTTGAGGTACTGTATATTTTATGGACTTTTTGGATGTGTTTTTAAAAAAAAACACTTCGGAGATTTCTGTTCATCTTTCAGTGAACCAGTAATTGATTAGCAGTAGTTATTTGGAGAGATGAGAGGAGCGGAGGAAAATCTGAATTCGTCACACACTTGCGTGATTTTATTTGCTTCCTGTACTCGAAGTTGTTGGTTATTAATTTCTAAAAAATATCTGAAAATTTTAGGTGTATGAATTGAAAATTAAGTAGTAGGTACAACAGCCATCAAAATTTTCAAAAAGTCAAAAAGAATTATTTAGAATTTTCAACATTTTTCCCAGTCTTCCTAACAATGTTGTCCTTCCTGCAAAAGAACGCTCCAAAAATCAAACAGATTAAAAAATAAAATAAATTTTATAGAATTGAAATTATTCAGATTATTTTAATTTATATAAGTACCTACATGCATATAATTAAATAAAACAAATATAAAAATAAATATTAGCAACAATAAGTATCCTACAGGATCATTCCATGTCAACTCAACCAACGTTAGGGGGTGAGTGGGGGGCTTCCATTATTTTCACATTGTTTCGAGGTACTCAACTTCAGCAGCTCATTCTTCCAAAACTATGATACTTTGATCAAAACTGACTTCACAGTTCAAAAGGGCATTGCATTTAGAACTTTTTAAGCATTTTAAAATTTTCAAAAGTTGGAAGTTGAACTTTCAAATTGAAAGTTCAAATTTCAAAATGGCGCTGTAAGTGGGAACTACCATTTAAAATTTCGAAAAAATTTTCATAGATATACCTTTTGATGCTTTTTCGAAATATTCAAGTTTCGAGATGTGATCTCTTGATGGCGAGGGAGCACCCCCATCCCCAATTTTGGGCTAAACTTTCGAAACAAAATCTGGGGCATGTGATGTATCGAATTCTATGTTTTTGGTAACGCTGAACACGAATATGACGTCAGATTTTTGATTGGACCCGTCCATGGCCCCCAGCACCTCCCCAAAGGGGGTAACCCCAAAAAAAAGGATTACGTACATTCGTGTGACACATGAAATAGTATGTTTTCGATATCGCTGAACACGAATATAGCCATAGTTTTTTAAATCGACCTCACCCATGGCCCCCAGAATCTCTCCCAATAGGTAGAAGTCCAAAAAAATTGTTGGGAGCCGTGGATGGGGTCCAAATAGAAAATCTGACATCATATTCGTGTTCAGTGATGTCGCCAAAAACATACTAGGTATTCCATGTGTTGCACGAACAAAACATTTTTTTGAACTTTTACCCCATTTGGGGAGATGCTGGGGGCCATGGATGGAGTCCTATCAAAAATCTGACGTCATATTCTTGTTCAGCGTCACCAAAAACATAGAATTCGATATATCACATGCCTCACATTTTCTTTCAAAAGTTTAGCCCAAAATTGGGGGTGAGGCTGCTTGTGAGTGCTTCCTCACCATCAAGAGATCACATCTCGAAACATGAATATTTCGAAAAAGCATCAAAAGGTATATCTATGGAAATTTTTTCTACATTTTAAATGGTAGCTCCCACTTACAGCGCCATTTTGAAAATTTCAAAATGCTTAAAAAGTTTTAAATGCAATGCCCAGTGCATCAGGAATCAGGAAATTTCATTGAAATCAAGGCAAAGTTCGTCCAAGATAAATTCAAAAATTGGAAAATTCCATAAAAAATTTACTGAAAGTCTTCGAAAAATGCGCTAAAGATGAAAAAAGGTAAGAAAAATTTTCAAAAATTGTGACAAAATTGACATATTTGTAAGAACTTCTTTTTTCCTCTCCCTTCAAGTCTCCACTTCTTAATTCAAAATCTTCCAAGATTTAAAAAAAAAAAAAAAAAACAGAAATTCCTTTAGTAGGTACACAGATTTTTGAAAACGGCCAAGAAATTCAATTTAAATAAAAATTAAAAATTCAATCCTCAACAAATCCATTACAGGTCATGACATTTTTTTCGAAGATTGTGATGAAATTCTAAAAATCCTCCAAAATAAATTGGGTCATTCCATGTCAACTCAACCAAAAAAAGGCGATTTTGAAAGTCATGTCTTTCGATTTCGCTCAAATTTTTTTTACAATATGTACCCACCCAGTAAGTAAGAAAGACGCAATCAGTTTGGTCCCAGCCCCCTCAGGAGCCGTCCACGGCCCCCAGCGCCACCCCAAAGGGGATAACCCCCCAAAAAATGGTCACATTCGTGTGACACATGAAATAGTATGTTTTCGATATCGCTGAACACGAATATTGCCTTAGTTTTTCGAATCGACTCCACCCAGGCCCCCCCAGAACCTCCACCAATAGGTAAAAGTCAAAAAAAAATGTTGGGGCCCCGTGGATGGGATCCAACCACAAATCTGACGTCATATTCGTGTTCGGCGTCACCAAAAACATACTATTCCATGTGTCACACAAACAAAACGCCTTTTTGAACTTTTACCCCCTTTGGGGAGGTGCTGGGGGCCGTGGATGGAGTCCTATCAAAAATCTGACGTCATATTCGTGTTCAGCGTTACTTAAAACATAGAATTCGATGTATCACATGCCCCAGATTTTCTTTCGAAAATTTCGCTCAAAATTGGGGGTGGGGGTGCTCCCCTCCTGTCAAAGAGTGCCATCTCGAAACCTAAATATTTCGAAAAAGTATCAAAATGTACATCTATGGAAATTTTTTCAACATTTTAAATGGTAGCTCCCACTTACAGCGCCATTTTGAAATTTGAACTTTCAACTTTTGAAAATTTCAGAATGCTTAAAAAGTTCAAAATTTAATGTCCTTTCGAACTGTAAAATCAGTTTTGATCAAAGTATCTTAGTTTTGGAGGAATGGGCTGCTGAAGTTGAGTACCTCGAGACAATGTGAAAATAATGGAAGCTCCCCCACCCGCCCCCTGAGGGTGCTGGGACCAAACTAATTGCGGGGTTCTTACTTACTGGATGGGTAGGTATATATTGTAAGAAAAATTTGAGCGAACTCGAAAGACATCGCTTTTTTTTTGGTTGAGCTGACATGGAATGACCCCACATTAAATTAATAATTATAAAAAAATTAAAAATGAATCACTTCAAGTATAAAAGTACAAAAAAAATGCAATTATTCAAAAATGTGGAAATTCTAGTTCAGAATTCCTCTAAATAATTCCCATTTTAAAAAAAAATTTCTACGCAGTCTCCTTGAGTGATTTTGATTTTGCTTGAAGAGTTTTGAAAATATATTTTTAAAAAAGTTTCCAATTTCTACGTCAAAATAATTTTCTCTGATCTTTTAAACAGTGCATGTCTTCAGGTACAAAGCTCTTAAAAGTTTTTAAAAAAAATGTCTAGGAGAAGTGGGCAAAATTCTTTTCAAAAAGTAAGTTTATTTTGAGGAATTTTTCACATAGAAATTGAAAATAACCCTATTCGTTTTATCTCAATCCCTTTCACAGTAGCCACAAATACCCCATGAAAAATGCAACTTTGTGAAGAAAAAAAATCATACATTTTTCACCTTCATTAGTCATTGAATTTAAAAAAAAAAAAAAAAAAAAAAAAAAAAAAAAAAAATGGAACTAGAAAAACATCAAATTTTTGCACACCTACCGTCAAAAAAGGGCTTTATTCCTCATCCTATAAATAACTACCATCATATTTTCGGAGATCAAATTCATCGAATTTCAAACCAATTTAGGGGTTCTCAAAATTGTGAGAATTAAGCACCTTCGTTGTCATCTGTAAGTCTTCAAGTCGCGACTAAAAGGGAATAAAGGAGCTGTTGTAATCTCAAAATAACTCATTTTGGATCACTTTTGAGAGAACAACCCAAAACTATTTCCATCCAGTTATCTTCATAATTTCAGGGGTTCTCCAAGTTGAAATTTTCGATTTCAGCGTCATTATGAGCAATTCATTCGTAACATCCGGTAACCTTACCCGTTGAAAGATAATAAAAATGAAGCTGTCAAAACCAGTCACTAATACCTACACTTCGAAAAACACGTAGGTAGGTCAGTACCTACAAGTAAAAACAAAAAAATTAACAAAGAGACAAGAGAGAAACTATTGTGCATAGGTAAGTAGGTAGGTAGAGATAGGTACGTCATAGCCTACGTAAAAACACCTTTCTGACGTTAAATAAACCTTTCAAAAGCAGATAGGAAAATATTCAGCTCAGTGCATTCCACAATATGTTTGCTCATTAGACGATATAAGTAATATAATGTCATTTTTCCTTTATTTCGCAGATGAACATCTACTATAAGTAAATCAGTCGTAAAATTATGGAAAGACCAATCGCAGCACCATTAACAGGCGTAGCAAGAGCGAAATACGTAAGAGACTTCACCGGTAGAATCAACAACCACGACAAATTCGCCGACATTTTTTCCTCCAATAAAACACAATTATTAGCCAAGTCGAGAAAATCATTCGATCCCAAGACCAACGTCACCATCTCAGCCAAGAAAAAACGAAAACTCGTACCAAAACTCAGCGTAAAATTACAACAAAAAAAAGATCCGGATCAAGAATACATCGTGCAACGTATGAAATTCCTCAGACAAAGCATCGAAATCGTCAACGAAGCTGTGAATAGAACGATGAAAAACCCCGAAAGTCTCAAACCACCCGCCATTCGTTTCACGCAAACTAAATTTCAGCAATTTAAAAACAAATCGTTCGAAATCGAGAAACAAAAACTCGAAGAAATGTATAAAGCTGATATGCAGAATTTGAACTTATCCATGGAACCGATAGCAGAACCGAACGATGATAAGAGATCAAAATCTTTGATACGTGCACCAAAACCACATCCAGAGGAACCAGAGAGTCCTACGGAAATCACGAAACCTTGCACCATAGATCATAATTTGGCAACCACTCGTAGTATAATTTTGCAAGATTCGCAAAAAAATGATGAAGATAACGTAGTCGAAATTCAACCAAAGGAAGATCGTCATCAACCAGAGACGACTCGAACCGAACCATCAAAAGAGGTACCACAAATTCAACCATCGGAGCAAATTCGAGAATCACCTAGTCAAGATAACAGCAACGATAAGGCTATTCAACTGTGTCAAAATCAATTACAAAATATCAATTTAAATTCTAATCATTGTAACGCTCTTGTGCCACTAAACAATATCGCAACGAGTAGGCGGATATGTCATCGAAATAAACGCTTCAGACGACACTTGGTAAGTATTTAACAGCGAAATCGATAAATTATTAATTAACACGCTATTCTACCGTTTAAAAATGGTGGAAAATTTCATCGCAGTAGTGTCAAACTACACATGTACATTTATTTTCAATACTTATACTTACGTGTCTCTCGTTACCTACATTTCGTTCTTCTCATAGGTCGTAGGTGTAGGTATGTTCAACAAAATTAAATATGTATCTACGACGAATGTCATTTGTAATGTCAAAATTCACAAATTTTCAGATGAAACCGTTTTGTGCTCATTGCCACGATCTGATTACCGATGTAGCTTATTTCAGTGGAACTCAACAACTTTGTTTCGAATGTGCCGACAGACATTATGAAAGAGTATCGAGAGCGAGGTAGGTAACTACTTTTCGAAATTTTTATTCTATTCGAAAATTATTGAAATTTCAACGATCCGGTTACGACGAATTCTTTTAAACGGTTTTAGGTTTCGAGATAGGCCAATGGGATATCGAGAATTTAAAAATATAGGCGGCGATACGATTTATAACAAAAGCTGAGATTATTCGGGTAATATTTTTTAAAAATTTATTTAAAAAATTTTTGGATACTGAAATTGTAAAAATTTTGCTGTAAAATTATTATAGCTATTAAAAATTTGGTGTCAATATTTTTACTTATTTTTTTTCTCTCTGTATATAAGTCAGTTGAAATTTGAAATGTTGATGTCTTATTTCTTGCTTTCAAAATAATTGTTATTTTTTACTTCTTCGAATAATATTTTTCGTCAGTTACCCTTTCATCCCGCCATCCGAGAAAATACTTAGAATCAGTAACTCAGCTACTAATTTTGCTCATTGAATGGCTCACAAAAAAATACTTGAAATTTTAAAAATTATTCTTTAAATTGCATTATTTTAGTAATAAAAAAAAAAAGATTTTATGGTCATTATTTTAAGAAATCTCGTTTCTAACATTTGAGTCACAACCACTGTTGAAAGCTGAATATTATTGGCATAAATAGGAAATTTTTTTCTGTTTTTTTTTTTTTTTTTTTTTTGAAAGAGGAGGAACAAACTTAAAACTTCGCATTTTTCTGAAAACATTTTGGTCTAAAAAAACACTTTTTCCCAATCATGTAGTGATCCTCAAAATCCGATGGTGTGATAAGATAATCAATGAAATTGAAAGATGATTTCTAGAGTTGTGAGTGTGACTGCTCAAACGTACACTTCGGAATTTCGAGACATTTTTTTGAAAAAAAAAAACAAAAAAAAACATGGATCTTTAGAAATAGTTAGTAACTATACCTACTGGACTATTATCCTTACTCCAAATATGATTGTGAATTAAATATGATCGGAGACGTGTTATTGTTATTATGAAATAAAAATCAACTGAGAGCCATTCTATTTTTCTAGCACAATTTCTCGCAATTTTGAACTATTTCGGAAAATTCAAAAAAACTTACGTCACTAAAAATAGAACTATTTGGCGATCTCATGGGAATTTTGATGGAAAGTAGTCTAGGTGGTGATCATTGAGCCATATACTATGCCACCAAAACTTTAGCTGTCAGTTTTGTATTTAGATAAGAGGTGCAATAAAAATCACAAAACAAAAGTTCTAAAATTTTGAATGCAAAAATTTCTACAGTCAAAAGACATTGGCACCAGAAAAATTGCATCTCTGCGGATTCTTCGAGTTGAAGTTACCTACCTTATTAAAACACGTTGATCAATTTTTATTTTTTTGTTTGTCTTCAAAATTCAAGGAGCCAAATATGATTTCATTACAATACATTGGTAATAATGCCGATTAAGATCAATTTTTTTTCAAATTAAATTCATTGAAATTTTTTTTGGTATTTTGGGAATTGTTTGGTCTTTAATCATTAGAAACAAAGTTTTCATATTTTATGATATAAATGTATAGGTATAAGTATGAAAATGAGAACATTTTTCGCTCCTTCAATTTTTATGAATTCTGATGAACAAACATGTTAGGATCACATTTTTGACTCTTGAGAAATGATTTTTTTTTTTTGAAAAGAAGAAATTTTTGTATTTTTTAGTGTTAAAATTTCCAACTGCAGGACTTTTACCTAGTCAATTTTGGATGCTGCAAATTTGGTGGAATAATGTGTGGTCTAAAGACAATCACTTGACCATTTTTCATCAAAGTCCCCACTCCCCATTAATCAATTCATTAGATTAGGTATTTCTGCAAAAAATGAATGAAATGAAATCGCTCTTAATCAACATTTTTTTCCTGTAGTCCAAAGTTTGAGCAAGCAATCATACATAATTCAATGAGTGTTGCATAATTATTATGTGGAAGGCATCAGTCTTATCCAGATTCCAGAAATTCATTTTTCTTTCAACATCAGGTATACCCAGGTATCTTAAGTTTTGATTATATAGTTGCGTTGATTGGAAATCACTCCATCAGAAATTTGAGATCTTTATTGAAAATGAAACAAAAGCTATGGAATTCCTAAAATTGGTCCATTTTTATAAAAATGCAAGTTTTTAATAGTTTTTTATGTGTAAATTTTACGTATATGAAAATATGTCCCTCTTCCCTAAAAAAAATGTGATTTGAATTTTTACACATTTCTGAAGGCAACGAGAATTCGATAAAACGAAATTTTTAAAGTGAAAAACACGTTGAAAATTAAAACGATTGCAAAAATCGAAGTTTTTCTAGTACACATTTTTGATCAAAAAAATTAAAATTAGGAAACCATTTTTTTTTTAAATCAAAAATTTGATCTGTTGACTTATGATTTGTATTCATCGAGTCTTTTTCTTAAGAGGGTGCTCTACCTTTTGTTTGTTTACTTTTTAGCATACCCGCGGGCAGAGATTAGACATTTTTCAAACGCATTTTTTTATTAGTTGGAGAGAATGAAAGTGAATAATTATGAGTGAAAACGTTATTACTGTTTA
The DNA here is from genome assembly GCF_950023065.1 of Planococcus citri. NCBI lineage: Eukaryota > Metazoa > Arthropoda > Insecta > Hemiptera > Pseudococcidae > Planococcus > Planococcus citri. The sequence continues at coordinate 56,588,078 of NC_088680.1, read as the reverse complement.
CTGTATTGAAACAACATAATAAAACTTTGAAACAGGCTAAATGATTAAAATATAATGAATTCAGACGATTCTCTATATTCGAGCATTCATTGTCAGTAATCACACCATAATTCTGAAACTACTGAACAGAATTTGATGAAATTTGGACATATTGTGCATAAAAATGGTCCAGAGAGGTTGACGTTGCCCTTTTTTCAAATTTCTTTGTATTTTTGGAGATATTGCCATTTGAAAATTTCAAATGGCTATAACTTTGATTTAACAAAATTAATCAAAAAAAGGGCAACGTCAAGTTGTCGGGAATTCATTTCTGCACAACATATTCAAATTTCATCAAATTCTGTTCAGTAGTTTCAGAATTATGCTGTGATGACTGACAATGAATGCTCGAATATGGAGAATCGTCTGAATTCATTATATTTTAATCGTTTTGCTTGTTTCAAAGTTTTATGATGTTGTTTCAATACAGTAATAACGTTTTCACTCATTTATTCACTTTCTCCATCTCCAACTAATAAAAAAATGCGTTTGAAAAATGTCTAATCTCTGCCCGCGAGTATGCTAAGAAGTAAACAAACAAACGTAGAGCACCCCCTTAAGCTACTCTTTTTTCTGGTTTCTAAAAGTAAATTAACAAAATTCAAAATTCTCTTTCTCAAAAAAAAAAAACAAAAAAATGAATTAGATATAAAAATTTTATTATATTATACTGAGAAGTTAAAAAATAGTAGATAATTCGAATTTCAAACCGAGTACCTATATAGTCGAAAAATTTTCATTTTAGGAAACCCTACACAGATTACTTACAATTATGTGCATAAGTATTTTCCTATGATTTTCCTAATCGGTTAAAATCTCGTTGTAGAAAAGCTTCCCCTTTCTCGAGTTAGGTACTAACAACTTTGAATTATTATTTCTTAGGTAGGTACTCTAAATCAAAAGATCATGCGAAAATATGTATGTACATCAACAGCCAAGATTTCAAGTGCTAAAATGTGCTTATTTTTCAATTTTTGGCAAGTTTTTAAAAATCTTTCAGCCCAAAATGCAAAAAAAATTTCCCCAAATTGATACAGAAAACTGAAAGTTACCCTATTTTAGACCCTCTGAATTGATTAAAAATGGTTTTCCAGACTGTTTTGAGTTGTTCTGCAACCCCCCGGCAACTTTTTGAAAATTCCAGATTTTCGAAAAATACCCTAAAAGCTATCCAATTTAGTTTTAGATGCAATAATTAGGGCTCGTAACTCGTAATTGAACTTCTTGATCGATTACTTACCTACACACAATTTTTCTAAGATCGGTTTTGGCTGGTTTGGAATTGCAAACTTGTATGTTCTCCAGCGCTGTAAAATAATTGAGGAGCAGTAATAATAATTTAAAGTTTGAAAAAATTTGCAGTTCTGAATCGGTAGAAAGTGATTTTGAGAAATTGTTGAGTTATTGGTCAAGTACACGAGTACTTACTTATGTCAGATTCTGGGAAAATCTCTCGGCTCACCGAACAAATTTTTCCCAAAATTTTTCTTCTGATGACTGAATTTGAGAATCTGATTTCTCGAATGAATATTCCCTGAATGAATTTTCCACTTTCACAAAACTTAATGTCCAAATATAAGAATTTTTCAGAAAAAATCCGTTTTTCAAGGATGTTTGCAAAAAAAAATACACTTCGTGGCAATTCTAACAAAAAATGGATCTTTTTTACAATTTTTACAAAAAAGGAGAATTTTTTCCAATTTTGGCAAAAAAAAGGTGAGATTTCTTGGTACTTAATTTTGATGAAAAACTTTTTTTTTCAAAGTTGAATTAAATAAGTTTTAGGATTTTTTTAAATCTAAATTTTCAAAAAAGTTTTTTGGAGGCTCAAGAATAGCTTCAAGCCACCTCCAATCAACTCAACATGTTGCAAACAGGTTATTAAGTTGAATTTGATCATTTCAACTTCATCAAGCAAAATTTTGTATGAAATTTCAACTGCTCGACGGCATTGAAATTTTAGTTGGTAGCTCTAGGTACGTACCTATTAAAAATGATATTTGCCACATTATAACACCATGTCGTGCATAGTTCGCTCAGTTTCAGGGTCAAAATCGAAGTGTTGAAGATAAAATTTCCAAAGTCGAGATCGGTACTCGTATCCTGTACAATTTTGCTTATAATATCAGATTCAGATCAAGTTTTTCAAACCATTGTGTTCACTGTTCACTCTCGATAACAGAGAGGAAAAAAAAACACCACGCGATGATTTTCCAATTGTTATAGACTGTATGTATAGGTACCTATAGTAATGCGCACAGCCTCTTATATCTTTAGTCAATTTTGCCAGGTCATTGGATTTGCATGCGATGACCGGAGATAATGGTTCGGAGGTATTTAAAGCAAAAACAATCTCCTTTCAACAAATCGTTCACCAACAAGGGAAAAAATTACAAAACACAAAATTACTCCGACGATCCACAGAGCCTAAGTACATACATTTATTTTTCACTAAAATAAACGAGTGCCTAGTTAAATAGGTATACCGTGTATACCTAAGAAGAGTACCTATTTATACCGAACCATTATAAGCCATTATGGTCATTCAATGCTGCAGATGAGGCCAAAGAAGGGGGTAGGTTATCTTTAATTTGAAACCATCACTCATAAACTTACTTATGTACACATACTGGCGCACTTCTTACTTATTATAACGAGTTTCCAGACACAATCACATCAACAGACAAAGAGCCAGAGAGTGAGACACGTTGGTACTATAAACAGCAATTTTTCATCACACAGTACACCTCACTCACACTCATATTATACTTTTCGTACAGGTAGTGGCCATCGCCATCCTCATCGCTGCCATAATCTAGAGCTGATTGACGTGCTCGTGTACCAAAAAAATAGAGGCGTCGAAGGTGCAGGCGACGCGTCCATGCCAGCCAACGGTCAACTTGTTAACTCGTCTCAATCTTAATCATTTTACGCATAAATTTATCAAGACGAGACGAAGAAAAGTAAAAATTATCCAGAGATGTGCGATGCCATGATGCTATAGCGAGAATCATGACACAACCAAAATATTCGTTATGTAATTTAAATTCAACGCTTTATGATAAGCGCGCGGCCACGACATTGTATGACGTTCAATGAAAGGTGAAGGTGTAGAAATGAAATCGTGTTTCCTTGTCAGCCCCTATATGTGAGATTTTTTCCATTATTCTTTTTTCCTGATGCCGGTCTAGTCCTCATCTCTGCATAGTGCAACAGATATAGAAAAAGAAGGCGTACGTCTTCTACAACGTACAGTTCTACAGATATACTATGTAGTTGTACGTAGGTTAGGTACGTACAATGGAAAGCTCGTACAATAAAAATGACAAGCTAGACAAAATGCAGCACGGATTACCGAACACGCCTGAAAGACTAATCCAAAATATAAGAACCTGTCTCACAGATAAACAACCTGATAAAAAGAAGACGACCGATCGGCGGTATAAAGGTAATGGGAAAATGTCTCGGGGTTGTTATGGATTATTCGGCAACGATGCTCACATTTCACGCTTTGTCATATTATTAACACGCTGCGATGGTCTTTTTTATTTACTCCTCCTCCTCCTTTTCCTCCGCCTTCTAGACTTAACACACTTTTTATATGTTCATCGTCATCATCATCCATCGCAGCTATAAATGTATTCAGAAAATTCTAAAATAAACATTAGTAAAAATGACAAATAAAAATAGGTACACATTAAGTAAAAATCATATTGCATCGGTATTATGTATACATACAATATAAATGTGGTACTTCTTCTTCCTCTAAGGTTAGCAGAGTAATGCTTTACAATTTTCTAATAATACAAAAAGTCTTTTTCAAAATCCAGGTACAATTGTGTATTACGCATGTGTGTGAATCATTGAGCAAGATAACTAATGAGATCAACGAAATAAAATAAGTAATAGTATATGTATAGGTAAAAGGTGTTGATTGTCTGCATATTATTTATAGGGTGACAATGAAAGGAAGTACCTATTTGTATAATAGAAATCGTTTGATCCCTAGCTCCCCCCCCCCCATTCGTTTCCCAATGTTCATTTCGGTAGTTTGAAAGAAGAATTTTTCAAATTCCTGGCTGGAAAATCATTATTTGAAATCGAACTTCATTGTTGCTGAGTTGCAGATACGAGTAATTGTTTTCAGTGAACAGTATTTATTTCATTTTTTATTTTCAAGAAATCCTATATATTGATTATTGAAAATTTACCTGGCTAATTTTCATTTAGACCGGATGACTAAAGTGGAGGGGGAAAAGTGGCACAACTAAAAATTTGGAAACAATCGAAAATCGAATACCAATAAAGAAAACTCTAAATGAACACGTTGCTAACGTTGCCTAACTACCTATACTTAAAATTGAAAAGACGAACCTTGATTGAAGAAGAAAAGGTTAAACTTGATTTTTGTGAGGATAAAAAGTGGGGGGAGGGGGAGGGGATAATACATCAAAAAATGCACACAATTTAAATGGATGAGGTTCTGCAAAAGTTTCAAATCGAAAAGAGCTACGAACAAATTGAAAAAAAAAATGTAATTTTAAAAATCTTCATCGAATTTAAGGCGTTAGAAAAGCTAATTTTTAATTTATTAAGATCGTTTGATGTTTTTTTTTCATTTTTCAAACACAAGCTATGTATTTTTACAAATTTAAATTTGAAAAAAAAATCATAAGAAATTGGGTATTTTTGTTTTTGAAATGAAGTTAAGTAGTCTTGCTTTGTTTTTTTTTCAAATTTTGCATTTCGTATATTTTTTTAAAAATATGTACTAACCTAAAAAAAACTTAATATGTACCTACTCACTTTTTTCTCATTTTCTCAATTTTATTCCTCTCTAATTACCTACCAAAGGTCCTGCTTTATCAAAAATGTTAATTTTTACATATTTTTGGATGAAAATTTCTAATTCAAAAAAGAAGGATTAGATCTAATTATGTCGAAATACAACTGATATAATCCAATGGAAAATTTAGTCTTATTAGATCTGATCAGATTTACTCCTAATTGCATCTGGACAGGTTACAGGTTCGGATCTCATCACATCTGATCAGATTTCGCCATATTGGATCTGATCAGGTCAGAACAGGTCTCATTGCAATCCGATCAACTTTGATCTAGCTTCTGATTTTACCTGGTCAGATCAGATCAGATCTGGATAGACGACTTTTCATCTACACCTTATTTTCAGAGATACTCCACCAATTGAAAAGAACAACGAGCATTGAAAGACGAACAATTCGATTAAAAATATCAATAAAAATCAATTATTTTTTTCTAATTCAATGTTTCGAAATTTTTGCCATATGTGACCTTCAATTCGATCTTCTAAAAATTTTCAAAATTCTCAGAATACAAGTAGAACTTTTCATGTGGATTTTGCAAAAAATGCTAAACGGCTTGAACTCTGTAAATTACTTTTTTTTGCACATTTTTTGATTTTTCTAACATTTTGAGAATCACTTTCGATATGAATCTCAAAATAAGAATTTTCAGAGTCGAATTCTTAAAAATTAATAAATGGCGAAAATGAAAAAAAAAAACAGTCATGATTTTGTCAATTACTTTTTATAAGTATTTGCATATTCTAATAGATAACGACATGAGTTCGAAATTATTTCAAAAAATTATGAAAATTTATCCAAAAATTGAATAAAAATACATTGAAATTGTTTGAAAAACCCTTGAAATTGAAAATCAGAATTTAGTCCGAAGAGAGTTCATTCCAAAATTTTTTCATATTCCAACACCAAAAATACTACCAACAAAAATATATAAATCCTGAAAATCTTCAGGATTTTTTAGACACCTATATTCAGATTCAAAGTAGAGAAAATGACAAAAATTTTGTAACGTCAATTCTATTCATAGAATCTGAATTTCGAAAATAAAATTATTATTCAAATTTATTTTCTCAAAATCGTTTGCAACCCATTTTTGTGTAGTTACTCGTATAACGATGATTATTGATTAAATAAATAACAGTCCTTTAAAAACCATCAAGAAATGCATCATAAATCAGGAAATTTCATTGAAATCAAGGCAAAGTTCGACCAAGATAAATTCGAAATTGGAAAATTTCATAAAAAATATACTGAAAGTCTTCGAAAAATGCGATGAATGACATATTCGTAAGAACTTCTTTGCTCCTCTCCCTTCAGGTCTCCACTTCTTAGTTCAAAATCTTCCAAGATTGAAAAAAAACAACAGAAATTCCTTTAGTACCTACATAGATTTTTTGAAAACAGTCAAGAAATTCAGTTTAAATAAAATTAAAAATTCGTGAGTTTTAAATTAGACCGCAGTATACATTTACATATGGTATGTACTTGCCAATCATCAACAAATCCATTACAAGTCATGACATTTTTTTTTGAAGATTGTGATAAAATTCTAAAAATCCTCCAAAATGAATTGAAAGTAAGAATGATCTACTTTTGAAAAAATTCTCTAAAGACTAAAATTGTTTATTGATTTTTTTTTTAGAAAAGAATTGAGAAAATTGAGAATTGTGTAGCTGCAATTTTTTGAATAATTTTTTCTATCTTATATATTCTGATGGTTCACAATCTATTTTCAAAATTGAAAAAAAAAATGTGTTTGAATATAATGTGCCTCATTGATTTTATTGATGGGGAGGGAGGAGGGGGGGAGGAGAGTTCACTTTGGAATTGTTTGTTTAAATAATTTCTAAAATTTCAAAGCGCCTAAATTTTGAAGTTGGCATCTGCTGCCCAGCAAATTAGGCACTTTTTTAGATGATTTTAATTTTCTTTTCAAACATCACACCTACCAAGTTATGGAATGTAAAATTCAAAAAATTATCAACAAATTGATTTCAGGAATTAGATTTTTGCATCAGTCGTCCCTCAGAATGAACTGTTTCGTTCACTCAAATAGCTAGAAGTTCGTAGCCAGAATCACAACACTTAATTGTAACGATACCGAACACCTCACATTTCCTACCAGACCGTCGTGGGAAGCTGCGTTCGCAGTCGCACCCGCTACAAACCCATACTATTTTTCGCAATGACCTCCGCGTCTCGTTTCAACACCAATTTTATCGATTCGAAACTTTTAGAATAATTATTTTTTAAACCGAAATGAACATTTTTAGTAGTAGGCTAGACTATAGTACACCGAGCAGATGTAAAAGAATAATTCCCCGGGTCATATTCGTTGTCACCCCACTGGATATGTATGTTTATGTAGGAGGATATTGGTATTGGTATTGGTATTGGTATTGGTACACAAGAAAAGCTTACACATAATATCGTGCTGCAATAAAATAAACAATAAACTAAACAAGGTGAGAATAATCCTCTTTAAAAAACGGTGAAGTTATTTCGCGGATTTTGCATCCAGATGTAACCGGTCTCCATTATGGAACAATAAGCGTTATAGTATTTGCCTGGACTTCGACAATAAGACCATTCCGGGCACCTGCAAGCGAATATTGCTTGAAATTCCTCCTTGCAAGCTTCATTCGACCAACATACCCTCTGTAACATAATAATAAATTGCAATGCTGTTAATTTGCCAATCGCATGTGCATAAAGAGAAACACGCCGCCGACATGATAACAACCGAAACCGATTGTTTTAATGTGTTTTTATATTTTTATTAGCGTGCTGTGTTTATGGGCTCGATAGGTACGTATTAAGCACGCTACCGGGGCTTATTTTTTCCTCCAAGCCGTGGCTAATTATTAGAGAGGATGTTGTTGGCAGCGCTGCAATTGCATGCCTCGTGTCTATGGATGATTTCGTATAGGTTGCCAGGTCACGTAGAATTTTTCCTACTTATACTTGAAGGTAGAAAAATAGTTGTTAAGAGCTAAAAATGGATTTTGTTTTGTAAAAGTCCATTTTATCATTTGATAGGTATTCATTTTCAAAAAATTAATTCGTTTTGCTCACGAAATTGACTCATTTTCAAAATTATGGGTTTTGGGGGGTTTCAAAATCCAATGGGACTGGAATCGGGCAAACTTAATTGTACTTAAGTAGGTAACTTCATGGATCATTGATGCACAAAAACTTACTTTGTTAAGTAGTTCCAAGAGTGTTTCTCAATTCATTGATGCGATACTTTTGTACTCTTGTAGTGCATTTAAAGCTTTTTATTTGCAAGATACTTCTTTCAAATGAAATCAAATTGCATGCAATATACGGCATAGCTGCATCTACATACAATGGTTGAATTAATAAATGAACTAAAAAAAGATGGAATGAATACCTAAATTATCTACATACAAAAAAGCATAACAAAATATAGGCAACTATAGAATGTATGATATAAGCAATACGTAAAATGAATTCGAGTATAAAATATGAATCTATCTACTACCTAAAATCTGCCAACGTATATTGTAAAAGGTTTCTTAAATTAGAGTTTCTTACCAAAAAAAAAAAAAAAAACAAACAAACAAACAATAAAAAGCAAAAAAGTTTCAAAGTAAAAAATCGTATTAGAGGAGGGAATTATTTTTCATAAGGAAAACCTGAATCTCTCAGGGAGAAAAAGAATAAATCATGGATCTATTCTAGGCCTGCCTTTTTTTCCAAATGAACTTATTTTCCTAAAAATTGTTCAAGTCGTCAAGAAAATAAAATAGGTGCCTAATTTAAAATTGAGAAAAATTTTGGAACTAGACAACTTGTGACAAATGCTTTAAATTGTTCATATTTTTATTTTATTGGAGCTGGTTAAGGTATTTCTACAACAAAGACCTTTTCCAGGATTCATTTTTTCACAAACTTCTTCAAGAGAACAATTAAGTCTATGTAGAAAATAATTTTGAAAAAATTCCTAGAAAATTGGTTGAAATATCAAGAAAATATGCATAAATAGCTTCAAATGTGAAACATTACATTAATCTCAGCAAAGCATTGTGAAAAAAATTACTACACGAAAGAAAACTAAAAATAAATTGAATTTTATCAAAATGAAACTTAATTTTGCATAAAATACATACATAAAATTAATGAAAAAACGAAATTTAAAAAAAAATCGGTAAAGATTGCTCAAAAATTTATTAAAATGTCAAAAGACCATAAGACTCGTTAAAAATATTATAAGTTGATAAAATATAATTATATAGTAAATTTTGAGAAAAAACCTGAAAAATCACCTAAGTTGAGATAAAAATTGTTGAAAACGTTGCAAAATTGTTCAAATACTGTCAAAATTGAATGAAATCTAGTAAAGATCACATAAAATGTCAAAAAAGAATCAAAAAAATTAATTTAAAAAAATGATAAAATTGAAAGCAATTTGAAAAATTTGCTTAAAAATTTGATAAAAATGGCCAAAACTTGACAAAATATCACAAAATTGTAGAAAACCTGCAAAAAAAATACCTGACATAACCAAGAAGTTGTTAAAAAATAGCGGAAAATCGATTAAACACCGTCAAAATTGAATGGAATTTACCAAAAATTACATTCAAAAAATATTCGTTAAATTGACATGAAACTAGACAAAAAGTACAAAAAAATTCAAAAACGACAAAAAATATTCGTTAAATTGACATGAAACTAGACGAAAAGTACAAAAAAATTCAAAAACGACAAAATTTAGAAAAGGTGGCGAAATTTCCTCAAAAAATTGTTTACAAAACAAAGAAGTTGAAAAAAATCTGATTCACTTTAAAAATTATTGAATTTCGCAAAAAATTCAGAATTTCGCAAAAAAAGTCCCAGATACTTGATGTAAAAAAGTTTCAAATTGCAAAAAATGAATCAAAAATTGGCGAAAATTACACATTAAAAATGCCTCAAAGAACTGAAAAATTCGCATAAAAATCAAAGAAAAGCATAAAAATTGATTTTTTTAAAAATATAAGAAACAATTGCAAAATTTAAGTATTTAAAATTTGAAAAAAAAAATTGAAAAATGACTAAAAATTGATCAAAATTGAAAAATCAAGGAAAAATGTTGCAAAAATGCCAAAAATAATAATGATGATCTCAAGAATTAGAAAAAAATAATGATAAAACCAAATGAAATGTTGCAAAAATTGTTTAAAAAAATACAAAAAAATTTTGAACAAACATAAAAAAAGTTGAAAAAAAAAGAAGTAAAATTCTATAAAATTTTTGAAAATGTTATAAAAATTAATCAAAAATTTGATAAAACATCGGAAAATTTGAGAAAAATCTCAAAAAAAACTTAAAAAAATCGAAAAATTCTTCAAAATTACGGAAATTGATCGAAAGTTGTTAATATTATGAATGAAATTCAAAAAAATTGCATTTAGAATGTCACAAAAACCAAAAAATTGATGTGAAAATAAGAAAAAAGTACAAAAAGCTGAGTAAATTAATGAAAGGTATCAAAACTTGATGAAATTTCATCGAACTTGAAGCAAATTTTCCAAAAAGTGGTGTAAAACGTGTTGAAATGACGTTAAAATAATTAAAAAGTTCACAAATACATCAAATGCTCTAATAATTTCAGTAAAAATTAGCAAAACACTGTAGAGAGATACGATTCTCTACATAGCTAACGTTGTTTTTCAAACAACGAGTCCAAACGAATACGATGTGCTTGAAAACCCACCTTATGAGTTATGATTTTACACTCAACTAACGTTGTTTTCCAAAAAGTACTCCAAATATGGATATAATCAGATACTTGAGAAACCACTTTAGGTGGCATGATTCTCCATACAGCCAACATTGTTTTTCAAAAATCACTTCAATTTGATGTCTATTTGAAAATTCACTTTATAACATTATATTCGGTATTTTATTTTATTTATCGCGAAAAAAAAGTAAAATCAATTCACGAACACCCGTTCGATTGAGATTTGAAAAACTTTAGGCAATTTTCTGATGGTCATAAAAAGGAACTCAATACTTGAAAAGTTTTGGAAAAAAACTGAAAAAAATGTTTTCTTTTTTTCAAGTGTTGATTTAATCATTTCATTTTCTGTTGAAAAAAAAAGTTCAAATTCATCTGCAGGTATTAAAATTTGTGTTCAAAAAATATCTTTGAATTTTGAAATATCATCTGCTTGCTCCTGCAAATTTGAAATAGGCAACCTTTCAGTGTTAGATTTTTCTGTGTAATATTTTCTGCATTTTTTGTCACTCAGACTCAAACGTTGGTTGGGTAAGAAAGTATCTACTTCTCATCCTTTTAAAAAACATTTCCTACTCGTAGGTCAGATGTTAGATCAATAAACAAGAAAAAAAATACAAAATATAAAAATATAGTATACTCCTAATTTTCTACGTACTAAAACTTTTCTACATAATTTTACATCTTACCTACCCAAAAGGAGCCACGGTAATTTTTTTTTTTCAAATAACTATCGGTCCATAAAACTACAAGTAGTTCAAAATAAACCTTGTATTATGATAATATTTACTTCAGTAATATATCCATTAATCGAAGTATCGACGAAAGCTCTCGGTTTACTAATGGCTTTTCCAATAATTACAAAAACCGTTAACGTTGAATACCATATGTATGGAATCTGTAGAGGAAAAAAAACACACCAAAAAAAAAAGAGATATAAAAATAAAGCCTTTTACAAGACGTGTTTTGTTTACAACTATACGAGTGTTATCTATTTAACGTTTTCAAATAACGACGAAATCCAGATGATCCAATTTTCCAATTCCAAATGTCCTGTCTATGGAATGGTTAACTCAGAACTCCCACAACAAAATATTTTTCATAATAATAGGATTTAGAACGATACCAAAAAAAAGGAAAAAAATAAGAAACAAAAATACCATAGATTTTCTAGAAAATATCAGAATCGGTGTTACGTGTATTTCTCTCAAATACGCATGGGTTTTAGAACGAAAGCTCGATTCAAATATAGGAGAACGACAAAACAGATACAGCAGCTGTGAGGCTGTGACATTTATACGGTAGGTCAAGGTTAGAAGAAGTTTTAAAAATGGTGAAAAATAGTAAGCGAATGATATAGGTAATCGATGATACGTACTTTCATAATTTTAGGTACCGTTGATAACACGTATCGATCACATTTTCACATTGATATGTATTGATAAAATTCTATAGGCACGAGATTCGCAGTAAAAAATTTAAACATTATGAAAAACAAAACAACGTTGATAACATACTGGTGGAAAACTGCGGAGTGTTGTCGTTGTTGATATGGTTGTGAGATGAAAACAAGAAAGGAAAAAAAAGGGAAAGACAAAAAAAACGCCTGCGTAGTTACTTGTTTTTATATTATAAAAGTTTTTTAATTTTATCAACTCGTTTTAATCGTTAATGTGGGCAAACTTAAAGCGCGATTAAACTATTGTGCGAGCTTTTACAACGTTTTACCTATAATACTACGTAGACGAGTTGAGAAGAAAATACGTACGGGGCGGTGAGAAAACTTTGAGAATTCCTGCGCTCCGGCCTCGACGCGGTTTTCAAACTCGCTCTTATTTCATCGCTATGTAAAATGAGATATGGTTCGGGGGTTAAAATTTTCAGCTTCGAGTGAACCTTTCGCACCGTTGTATAGATGGCTATATGTTGATTTCCTCCAAATGTTAATTGAGATATTTGTAGGTAGGTAAAGGTATATGTGTAGTGATTATACCTGGACCTGCTGTACATGAAAAGAGGCAGAAACACAAGCTGCATATTATAAATGTGGTGTGGTTTGTTATGTACACCGCAATTACGCGCCACTGCCGTTCAATTGGTCGTTTACCTGTTACATGACGAGCACAATGCTACCATTGGTCCTTTTTTTCGAATATTCCACTATTTCTTAATTTCATTCTTAAACCACGTTCTGGTTTTTATTAGACTACCTTTTTTTTCAGCCGGATTTTCTCTTCTATAGAAAAAAAAACTCGGCAATGAATGGTGAGAGAAGCGAGCGAGGGCAAAATGCATGCCTAAAATCCGTTTCATGGCATTAAGAGTCTGTTTTGACTTTTTTTTGATCACGTTGCGTTCTTTTTTTTTCCATTTCAACAAAAGTTAAATTATGAATATTGAATACCTAGTTTTTGGTTCAACAAAATGATAATTTTCAATTACCTATATTATTGTTTAAGTTTGTTCAAAAAAATAAAATAAAAAAATAATGGTACCTACCTACCTACCTACCAACCTATAAAATTATTCAACCTAAAAGTTGAGATGATAAAAATATAACAATATAACAATAATTTTGTAATCCTTCAATTTAAAAAAAAATAAAAAATAAAAAAAATTAATAATTCAATAGATAACATCAATACTTATAATTAAGGTAAGTGCAGGTAATTACGCCACCCTAAGGTTTGAGGTCATTTAGTGGGGTTAAAATGCATCTTTGGCAAAAATGTGAATGAACCACCTCAAAGTATGTACATCTTATTAGCTACCTTTCACGAAAAACATTTTTTTTCTTATCCCTCCCCCAATACCGCCAATCTCCTCCTGAAAATTTTTTACAAAAGTGGCGTAATTATCAACAGGTGCAGGTAATTACGCCACCACCCCAAAAAACTATTTAAAATCTATGAAAACATTGGTAAAAATCATTTGGCATTTTGGGCATCTTATTGGCTACCTTTCCCTAGAAAAAATGTTTTCCATTACCCCTCCCCCTATCCCACCACTCCATTTCTGAAAATTATTCACCAAAGTGGTGTATTCATCAACATATGCAGGTAATTCCGCCACTCTCCCCCCACCACCAAAAAAAATTATTTAAAATTAGAGTGGAGTCTCGATAACTCGAAGCTGAAGGGAGAAGGAGTTGACTTCGAGTTATTGGAGTTTTCGAGTTATCGGAGTTCGAGTTATAGAGGTTAATTTTGGTATATTTTGAGTTAGCGAAGTTTTGAATTAGAATGAGTGTTTTTTTCCTAGAATGAAATGGAAACACGTATTATACCTGGTCAAAAAGATTAAAGTATGGAGTATGGAATGAGATTGTACAATAGGTACCATTGAAGATAACCGATATGTGAATGTGAAAGAGTTTTGTATCAATGAGATTCAAATTTACAAGTGTTTTCAACTAGAAATTCGAGTTATAGAGGCAAAACGTTGGCAATGTTCGACTTACAGAGGTTTTTCTTGTCTTTTTCAAAAATTTTACTTCGAGTTATCGGAGTTTTTGGACTTTTTACTTCGAGGTAAAGAAGTGAATTTTACATTGAGTCTTATGGAGAGTTGAAGGGAAACAGACTTTGCTTCGAGTTATCGGAGTTTTTGAGTTAACGGAGTTTGAGTTATTGAGACTCCACTGTATTGATAAAAACATCGCTAAAAATTATTTCTTAGCATTTTGGTCAAATATGTGAAAGTCCTGAAAGAGTTTTGTTAAAGTGGCGTAATTTTCAGCATTGGTACTTTTGTATATTTTTCAACATTTCGATACTTACATTGAGAAATGACAAAAAACTGTTTATCGCATTGAAATCGTCATTAAATTTACTATAGGAAACATATCTCCAAAAAATTTTTTCCCCCTTATTACAAATTACAGCACGTTTCCAAACTGTGGTAAATTTAACATGATGGGTTTTTTTGGCATCAAATTTACAAAAACGGCGAGCCACAGGCCACAGATCAGAAAATTATCCGATCCGGGGATATTTTTGGTTTTCCTACCTTGGCTTTAACAGTACAATCACCTAAAAATCGTCACACGGCGCCATCTACCCGTTTACTATGAGAACTGCGGTAGTGGCATAATTGCCAACGTGGCGTAATTAGTTGCACTTACCGTATTCAATGTTTTGGTTGATTCGAAGAATTATTCCGTCCAATAATATTTTTTCAAAGTGAAAAAAAAACTGTCGACCGTCTCCCTCTCACTATAGAGCATAGACTCAAAAATTAATCCCAATCTCCCATATGCTTATGACTCATATCTCCATAAAGCCTATTCCATTCTAAACTCCATTCAGCTATATCCCCTTCCCCCATTCAATCCAGAAAATCCTACAAAAACTAAGAAAAATATTCTCTCATTTGATATATGATATATTATTACTTAAACACACTCAACTCAATACTCAAATCATCAATAACTTTATTGCTCAGTATAATGATTTCATTTCGTTTTACACCGATGGGTCAAAAATTGAAATCCACGGATTGCTGTGGTTGTGCAGTCATTTTTTGTGATAGCGAAGTTTTGTGATTTCCGCTTCTGTGCTTGTTCAGTATTCTTTCATGTGAACTATATGCTATACTTACTTACATCTTTAAACATGGTAATTAAGAGCAGACTCGACAAAGTTGTAATCTTCACAGATTCACTAAATTCCATCTCTCACAACTAGTGTTGGCCTGAGAATATTCTCAATGCGCATAATCTGAGAATGTTCTCGCATATTCGCGAATATTCTCAAATGCTTGGAAAATATTCTCTCAACAAAATAAAAATCATAACTTTTTTCAAAAAATTTAAAGATTTTTCTACAATTTTCCCACAATTTACAAGTTTTACAACTAGGTAGGCTACTTTTCTTTATAAATTTCCAATTTTCCTTAATAATTGAGGAGCTCATTGCAAAAGTAGCCCTTGTCACATGAACCTATGAAATCTCTAAAGCTCTCCCTTGAGCGTACCCAGTATCATGAATGTAAATTGTAAACTCTATAAAGCAATTCCTCTCAGGGCTACTCAGGGTAGACCAACTTGACGGTCATTTCATCATTACAACATGATCTCCGCAGTTGGCAATAGGTGCAATCGAGTACCAGAAACACCTGTCCCTGTGTCTGATGTGATGGAAGCCATATGTTCAAGGTTAATTACTAGCCAAAGTCACACCACCAACATTCAAGATTTGCCCAGGAAGCAGGCTATTGCCTTATACCCTGTATGTACAGGCCATACCCTCCTCACCCACTCTCATCTGTTCAAAAAAGAATCCCCACCAATATGCTCTACATGTAAAGTCCAACTCGCTATCTCCCACATCTTACTCACCTGTCAAGATCATACCAATTTAAGAAAGTCACTAAACCTTCCTAAAACTCTACCTGAAATAGCTCAAAACCCTTCAGTCTTACTCTCCTTTTTCCAAAAATCCAACCTTCTTTCACTAATGTAGCAGTATAAAATGACCTAACAGGTAACAGATAACAAGTACATTTTCAATTCTTTTCAAAAAATTTTCTACACATTTAATGTCATCTTCCCCCTCCCTGAAGATTGATCGACGATTTTTAGGGTTTTTTGAAAGCTGAAATCTAGCCAAAGCAGCACCAATAATTTGAAAAGCTAAAAGCTAACCAAAAGCTTTATTTTTCAGCTTTTTTGGGACTTTTATGCAAATTCGTTTAGTCAGTTTTAGTTTGAGTTATTTTTCAATTTCTACTTTTTACTGATCTCCTAGTTTCAGTTTTTTCTTTCGTTTTTTTCATTATGGCTGTGAGTTTCCACTTTCCTTTCAATTCGCCTCATTAAGAAAAATTAAGAAGTTGAAAGCTGAAAGCTAAAAGCCAAAACCCAAGAATTTTCGGAAGGTAAAAGCTAGCTGTTGAGAAGTTTCACAAATTTGAAAAGTTCAAAGCTAAAGTTTTAGAAATTTTTTAGAAGGCAAAAGCTATGTACAGGGTGTTCCAGAATAACCTTTCACATTTTGGTGAGCACTGATCTGCGTTCAAATGGTGTTAGGGGAATGGTAAAAGCGGTTCCAGGTAGCCAACACATGCCGAATTATGTTTCAGTATTAATTTTTTACCATGGAGAAGTGGACGGCTGTGCAGCGCGCTTTTATTGTAAAGGCCTTTTTCAAAAATAATGACTCTTACATTAGTGCAATTCGTGCCTTCCGCAAACATTTTAAACTTACCGGTAAAAGTGAAGTGCCATCGAGGCCAACAGTGAAATTATGGGTAAAAAACTTCGAGAAAACCGCTCATGCTTGTAAAAATAAGCCTACAGGTCGGAAAAGATCAGTAAGAACGCCAGAAACAACGGACCGAGTAAGGCATTCAGTACAGACTACCCCTACCACTTCAATACGTAAACGAGCGTTAAATTTAAAAATCAAACCAACTTCTCTGCAACGAATTTTATCTGAAGACCTCAGTTTCCATCCATATAAGATTTTAATCATTCAAAAGTTACAAAAAACTGATTTTGTGAGAAGAAAATCATTTGCCGAGGATATGCTTACAAGAATTGATACTGGTGAGATTCCATTGAACTCGTTACTCTTTACTGATGAAGCTCATTTTTATCTAAACGGTGATGTGAATAAACAAAATATGCGCTACTGGTCGACAGAGAATCCGATGATAATACACGAGAAACCTCTACACTCCGCTAAGTTGACTGTTTGGATGGGCGTGGCTAAATTCGGTATAGTGGGACCGTATGTGTTTGATGAAAGGGTGAACGGTGAGAGGTATCGCAAAATGTTAAACGAGTTTCTCATTCCTGAATTGAAACGCAGACACAAGTATAGAGTTAATTGGTTCCAACAGGATGGCGCTACCTGTCATTCCGCAACGGACACGATTTCTTTATTGCGTGAGCATTTTGGTCATCGAATAATTTCGCTGAACACAGAAATTTCATGGCCACCTCGATCCCCTGATTTTTCAGCATGTGATTTTTTTTTATGGGGTTACCTCAAGTCAAAAGTATATCAAGATGATCCTAGGACTCTGAAACAGCTCCTAGATAATATTATTCGTGAATCAAGACTGATTAGAAGAGAAATGCTCAACAAAGTGTTCAATAATTTTAAAAAACGTTTGGTCGATTGTGTCAAAAATGATGGAAAACATCTTGGTGGAATAATTTTTAAAACTTAATTTATAATGAAAACTCAAATATATGGTCTAAAAACGGCACATTTCTACTTCATTTTGGTTATAAAAAAATTTCCGTAACCATTTTTCTCTCAGAGCTACTAATAAAACAAAAGTGAAAGGTTATTCTGGAACACCCTGTATAAAGCCAAAAGTGTCATCTAGCTTTCCATCTCTGCCTAGCGGAGAAAATGCAGAAAAGTTGTTTTTTGGTGGAGGGGGGAGGTGGGGTAAAAAAATTAGCATTAGTCTGGAGATGGTAACTCTTGGTGGTTATTCAGCAGAGGGCAGCTCTCGACAATAATCGGAAAAGTATGAAATCCAGAAAAATAAATTTCACACATATGGAAAATTATGTTATTTTACTCTTTGTTGGCCAATTTGATTTTCGTCATTAAAAATTTACGAGAGAAATTTCAGTAATCTGACTGAAGTACACACCTTTTCAAGTTTCAGATGCCAGGGGTTGATTATTCAGCATGAGAATTTTTTAAATGCACTACACAAATACACATTTGGGAATTTTTAAATGATTTACAAATAGCTGGGAATTTTATGATTTCTGTCCCCTCTCCTCCCCCCTGAGAATAGCACTTCGCTACGTCCCTAAATCCATCGAAACATCTGTGTATTTGTACATACCTATACCTATAAATTTTGTCGATTCACCAGTCAAATGAATATGTATATGTACAAATCTTAATCAAATTTTTATTCAGTGTCCATTTTATTTTTCATTCGAATATCATCAGCAAACGAATTCAAAAAAATAAATAAATAAATAAAACGCGATAATAAACGAAAAAAATAAAATAAAAACTCGTCCGAAGCTACTGCTCGAGATCGAGGTTATAAATAATACCGAAACGATGACGGGTTAATTAAGTTGCCTATTCACATTCTTGAGATTTGTCTAAAACACCATCACAGATCATCACCGCAGGATGCTGGTATTCGAGTACCAATTTCGGTACCTTTGATTGGTCTTTGGTGGTGTTGAGGAGTGAAAAAGAAAACCTCATTACTGATATCTACATTGTGGGCACTGCACGTTGGCAAACATAATGGAAAAACTCCACCAAATGCGCATCTTCATCCGGAGCCGAGCCGGAGTCGCTCAAAGCACCGATAACGACATGCCATTACCATAGTAAAGATATCGTTAACGAACCAGGGTAAAGAAATCTTTTACAAACCAATACATCATCGTACGCCACACCATAGGCGCGCGGCATCATTTTAATATTATTCACACGGCCATATCTTCGATATAGAAGCTACGTAAGGATGGAAAAAAAATATACTTATATAAGATAAATACGTACAAGCTGCCTGAAAAACTTAAACTGGTTTATAAAATAAGAATGCTGACGCATAAAACAATAAATTATACACCAAGTTAGCCATTCGTAATTACCACTAGGTTTTTTGTGTATACTTATTTTACCTGGCGATAAAAAAAAAAGGTATCGGGGCAAGCTGCCATGCTTTTGGAACCAGGATTTTTTTTCATACGAATGTAATATGTAGCTTAAGATGTAGATATTTTACCTATAATTTGGTTGTTGATTGGATCAAATCTTGATCCAAAATAATAAATTTGTTCAGATTACAGATCAACAAATTGAGGTTCTCAGATTCGGCCATTTTTGAAAATTTAAGACAGTTTTTTTAATACCTTAGCATAATAGCCTATTGTTAATATTTTTTTCCCATTTTTCTGAAATTCATAGTACCTACCAAACTCTAGTTTATCCATGGCAAGAAATGAGGGTTTCCTGAAAATTTTACACATCCCCTTCCTCCTTTATAGCAAGGAGTATGTTTTTTTAAATTGAATTCAAAAATGAGTTGCGTACATACAGAATTTCAGAATTTTTCCACAAGCTTCAATCTTCAAAAAAGTCTCTCCCCCAATTTAATTTTGTGATGAACAATTTGAAGGAGGGTTTTTCTCTTCTGAAGAATTTTTTTTGGAAAGGTTTTTCACACAAGACTTTTTTTTACAGCAAAATTTAATAGCCTTTTTCCCATGAAGTTTTCATCTTCCCTTCAAAAACGTAGCTCTAAGTTTTCCTTCAAAAATTAAAATCGTTTGTACATATTTTTCTGTTCAAAAGTGAAGTTTTCATTTTTTTCTTCAAAAATGAAGTTTGTACTTAAATAAGAAATCAAGTTTGCATGATTTCTTCCGACTTTCATAGTTTTGTTGTTCTCTTATTTATTGGTGAGGTGCCTAAACTTTCAAAAAAAATCATGAAATGGGCCCGAGTTTGTAAGCAAAATTTTTATTTTAGAAACTTGAAAAATGTAGGTATATGAGACTGAATTTAGTAAATCATATCTAATTTCAGGGGCTGAATTTTATTTTCTTCAATTCTGGTAACTTTTGGTAATTTCAACTTGACTCATGATCAAAATATGGTCCAATTGTACCGGTAGGTCGTGCGCCCGCAGCTACCACCATAAGTGGAAGTTGTGAGCCCACATACGTAGCATCGCGCAGCTCCATTAGCGGCGCGATCTGGCGGTGTAGTTCGAAGAAGCTTCACTGATCGGATGCTGTGAAAGCAGCATCAGTATGTTTTTCGTTAGCTTTGCTACACAACGTTGAGACTGAATACCTGCTATGCAGATGAGTAAGCTCAACTTAGGGACTTGTTTTTATACTGTAGTAATCGTGTCTTTACTCATTCGCTTGTATATTTCGTGTAGTCTTTTATATGTATTAACAGAGCAGATTCTAGTAGAGAAGCTGTCTCTGACACACGTAATAAAGCGTCTTAAAGTACCTCCGGTATCAACTTATTTGTGTCGCGTTCGTTCTACGATCTCAGCAGCTGTACCTCAGCCTTGGCCTAGTAAAAGAGTGTTTCCCGACATTCTTCCCCCATCGGAGATAGCTACCCTTAATTGTACCACCAAGTAGCATCTTCGATACATGTAGCAGTTAGTCCACCCAAGTGGCAAGTGCAGTAACACCCCACACTACTACACAATTTAGGTGTTTAAAAGTAGCATGCTAATTTTGACCTTCTGAACTGCTTATAGGTGGATTTGGGCAGTTGTGGAGTCTCCAAGATGGATTTCTGAACTTACAGTTTTTCTTTTTTTCAATTCTTTAATTCACAATTGTACTCACACCCTTCAAATCAATAATTATAGGAAGAATTTTTCAAGATTCATGACTTTGCCTTTCTTTGATAGTTACGTAATTTCGGAAAAAAAGGAAAAAAATATCCAAAAAACCTCACCCCCTTAAAAATTGACCCAGTAAATGTGGACGGTCTGGGTAAGGCGGTTCAATTGGAAAATTGAGGTCATTTTCGTGTTCAGCATTCTTGAAAACGTGTTAATCGATGTGCCAAAGTTACTGCGGGATAACGATTTGTTTGAATTTAAATTCTTTGGAGGGGAGGATGTGCTTCAAAACCTTATGGGAGCCCATTCGAAAATGATTGTTAATAGCAAATTCACCACTCTACGAATGAAAACGAAAATCAATCGTTTTGAAAAAGAACCAACAAAAATGGAGGGAGAAAGATGACATTAAACATGGAAAAAAATTTAAAAGAATTGAAAATTTTTTCTTTCAGCTTGAAAAAATATTATTGGACAAAATAATACCTACCACGTCGAATCAACCAAAATAGCGAATAATTATTTGCTCGAAACACACTTGAAAATTCCAACAAATTGAAAAAAAATTCCTCGCAAATTCAAAGTCATGATTTTTTTGTCTGGGAATTTTGTTAGACACCCTATTGTAATTTAGTACATAAATTGAATGTTTTTTTTTTTTTTTTTTTTTAAATAAATAAATGTAGATGAAAATTGATTGAAAGGATTTTTTTTTAAATTGAAGGATACATTACAAAATTACACTGTTATATTTTCATCGTTTCAACTTTCAGATTGAATAAATTTTAA